>NW_027325368.1:632500-1275000 GCF_036924035.1 Leuresthes tenuis | reverse complement strand
AACCTACGGGTTCAAAGGTTCTTCAAGTGATCTCTGAGAGGTTTGGATTCAGCGCCAGCTCTGATTGGTCGGTGTGTTTGCAGCTGATCCAGGTTTATGTAACAGCAGGAGGATTTAAAGGGATTTCTGTTCATTTCTGAGGTTCTGTTGGTGGTTCTGTTGTTCAGAGGGAACAGGTCCAATCCCAGCTCCTCCTGGCAGCCCTCGCCTTTGGTTTGGGTCGTCCTCCTGCTCCAGAACCTGTCAGAACGGGTAGTTCCTCCAGAACCTGTCAGAACACGGGTAGTTTCTCCAGAACCTGTCAGAACGGGTAGTTCCTCCAGAACCTGTCAGAACACGGGTAGTTCCTCCAGAACCTGTCAGAACACGGGTAGTTCCTCCAGAACCTGTCAGAACACGGGTAGTTCCTCCAGAACCTGTCAGAACACGGGTAGTTCCTCCAGAACCTGTCAGAACACGGGTAGTTCCTCCAGAACCTGTCAGAACGGGTAGTTCCTCAGAACCTGTCAGAACGGGTAGTTCCAGGCAGGCTGTAAAGCGGTTCTGCTGAGTTCTGCTGGTTCTGAGGCTGAGCGGACTTTCGTACCGCAGCTCTGTTTGTGAACACCTCCTCATCACCTTCCCTCCTGGGGTCTGTAGCTAAACGCCGCCCTGCTCCGTCACGCTGCTGCCTGGCGCCGCCCTCCCAGCAGAGGTTGTTGCCATGGCGCATCCCGAGGGCGTCGTGCGATTGGCCGTCCCAGGACCTTGTTTGTGGGGAGGTGACGGCAGCGTCTGTCTGTCTGAGCGGAGCCCCCCTCACCTGGCTCTGGGGAGCCCCCCCGGGCTCTGGGGCTCTGGGGCTCTGGGGCTGTATTTCGTAGGTATTGCAGCTCTCCGGCTTGGCAGCTGACAGCAGGCGGGTCGGTGATGTCATTGTCATGGTGTCACAGAGCTGGTGGCGCCCCCTGCTGGATGGTTTCAGCCCAGTTTCCCCACCAGCTGATGGGTTGGTTTCCTTCCTGTGTTTCAGATCCCGCGGGCTTCCCAAGCTGAAGGAGTCGAGTTCTCACGAGTCCCTGCTGAGCCCCGGCAGCGCGGTGGAGGCTCTGGACCTGAGCATGGAGGAGGACGTGTTCATCAAGCCTCTGCACAGCAGCATCCTGGGACAGGAGTTCTGCTTCGAGGTGACCGCAGCATAAGCCCAGGCTCCCCTGAAGTGTCACCGGGGTGAAGCCTTCATTCAGCCTGCAGTTAATGATGTTTTCTCTCTGACTTACAGCTGGTTTGGAAGGAGTAAGAATCCGTTTTAGATCCTCCCAAACGAGACTGAAAATGGATTTTAGCTTAAAGTGTCAGTCCTGATGCAAAGTTAAAAAGGCCTCAGATGAGCTGCGTTTAAAAGCCGATTCAAATAGAAACGCTTCCTCAGCATCTTCCCTGGGTTAGGGACTAAGGAGGTTATTAGACTGCTGGTTGTTTTGATGAGTCATCGCTTTCCGTCTCACCCTCAGGTGACGTACTCGGGCGGCAGCAAATGTTTCAGCTGCACGTCGGCCTCGGAGAGAGACAAGTGGATGGAGAACCTGCGGAGGACCATTCAGCCCAACAAGGTGAGGCGTCTGATTAGAGTTCTGGGTCAGAGTCGGTTCTGGGTCAGAGTTCACGAGGAGGATTTCTGCTGCTTTAAGCTGTGGGAAAGGATTCTTCTTCACTTCCTTAAACCCCAGCAGCAGCGTGACCTCGGACCTGTGGGTTCAGTCCAGAGCAGGTAAACGGCTGCAGGGCTGGTTCTGACCGGGTTCTGCTCTGGGTCGGCTGTGGTTCCTCTGCAGCGGTACAGCCCTGAACGGCTCCTCTGAACAGAACCAGTTGGTCCTCGTGCCTGTGATTCGCAGAACGTGACGCCAGCTGTTTGTGTTTCCAGGACAACTGTCGGCGGGCGGAGAACACGCTGCGGCTGTGGATCATCGAAGCCAAAGACCTGCCGCCCAAGAAGAAGTACTTCTGCGAGCTGTGTCTGGACGACATCCTGTACGCCAGAACCACCAGCAAGACCCGCCACGACAGCCTGTTCTGGGGCGAGCACTTCGACTTCTGCAGCCTGCCCGCCGTGCACAGCGTCACCGTGCACATTTACCGCGACGTGGACAAGAAGAAGAAGAAGGACAAGAACAACTACGTGGGCCTGGTCAACATCCCGGTGTCGGGCGTAACGGGCCGGCAGTTCGTGGAGAAGTGGTACCCGGTCAGCACGCCGACCACCAGCAAGGCCAAAGGAGGCGGGCCGTCGATCCGCATCAAGTCGCGCTTCCAGACCATCGCCATCCTGCCCATGGAGCAGTACAAGGAGTTCGCCGAGTTCGTCACCAACAACTACACCATGCTGTGCTCGGTGCTGGAGCCCGTCATCAGCGTCAGGAACAAGGAGGAGATGGCGTGCGCGCTGGTGCACATCCTGCAGAGCACCGGCCGCGCCAAGGTGAGGGGAGTAAGGGCGAGCAGCTGGGGGCCGAGCCGCTGGGGGCCGAGCCGCTGGGGGCCGAGCCGCTGGGGGCCGGGCCGCTGGGGGCCGAGCCGCTGGGGGCCGAGCCGCTGGGGGCCGAGCCGCTGGGGGCCGAGCCGCAGGGGGCCGAGCCGCTGGGGGCCGAGCCGCTGGGGGCCGAGCCGCAGCGGTCTCTGGGTTTCCTGCCGCAGATCTGCTGTTCGTCCCCAGGGATCGAACTTATATTCATGTTTTATCAAGCAGGTGAAATTTAAAGCATGTTTGGATGGAAACAAGCGAACGATGAAGTTAAACCACACAAAGAGTTGATGAAAAAGTTAATTTAACGGCCGTTAGGATGAAATATTCCATTAGATTCAAACAGGGATCCTTAAAAAAGTCTAAATTATTCAGATTAATCACAGTTCAGCCTGATATTTGTTCCGGTTTTACATTTATGCCTTTGAAACACGCTCATCGCCGCCTCTTCCTCTTCTTCTTCCTCCTCTTCTTCCTCTTCCTCTTCTTCCTCCTCTTCTTCCTCTTCCTCTCCTCCTCTCCTCTTCCTCTTCTTCTTCCTCTTCTTCCTCTTCCTCCTCCTGCTCCTCTTCCTCTTCTTCTTCTTCTTCTTCTTCTTCTTCCTCCTCTTCTTCTTCTTCCTCCTCTTCTTCCTCTTCCTCCTCTTCTTCCTCTTCCTCCTCTTCCTCTTCCTCTTCTTCTTCCTCCTCTTCTTCTTCTTCCTCCTCTTCTTCCTCTTCCTCTTCTTCCTCCTCTTCTTCCTCTTCCTCTTCATCTCCTCCTCTCCTCTTCCTCTTCTTCTTCCTCTTCTTCCTCTTCCTCCTCCTGCTCCTCTTCCTCTTCTTCTTCTTCTTCCTCCTCTTCTTCTTCTTCCTCCTCTTCTTCCTCTTCCTCCTCTTCTTCCTCTTCCTCCTCTTCCTCTTCCTCTTCTTCTTCCTCTTCCTCTTCTTCCTCTTCCTCTTCTTCCTCCTCTTCTTCCTCTTCCTCTTCCTCTCCTCCTCTCCTCTTCCTCTTCTTCTTCCTCTTCTTCCTCTTCCTCCTCCTGCTCCTCTTCCTCTTCTTCTTCTTCTTCTTCCTCCTCTTCTTCTTCTTCCTCCTCTTCTTCCTCTTCCTCCTCTTCTTCCTCTTCCTCCTCTTCCTCTTCCTCTTCTTCTTCCTCCTCTTCTTCTTCTTCCTCCTCTTCTTCCTCTTCCTCTTCTTCCTCCTCTTCTTCCTCTTCCTCTTCATCTCCTCCTCTCCTCTTCCTCTTCTTCTTCCTCTTCTTCCTCTTCCTCCTCCTGCTCCTCTTCCTCTTCTTCTTCTTCTTCCTCCTCTTCTTCTTCTTCCTCCTCTTCTTCCTCTTCCTCCTCTTCTTCCTCTTCCTCCTCTTCCTCTTCCTCTTCTTCTTCCTCTTCCTCTTCTTCTTCCTCTTCCTCTTCTTCCTCATCTTCCTCTTCTTCTTCTTCTTCCTCCTCTTCTTCTTCTTCCTCTTCCTCCTCTTCTTTCTCTTCCTCCTCTTCCTCTTCCTCTTCTTCCTCCTCTCCTTCCTCCTCCTCTTCCTCCTCTTCCTCTTCCTCTTCTTCCTCTTCCTCCTCCTCCTCTTCTCCTTCCTCTCCTTCCTCTCCTTCCTCCTCCTTCCTCCTCCTCCTCCTCCTCCTCAGGACTTCCTGACAGACCTGGTGATGTCAGAGGTGGATCGCTGTGCCGACCACGACGTTCTGATCTTCAGGGAGAACACGCTGGCCACCAAAGCCATCGAGGAGTACCTGAAGCTGGTGGGACAGAAGTACCTGCACGACGCGCTGGGTGAGCCTCGTGCACACCTCGTGCACACCTCCTGGTTTCTGATACTAAAGCTCTGATGAAGATGATGCAGCCTCATCATCCTCCATCTGTCTCAGCGTTCTGAAAGGTTTCAGAGACTCGATAAGAAGAAAGAAGCTGAAAATAACTGCGTGCCATGTGGTCACAAACATCAGCTCTTTCATCACTTTCCTGCTATTATTGGCTGCAGTTCAGAATATTTCCCCCTCATGAATCTATTTATGGCCTCGTGTCTGAAAATAGCTCCGATCCTGCAGAATCTGCTGTGGTGTTTTCAGATCTTATCAAACATTCAGCGATTCATCACTTAACCATTAAAGTGCCGTCGGCCTCGGTTACAGTTCTGCTGAAACCTTAATGAAGGCTGTAAAAATCCAGCTTCTGCGCTGACAGTGAACGCCTCGCTGTCCATGAAATGTAAGAAATATTAAAGTAATTTAAACTCAAGTTCATTTTAGGGCCCTGATGCTGCTCCTATATGAGGCGTCCCTCAGGGGTCCATTCAGGGACCAGTTCTGTTTTCATGATACGAGCGACTTCTGATCCATTTGCTGTGATTAAAGACACCGTCTAACACGTTTAACGTTTGAACAGATAATGTGAGAAATGCTTTTACTCTCAACTCTTTTAACTCAACAGCATTACCTCAGGCCCACTTCCATAAGAACTCTGGGTTCAGTGTTCCTGTCAGTCAGGTTTATGCTCCCACACAACAACACGTTTTTAGAAACAGAAAAACAGATTCTGACAGATTTTGACCGATTCTGACTGATTCTGACTGATTCTGACGGATTCTGACGGATTCTGACCGATTCTGACTGATTCTGACTGATTCTGACCGATTCTGACGGTTTCTCACTGATTTTGACTGATTCTGACGGATTCTGACTGATTTTGACTGATTCTAACTGATTTTGACTGATTTTGACTGATTCTGACCGATTCTGACGGTTTCTCACTGATTTTGACTGATTTTGACTGATTCTAACTGATTCTGACCGATTCTGACTGATTCTAACTGATTTTGACTGATTTTGACTGATTCTGACTGATTCTGACGGATTCTGGCGGATTCTGACTGATTTTGACCGATTCTGACTGATTCTTGTTGCTTTGTTGCCAGCCGTTCGGTTCCTCCTCATCTTGTTGCTATGCAGGAAGCGGTTTCAGCCACTGAAATCGTTGTTTGTGGCGTTCGGTTCTGTCTGCAGGCGAGTTCATCAAAGCTTTGTACGAGTCGGACGAGAACTGCGAGGTGGATCCCAGCCGCTGCTCCGGCAGCGATCTGGCCGAGCATCAGAGCAACCTGAAGATGTGCTGCGAGCTCGCTTTCTGCAAGATCATCAACTCCTACTGGTACGACCGCAGCACACGTGCACACGTGCACACTTTACAGTTTCAGCTGTCATTCCTGATGTGCCTGAAACGCCTCGTTTGTTCTCCAGACTTTACCTCCTTTACTTAATGACCTCTGAGCATTTATCCTCTCTCTGGATCATTATTTATTTGATTTATTGTTATTATTTAGCTGGTTTTTAGTTCAGAGGAAGGTGTTTGTACAGCGAGTTAATGATTCGTCTTGTTAAAGTTTCCACAGTTTGAATGCTGCAGAGCCTTTAAACCAGCAGAAAACGTCTTCTTCCTTCTCCGCAGTGTGTTTCCTCGGGAGCTGAAGGAGGTGTTTGCGTCCTGGAAGCAGCAGTGCGTCGCCCGCAGCCATCCGCAGGACATCAGCAAGCGCCTGATCAGCGCCTCGCTCTTCCTGCGCTTCCTCTGCCCCGCCATCATGTCGCCATCGCTCTTCAGTCTGATGCAGGAATATCCCGACGACCGCACCTCCCGAACGCTCACGCTCATCGCCAAAGTCATCCAGAACCTCGCCAACTTCGCCAAGTGAGTATCTGCGGGCGCCACTCTGACCTCAGCGGGTGTTTTACTCTTTCTCCAACTGCACGTGTCTCCTCTGCAGGTTTGGAAACAAAGAGGAATATATGGCCTTCATGAATGACTTCCTGGAGCACGAGTGGGCGGGGATGATGCGTTTCCTGTCGGAGATCTCCAACCCGGAGACTCTGACCAACACGCCGGGCTTTGAGGGCTACATCGACCTCGGCCGCGAGCTGTCGGTGCTGCACGCTCTGCTGTGGGAGGTCGTCTCTCAGCTCGACAAGGTACACACCCAACAGTGTGTGTGCAGGTGGTAACTGACTGACTGAGAGTGCACGTTCTGCTGTGCACGGGAAAGTAGGGGTCGTGCACGGGAAAGTAGGGGTCGTGCACGGGAAAGTAGGGGTCGTGCACGGGAAAGTAGGGGTCGTGCACGGGAAGGTAGGGGTCGTGCACGGGAAAGTAGGGGTCGTGCACGGGAGAGTAGGGGTCGTGCACGGGAGAGTAGGGGTCGTGCACGGGAAAGTAGGGGTCGTGCACGGGAAGGTAGGGGTCGTGCACGGGAAAGTAGGGGTCGTGCACGGGAAAGTAGGGGTCGTGCACGGGAGAGTAGGGGTCGTGCACGGGAGAGTAGGGGTCGTGCACGGGAAAGTAGGGGTCGTGCACGGGAAAGTAGGGGTCGTGCACGGGAAAGTAGGGGTCGTGCACGGAAAGTAGGGGTCGTGCACGGGAAGGTAGGGGTCGTGCACGGAAAGTAGGGGTCGTGCACGGGAAAGTAGGGGTCGTGCACGGAAAGTAGGGGTCGTGCACGGGAAAGTAGGGGTCGTGCACGGGAGAGTAGGGGTCGTGCACGGGAAAGTAGGGGTCGTGCACGGGAAAGTAGGGGTCGTGCACGGGAGAGTAGGGGTCGTGCACGGGAGAGTAGGGCTCGTGCACGGGAAAGTAGGGCTCGTGCACGGGAAAGTAGGGGTCGTGCACGGGAAAGTAGGGGTCGTGCACGGAAAGTAGGGGTCGTGCACGGGAAGGTAGGGGTCGTGCACGGAAAGTAGGGGTCGTGCACGGGAAGGTAGGGGTCGTGCACGGGAAAGTAGGGGTCGTGCACGGGAAAGTAGGGGTCGTGCACGGGAAAGTAGGGGTCGTGCACGGGAAAGTAGGGGTCGTGCACGGGAAAGTAGGGGTCGTGCACGGAAAGTAGGGGTCGTGCACGGAAAGTAGGGGTCGTGCACGGGAAAGTAGGGGTCGTGCACGGAAAGTAGGGGTCGTGCACGGGAGAGTAGGGGTCGTGCACGGGAGAGTAGGGGTCGTGCACGGAAAGTAGGGGTCGTGCACGGGATACAAGCGCTTTGTCATGTACTCGCAAGACAGGAGGCGTGAATTCCTCAAAGATTTAGTAGAATTTCCTTAAAACTAATGGAAGACTAACTCCCGCTGTATGGAAAGCCAAGAGTGCCATTATTTCAGGATTATTACTGATGCTTAGTCACATGTTCATGTGAACATCTGCGACCTCGTTAATTACATTAATTATGTACATTATTTTACATTTATAGTATCTCTCAGTATCTGTGGCCTTTAGAAATCTTATTGATAAAATGTGGTTTTCATAAATTACATTTTTTACAAACTCCTAAAGAGTTAAAACAACCAGCTGTTGTCAGAAAAGAAAATTGTAAAAGCCAGTTAGCTTAGCACGATAGCACAACGTCATTGCTACAGCATCTCAGCAGAAAGCAGCCAGTACAGAAGGAAGCTAGCAGAGAACTGAAGGACGCTAGCAGAGAACAGAAGGAAGCTAGCAGAGAACAGAAGGAAGCTAGCAGAGAACTGAAGGACGCTAGCAGAGAACAGAAGGAAGCTAGCAGAGAACAGAAGGAAGCTAGCAGAGAACAGAAGGAAGCTAGCAGAGAACAGAAGGAAGCTAGCAGAGAACAGAAGGAAGCTAGCAGAGAACAGAAGGAAGCTAGCAGGGAACGTAAGGAAGCTAGCAGAGAACGTAAGGAAGCTAGCAGAGAACAGAAGGAAGCTAGCAGAGAACAGAAGGAAGCTAGCTGAGAACAGAAGGAAGCTAGCAGAGAACAGAAGGAAGCTAGCAGAGAACAGAAGGAAGCTAGCAGAGAACGTAAGGAAGCTAGCAGAGAACAGAAGGAAGCTAGCAGAGAACAGAAGGAAGCTAGCAGAGAACAGAAGGAAGCTTGCAGAGAACAGAAGGAAGCTAGCAGAGAACAGAAGGAAGCTAGCAGAGAACTGAAGGAAGCTAGCAGAGAACAGAAGGAAGCTAGCGGAGAACAGAAGGAAGCTAGCGGAGAACAGAAGGAAGCTAGCAGAGAACAGAAGGAAGCTAGCAGAGAACGTAAGGAAGCTAGCAGAGAACAGAAGGACGCTAGCAGAGAACTGAAGGAAGCAGAGAACAGAAGGAAGCTAGCAGAGAACAGAAGGAAGCTAGCAGAGAACAGAAGGAAGCTAGCAGAGAACAGAAGGAAGCTAGCAGAGAACAGAAGGAAGCTAGCAGAGAACATAAGGAAGCTAGCAGAGAACAGAAGGAAGCTAGCAGAGAATTGAAGGAAGCTAGCAGAGAACAGAAGGAAACTAGCAGAGAACAGAGGGAAGCTGGTTGTTGGAGTAGCGGCAGCTCTGACCTCGACAGCATTCACTTGTCATCAATCTTGAGTTTATTTCCAGATGTCAGTTATTCTAAATTAGTTCCGGTTAACGACTCGTTCCTAAAACAGCTCACAACTAGATTAGAGAACGTTTCTAACTGATTACAGTTGTTTAAATTGGTGGTTAAATTGTGTCTGTATCAGTTCTGGTTCCCCCTGCTGAGTCATCTGGTTATTGATCAGTGATCAGTGTGTGTGTGTGAGATGATAAAGCGGAGCTGAGGTCATTTGAGTTCATCTAACCTCATTAACACTGCGTGGCTGAGCATCACAGCATGGCCTGACCTCCTACCCTGCCTCCCTCACCTGTCTCACCTGTCGGAGCTCGGGCTCAGCATGGTTCTGTTGTGTCGTGGTTCTGTTCAGTAGAAGCATGTTGTTCTAGTTGGTTTGTTTTGGTTTCCATTAAGTTTCCCTCATGTTTTTTTTCCTCCTCCTCCTCCTCTTCCTCTTTCTGTTCACTTCCTGTCTCCTGCCACCATCTTGGTTTTGCTTCCCCACCACCTTCCATTCAAACCATCCACACACACACACGAACACTCGGCGACCCCAGGGTGAAAATTCCTTCCTGCAGGCCACCGTAGCGAAGCTGGGCCCGCTGCCGAGGATTCTGGGAGACATCACTCGGTGCCTGAGCGCTCCGACGCCCGTCCAGCAGCAGCTGCGGCGTTTCCAGGACCACAGCTCCGCCCACAACATCAGCGGCAGCATGTCGTCAGGGTTGCAGCGAATCTTTGAGGACCCGTCAGACAGGTTTGTGTCAAAATCTGTGAACAGCAACATGGCGGCACGCCACTTTGACGCTAACCGCTGTGCACTTGTCACACAGCCGCAGTGAGGCGCGTAGCCTGCAGTCTCCGGTTGGCGAGCTGATGGAGGGTTACGTCCGTGGTCAGCGCCCCCTGCTGTTGCAGCAGCATCCCTCCACCCACAGCAGCTTCTCTGACCAGGAGGAGCGTGACGGCCCGCTGCCGAACGGCCGCAGCATCTCTTTAGTCGACCTGCAGGACGCTCAGAGTCTGCACGGCCCCACTGGGCCGCCACCGCACCACGAGGCCCCGCCCCGCCTCAGCAGGGTGGGCTCTCAGGCCTCCATCGGGCACGGCCCGCCCCCTGTGACCTATCCTCACTCCAACCCTGTGACGCCGCAGCCGGCGCCGCACCAGTCCAAAGCCTCGCCCAGAGACAGTCAGCCGCAGAGCGCGCCGCAGGCAAGGCGGCCGCTGCACGTCTCCCTCAGCCAGCAGCGCAGCCTGCAGCCCCTGTCCTTCCAGAACCCCGTGTACCACCTGAGTAACCCCGCCCACAGCCTCGTGGCACGCTCCACACACTCGCTGCGGCAGGACTCCAGCTCTGAAAACCTGAGCACCGAGAGCTCGCACAACAGCCACAGCAACTCGGACGACTTTGGCAGCCAGGTGGGGGTCAAAGGTCGCGCAGCGTCCAACAGCAGCCTGGACGAGGTGGGCAGCAGGCGGAGCACGCAGAGCGAGGAGTGTTCTACGCCACGCCGCCACGCCCTGCCCGACCTACCGCTGGGCGCTGCCACCGCAGTCGCCATTCCCCGTCAGAGCACGACGACGGGTACCGCCCACATCATCAAGGTGGAGCAGCAGAGCCGAGGCGGCGGTGGGGCCAGGACGCCGCGCTCCCTTCCTCACAGCGCCTCGCTGCGCAGCAGCAGCAGCGCCAATACTGAGCCGGCGCCCGCCAACCGCCAGCAGCCCACCCTGGACAACGTGGCACCGCCCCCAAGGAGCGCCGCCAAGCAGTCGCCGCAGGTAATGCAGAACAGAACCCTGCTGATGGTGCGTCAGGGCTTCAGCTGTGGCTGTGGTGATGTCACTGGTCTGTGTGCAGGTGGCGTCGCCGGTGGAGGCAGTAGCGATGTCTCCAGTGGAGAGGACGGCGGCGTGGGTCCTGAACAACGGGCAGTACGACGAGAAGGAGGAAGAGGAGGGTGGAGAGAGGAGCCGAGAGGAGGGCAGGAACACTGAGAAGGTAAGAACACCTGGACAGGTGTGTGACAGGCTCACCTGGACAGGTGTGTGACGGGCTCACCTGGACAGGTGTGTGACGGGCTCACCTGGACAGGTGTGTGACGGGCTCACCTGGACAGGTGTGTGACAGGTGTGTGACAGGTGTGTGACAGGTGTGTGACGGGCTCACCTGGACAGGTGTGTGACAGGTGTGTGACGGGCTCACCTGGACAGGTGTGTGACAGGCTCACCTGGACAGGTGTGTGACAGGTGTGTGACAGGCTCACCTGGACAGGTGTGTGACAGGTGTGTGACAGGCCCACCTGGACAGGTGTGTGACGGGCTCACCTGGACAGGTGTGTGACGGGCTCACCTGAACAGGTGTGTGACGGGCTCACCTGGACAGGTGTGTGACAGGTGTGTGACGGGCTCACCTGGACAGGTGTGTGACGGGCTCACCTGGACAGGTGTGTGACAGGTGTGTGACGGGCTCACCTGGACAGGTGTGTGACAGGCTCACCTGGACAGGTGTGTGACAGGTGTGTGACAGGCTCACCTGGACAGGTGTGTGACAGGTGTGTGACAGGCTCACCTGGACAGGTGTGTGACAGGTGTGTGACAGGTGTGTGACGGGCTCACCTGGACAGGTGTGTGACAGGCTCACCTGGACAGGTGTGTGACAGGTGTGTGACGGGCTCACCTGGACAGGTGTGTGACAGGTGTGTGACAGGCTCACCTGGACAGGTGTGTGACAGGTGTGTGACAGGCTCACCTGGACAGGTGTGTGACGGGCTCACCTGGACAGGTGTGTGACGGGCTCACCTGGACAGGTGTGTGACGGGCTCACCTGGACAGGTGTGTGACAGGTGTGTGACAGGTGTGTGACAGGTGTGTGACGGGCTCACCTGGACAGGTGTGTGACAGGTGTGTGACGGGCTCACCTGGACAGGTGTGTGACAGGCTCACCTGGACAGGTGTGTGACAGGTGTGTGACAGGCTCACCTGGACAGGTGTGTGACAGGTGTGTGACAGGCTCACCTGGACAGGTGTGTGACAGGTGTGTGACGGGCTCACCTGGACAGGTGTGTGACAGGCTCACCTGGACAGGTGTGTGACAGGTGTGTGACAGGCTCACCTGGACAGGTGTGTGACAGGTGTGTGACAGGTGTGTGACAGGCTCACCTGGACAGGTGTGTGACAGGTGTGTGACAGGCTCACCTGGACAGGTGTGTGACAGGTGTGTGACAGGTGTGTGACAGGTGTGTGACAGGCTCACCTGGACAGGTGTGTGACAGGTGTGTGACAGGCTCACCTGGACAGGTGTGTGACAGGTGTGTGACAGGTGTGTGACAGGCTCACCTGGACAGGTGTGTGACAGGTGTGTGACAGGCTCACCTGGACAGGTGTGTGACAGGTGTGTGACGGGCTCACCTGGACAGGTGTGTGACAGGCTCACCTGGACAGGTGTGTGACAGGTGTGTGACAGGTGTGTGACAGGCTCACCTGGACAGGTGTGTGACAGGTGTGTGACAGGCTCACCTGGACAGGTGTGTGACAGGTGTGTGACGGGCTCACCTGGACAGGTGTGTGACAGGCTCACCTGGACAGGTGTGTGACAGGCTCACCTGGACAGGTGTGTGACAGGTGTGTGACAGGCTCACCTGGACAGGTGTGTGACAGGTGTGTGACGGGCTCACCTGGACAGGTGTGTGACAGGCTCACCTGGACAGGTGTGTGACGGGCTCACCTGGACAGGTGTGTGACGGGCTCACCTGGACAGGTGTGTGACGGGCTCACCTGGACAGGTGTGTGACAGGTGTGTGACGGGCTCACCTGGACAGGTGTGTGACGGGCTCACCTGGACAGGTGTGTGACAGGCTCACCTGGACAGGTGTGTGACAGGTGTGTGACGGGCTCACCTGGACAGGTGTGTGACGGGCTCACCTGGACAGGTGTGTGACGGGCTCACCTGGACAGGTGTGTGACAGGTGTGTGACAGGCTCACCTGGACAGGTGTGTGACAGGTGTGTGACGGGCTCACCTGGACAGGTGTGTGACGGGCTCACCTGGACAGGTGTGTGACGGGCTCACCTGGACAGGTGTGTGACAGGTGTGTGACAGGCTCACCTGGACAGGTGTGTGACGGGCTCACCTGGACAGGTGTGTGACGGGCTCACCTGGACAGGTGTGTTATTTCCCACGTGAGAACAGCAGCCTTCCGTAAAGGAAACTTCCCTCTGCCTGACGGTTGGTGTCTCCTGCAGTACGAGCTGGAGATCTCTCACCTGAAGGAGCGTCTGCGGCTGTCTGGACGCCGTCTGGAGGAGTACGAGCGGCGGCTGCTGGCTCAGGAGCAGCAGATGCAGAAGCTGCTGCTCGAGTACAAGAACCGTCTGGAGGACAGCGAGGAGCGACTGAGGAGGCAGCAGGAGGAGAAGGACAGCCAGATGAAGAGCATCATCTGCAGGTACGGTCCAGCTGCAGCCATCAGAAGCAGGAAGCTTCATCAGATATGAAGAAGTAAAAACTGATTAAATAGATTCATTTAAATGAACAATTAATGATCTGAAACAAACACCAAACAGTTTCCTCTTTCTTAAGGACATCACTTTCAGATCCTGGTCCTCTGCTGTAGTTAGTTTTTACGGGTTCATCCCTTGAGTTCGGCGCCTTCTTTAAAGTTCTCACGTGTCTGCAGGCTGATGGCGGTGGAGGAGGAGCTAAAGCGGGACCACGCTGAGATGCAGGCGGTGATTGAAGCCAAACAGAAGATCATCGACGCTCAGGTACAGAAACATCTTCACCGGGCTGAGGTGCAGCCGCCCGTTTGAGCGCTTTAAAGGTTTTATGGCGCCGCAGTGTGATGATGTCACACGTTTGATCAGCGGTCCTGGTCAGCGGCTGCAGGTTTAGTTTGATTCTTCTCATCGTCTCTCCACTGATTTCAGGTCAGTAACGGATGTGAAAAAAACCAATCAGGCAAGTAACTGTAGCCCCGCCCCCCCCCGCACCACGCTGGTTTTATCCTGTTTTTATTTTTATTTTTTTATCAAAACACCGTCAACAAGAAGCGCCGACACGCCTCACACCTGTTCAGCCAATCAGGGAGCTCTCATGGTTGGTCCTGAGCCAGAAGAAGTCAGACAGATGTGCTGATCCAGATGTGCTGGGCTCAGCTCAGCCTCCGGCTGGTTTAACTCGATTGGTTGGCACCTGAGCTGCAGGTGTGCTGACGTGTGGCGCTCTCAGCTGGTTTGATTTCAGTTTGGCTGCAGACCCCCACCTCCTCCTCACCCCCCCCCCCCCCCCCCCCCCCCCCCCCCCCCTCCTCTGACCCAGCGGAGCTTCCTGTTCACCCTTTCAGAATAAGAGTCGGCGGACAGGTCGGTCACTGCTGCTGATCAGCTGCAGTGAAGCTTCAGCCTCACCTTTTCATTGGTTTGAGCTTTTTTGGCCTGATTTGTCCTGCTGCTGCCTCCAAACTGTGGACTTTATTTAGTTCTGCTGTCGGGTCAAAACCACCAGTCTGACGCGATGATTCTGGGGTGTAATGGGTTGTCTGGGCACTTCATATGAAAGTTGTTAAAGGGACGTTAAACAGATGCTTTTATCCAGCACATGGTGGGAATGTGCGGTTCAGAATGAATGTGCTATGATTCAACCGACCAATCACAGAGCTGAACACGTCTTAACGACATCTTAACAACAGATGTGATGACGGACCGGCGGAGTTCAAACGGAACAGAATTCAGGAGGTTCAGAAGCCTTCGTGTTGAAATTATGATGAAAGCTTCAAGGGCGTCCCATCCCGACCCTTGGTCCCGACCCTTGGTCCCGACCCGGCCTCATTTCTTTATAACCTTTCTGTAACCTTTAAAGTGTCCTGATCAATAGTTCTGCAGCTTTCTGTGATCTTTAAAGTGTCCTGATCAACAGTTCTGCAGCTTTCTGAAACCTTTAAAGTGTCCTGATCAACAGTTCTGCAGCTTTCTGTAACCTTTAAAGTGTCCTGATCAATAGTTCTGCAGCTTTCTGTGATCTTTAAAGTGTCCTGATCAACAGTTCTGCAGCTTTCTGAAACCTTTAAAGTGTCCTGATCAATAGTTCTGCAGCTTTCTGAAACCTTTAAAGTGTCCTGATCAATAGTTCTGCAGCTTTCTGAAACCTTTAAAGTGTCCTGATCAACAGTTCTGCAGCTTTCTGTAACCTTTAAAGTGTCCTGATCAACAGTTCTGCAGCTTTCTGAAACCTTTAAAGTGTCCTGATCAATAGTTCTGCAGCTTTCTGAAACCTTTAAAGTGTCCTGATCAATAGTTCTGCAGCTTTCTGAAACCTTTAAAGTGTCCTGATCAACAGTTCTGCAGCTTTCTGTAACCTTTAAAGTGTCCTGATCAACAGTTCTGCAGCTTTCTGAAGCCTTTAAAGTGTCCTGATCAACAGTTCTGCAGCTTTCTGTAACCTTTAAAGTGTCCTGATCAACAGTTCTGCAGCTTTCTGAAACCTTTAAAGTGTCCTGATCAACAGTTCTGCAGCTTTCTGAAACCTTTAAAGTGTCCTGATCAATAGTTCTGCAGCTTTCTGAAACCTTTAAAGTGTCCTGATCAATAGTTCTGCAGCTTTCTGAAACCTTTAAAGTGTCCTGATCAACAGTTCTGCAGCTTTCTGTAACCTTTAAAGTGTCCTGATCAACAGTTCTGCAGCTTTCTGAAACCTTTAAAGTGTCCTGATCAACAGTTCTGCAGCTTTCTGAAACCTTTAAAGTGTCCTGATCAACAGTTCTGCAGCTTTCTGAAACCTTTAAAGTGTCCTGATCAACAGTTCTGCAGCTTTCTGAAACCTTTAAAGTGTCCTGATCAACAGTTCTGCAGCTTTCTGAAACCTTTAAAGTGTCCTGATCAACAGTTCTGCAGCTTTCTGTAACCTTTAAAGTGTCCTGATCAATAGTTCTGCAGCTTTCTGAAACCTTTAAAGTGTCCTGATCAATAGTTCTGCAGCTTTCTGAAACCTTTAAAGTGTCCTGATCAATAGTTCTGCAGCTTTCTGTAACCTTTAAAGTGTCCTGATCAACAGTTCTGCAGCCTTCTGAAGCCTTTAAAGTGTCCTGATCAATAGTTCTGCAGCTTTCTGAAACCTTTAAAGTGTCCTGATCAACAGTTCTGCAGCTTTCTGAAACCTTTAAAGTGTCCTGATCAATAGTTCTGCAGCTTTCTGAAACCTTTAAAGTGTCCTGATCAATAGTTCTGCAGCTTTCTGAAACCTTTAAAGTGTCCTGATCAATAGTTCTGCAGCTTTCTGTAACCTTTAAAGTGTCCTGATCAACAGTTCTGCAGCTTTCTGAAACCTTTAAAGTGTCCTGATCAATAGTTCTGCAGCTTTCTGAAACCTTTAAAGTGTCCTGATCAACAGTTCTGCAGCTTTCTGTAACCTTTAAAGTGTCCTGATCAACAGTTCTGCAGCTTTCTGAAGCTCTTTCAGTGCATTGATCACCTGGCTGCTACTTACCCTCTTAACCCCAGTGAGGGTTCACTTAGTTTTTCACTCACTGCTTCTGTGTTTGGTCTCAGTTTTTGCTCCAGAAGTAATGACACCGTTTTCATCTGAGGGTTCACTAAGTTTATCACCTGACCCGTGAAACCTTTAAGGTGTAACTGACCTGTAACTAAATATCTGAAGCGTCAGTGTAAATAAAGTTAACCTGGTGAATTTAATCCCAAACGTTGACGGTGTGGTTTTAACCCGACAGTGTTTTTACTTTCCGTAACCGTCACAAACCTCGTTGTTTCAGTTCGTCTGTCTGTCTGACCTAATGCCCCCCCCCCACCTTCCTGTCTCTGTCCAATCAGGAGAAGCGAATCGACTCCCTGGACGCGGCGAACTCGCGGCTGATGGCGGCGCTGACGCAGGTGAAGGAGCGTTACAGCGCGCCGAACCTCCGCAACGGCCTGTCGCCCAGCAACCCCACAAAACTGTCCATCACTGAGAACGGAGAGTTCAAGAACAGCAGCTGCTGATTGGCCCAGCCGTGCATCAGGGGCGGGGCTTCAGACACGAGGGCCCGCCCCCCTCAGTGAGGAGCTGTGGATAAGAGACAGAAAGGATTTAAAGATGTAAATACTGAAGTTTGATCTGTTCGGTGTACAGAGCGTGTGTGTGTGTGTGTGTGTGTGTGTGCGTGAGTGCACGTGCGTGTGTGCGTGCACGTGGCATCACAGAAGCACAGTGAAGAAGAATCAAACCAAAAGATGAACTAAAGCGTTTTCTAACTGACTTTTTTAAGGTTTTTATTTGAAGCTTCTGGTTTTTGTTGTTGAGGCTGAACTCGGTTTTCTTCAGTTTTCTTCTGATGTTTCAGAGTTTCGTTTGTTTTTGTTTGGTGGTTTTTTATTGACGAGTTGTTGTGGGTTTTAATTTATTCCTCCTCGCTCTCGTCCTGTTGCCGATCTACTGAACGACTCCCGGAGCTTCGGGGTCGAACGTCGCACCTGTCTGCTGTCCCGTGTTGAGAATAAAGCTGCCTGAAAGCCCTCCGTGTTCTCATCTCTGCTGTTGGCATGGAAACGGACTCAGATCAATAACCCGTCTGATCACACTGATTCTGGTTCATTGAGCTCATTTCAGATTCACAACAAGTCACTCTGGTCCGATCCCCGTCCTGAAACCTCCATCAGAACCAGAACCAGGAAGGGTCCAGGACCAGCTGGGGCTGAGAGGACAGGAAAGAGGGGACAACAGGCATTTAGACTGTTTGATTGTTCCGTTTAAAGTAGAAAGTGTTCACAGCAGAACTAAATGAACCCTCCTCAGTTTCACACTGAAGCTGCTGTTAAAAACGTCACGTGGTCAAAGAAATGTTCCCACATGAAATCCTTAAAGTCTGAAACCACAAATGTCCAATAAATATTCTACAGAAACAGCTGCAGAAAAACACATATATACACACAGATCTATATCTCTAGAACTTTATATCTATAGAGATGTACATCTGTGTGTTTCAGGTAACTTTTGAAGTGAGGCCAGAATGAAAAGTTTTTCCTCACAGAAAACATGATAAAAAGTTTCTGCATTTTGTCTTCAGCTAAATGTGATGAAATAAAAGAGTAAAAGTGTCACGCCTGAGAGGTCAGAGGTCAACATGAAGACAAACTCTTTAGAATCTAAAATGTTTTAATGTAATACAGGCTTTTATTTTGGTGATTCCATATTTCCGGTGGGTCGAACTGCTTCGTTCTGATGAACTTTTTCCATCTTCATGATGAATGAAACGGAAGAAACTTTCTCAGAAGCTCTTTGGTCATCCCAATAAAAGTTGAAAGATTTTAATGTGCTGACTCATCATAAACGGCCTGTTTTACTCAGAAAGACTCAATCTTCTTCCTGTGACAGCTTTATTTCTCTCTGAGATGACGTCACAACGAACAGCTGTTGACGGATGTGAACAGCAGGTGGCGCTCACTCTTAAAGTTCTGCTGTGGGGTGGAAGAATGAGGGGTGGAAACTACTTTCAGGTTTTGGGATGGTATCCGTATGGTGAAGTGTTTCAGTAGATGGGATTATTTCAGATATTTCTACCAACTCTTCCTGTTTCAGACTTTTACCTTTATTTTACTGTAGATAATTCAGAAACCCCTGAAGAACACTGGATTAGTAATTACATTTGACTTTTAAACTTCTAAAATATGGAACATTTACATTTTATTCGATAACTGGTTGATGAATATTAATTGAATATTAATAGAACAACTTTACACAGTTTACATTTATCGGACGTCCGCAGTTTCTTTTCTAAATCAGTACGAACACAAAGTGGAAATAAGGAAAAACTATTTTTTACTGTTGCTTTTTTATTATTATAGCAGATTAGATCCAACTCCCTTTAATCATGTCTGAATGACACTGACATTAAATTTAAATTTAAATAGCTAAAATCAGTTTTATACGGTTCTTTTTCAACAGACTTGAACAACTGGTGTGAAAGCCCTTTGAGTAGAAAAGGTTTGCAGGTTCAGTCCATTTACCTTTTAAACAGAAGTTACACAACATTTGTCCTTTAGCCTGTAAATTACCGCAAAGAGGATAAATAAAGTTCTCTTCTGAGAGGAGGCGGAACCCTCCGGCGGGACAGTCACAGTGTGACACACACCGGAAGTAAACGGCTTTATGGACTCAGCTGGAGGACGGTGGTGTTGTCTGAGCTGAATGTCTGAGTGTGAGCAGCAACAATGTCTTCAGCTCAGCATCTGAGAGAGTTTATCAGCCAGCGACTAACTGCTGCTGCTGAAGAAATATTCACAGAGTTTGAGAAAACCATCGTCCAGTACGAGGAAGAGATCGACCGTCAGCGCAGACTGCTGGAAATCACCTGGAAACCCCGAATAAACTCCCACACAGCAGGTACGGAACACCGTGATGGGCTGCATGAACTCACACATGAATCTGACTGATGGAGGATCCTGATCAGAGCTCTACGTTACATTTATTTCAGGCTCACAGAGAAAGTTACGGTGCAGCTGCAGCTATTTTTCAGACAGAAATAACATGAATGTGTTTAAAAGCAGAAACATTTAGAGTCAAACTCACAGTCTGTAGAAGAAACAGGAGAGTGTAGAAAGAGGAGAGAAAGTTTCGTTATGTTTGTTTCCAGCTGCTGACAGAAGTTTTTAACTGAACAAAGTCATCTCAGGGAATTTGTGTGCATCAATAAAGCTGAAGCCACAGAAAAGTGTTTGGTTGACCTTCTTCTTCTTGTGTCCCACAAACACCTGCTGTGTTGTTTCATTCCTTTATTCTCCTCTGTCCCTTCAGACTTCACACACAAACATGCGTTTGAGGAAGAAGATGTTTTTGCTGATCAACAGCTCTGTGAACAGGAGAGGAACTCCAGTCCGGACCTGGAGGAACCAGGATTTCCACAGATTAAAGAGGAACAGGAGGAACGCTGTAGTCCGGAGAGCATTGAAACTGAACTGAAGCTGGAGACTGACGCCTTTATGGTGAATCCTCCTCATGAGAGAAGTGAACCAGAACCAAACAATGAGCAGCTCCGCTCTTACATCACACCTGTAGCTGATAACCAAGATCAGGAAGGAGACAAAGAAGACGCAGTTCACAGTAAAAATGTTGACAGCTTTCCCAAGTCGAACAGTAAACACAATACTGACACCTGCATAAGATGTGACATTTGTGGAAAAGCCTTTGAAAAGAAGTACCAAGTTAGGAAGCATCACAGGATCCACACAGGCGTGAAGCCGCATGCTTGCAAAACATGCGGGAAAAGATTCTATGAACTGTCAGTATTATCATATCATGAAAGAACTCATACGGGCGAGAGGCCGTATTCTTGCAAAACATGTGGGAAAAGCTTTAGAGGAAGTGATAAATTAGTCCTCCATCTGAGAACTCACACAGGAGAGAAGCCATATTCATGCAAAATATGTGGGAAAAGTTTCGTTAAAAGCAGTAATTTGACTGTCCACATTAGGACCCACACCGGTGAGAGGCCCTGCGTCTGTAACACCTGCGGAAAGGGATTTACTGACCTGTCAGCACTGAACAAGCACAAGGCCATTCATACAGGGGAAAAGCCCTTCAGTTGTAAAACATGTGGAAGAGGTTTCAGTCAAAATAGTCATATGATTGTGCACATGAGGACTCACACAGGAGAAGAGCCTTATACCTGCAACACCTGCGGGAAACGTTTCAAACAGTCCTCGACCCTAAAAAACCACATCAGGACTCACACAGGGGAAAAGCCTTTCCACTGTAACACCTGTGGCCGAGGATTTATGCGCCCATCGATGTTGAAAAATCACCTCAGAACTCACAAATGAGGAGTATCAGGACATATCCTGATACAGAAAGATATGTCATCGGAAACGAACAGGTGCAGGTGAAGAAAACGTGTTTCTGCTTCAACAACAATCACGTGTTTATTTATCGATCATAGCTGCTGTCAGGGTGTCAGACCACACAGTCGATTGAATCTTAAAAGAAGCGTCTTTACAGCAGCGTTTAATGTCTTCAGGAAATGTTTTCACTGGATCCACGTACAGGTGATAATATACTACTGTGGTAAAGTTTGATTCTCTGAATAGTTTGAACATTAAAGGGATTCACTGAAACTCTACTTTGAGTTTCACCATGAGAGCAGCTTTGATGACCCACGGCTTCACCACTGGAGGTCCCAGCTCATGTTAACGTACACATCAACAGCTGCAACTCGATCTGAATAAAAGGACTTTGATGATAAACGTTTCTTTTTCTTTAGCCCTTTGGGGCATTTTGCTCATACTTTCCGTCCCTGTGGGGGGATTTATGCTCACAGATCTTTTCTCTCTGAGGGTAATTAGCTATGAGCTCATGTTTCAGTCAGCGTGCAGACGTGCGCCAACGTGCACACTTTCACTCAGCTTAAACTGGCCGGAGAAGCTTTTAAGGAGGCAGAAGGAGAATGTTCTTCATGCTCAGTGTTGAACAGCTTTAGCACTTTTCTCCACTTGTTCTTCTTACTTTAGTTTTTACGTTGATTTCACCGTGAACGAGGCGTTTAAAGTAGGTCAGACGCAGATCTTATGGAATCCAACAATCATGGGATGTAATTTCCATGGTGTCACGCTGCTCTGCAGGAATCAGCCAAAAGGTGCGTCACCATCTCACAGTTTATTTACAGTCCTGTTGGACACATTTATACTGAATATGTTCTTTTTTGTGCTCTTTATTGTTCTTGGGCAAACTGCAGTTTCTGGAGGGTAAAACTTCTGAGCGTGTTTATTGGAGCTCTTCCACATGCTGGTTGCAGGATGGCTGCTACCTGCTTCCAGCCAACACCTCCCCAGGCAGGCACGGGGTAGATGAACCTGCAGAGTCTGACAAATTAAACATGAACTCAGCAGCCTCAGGGTTTTATTAACTCATCCCAAGCTGTAATCGAGCAGCCAAAGGCAGCTGAACAGCTTATTCTCCAGCTCCAAATGTGTTTCTAACACACAGATGAAGGAAGGGCCACGATACAATCTGACAGACTGGAGCCCGGAAGAAAAGCTGTGAAATAAAAGCTTAATTAAGTTCTACAAGCCCGAGACACCACAACAACATGAAAATGTGATTGTAACAATGATGTTTACAGGCGCAGAACAGAAGAGTATAAAGCATTCAATGCAATAAAACCCAAAGGGCAACATGAACCAGAACCAGGCCGAACGAGGCTGTTAATAACAGGACAAGATAAATTAAGCTCCATCCTTCAACACAACCCATAAAGACCGAAGAAGAACAGAAACCCAGAAGAACCTCAGTAAAGCTCAACAGAAATCAGGAAAACACTGTAACAGCACCCATCATTTTAACTCCGTTAAACCAACATCCTTCTTTCAGGCTCTCTGTCTCACAGCCAAAAAGTGAAAAACCTTCCTTCATGTTCTGAGGCTACATGTGAATATTAATAGTTAGAACCTCAGAATGTGACCGTTAGTATTTATGCTTCATCTGTGAGTTTAATCATGCAAAAAGCAGTGAAAGCCTGAGGAGAGTCAACGGATGGAGCGTTTTCAGATCCCAAATGAACTCAATCAAACCGGTTTACACACCAAGTCAGCAGTTAGTCAACTTTAAACTGTTTATTCATTCTTTTACTTTCAGGAGATATTGTCACAGATATGAAATTTAAAACATTTCTTATTGTTATTCAGGGAATCTGAGGAAACGTCTTTGTTTTCAGTCTCAAAGCTTTTTTTTACGCTTTCATCCAGCTGAAACGATGTCTGTCATGTTGCCTTCAGGAAACGTGGGAACTCCAACAACGCTCTCGTGCACGGTATTAACCTGGTTACCGGTGAAGATAACTGACACAGTTTCAGCCGTTTGGCTCAGAGGTGATTTACATTTCCCACAAAGCAGATCACATGAAGAACACACGTATCCAGATAAGAACATCAGAGACCCCCCCACACACTTAAAGGGGAACTCCGGTGTTTTTAAACCTTATTTCTGGCATGAAATACGTTCATCTGCTCACCGAGAACAGTTTGGTGAAAGTCGGCGTCCTTCGGAAGATATTTAAACACCTGCAGGACGACCTGGAAGACGCCATGTTGCAGTGACGCTTTGTGGCTCATTATGTTTTAATGTTTTACATAATTTGAATCAAAAGAATCTGAGCTTCTAACATACATATAACAACTTCCAGCAGGTGAAGCAGCGCAGGTGCGTAAGGAACAGCCTGCAGGTGGCGCTAACTTAAAGGCTGTGACATCACAAACTTAAGTGACACTTTCATTTGATTTAGCTTTTTATTCTCCATCATCACACTTCTGCTCAGGTAAAATCAGGCTTTCAGGGACTTCCTTCAGCTGTTCAGGCTCTGGACCGGAGTCAATAACGGGCCACAAAGATTAAAGGTGAAAATACAGCATCCATAATAATCCATCACAAAGGAAAGTGGGACTTCATCTGCAGAGACAGCCAGAGCTAAACTCTGGAGAAACAGATGTTCATGGAGCTTCTTCACAGAGGAGATCAGACAGTTTGACTGACAGGACAGATGATCAGAGGAGCTGAGTTTTTACCACCGTGATTTAGACCAGGACTTAAGTACTCAGTGTCAGTGACCTGCTCAAACTCAGGCTTAAGCATCCCAAAGCAATGCAAAGCAAAGTGTTAACAATAAATACATAAACAGCATTCAGAGTACAATTCTGCTGCCATTATGCTGGACAGGACAAAATAAATAAATAAAAATAAATCGGCCGATATGGATTGGCCCATTGTCAACAATAGCCGATCTAGAATCGTCTATATCGGTGCCGAATATCGGATCGGTGCATCCCTAATCCTAAAGTTTAATCTCTCCTGATGAGAGTCGGTCAGCAGTGAAACTTCCTGTCGATGGAAGCTCTGAGTTTTGTGTTAATGCTGGTTGTTGAAACACAGTAAATATTATCAGCTGCACTCACCAGGGTTCGACTCAGATGTTGAGAAAGAACAGATGAACTCAGTTTATTTCTCTTCAGACAGAAACACGGAGGTTTGTCTGCTCTGCAGCTCTGCGTCACTCTGACAGACTTTAACTTTCATTTCAGGAAAATGAAACTCGTTCCAGTGTTGGTCCGCCTCCTGCTGCACCTGTTTTTCAGCATTTGTTTCCTCCTTCAGGTTCAGGTTCAGATTATTTACAGACTTTTGGCACCAGATGAGTTCATAGGAGAAAGATTTTTATGAGTTTATTACACTTTACTGCACAAAACGTGTTAAAACCCACTTCTTGTAACAATCCCAGCATCAGTTACATTCTTAATTTGTCTTTTAACTTTCTTCTGCTCTCAGTTTGTCCTTTTAACGAGTTTTTCTTTAAACTTTACTGCAGTTCATTTCTCCTCCTGACAGCGGCGCTGCTGCTGCCCTCTGCTGGTCACAGACAGGAACCACATCACACTGAAAGACGGTTCCTCATTGGTGGCTGCCAGCGGTCTGACACACTTGGTATTGATTAATAAGATGAATTTTCTTATCAGAAGACCTTTCAGGTTATTTTTGATTATGGACTCTCAGAGAAACATTTAACAATAAAACCATTGGTTTGAACCATATATCATATAGAAAGTGAACAGAACAGAACAGCAGCAGCGCTTCACATAATTGTTTAATCACAATTTAATTTAAACACACCTGTTTGCTTCAGGTCAGTAAATACAGACCTTTTGAGTTACTTGTCTGAGGACAAAGTGTTGAAAACCACAATGTTTGCATTACTATGTACCAAACTAAGTAAGAAATTCTTTAATATTTAAAGTGTCCTGATCAATAGTTCTTTAAACCAAATTTATATGAAATACACCAACATATGTCCCGTCCCAAAGTCCTGATCAACAGTTCTGCAGCTTTCTGAAACTCTTTCACAGTTTTTCTTTGGACATTTTCTGCTTTTTCCCTCATCTTCAGTCCTTGTTCCTGAGCATTTTCAGTGTTTTTTCTTTGTTCAGCCACTTAACTCTGACCTTTGACCCATTCAGGCAGAAAAAAGGCTCCTAACTCAAGGGATGAACCAGTGTTGTGTCGACACAGAACAGACAACTTAGCAAAGAAGCCATTTTAAACTGGATCTTTAGGCTCTTTGTTACCAGCAGCCTGTCACAAAGACACATCATTTGTTCCCATTTCTTTAGCTGCATCTATGAAAAACAGCAAAGAAAACACAGTTTGACAGACAGAAAATAGGATTTCTGCAGCAACAAGGTGATTCCCAAAGAGCTATTAGCTGAAAACTTGGCATATCTCAGCATGGTGTGCAGTGTGTCCTTAAAACATTTGAGGAAACTGGACAAGTGGAGGACAAAAGAAGAAGTGTCAGGCCTAAAAAACTATCTCCAGCAGATGAACAGGATCTGAAAGTGATGTCCTTAAGAAAGAGGAAAAAATCCAGCTGTGACCTGACAGGACCTGAGAGATGCATCTGGACCTTCAGCTGATCCATCTACTGTTGGCCCAAGCCTCATCAGAAATGGTCTCCATGGAAGGGTGGCTGTCAAGAAGCCGTTCTTAAGGAAGGGAAACAGGGAGAAAAGGCTGAGCTGTGCCAAATGACACAAGAAGTGGACTGAAAATCAGTGGCAGCAGGTCTTATGGAGGGATGAATCCAGATTTAAAATGTTTGGTTCAAATAGTTGATATTATAATCCAGTATGAAGGAGGTAAAACATAGAGGACAAACAGTCACGTAAAAGGGTCCCAGTATCCTATTTTTATTCATCCACCTGTTTAGTTGGTTTTATTTGCTCTCTTTTATTCATTCAAACCGAGTTGGCGAATTTAAAATTTCACTTTAATTTGAAAAAACGTACAAAATAATTGTTTATTGTTCTATTACAGTGATAGTGCTTATTTATCGTTTAAAATACTGATTAAAAGTGAAGCGTGCGTCCATCCTCCGGGACTCTCCCGCCTCCCCTCCTCCCCTGAGAGAGGCCCTGTGCGGGTCAGACAGGAACAATATGGCGCCGGGAGGATCGTTAGCATCGGGACCAGTCGTTGTCTGAAAGACTGGCGATCCGGCAGGATGAACCTATGCGCCCAGTATCTACGGTAAGTTCGGCACCGTATGGTCAGCCCGTCCACCCGGTGGTACAGTTACGCCCTGAACCGGCCGATTTTTATCCCGCAGGCGGATTGTTTTGTTCGGATTTTAGCATCGCAGCTAGCAGGTGCTGGGACCACCCCTTAGCTAAATGTTAGCGTTAGCTAGCTTCATATATCAACAATCAATGGCAGCGCGTGCCGTCAGCTCACACACGTCCATACAGACATGAAGGGTGTTTGATGAGCCCGTTCCGTGGCAGACAGGTGTGATGTGTCGTGATGCTACAGGTAGTGTTTACCCGCCACTCAGAGTGTTGTTGCTAGTTAGCTTTAGCTTGCTAGCATCTTTCTGCGTATGTCTGGTTAGCATCGACGCTGTTTTACACTCATACGTGTCATATAGGTTAACTAACGAGCACGATCCTGGTTTTTTCATATATACAGTTAGTTCCACATGTTTATCTGTTCTCTCTGGTTGTTTAGTTGTATGTGATGCTAATCAGCAGCGGGCAGTCAGCGTTAGCTTGCGCTATAATGAAGGTTTTGTGTGTGTGGTTATATTGTGAGCTCAGGAAGTAGCCCGAGCCCTCTATCATCACCGTGTCTTCATGTGGACAGTAGGACGTGCTGTTAAATGTTAAACCGAAGCTGAGCTGTTAGCTGGGTTGTGTGGCTCGTGAGCAATGAGGAAGTGATGTATGCAACTGTGTTTGGAGTCAGGTGTTGTCATGCTTTGTGTTTCTGTTGGTCCTGTCTAACCTCCTCTCCTCTGTTTACCTCCGAGCAGCCAGGCAGAGGCCCTGAAGGCTGACATGACGGGTAAGTTTGCTCCCTCACCTGTCCCACACTCACCTGTGCAGGTATGGGCTCTGTGCCTAATACTGAAACTAACTAGGACTAAGTTATCTCAGTCATCCAGGTCAGGGCCGTCCTGAGAGCACGACTCATTTTTTATATAAACCACCTGAGTGTTTGTTGATTTTTTTGTCTTTCGGTGCAGCTGATGGTTGTCTGGTGTCAGGTCCAGTTTAAGGTGGAGGCCCTGTTTCTTCTTCTGTTGACACAAAGGCTGCAGCGAATGGTGTTTTCAATACTTTCAGCTTTCTCTGATTTTACTCTTCTTCAGTGTTTACGTGTTTTCATATATGTTGACGTCACATTCTCTGAGCTCGATGGAGGAAACCGGAGAAAACAACGAGGACCAAAATCAGAGAAAATATTGAACAGTGTCCATTATTCAAGGCGGTTAGCACAACGTCATTGCTACAGCATCTCAGCAGAAAGCAGCCAGTTGACATAGAGTCCACTGAGCAAAACAAACACAAGGGAACATTTCATGTTAGTATTTGAATGGAAATCAGTCTGCTTGTTAGCAGAGAAGGAAGCTAGCAGAGAACCGAAGGAAGCTAGCAGAGGACTGAAGGAAGCTAGCGGAGGACTGAAGGAAGCTAGCGGAGGACTGAAGGAAGCTAGCGGAGGACTGAAGGAAGCTAGCGGAGGACTGAAGGAAGCTAGCGGAGGACTGAAGGAAGCTAGCGGAGGACTGAAGGAAGCTAGCGGAGAACAGAAGGAAGCTAGCGGAGGACTGAAGGAAGCTAGCAGAGGACTGAAGGAAGCTAGCAGAGGACTGAAGGAAGCTAGCAGAGGACAGAAGGAAGCTAGCAGAGGACAGAAGGAAGCTAGCAGAGGACTGAAGGAAGCTAGCAGAGGACAGAAGGAAGCTAGCAGAGGACAGAAGGAAGCTGAGGCAACTTGTGGACATATAGTGGAGTTCAAACTGGATTATGACGGTTTTATTTAGTGAGGAACATCACTGATGTTCTTGCGTCTGCTGCGTCATGATTCATGGTGAAGATGGCGTGTTTTAAATTCTGTGCGACAGTAATAAAGAACACGATAAAGAGGAGAAGCAGCTGATGAACTGGATTGAAATGCAACTTTAAGTCTTCATGCAGTGAGTCATCAGAAGTGTCTGGTGAGCTCCTTCAGCTGTGGATGAACAGCTGAAGATCCTGTTTCTACCCTCCAGCTGTTCTTCTCATTGTGTTTGGACACGGGCCAGTTTGTTCTGACCCAGTTTTTCACTGGACTCATGTGAGCTGAGACACAGAAATGTTGAAGGATGGAGTCGACTCCAGCAGCATCACACCACCTCCTCTGCTAAGCTCCGCCCACTCACATCCACCCTGCTGGACGGATGAAGGCAGCTTCTGGTGGAAATGTTCTGCTGTCAGCTGCACTGAGGAGCATGCATCTTCCATCCAGCAGCAGCCTCAGAGGATATAAGAGCCCAGTGGATAAACTATATCTGAGGCTAATGTTCCAGCAGAGTTAGCTAAAGACTGTGAATGTGCAGCAGCCACTTTTCATCCCACTGTTTTAACAACTTGGTCCAGTTCAACGCTGGACTGAAGGAACTGAGCCACAAAGAGGATCAGTTCCAACTCTCAGAGCCTGAACTTCAGAGCAGGGAAATGGAAGCATCTGAGAAATAACTCCTCATGGTTTATTTACTGATTTATTTCTTCCTTTAGCAGCAGCTAACGCTAACAGCTTAGCTAATGAAATAACTCCTCATGGTTTATTTACTGATTTATTTCTTCCTTTAGCAGCAGCTAACGCTAACAGCTTAGCTAATGAAGATGACGTACACCAACTTCTAAGGAGTTCCTGCTGCTCCTTTCTGAAAGATGAACATTATTGTTCCCACATTACTTTGTTAGCTGAAGCTTTCTAGCTGAACGGTTCCGTTCTGTAACTCAGACAACCTGCAGCTGTGTTTAAGGTGTGTTTCCAACACAGCACCGGTCCTCTCCTCACTCTCGCTGTGCTAACGTTACATTATCGGCATGTTTCTGATAAAGATGGAGGTCTCCAGGTACAACTGTTTAATGAGGTTAATATATCCAAAATGTTTAAACGCAGTAATTAACGGAACACATGCATTACTACGAGTTACGCTGTGCACATCTCCGGCTTGGTCCATTACTGTGGATGAGAAAGCATTGTTTGCTAGCATCTGCTGCTAACTTACAGCTAACTGCTAACTTACATCTAACTGCTAACTTACAGCTAACTGCTAACTTACAGCTAACTGCTGACTTACAGCTAACTGCTAACTTACAGCTAACTGCTAACTTACAGCTAACTGCTGACTTACAGCTAACTGCTAACTTACAGCTAACTGCTGACTTACAGCTAACTGCTAACTTACATCTAACTGCTAACTTACAGCTAACTGCTAACTTACAGCTAACTGCTGACTTACAGCTAACTGCTAACTTACAGCTAACTGCTAACTTACAGCTAACTGCTGACTTACAGCTAACTGCTGACTTATAGCTAACTGCTAACCTGTTTCCCTCTGGGATCAGTAACTATCTGTATCTGTATACAGAGCTGGAGTGTTTCTGACTGCAGGAACAGCTTCATTCTGTCTGTGTTTCTGCATTAAATCACAGCAGGTGTGTTAGGCAGTAGTAATCCTTAGTTAGTAACCCTCTCCACCGCAGCATGACAGCGTGTCCTCAGCCAACGGACAGACGGACAGAAACTAACCCTTCACCGACCACCTGCTGAAGCCTCGATGGTCGAACCTCTCTCCTAACTCCGGTTCACACTGACATAAATCAAAAGTCACTTTCTGTTCAGAAACTCTCCTCATGCTGCTTCGTTTGAGCCGATCAGCTGTTAACAAAGAGGTGTTAAACAGACTCAGACAGAGCTGAGCTTTAACCAGCAGGAATTCTGACCAAAGCCCGCCTCGTGCATCTCAATAAGACCTCAACAAATGTGTCAAACGATAATAATATTTCTCCTTTAGATCAGAAACATAAAGTCTAAGACTTGTGATGTAACTCTCGGTCCCACAGGCGTGTGCCCAGAGCCGCTGCTTCACGCTGTTTCCTCACTCTGATTTATGTCGTGTGTTCAGACTCGAAGCTGGGGGCGGCAGAGGTGTGGACGTCTCGGCAGGCCCTGCAGGACCTCTACCAGAAGATGCTGGTGACGGACCTGGAGTACGCTCTGGACAAGAAGGTGGAGCAAGACCTGTAAGCTGCGACACCCGCCGGCACACAGCGGCTTCATTTACAGACCGAAGGTTACAGCCCGGATATGTCAGATGTTCATGCAGAACCTTTTAAAAACACAGTTTACAAAGTGCTTTGACAGACCAGGAAACTGTGAGCCAAGCAGCCACAGTTAAAGACCAGAAAACAGAGAATTCAGTATTAAAACAATTAAATGAATAGATGAACCAACAAGGGAAAAAGTATTAAAACAATTAAATGAATGGATGAACCAACAAGGGAAAAAGTATTAAAACAATCTAAATGAATAGATGAACCAACAAAGGAAAAAGTATTAAAACAATCTAAATGAATAGATGAACCAACAAGGGAAAAAGTATTAAAACAATCTAAATGAATAGATGAACCAACAAAGGAAAAAGTATTAAAACAATCTAAATGAATAGATGAACCAACAAGGGAAAAAGTATTAAAACAATCTAAATGAATAGATGAACCAACAAAGGAGAAAGCAATGAGAAGTGATGTTTAAGTTCCTGATTGACAGTGAGGGGCTTAGAAAGTGATCAGAAAGTCTTTAAATCAGTTCTAAAGCATGCAGGGAGCCAGGATTGGGGTGATCTGACATCCTCTGTTAGAACCATATGAAGCCGGTTCTGGTCCAGTTGGAGAGGGAGTTCCAGTTGCTACCTTTAGAGATCCAGTTTAGAGAAGACTTTAAACTTCCTGGTGATCTGGAGGGGAGATGCAGTGCTTCTTACCTGAAGTGTTTATCAGGGTTTCAGAGGACCAGAATGATGGAGGGCCTGAACCTTTGATTTATTTACTGAGAGTTTTGTGTCATTTGAATACGGCAGCGAGGCTTCTGGGGTCATCGAGCCTCAGCAGAACCTGATCAGGGAGGGAATTTTAGGTATGTGGCACTTTTTAAGAACAAATGTCACAAAATGATTGACTAAAGCAATAAAATGGATGATGATTGAAACCCAACGATTTCAGGATGAAGCCTACTTTAAAGTTAAAGGACAGATGTGGTCTGTTACTCACACCCCTGAAACGAGGGGACCTTCAGCATCTGGAGCAGCTGGTGGGATTTAGCAGGGATTTAACCCTAACCCCACGGAGAAAATCTGGAAATAAATGCTGGTTCAGCCTCGTCTCCTCTTGTCTTGTCAGGTGGAATCATGCTTTTAAGAACCAGATCACCACGCTGCAGAGCCAGGCCAAGAACCGAGCCAACCCCAACCGCAGCGAGGTCCAGGCCAACCTGTCGCTGTTCCTGGAGGCGGCGAGCGGCTTCTACACCCAGGTGGGCTTCAGCCTGGTTTTCCTTTAATCTTCCTCGGGCTTTTATCACATAGAGCTGATGAAGGATCCTGACAGCAGGTTGTGTTTGGTTTCCTCTCTGGGGTTCCTTCATCCAGCCTCAGCACGTAAGGCGGGTTCGGGTCCATTCGGCAGTTCTCACAGCATCGGTCCGACAAACTGTTCTGAGCCTTTATGGTGGCTTTATCGTCTTTAGCTGTTTAGTTTAAAAGTCTCTCTTTGTAATAAATGTGTAAGATCAGATGTTTTTAATCTTTTAAACACTGAGAAAAAAATGTTTCTTTATGTTTCCGAAACTTGTTCAAATTGAATATTTGACTGCAAACACCCGAACTAACCTGCTAACTAACATAACTAACTAACCTGATAACCCTAACCCAAACACCCCAACTAACCTGCTAACTAACATAACTAACCTGCTAAACCTAACCCAAACACCCTAACTAACCTGCTAACTAACATAACTAACTAACCTGATAACCCTAACCCAAACACCCCAACTAACCTGCTAACTAACATAACTAACCTGCTAAACCTAACCCAAACACCCTAACTAACCTGCTAACTAACATAACTAACTAACCTGATAACCCTAACCCAAACACCCCAACTAACCTGCTAACTAACATAACTAACCTGCTAAACCTAACCCAAACACCCTAACTAACCTGCTAACTAACATAACTAACTAACCTGATAACCCTAACCCAAACACCCCAACTAACCTGCTAACTAACATAACTAACTAACCTGATAACCCTAACCCAAACACCCCAACTAACCTGCTAACTAACATAACTAACCTGCTAAACCTAACCCAAACACCCGAACTAACCTGCTAACTAACATAACTAGCTAACCCAAACACCCTAACTAACCGGCTAACTAACTAACCTGCTAACCCTAACCCAAACACCCCAACTAACCTGCTAACTAACATAACTAACTAACCTGCTAACCCTAACCCAAACACCCTAACTAACCTGCTAACCCAAACACCCTAACTAACCTGCTAACCCAAACACCCTAACTAACCTGCTAACCCAAACACCCTAACTAACCTGCTAACCCAAACACCCTAACTAACCTGCTAACCCTAACACCCTAACTAACCTGCTAACCCTAACCCAAACATCCTAACTATCCTGCTAACTAACATAACTAACTAACCTGCTAACCCTAACCCAAACACCCTAACTAACCTGCTAACCCTAACCCAAACACCCTAACTAACCTGCTAACCCAAACATCCTAACATAACTAACTAACCTGCTAACCCAAACTTCCTTCCATCGGGCCACACGCGGCCGTCTCCCTTCATCTGTCCCCACAGACAGGATTAAATAAGGTAACAACGATGAGATTAAATCTCCTCGGAGCTGCTGCAGACTTCCACAGAACCTACAGAACTCGCCGTGAGGCGGCCTGCAGATGGCGGTGCGCTGGCTCTGGTGGTCAGTCTGACTCACTGTGGACCTCTGCTGTGTTTCAGCTGCTGCAGGAGCTGTGCACGGTGTTCAACGTGGACCTGCCGTGTCGCGTCAAGTCGTCCCAGCTCGGCATCATCAGCAACAAGCAGAACGGCGGCGGCGCCATCGTCACCCCTCAGCCCAGCTCCTGCTCCTACATCTGCCAGCACTGCCTCGTCCACCTCGGAGACATCGGTGAGAAAAGCTTCCTGCTGCAGCATCTCTGAGCTAAAGATGGCGCCCGGAAACACAATATCTGCGGTTTTGTTTCTCCTTCAAAGGTCCGGCAGAGGCTGGTTGTGTGTTTTCATCTTCTCACGCCGGTGCTGACTGAAAAGGTTCCTGAACGCGCCTCCAGAATAACATTTACTTTTGTTTCACTAAAATAAATAAAACTCCAGAGATTAGAAGCCTCTTTACACCAAAAATACACCAAAAATAATCCGGCATAGATTAAAATATTTGATCACAGTGAGACCGAAGCAGGTCTGCTGATCAGAGCATTTACAGGCTCTGATTCAGGTTCAGCTGAGCTGAACTGGGCCGACTCCTCCAGAACCGGCTGATACCAGAGGGAGCGGCGGGTTCAGCTGAGCTGAACTGGGCCGGTTCCTCCAGAACCGGCTGATACCAGAGGGAGCGGCGGGTTCAGCTGAGCTGAACTGGGCCGGTTCCTCCAGAACCAGCTGATACCAGAGGGAGCGGCGGGTTCAGCTGAGCTGAACTGGGCCGACTCCTCCAGAACCGGCTGATACCAGAGGGAGCGGCGGGTTCAGCTGAGCTGAACTGGGCCGACTCCTCCAGAACCGGCTGATACCAGAGGGAGCGGCGGGTTCAGCTGAGCTGAACTGGGCCGAGGTGATGAAACGTTCACACCAGCAGGACAGACTGACGTTTCTTATGAACCAGCCTGTAAACTGGTTGCCTGTCAACCAATCACAGGCTTTGTTTGGGACTTGTGGACCAATCAGAGCCTGCTGTACTCACCTTTATGATCTGAAGCGAGCAGCCGGCTGGATTCAGGTTTAAAACACTTTAACAGCCACAGGACTTGGAACCAGTTGCATCATGATGGAACCAGATGGTACCAGAAGTAAGAGAACTTTCCTCAGGTCCGATGAGAATGAAACCAACTTTATTCTTCATCTGGAGGTCCGACAGAGCTTCTGGGCTAGTTTCTGTTCTTGGTTCAGAGCTCCACAGTAACACATTAAAGCTGCCGGTCGGTTCTGACTCCGTTCATGTTTCTGTGTTTCAGCTCGTTACCGGAACCAGACCAGCCAGGCCGAGTCGTATTACCGACATGCAGCTCAGCTGGTTCCATCAAACGGTGAGTGGCCGCTTCTCTCCTCCTCGGCTGCCGGTGCTGGTGAAAGTCTGAGGATCTCTGCTCGTGCACACATGTTTTGTGCCGTTATGTGAGTTGTTCTGAGCTCAGGTCTGGATGGATCGTTTAATTTATCTCCCTTCATTTAAGAAGTTCTCTTTTTTTATTTCTTTATTTCTTTATTTTAAAGCTACATCGGAGTTAAATTGATGTTGTTTGTGGATTATCTTTTAATCAGCTGGTGGGATGTTCCTTTAATGATGAAACAACTACTTTCTGTGGCCTCTTTCTGTGATTTTGGTCTAAATCCTACAGAACTTCTCCTGCTTGATGGGTTCTGATCTGGGTCTCTGTATTTTATTCATTTGCTGTGTTTTGTATAGTTTTAGGGCAGATTCGGAGCGTTCAGCTGACATCGAACCGTGGTTTTATGGCAGATTCGGAGCCTTCAGCTGACATCGAACCGTGGTTTTAGGGCAGATTCGGAGCCTTCAGCTGACATCGAACCGTGGTTTTAGGGCAGATTCGGAGCCTTCAGCTGACATCGAACCGTGGTTTTAGGGCAGATTCGGAGCGTTCAGCTGACATCGAACCGTGGTTTTAGGGCAGATTCGGAGCGTTCAGCTGACATCGAACCGTGGTTTTAGGGCAGATTCGGAGCGTTCAGCTGACATCGAACCGTGGTTTTAGGGCAGATTCGGAGCGTTCAGCTGACATCGAACCGTGGTTTTAGGGCAGATTCGGAGCGTTCAGCTGACATCGAACCGTGGTTTTAGGGCAGATTCGGAGCGTTCAGCTGACATCGAACCGTGGTTTTAGGGCAGATTCGGAGCGTTCAGCTGACATCGAACCGTGGTTTTAGGGCAGATTCGGAGCGTTCAGCTGACATCGAACCGTGGTTTTAGAGCAGATTCGGAGCGTTCAGCTGACATCGAACCGTGGTTTTAGGGCAGATTCGGAGCGTTCAGCTGACATCGAACCGTGGTTTTAGGGCAGATTCGGAGCCTTCAGCTGACATCGAACCGTGGTTTTATGGCAGATTCGGAGCCTTCAGCTGAGATCGAACCGTGGTTTTAGGGCAGATTCGGAGCCTTCAGCTGACATCGAACCGTGGTTTTAGGGCAGATTCGGAGCCTTCAGCTGACATCGAACCGTGGTTTTAGAGCAGATTCGGAGCGTTCAGCTGACATCGAACCGTGGTTTTAGGGCAGATTCGGAGCGTTCAGCTGACATCGAACCGTGGTTTTAGGGCAGATTCGGAGCGTTCAGCTGACATCGAACCGTGGTTTTAGGGCAGATTCGGAGCCTTCAGCTGACATCGAACCGTGGTTTTAGGGCAGATTCGGAGCGTTCAGCTGACATCGAACCGTGGTTTTAGGGCAGATTCGGAGCGTTCAGCTGACATCGAACCGTGGTTTTAGGGCAGATTCGGAGCGTTCAGCTGACATCGAACCGTGGTTTTAGGGCAGATTCGGAGCGTTCGGCTGACATCGAACCGTGGTTTTAGGGCAGATTCGGAGCGTTCAGCTGACATCGAACCGTGGTTTTAGGGCAGATTCGGAGCCTTCAGCTGACATCGAACCGTGGTTTTAGGGCAGATTCGGAGCGTTCAGCTGACATCGAACCGTGGTTTTAGGGCAGATTCGGAGCGTTCAGCTGACATCGAACCGTGGTTTTAGAGCAGATTCGGAGCGTTCAGCTGACATCGAACCGGGGTTTTAGGGCAGATTCGGAGCCTTCAGCTGACATCGAACCGTGGTTTTAGGGCAGATTCGGAGCGTTCAGCTGACATCGAACCGTGGTTTTAGAGCAGATTCGGAGCGTTCAGCTGACATCGAACCGTGGTTTTAGGGCAGATTCGGAGCGTTCAGCTGACATCGAACCGTGGTTTTATGGCAGATTCGGAGCGTTTAGCTGACATCGAACCGTGGTTTTATGGCAGATTCGGAGCGTTCAGCTGACATCGAACCGTGGTTTTAGGGCAGATTCGGAGCGTTCAGCTGACATCGAACCGTGGTTTTAGGGCAGATTCGGAGCGTTCAGCTGACATCGAACCGTGGTTTTAGGGCAGATTCGGAGCGTTCAGCTGACATCGAACCGTGGTTTTAGGGCAGATTCGGAGCGTTCAGCTGACATCGAACCGTGGTTTTAGGGCAGATTCGGAGCGTTCAGCTGACATCGAACCGTGGTTTTAGGGCAGATTCGGAGCGTTCAGCTGACATCGAACCGTGGTTTTAGGGCAGATTCGGAGCGTTCAGCTGACATCGAACCGTGGTTTTAGGGCAGATTCGGAGCGTTCAGCTGACATCGAACCGTGGTTTTATGGCAGATTCGGAGCGTTCAGCTGACATCGAACCGTGGTTTTAGGGCAGATTCGGAGCGTTCAGCTGACATCGAACCGTGGTTTTAGGGCAGATTCGGAGCGTTCAGCTGACATCGAACCGTGGTTTTAGGGCAGATTCGGAGCGTTCAGCTGACATCGAACCGTGGTTTTAGGGCAGATTCGGAGCGTTCAGCTGACATCGAACCGTGGTTTTAGGGCAGATTCGGAGCGTTCAGCTGACATCGAACCGTGGTTTTAGGGCAGATTCGGAGCGTTCAGCTGACATCGAACCGTGGTTTTAGGGCAGATTCGGAGCGTTCAGCTGACATCGAACCGTGGTTTTAGGGCAGATTCGGAGCGTTCAGCTGACATCGAACCGTGGTTTTAGGGCAGATTCGGAGCGTTCAGCTGACATCGAACCGTGGTTTTAGGGCAGATTCGGAGCGTTCAGCTGACATCGAACCGTGGTTTTAGGGCAGATTGGGAGCATTCAGCTGACATCGAACCGTGGTTTTAGGGCAGATTCGGAGCGTTCAGCTGACATCGAACCGTGGTTTTAGGGCAGATTCGGTTTAGTGCTGATCAGGTGGTGCTGTGGATGACCTATAATGTCTCCGTGTCTCCTGCAGGTCAGCCCTACAACCAGCTCGCCATCCTGGCCTCCTCTAAAGGGGACCACCTCACCACCATCTTCTACTACTGCCGCAGCATTGCCGTCAAGTTCCCCTTCCCAGCAGCCTCCACCAACCTGCAGAAGGCCCTGTCCAAGGCCCTGGAGAGGTAACGGGTTCCTTTTTAATTCTATTAAAGAAAAGGTCTCCCTTTGAGCTGATTTTCCACAGATATGCTGGTGTGACCTAGTCATCCAGGTCATGGTAAGAGCCTGAATAAGGACAGAAGGATGTAAAGACGTTTCAAACTGCTTCCTAAAAGCTGACACGCCCGACCAGCTAGTTTAGAGCTGAAGAAGCCTTTCAGATGGAGGTGAAACGTCTCCGTGAAGAAGAAGGAGTCCAGTTTATCTTATCCACTTATTGGAACTCCTTCACCTTCCTCTGTATTAACTTCTTCTTCCTCTGTGTTTCTGAAGTCGCGATGAGGTGAAAACCAAGTGGAGCGTGTCTGATTTCATCAAGGCCTTCATCAAGTTTCACGGTCACGTCTACCTGAGTAAGAGTCTGGACAAGCTGGACGGTCTGAGGGAGAAACTGGAGGAGCAGTTCCAGGTAAGCTGCCTCGCCCTGATGGGAGCATCTTCTTCTCACATCAGATGGAAAGCTCACGTGTCGTGTTGTGTCTGCAGAGGCTGATTCTGCAGAAAGCCTTCAGCTCCCAGCAGCTGGTCCACATCACCGTCATCAACCTGTTTGAGCTGCACCACCTCAGAGACCTGACGGCTGACAGCAGCGAGCAGAGCTACAGCAGCGAGCAGCAGATCAGCTGGTTCCAGCTGCTCGGCCTCTTCAGTAAGACCCAGAAAGCACAGCCAGTCCAGACTCAGACACACTTACTCTGGTTGAATAGATTCACAGGCAGTCACTTCTCCAGCTGTGACCAGCTTCAGCCTGATAGTTTTCGGATGTGAACATGGCGGGTTATTCCCAATCCTCTCTATGCTGTAAGGGAGCATCTGGCTGCATGGTCTAAGTGCTCTTTGGGGTAATATAAGCCGAGCACGGCTGAATGTCTGGGTGCCGTAACATTTAAAAGTTGAAAGATGAGAAAAATCAACACAAAAGCGGACAGTGTAAAGCTGCTGAAAATTGGAGTGGTGTGATCGGGCCTTCTTTTCCAGGTCTTTGGTGGAAGCAATCTGAAGGTTTGGACCAGTTAACTGGTCCAAATGGGAACGATTTCCATGTGCAATCATGTTCTCAGTCAGGCTGAGAGGATTCCAGGTCATCAGCGTAACAGTCGGGAATAATTCATCCCAAAGGCAGCAGCAATGATTCAGAGTAAGACCCTGAATGGACTCGCACCACAGCAAACGGGCTGAAAAGAGGAGTATTCCTATTTAAATCGTGACAAAACTGCCTCTTTAAAACCAACAACGTGTTCGGTTATTGATTAAATTAGAAATGGATACGTTTCTTAGCCTTATTTATGGCTTAAAGCTGGTTCCTTCTGTACATTTTTCTCTTTAAATAGTTATTTCTTATTCAGTGAGCCAATGAATAGAACTAGATGACCTCAATAATATCTGTGATGGGTTGAACGTGGCTGAGCCTTTACAAAAGAAATCACGTTGCTTAAATGCTGCTTCTGTCAGTTCTTAATGTTGGCCTCTAAAAGCTGTGTTCAGGGTTTTATGTGACGCAGGAATTATTGAGTCTTTCTGACTCGTCTGCCGGCGAGCTGTTGAATCACTTCTCAGGTCCTGTCCGCTGAATGCAAACAAAATCCTGAGGTTCAAGAAAACCGTTCGTTCTGAAAGTGTCTGTGTTAAAGTAACAGTTACTGACCTCTGGTGGTCAAATTGGAGGTAGCAGATAGATAAATCTGTCCACCCACTAACAAACTGCCTGTTTGACACCACTTCCTGTCTCCTCAGTGTCCTTTCTGGGTGTGATGTGCAGCCGAGTTCTGCTCAACAAGAACCGGGGCGAGGAGATCATGGGGGAGTGTCCTCTGCCGGCCATCAAGGTGTCCCTGGACTGGCTCAAACTGAGGCCCAGCGTCTTCCATGAGGCGGCGCTGGAGAAGAGGCAGCAGTAAGTCCGCCTCCCTCCTCTTCCTCAGCTGCCATGGAGCTGGAAGACGTTCACCTCCTCTTTCTGTTTTTCAGCGTCTGGCCCTGGTTGGTGTCCATTCTCAACAGTTTCCAGCCCAAAGAAGAAGACGTGTCTTGTTCCTCAGGTAGGACGGCAGCAGATTCTGTTCGAATCGGTCTGAGCTTCTGCGTGTGAAGCCCTCCTGGTTCTGACTCGGTTCTGATTCATGTGACCAGAGGCACCTCTGTTTATGTGAGGGAGATCACTGTAAGGATCTGGTTGTTGTTGTCTTTTTTATTCTTGTAGCTGTCAAACTGTTTGTTTTCTGATCAGCTGTTTAAACTCCACCGACTGAATAAAACTGGCTGAACCGGCTGAAATTCACGTTCCAGTGAACTGAGGAAGTGAATGAAATAAAACTCCGTATCATCAGCTCATGCAGCTAAAAGGAAGTGTTTTCATGGAGATAAATTGTCCTTCAACAACTTCCTGAAATATCTGAAAGCTTCATGAATCACCGATGTTTTGGCCTGCTGTCGTCAGAACTTTCTTTAGTGTTCTCGGGTCGGCAAGATCGTAAAGACGCGGGAAAAGTGTGTGAGTGGTACAGAGTTTGTTCTTGGGTCGGCAAGATCGTAAAGACGCGGGAAAAGTGTGTGAGTGGTACAGCGTTTGTTCTTGGGTCGGCAAGGTCGTAAAGACGCGGGAAAAGTGTGCGAGTGGTACAGCGTTTGTTCTCGGGTCGGCAAGGTCATAAAGACGCGGGAAAAGTGTGCGAGTGGTACAGCGTTTGTTCTCGGGTCGGCAAGGTCATAAAGACACGGGAAAAGTGTGCGAGTGGTACAGAATTTTATGTAATTTAATTTGGGAAGACGCCTTAATTTGGGGTATAATTCAAAGAAAACATCTACTGGCAGTGAGTAGAAAAGCTTTGAACCGGCTTCATTCAGTGTGGTGGCTGACGGTGACGCTTTAGAGCGTGAAGAAATGTCGCTGGTCTTGTGTCTGGAAAGCAGTGATCTCAGGAACAAAACGCTGATTATTGTGACACCGAGCGGCTGTAATCTGATGATAAAATCTGACCTCTGATCCAGTCGGAGTCCATTTCCTGTCGAGCTTTTTCACATCTCTGGTTGAAGCGATTCATCCTTTGGTTTAGACATGGAGGTTTATTGAAGGTGTGTTTGTTTTCTCCACAGTGATGCCGCTGCCAGAGGAGTTCGAGCTCCAGGGTTTTTTGGCTCTCCGGCCCGCTCTGAGGTACCGACCCACTCTGGTCTGCTCAGGAATGTGCCGAAGGCTCGGTCAGCGCTGATGGCGTGATCTCCGTCTGTGTTTCAGGTGTCTGGACTTCACAAAAGGCCATCAGGGAATCCTGGTGGACAGGGACGGCCTGCCAGTGCACGCCCGGCACCAGCGCCTCGTCAGTCTGGGTAAATGGGTGGCCGACAACCAGCCGGGGTGAGCGTCTAACTTCAGTGTTTCAGGCTGGCTGTAGAAGTAGGAAAGAACCGCTAAAGCAAGGCAGAACTGACATGTCTGCGTGGTCTCTGCAGCCTGATCCAGTGCAGCGTGAGCGAGGACGGCCTCCTCATCTTCATCACCGACATTCCAGAGCAGGCCATCGAGGAGCCGCAGGAGAAGGAGGCGCCGGTGCTGCAGGAGTCGTCCAACGGCGAGCAGACGCAGAACGATGGCGGAAACTCGGGTCTGAAGTCGGTTCTGTCCGTGGGGAAGACGCAGAGCTCGTGGCCCGACAGCGGCGAGCGGCCCGTTGTCACCTTCAAGGAGAACATCAAACCCAGAGAGCTGAGCCGGGAGCCGGCGCGGAACCACCACCCGAAGGACGCCGGCAAGGAGCGGCGGGAGTTCTCCAAAGGCAACGGGGCTGCTGGGAAAGGAGAGGTGAAGAGGGACGGGAAGAGGAAGAGCGAGATGAAGAAGAGCGGCCACGAGAAAGCGGCCGATGTTGGGAAACAGGTGAGGACGCAGATGTTTAAAGAAAACGGCGCCCGTCTGGATGTCTGTCATGTTGATGTGGCGCTGACTCTGATGCAGGTGAAGGCGCAGACGGAGCTGAGGAAGACTCCGGTGTCTGAGGCGAAGAAGACTCCCGTCACTCCGACCCAAACCACCTGCTCCTCCCAGTTCATCCCCATCCACCATCCTGGAGCCTTCCCCCCGCTGCCCAGCAGGCCCGGTAGGCCCGACCCGTTCCAAAGGCCCCGAACCGGCAGAGTCTGCTCGGTTCTTACGGGTCTTACACAAAGTGTCTCAGATGACAGATAATTGTTTCTGTCTTATTTTTTAAAAATACAAAGAGCTGAAATAAATGTGTTGGTTCAGCCGTTCGAGGCTCCGCTCCAGAGAAACGGGGGGATGCTACTGAAAATCTTTCCTCTTTTCTTTGGGTCGGTACCGAGGCTCCCAGCTGATTGGGGCTCAGTTTGGCTTCTTACTTAGTTTATTTGGAGGTGGTAAGATTGCCACCTTCCATGTGGGAGACCTGGGTTCAAATGAAAGGCCCTACCTCCAGTAGGGGTCCTTAGGCAAGGCCCCCTTCTACCCTACCTGCCTACCTGTAAGTCGCTTTGGATAAAAGCATAAACATAAGCTTCGTCAGTTTCTCTCAGACGTTAAAAAGTCAGCGATTACGTCTGTTTTACAGAAACGGCTCTTGGGCCCACTGCGTTTAAAACCTCCTCTGATTGGTTCCTTTCAGGTTTCCCTCCCTCGGCCTACGTCATCCCGCCCCCGGTGGCGTTCCCGGGGCTCCAGGTGAATCCGGGGTTCGCCTTCTCCACTGGAGTGTCTGTCCCGGGACCTTTCCTCCAGCCGGGCGTTCACACCCAGGCGGGGACCCCAGTCCAGGCCGGGAAGCAGTCCCACATTCCCTACAGTCAGCAGAGGCCCTCGGGGCCCGGGTCCTCGGCCCAGGGGCCAGGGCCCATGAACCAGGTACCCTCCCAGGCTCAGCAGCAGCCTTCCCAGCAGGCTTTGCAGCAGTCGGTCCAGCTGCAGGTTCATTCCATGAGTCAGCAGCAGTCGCCCACCAAACCGGTCCAGCAGGTGGGGATGGGGAAGAGTCCACCTCACCACCCGGGACTGCAGCAGGTCGGGTCACGTGACGCCATCGCATGCCCCTGCAGATGTTTGTTCTGTGCGTCACGCTCTCTGTTTCTGCTCTGAGCAGTACATGCAGGTCCAGGACCAGCCCGCTCAGATGTGGACCCAGGCCCAGGCGGCCCTGCAGAAGCTTCCTCCCATGCAGATGTCCATGAAGCAGCAGACCTTCTACATGGCGGCTCAGGATCCTCTGAAGCTGTACGAGCACCAGCTGCAGCCGCCCAACATGGACAAGAAGATGAAGTACCCCGACATCAAGATGCAGGACTTCCACTGGGAGCCCCCGTACAGGATGGGAGACGGCCTGGCCATGATGGCGGAGCGGATGAAGAGGCCGCCGCCGGGCGGCCTCTGTGCAGAGCAGGAGGCCCCCGGCGGGCCCCGCGGGCCCCCGTTTGAGGTTAGCTCAGAGGGGAAAACCCTCTCCTGCCTGCCTCTGGCTCTCTGCTGCTTCTCTTTCTTTTCCTGTTTATTTTCGCTGCCTTTAAACTCCTCAGAGCTGCAGAGGCTGACCCTTATTTACCAGTTAGTGCGGAATAATTAAAGAATAATTACCACCTTACGCTGATAACTGGGGTAACTCGGGTCGTTGCACTCAGTCGGGAACCCTTTGAGGCGTCCGGGATCTGGTTCTAAGTGTAGATCCTGTTTCCTGTGGTGGAACACATGCTTTTTAACTGTAATGTTTTTGTTAGGCTTACATATTCACAGCATTTTCAGCCAGTTTCCTGAACTTTAGCTTCAGATCTGAAGTGTTTGGGTGTCTGAGCCCATGGATGACATGAGTTTAGTTGTGGAGATTCTTCCGGCAGGTTTTTGACAGATTTATTGCTCAGCTTGCTTTGTAGCTGTCGGTATAACTCCTTCTTTCCACCTCTCACTGGCTTGCTTCTTTCTTTTCTCTTGTTTTCTGCCCCTCCCTCTTTATTCCTCCTCTCCTGGCTTCATCTCTCACTAGGACAACAAGAGCTCGCCTCTTCTACCTCCTGACCTGTTAAAAACTCTAGCAGATTTTGAGGAAGAGGAGGAGCTCGTCTTTGCTAAGCCTCCTGATTTCTTCCAGGCCTTGGCCGGCCCTCTTAGCAATGCTCCTGGACCAAATATATTTGTATGTAGCCCTGTCTTCTTCATCCTGCCCCCCCCCCCCACCTCCCTGCATCCCTGCAGCCACACTCTGCTCACCCTCTGCATCTCTTTAGCTCTGCCTCACGTAAAAATAACAAGATCAGAATTATGTAATTTGGCCGTTTTAAACAGTTCATCCTGAAATGTTTCAGCTGTTTTTGACTTGTTGGGGGGGTCTGATTTTGGTTTTTAGATAGTTTTGAATGTGTTCAAACATGGACTGAAGTGATGCTTCAAGACGAGGAACAAAAAGTTTAAAGAACTCGTTTAATTATTAGTTCTTAATTATTTTGTCATTAAAGATATTTTAGGGAGACCCTGAAGTCTCCTTTAGGGGCCCTCGGTGGTCTTTGGGCCCCACAGCTGACAGCCTCACCTGCAGCACAGCATGTGGAGAGCAGAGATCAGTGAAAGTTATTGATCTGATCAGTTTTTCTGTGATCGTCCTGCATTTCTCTGCAGCTGCCAAACCAGACCAGGATGGAGAGTGGCCCCGAGGTGGTCAGCCAGCCGTCCTCCCTGCTGCCCATCCCTGGCTTCCCCATGCAGGTGAGAGCCTTCACCTGATCAAACTGTTCCCCACTGTGACAGCCCCTTTCACACAGAGGCTGTGTTCCTACGAACGTTTAAACAATATTTCAGCAGATTTGATCTCTGAGGAAATAAGAATCTTCTTCTGGCTGAAAGTAGGTTTCATCACTTTATTCAGTTCAAACAAACATTTCACTACAATTCATTTAACTGTTATTTGTAAAAACTGTTACAGTTAAACAGTTTCTCCCTGAAGCGCTCAGGTCCAAAGAGAACAACTTCAGTTTGTCTGAATTTAAAAGCAGACAGTTCTGAGTCATCCAGGTCTTTATGTCTTTAAGACAGGCTTGTAGTCTGACCAACCTGTAGGTTTCATCTGGTTTCATAGATAAGTACAGCTGAGTATCATCAGCATAACAATGGAACTTTATGCCATGCTGTCTGATAATGTTACCTAATGGAAGCATGTATAAAGTAAAAAGCATCGGTCCAAGCACAGAACCCTGAGGAGCTCCAAGAACTCCACCTAATGCAGTTCCTTTAATCCCAATAACATGAAACATGGGGCTGTACTCTATCGCTCTGAAGCAACTTATTATATTCACTTTATTTTTTATTATGACATAAAATAACTGACAGAATGGAAAAGTTACTGCTCTTGTTGGTTGTAAAAAATGTAGATGGATGGATGGATGGCCTAGGAACCGCCTGATGCAGCCTCGGACTGGGTCAGACCAGTGAGAAGTAACCTGAGCCAGTTAAATCAGTCAGAAGGAATTCAGTAGATTGGGTTCTGGCTTGTTGAGGCCCTTTTGATAAACGTTGGTGTAGAAGTCAAAGCTGACTGAGCTGTGTGACCTTAGCTTTAGCCTTAGCTTTAGCCTTAGCCTTAGCTTTAGCTCAGCGGCTGATCACATGGCGCCCACATGTGGCCCGTGTGGAGGTGGGCGGCACCTCATCAACAGATGGGAGAACTTTGGGGCGTTGGAAAAGTTGAAAGTTGGAAGTGAAAACGTGTCTTTGTCTGTGTTCAGGAGTACAACCAGAACAGCATCTTCAGTCAAGCTTACGGCAAAACGCTGCCGCCCAGCTCCAAGCCCGACGTTCCCATGATGCAGCAGGAGCCGTCCCTGTACTCGCTGTTCGAGGGGACTCCGTGGTCCCCCTCCCTCCCTGCCAGCTCAGGTACGTCACACCTGCGCAGGTCAGACTTCAGGGTTTGTTGAAGGACGTGTTTCTGATGTAAGCTGCGCTCTGATTGGCAGACCACTCCACCCCGGCCAGTCAGTCTCCCCACTCCTCCAACCCCAGCAGCTTGCCCTCCTCCCCCCCGACGCACAACCACGGCGCCATGCCCTTCTCTAACTTCGGGCCCATCGGCACCCCGGACAGCCGGGACCGCAGGGTGATGGATCGCTGGAAGGCCGACAAGCCCGGTGAGTGAACTGAGGGAACCAGAACCGTTACCAGAACCTCTGAGTTTTCGATGCAGAAACCCAACTGGCTCCAGGAATTATCCGCCCCCAGCAGATGGAGGCTGAGCCCGTGAGGGGTTTACCTGCTGAGGGTGGACTGGGTCGGTACCATCTGTCAAAGCCGTTCTGTGATGCATCAGGTTCTGCTCATTTGAACTGTAACACGTTTAATGTGCACGTGAGTGCGGAACAGAACGTGCACGGGCCCGTTATCTTCTGCTTGTTAAAGATTGGGTTTTATTCTGATGATTCTGATCCATTTCACAGAACAGAAAGTATCGCAGAGTGTTGGTTGTAGACAAACTGCTCGGGACCAGCAGCCCAAATTCTCCCGGTTCTGCCCAAAGCTTCTCCGGGTTTAAGCTCTGTTTCCTGTCGTCTTTCAGGAACCGTCAGCGGGTTCGGTCTGGACTACCTGCCGGCTTCGGTCTCCTCCACGGCGTCGGACACCAGCTGGCATCAGGCCGGGTCGACGGGCAGCTCCTGGACCAATCAGGAGTCTCCGATGGAGGAGTCGTCCTCCACCGTGCTGCTCGACAGCCTCAAGGTTCGTTCAATGGTTTAATCTTCAGAACTATTTCTTAAACTGTGCGGACAGATTAGATTCTGCTGCCTCCGTCGGTCCCGGCGGACTCTGGTTCTGTCACATCCAGAGAGTCATTTCCACTAACACTTGGCTGTCCCCCGCAGTCCATCTGGTCGAGCTCCATGATGCAGCCGGGCCCGTCGGCGCTGGAGCAGCTCCTCCTGCAGCAGAAGCAGAAGCAGCAGCGAGGTCACGGCGCCATGAACCCGCCTCACTGAACGGCAGCCCGAGGCGGCGCTTTGTGTCCGGACGTCAACGAACCACCACCAGGAGAAACGGAGGCGAAAAAAAACTGAAGTTTGACGAAGACGAGCTCCAATTGAAATGGGAAATTAAACCGACGAGAAGCGGTGGAGGCTGGGGAGGCGACGCGACCCCCCGACGAGGCTGACTCACCACCCCCCCCTCGGCTGTTCGAGGAGCGGGGACGCCCCTCCTGGATCGGAGGGGGCGGGATCTCTTCAACCGCGGTGCCACGCGCCACGCTGCCGCCGGGTTTCCTTCAACCTGCGCACATCTGAACTTTACGGGAACGCCCCCCCCTCGCCACAACTAACCCCCCCGATTTTTAACAGACGCCACAGCTGCCCTCCCGCCCCGAAGGACTTCCTCTTTCTCTGAGCAAACCAAAAAAGAAAAGAAAAGACGACCTCCTGGACGTCTGCTCGGTCCTGACGGAGCGCCGGTTTTTAGCGTCTCCGCCGCCGCAGACTGAAGCGGGTCGCTGTGGGAGGGCGAGGACGGTGTGGTGGTCGGGTTCGGGGGGGGGTCGGGTGAAGCGCAGGGGGTGAAAATAACTGGACTTTCTGATCTCTCCATTCATTTTCATTACTGAGGAGGAGGAAGGCTCTGCAGCCGAGGACGGCTTCATGAATATATACATAAACATATATCGCCATAGTTGGACTGTAGGCGGGTTGTCTCTTAGCCGGGTTCGGACCGGACGCCGCTTTGTGAAGCCGTCTGTCACGTCTCCTGAGCTGACCGCTCGCCATGTGACCTTTTTGGAGGAATAACCTCGCGGCTTGGTGATGCCGGGGAGCATCGCATGGCGGCGCTAAAGCGTGGGGCTGAGAAGACGAAACCCTGTCCATCTTAGGGATAGTTTCGCTGTTAGCTTCAAGAGATCGCAGATATTAACAAAAAAGAAACTGTGCTTTGTGATTTGTTCGTAGCGGTTTTAGCTTCACGCCCTCTGAAGGCGGACGCAGGTTTATCCGTTAGCTTCCTGCTTCAGTTCTTCTGGGGGCTCTTCTTCCTGTTCTTCTTTAATTGCTGAAGAAAAAAAACAAAAGGTGTAACCCCGCTTGCTAGCTTAACCTGCATTTACTCCTTTTGTTCTGCCTTTCTGTTACGAGTTTGAAGCAGCTGTCGCCTCCTCTGTGCCTGCTCTCTGTCCCGTTACTTCTGACCTCGCTGTGTCCAGCTCGGCCCGAACGCTCGCCATCAGATTCAGGTAATGAGCGGCGTCCGAGAGCTTCTGCTTCTGTTTGATGTGTAAATGAAGCCCGAAAAATCTCGTTTTCTGTTCCTGCCGCTTGGTCACATCCGCCGAGCCGCTCGTCCTGCAGCAGCCGGACCGGAAACCGGTTCCAACAGGATCCAAACGTCAACCTTTTCCAGGCAAACGGCTTCCATCAGGGAGGCCGAGCCGCCCGCCCGCAGTCAGCTGCTTAGTTACATCACGACCTGCTTTAATCAGACCCGACCGGACCTGTTCTGGTCCAGGTGACCCGGGCAGTGACGACGTTTGCTTCAGATCAGTTTTGGTTTGAGCAGCAGATTCTTGTTCAGTTAATTTATCCTGAAGCCAGCTCCAGGCAGTCGATAATAATGTAAATATCCAGTTTTTCACACTTGATGTTTGTTGAGGAAAAAGTGTGAATTTTAGAATAATTTCTGCTCAGCACTTGGTTTAAAGACTCGATGAAGGAACCGGTGGAACCTGCTGAAGTTTTCAACATTTAAAATCATTTTGTTTTCACGTTAAAGCAGAAAACTCAGATGAGACGTGAGAAAAGTGCAACTTCTTCTTCAAACAGAAGAAAATCACCGTTCGCTTGTGTCGCTTTTATTTAACTTCACTCGTAAAAGTAGAAACTGACCCTGAAGTTCCCGGGTTCGGATGGTTTGGGCTTTATTTTCGGCCGTTTCGCCCCTGCTGAACATTTCCACACCAGCTGTGTCATTTGTTTTCAGCCAATCAGAGCGCAGCGAGCAACAGCTGACCAATCGGGACACCTGCAGGCTTCAGCTGATGTGACGGTTCAGACTGTAACTTCCGGTTCAAGCCAGCAGAAAGCTGCTCCGTCTCCATAGAAAGGCTCGTTGTTTAGCTCTGAGCAGGAAAGAATAAAATCCTGTTTTTATTTCCCGCGTTTTATTGACTTCAGAGACGTGTCTATTTTCTGTGTGATTGTGCTTCATGTTGCATTTAAAAATGTATTTGAAAAAAAGAATAAAGATGAAATCTTGATGAATGTGAGGACAGATTTGGCCAGAAGCATCAAGGAGAGAAGTCCTGTTTGTTTCCATGTCAGAGGCTCTCCACGAGGATCGGAGGAGGAACCAGATGCTCTCAGACTGAGATGGTTTCAGGTCCTCGTGGGTCGGATTTGTGGTCTGGTTCAGATCTGAGCTTTGACTTCTTGTGTTTGTCTCTCTGTAGACTTTAAGAACTGGTGGAATCAGCCTTTAAATAAACTACGTTCTCCCTTGACGTTGTGTCCGCTTCTGTTCATTTTCAGCCCAGTTTCATGATGGTGCCTCCCAGGACGTAGACTGTACCCAACGAAACAGACTCAGTAAGTGACGGGCTCCTCAGGATCATAGAAACAGGAAGTGAGGGTCAAAATGGAGAAGCCAGACAGAGCTAAGCTGGTAGTTTCCATTGTAAGACTTCTACATTTGTCACACACTGGATCAAAGCTACGAACATACAAATCCAACTCTGAGGAATCAGAATCTGCAGTCCAGTGTCTATCGGAGAATCTCAGTGGTCCACAAGTAAAACTGCCTTAAAAAACAACTTGATTCTGAAGCTAAAATCTTGATTTCCAGAAAGAAGTGTGACGGAATCATGACTACTGTGCTGGTGTTGGATCGTCGAACAGAACCAGTTCAGTGTTGGTTCGTTTTGGGCCTCTTGAACGGTGGATGACCACCTGACTGGTGTTCAGGGCACCTTGTCCAGCTGGGTCCAGCTGAATGTGGAGGCTTTGAAGGACTGAGCTGAGGAGTCTGTTAATGTGGCTTTTGGCTGTGAATCGGTCCAGTTTCTCGTACACTCACTGACATCAAGTTATTTTGCTCAGACGTTGCGGTACGCTGCCTCCCAGTTACCTGCAGGTGGCGCTGTGACTGCAACTCAGCGCATCCATGAATGGGTTCAGACTGGAACTGGATTACAGAAAGTTTTTAACGGTACAGTTAAAGCCATGTTTTCTAAAACCTCCACAGGTGCTGCAGGGTGTTTCTCTTATGAACAACCTAAAGAGCACGCTGCTCGTAACTTTTCCCACGTATTTTACAGGAATAAGGCTTCTTGTTTGTGGGAGTTAAACTTGGGAAGGTTCTGGTTCCCCCAGGCCCAGACTGAAGTGCTTCTCCTGGTTACAGAGCTGCTGATGGAGAGAACGTCCTCTTCTTCTCTGACATGTTGCTGTTGAAGGTCTCGCAGGACAAAGTGAGACGAGGTGAGTCATGAGGTGATTAAAAAAAACAATCAAGGAAAATATATTCCAGTTTGAACCATTAGCAAAGCTCCAGAGGATGATCAGATTATGAATAAACAATTTAGGCACCCGTAAGTCATTCAAACTAATGAAAGTCAGAACAAATGAAGTCACTTCTGTATCTGGCTGCTGTTGCTACTAAAATGATGAAGTTTTATACTTTAAAACGTAAAAAATGGTGGAACCTGCTGAAGTTTTCATGATTCAACATTTAAAATCATTTTGTTTTCACTTTAAAGCAGAAAACACAGATGCAACAAATCCCTGTCGTCCAACTCGATGTGCATTTGTTATGTTTGTATGCAGAGAACTCTGATAGCTTATGATCAATGCAAGACACAAAGAAGCTGTTTTAACTTTGCAAACAGACTGCAACATAAATTAAACACAATTATGTATAACAGCAACAAAAGGAACCAACATGTGAACGTAAATCAGAATAAACATGGAAGTACATGTTCAAAAGATTAAACTGTACTTATGCTGTGAAGCTACGCTGCCACCTGGTGGCCATTCATACATATGGAAGTTTCTGCATCCAGATGATATTTACTGCTGCTGATCGTTTATTAGTAAAAAAAAAAAGAAACCACCTGTACAGTCATTATCAATAAATAACAAACTGAGCGAATCAAACACCGTGAGGTGAATTCTGCTAAAATATTCACCGAATATTCAAAGCAGCTCAACAAGTGCATTTAGCTCAGAAACTCTCCCATAATAATGTGGAAAGTGACTCAATCTCAGAGCAAATCCAAAGAAATTAGTTTTTATCCATGTTTTTCAACTACCAAGTTCATTATTTACCTGTGATAAAGTAAGTTTAAGTATGTTGAAATAAAAATGCTCAACGTTAGCGACGTCATGTAATATTTCTCAAGACCTGATTTCGACTCGGAATCAGTTTCATTTACATCAAGCAAAAAAAGTCCAGACCTGGTTATATTTGAATTAGAATTAAAGTCCTCCAATAACTGAAAAGATACTTATTATTTTTCATGTTAACGTCCTGATGATGATGGCTTTTCCTTATCTTTAACTTGACTGTATCACTGATAAATTATTTGGTCATAAACAGACAATTTACTGAAAAGGCCAAAATTCTATTTTATTTGAAAGCAAAAATTTCATAAAGTTGACAAGAAAACAAAGTTTGTTTGAAGATGAATACATCCATAAATGAAAACCTTTATCAGGGACCATGTTCAGATGGAATAAATATAATGTTTTGATCTGAATTCTGACTAAACTTATCTGTTTGACTTATTCGTGTCACTTCAACAAGCTGCACACGGTGTTTGTGTCAGGCAGCTCTTCCTTTCTAACGTGGGCAGATTCACTGAATTTTATGGTACTTTCAGCCTCTTCTGCAGGCGAATGAGTTAAAACCTGCCTTTAAAACGCTGCTGACAGACCTGCAGGTCAGTGCGTTTGTTTACAGTTTATCCTTCATGTTTGAGCTGTAATCGAGTCAGTAAACTAGTTAATTAATGTTGGTCCACAGCCACACATTTAACAGCGCTCTCGTCAGGAGATTTGAGGGAGATGTTTGTCTGGTCCTCATCATTTATTAAGGAGTGTCGTGTTTGGTCAGTGCTCATTGAAAAATGAACCCATAGTTCAAAGGTTCGAATGAAGCAACAATAGGCTGCTACCTGTGCAGACACAGGGAGACGATGACCTGCACAGGCTCCACCTGGGGAGTTTATATTGATTGCATTTAACATCAACTCTCAATATTAGTATCATTGCGTTGTTACAAAAACATGAATGTTGCACCACAAATCAAGCCAGACTCGCACCCTCTGAAGACAAGTTTTCATGTCACTCAGCTGTAGCTTCACGCTCGTGCTGTTCAGTTTTATTCAGTTCCGTTCACGTGGATTCAAACTGAAGTCCTACAAAAGAAACTTTTCCCGTATATTTTACAAGTGGATGACTTCTACACTGAGATTTCCTAACAAATTATCACCACGTCCGAACCTTTAATCAGCTGGTGATGCCTTTAAAAAAAAAAAAAAAAAAGTCAAATAAAATAGCTATTGATGCATCTCTAATGATCATACTTTTATTTATAATTACTCAACGCTAACATTGAACACACGATCTTTCCTCCATAATAAACATCCACTGTCACCAAGGCAGGCATGCAGGTAGTACTACGAGGGATTCATTTTGAATTTATCTCATTAATTTGGTAAAGTTGGTGATGTTAAACATTTAGAAATGTCTATTGTGATTAATCTGCACATCTTTGTGAACAGGCACGATATGATTCATACACCTGTATGAGCCAAGCCATTCCCATTGAGAGGGTGGATGTGGGCGTAATTCAGTGAATCAGGAATTCAATCATTGAAACCTGCGTTCTATCACAGCACCGATTGGTGTTAGCTTTGACAGTCGTGATGAAATTATTACTCCTTAATGAAAGTAGGAAAGTGTTTATTTTGTGGGTTGCAACAAGTTTTTCACAGTTTTGGCAACTTCAAAGGTAATGTAGCATTTCTTAACAATACAGTCTGTGGATTGATCAAACTCACCATCACTGTTTAAACACTGCATAAAGGCTCTTGAATTCTGAAAGCCCCACTTTGAAGTTTTTATCCAGTGTTTTTAATCTATAGATATTTCAGGTTTTCATGTGGACTGAAGTGCGAGAAATTAAACTTTTCCCGGACATTTTACAACAGGAGGAGTTTTACACTCTGTGAGTTCTCATGTGTACCAACAAAGTATCACCACGTCTGAACCTTTCCCCGCATATTTTACAGCAATACGGCTTCTCAGCAGTGTGAGATCCCATGTGCCGTTTCTGTGTACGTGAGTCTTTAAATCTTTTCCCACAGGTATTACAGGGGTAAGGTTTCTCCCCCGTGTGAATTCTCGTGTGGGCGGTCAAATGGGCGCTCTGCCTAAAACTTTTCCCACAAAACTTGCAGGAATATGGCCTCTCACCAGTGTGAGATCTGATGTGACGACTCAGTTTCTTTTTTTCTGTGAACTGTTTGCCACAGATGCTGCAGGGGAATGTTTTCTCTCCTGTGTAAGGAGCAGTCAAACTACCACTTTGTCCAAAACCTCCACCATTTGTCTTGTGAGCAAACGGCTTCTCGTCAGTGTGGATCATGTGATATATCTTAGTTTGAGACTCACTCTGAAAGGATTTTCCACAAACATCCCATTTTGTGGACTGTCTTCCTGAGTCAGTACCACCGTGACAGTCTGAGAAGACAGAATTGTTCCCATGGTTGTTCCTGTGATGTCTGTTTAGCATCAGCTCTCCATTTCTTGTTGACCCTGAGTCTAAATATTTGCTTTTTTCCTGATCTGGACTCTCAGCTACAGGAGAGTTGTAAAACAGGAGCTGGTCACTGTTTGGATTAGGTCCACTGTGGTCACTTCCCTCAATAGTGGAAGCCACCATAAAGTTATCCGTCTCCAGAAGCACAAGCTGCCCTTCTTCCAGACCGGTGAAGAGTTCCTCTTGTTCCTCTTTAACCTGCGGAGGTTCTGGTTCTTCCTGATCCAGCCTGAAGTTCTTCTCCTGGTTTCTAAGCTGCTGGTCAGTCAGAACCTCCTCTTCTTTACAGACGTGTTGTGGGAGTTCTGCAGGGATACAGACACAAGGCTCGACACTCATGTAGTCAAGAGAAATTTTGCAATTTAAAAACACGAAAACTGACTATAAATGATGTTGGTTTGCAGACTTTCTTTAGAAACCTGGAGTTTAGGTTCTGGCCGTTGCCATCTTCAGCTTTGCGTCCACCGACGACATGTTTCTGGCTGAAAGCACCGTCTGCTGTCTTAATGCAAACAGATGCTCTAGAATTCCAACTAAAAGTAAGTCTTAAAGGGGACATATTATGAAAGAAATCACTCTTCTTTTTCTTCAACGTTACAGAAACTGAGCCACAAAGAGGATCAGTTCCAACTCTCAGAGCCTGAACTTCAGAGCAGGGAAATGGAAGCATCTGAGAAATAACTCCTCATGGTTTATTTACTGATTTATTTCCTCCTTTAGCAGCAGCTAACGCTAACAGCTTAGCTAATGAAGATGACGTACACCAACTTCTAAGAGTTACTGCTGTTCCTTTCTGAAAGATGAACATTATTGATCCCACATTACTTTGTTAGCTGAAGCTAACGCTAACAGCTTAGCTAATGAAGATGACGTACACCAACTTCTAAGAGTTACTGCTGTTCCTTTCTGAAAGATGAACATTATTGTTCCCACATTACTTTGTTAGCTGAAGCTAACGCTAACAGCTTAGCTAATGAAGATGACGTACACCAACTTCTAAGGAGTTCCTGCTGTTCCTTTCTGAAAGATGAACATTATTGTTCCCACATTACTTTGTTAGCTGAAGCTTTCTAGCTGAACGGTTCCGTTCTGTAACTCAGACAACCTGCAGCTGTGTTTAAGGTGTGTTTCCAAGCAGGTATTTTGACTGAAGCCTGTCTCATGCATCTCAATAAGGCCTCAGAAAGTTGTCAAATTGTGTCACCTTGAAATAAGTCTCGACCTATTCGATAAGTAGTGGTGCTGTGATTACCCACCATAAAACTCCTTTTAAAGGGGATTTTTGTTTTAGCTCCTAATTAGAGCTTTCCCTACGTGAAGCATCTGTGGCGGAGGTGCATGAAGCGGTTAAATGTATATATGCGTTATACTGGATCCACTAAACATGAACATTATGTGACAGTTGGACCCTAAAACACAAAGAGGCCTCCGTGTGACAGAGGAGTCATTGCATGGTTCTGACATCTCTATCGACTGCCATGTGACCAGTAGGTCAACAGATGTCCCATCGCAGTGCTTTATGGTTCAGTTCTGCCGTAATGTGAAGCCCCAAAACAAAGAAACCGAATGTTGCTTCTCATCAGTCTGAAGGAGAAACTTCTCCTGAGGCGCTCGCACTGCAGTAAAACCGGGCGTCTTCTCTTTGTTACGTCTGAGAGGATAAAACTGACACTGCGTAACTCAGACCAAGTCGAATGAAATATCTTTAATTTAACACCTGATCCAGATCAAAATCAAAAGGGGAACTTCTAAAAAAAAAAAAAAAAGGATCTGGAACACAAATCAAATGAAATGCATCCGAGGTAAATAGATGCTTATTTTATGTTAACGATAAAGAATGAAATGTTACAACAGCAAAAATAAACTCTTTAACGGGACAGAGCATCACCTCGTGGTTTAAAAACTGAAAATAGTAAAATGTAGTGAAGAAGAGATGGAGACATGCTGCCCAGCAACAAGTGACTGGATGAAGCTTTTCCCACATGTTTTATCTGAAACTGTTCTGAAGCAGGTGATGAGGTCAGTTATCCACCGGGTTAAAGGAGAAACTGCTCCTTCACACTGAACAAGTGTCAAAACTTTCAGTTCAACAAAACCTTCAATTCTTCCAGGACCTGGGCTGCTGTTGCGTTAGCATTAGCTTCAGTTAGCCTAATTAGCATGCTAACCTGTCTGTGAATCTTACCGTGATCAAAACTCTTCCAGCTCAGTCGGTTTCTCCTGTATCTTCTACAGACTGTGAGTTTGACTCTAAATGTTTCTGCTTTTAAACACATTCATGTTATTTCTGTCTGAAAAATAGCTGCAGCTGCACCGTAACTTTCTCTGTGAGCCTGAAATAAATGTAACGTAGAGCTCTGATCAGGATCCTCCATCAGTCAGATTCATGTGTGAGTTCATTCAGCCCATCACGGTGTTCCGTACCTGCTGTGTGGGAGTTTATTCGGGGTTTCCAGGTGATTTCCAGCAGTCTGCGCTGACGGTCGATCTCTTCCTCGTACTGGACGATGGTTTTCTCAAACTCTGTGAATATTTCTTCAGCAGCAGCAGTTAGTCGCTGGCTGATAAACTCTCTCAGATGCTGAGCTGAAGACATTGTTGCTGCTCACACTCAGATTTTCAGCTCAGACAACATTCACGTTGGGGTGGACGCTGCTGGGAGCGTTTTGTTTACTTCCGGCTGTGTCACACTAAGAAGTTCCGTAAATGGTTTAGAGTTTTATTTTCCGCCTTCAGCTAAAAAAAAAAACTACTTCAGAACACATTTGGCTAATGTAACTTTAAAATCATTTTTCAGTGTTGATAATCACCTTTAGCCAGCTTCTATCACCAGGACCAGAGCTGCAGAGTAATATATAAATAAGTACATCTTTTTGCACCATCCTGACCTGGACTACAGGCCAATGAGAAGCGGTTTGTGGATCACATGACAGTCATAGAGATGCTGTTTAAGAACGATGCTGCAAAAAGTGTAAAATACCTGTCGGCTGTGCAGCTGCCAGCCGACAGGTATTTTATTATGTTATTTTTTAGAAATAACATTTTTTAAACCCGTCTCTGAGTGAGATGAAACAAACACTTCTGTGAAGTTATCAGTGAAAAGTAATTATTAAAAGGGGAGACTTCTGGATCAGAAAAGTAATTTAGACAATAAAGTAAAGGTTGTTTTTACTGCTTTTTAAGACCTGGAGAGGACCAGATGATTGTTACTATGTCCTGATACATAAAAGCTCAGATATGTGTTTTCTTCTCCATATATCGGAGGATATTATAATGAAACCTCCCCTGCAGCTGAGTTCAGGCATTAGATTACCTTATTTTATAAATGTGTGTTTATGTGGAAGTCGCACATCTGGCCAGGTGAGGGTAACGCCGTCAGTAAACGTGTGTTCCGGTTGTTTTCTTTTCCTTGTAAAACACACGACGTCAACCTGAAAACAGATGATCTTCGGACAGTTTCTGGGTTTTACAAACATGTTGTGATTCCGTAGAAATAAACAATAAAGCCACAAAACAGGAGGTCACCAACAGCTGTCTTTATGGACTCAGCATCCCTGTTGCCATGGCGACTGTTCCCCGCTGAACTCGTGCACGTAGTTTCCAATAATAATTATACATAAATAAATAATAATAATAGTTTCTCTGGATTAAATGACGTCACTGCTTTACAGGCAGATTAATAACTCTGTTAAACGGATGGATTATTTTTATAGTTTATTATTATTTTTTTATAGTTATATTTTTATGTTTCTCCCCTTTTGAAGACCCCCCCCCCCCCCCCCATATTATCCCTGAAAAGGTGAAACTGCTCATCGAGATCTAAGACTCACCAAGTAAGCAGAGAGTAAAAGTCACCTTTTACTCTTCAGTTGTGTTTTAAACAAATTAAATACGATTAAATGAGCCTCTTTGATCATATGAGATAAAAACTCATTAAAATGATCAGAGTTTGAACCTAACATGTGATTTTCAGAGCTTTTCAGACTGATGTTGAGCTCCATCAGATAACAGCCCTCCTCTCTTCAAACGAGCCACAGCGGGTTGATGTGAGAAAACCTCAAGCCGCCTTCAGCTGAGCTGCAGCTCCTCCGTAGAGAAACAGTTCAACAGTTTTTGTACGAGTGTTTTTCACCGTGTCTACGTACCACAGCGACTGAAGTCAGTCAGACGGCTCAACAAAAACCCTCCAGGGCCATTTCCAGCTCTGACTGCTCCTCAGAGACAGCAGCAGAGCTCTTTTCAGGGTCTTTACATCCCGGGAGGATCCCCACAATCCTGCACCGACAGCACGGATTCATAGATCTATTTCAGATGGTCAGAGGCTGTTTTTCTCAAAATAAGGTGAATGAAATTAGGCAAAAAGAAGAGAAAAGTTCTGCAGGTCAGGAATCAGAACCCTAATTTGTTGAGTTTAACACTAAACACAGTCATCAGCATATTTTCCACATTTACTTCTTTTATCCACCAAATACTGCATGTTAACACGCTGCATATAAGATAGATTCATTCAAAATGAATCCATCTCCAGATCAATGTTCCATCTTTATTTAAGACTTCAGATTATTACTTTTGAGTTTCAGCAGCATCTCTCAGTGTGAGAAGACAGAACTACTTTATGTAAAGTCCTATATAAATGCTCATTCCATACCGCTGTATTGGTGCTCATGGTGCAGATCTGACCCAGCTGGTGACCTTTCAGTGTAGCCATGACGCCTCCTAATGAAGCTGCACTCGGTTACGGTGGGACTGATCCTGGTGTTTATGGACGGGATGTCGAGGCATAGTTCTGGAGAGGATTGTGCGGTTTGGGAACTTGCAGACGATGTGGTCCGTTGACCTCTTCAAGCCTCGGAGACACTGGTTGAAGCCCGGTGAGAGGTGGCGTGGATGGGAGTCCATCCCTACAAATCTGAGGCCATGGTTCCCAACAGAAAGAGGTGAATTTCTCCCTCCTGTTGAGGATGGATTTTGCCTTGATCATACGAGTTTCACGACCTTGTTGGCAGTTGAAGGTCGAATGGAGCGAGAGACTGACAGGCTGATTGGGACTTTGGTGTAAGGAGGGCGTTGCACCGGCCCTTCGTTGTGGAGAGGAAACTGAGCCAAAAGGCAAAGCTTTCACTTCTCTGGTCCATCTTGTTTCCAACCTTCACATACGGTCTGTCATGATCCTCAGTGTTTCCTTTCATAATTACCAAATGTCTCCTTGAACTCTGCATTTGATTTTTCTGTGATTTTTGGGGTTTCTATAGTTTTTTTCCCATGTTTTCAGTTGGTATTTTGTTTGAGCTCATACCTTGTATTGGTTGTATTGGGTTTAGAATCTTGTTCTGCTCATGACTCCCAGTCATCCTCGGTCCTCCTGTTTGGTCCTCAGCTCCACTCAATCAGTCACAGCTGCAGTCACTTTGCTCCTCCTCACCACACATTCCCTCTCAGTCTTTGTCAGGTTTGCTGTCTGTATTTGGCTCCTCGTCTCTCCACCACCACCAAACCGTAACAGCAGGACCAAACATGGACCCAGTGGACCCGCTTTCTCTGGAGGACTTTCAAACCGTGCATGTGCCTGTAAAAGCGCTGACTCACTGGGCCCTGGACGAGACTGAGGGTCTCAGGTGAGGGTCTCAGGTGAGGGTCTCAGGTGAGCTCATAGTGTGGCAGAGGTGGAGAAGGAAGCGAAGGTGGAGCACAGATACACTAGCAGAGATATTCAATATTGAGGAAGCTAAAGTCTCTTCTCTGCTCTGCTCATCAGTTTCCTCACTGCCTGCCTCTTTTGTCTAGGTGCGGTCTGATTTGACAGGAGGTCCAGTTACAGGACGCTCCTCTTTCTGCTTCTGAGGGGGTCCACTGTGACAGTTCCCTCAAAGAAAAGATGCTAGAGAAGGAGGCAAGGTTCCCAAAAGCGTTCCCTCTTCTCTTCATCAGAGCCATAGCTTCTGTCTGTATCAGAGTCCGAGGGACCGGCTGATACAGGAGGAGAGAGTATCAGTCCAACAGCAGGATGCCAAGAACCAGCGGGACCAGCTCCTTAGATCTCAGCAGGTGGCCCCCATGCAGCCATGAAGAATACATTTCAGAAGGAGGTTATGCTCCAAACAGCTTCTCCTTGCCTCCTCTGCATCCCCACGGTGTCCCTTCCCCCACGGTGTCCCTTCCCCAACAGTGTCCCTTCCCCCACAGTGTCCCTTCCCCCACGGTGTCCCTTCCCCAACAGTGTCCCTTCCCCCACGGTGTCCCTTCCCCACGGTGTCCCTTCCCACAGTGTCCCTTCCCACAGTGTCCCTTCCCACAGTGTCCCTTCCCCCACGGTGTCCCTTCCCCCACGGTGTCCCTTCCCCACGGTGTCCATTCCCCCACAGTGTCCCTTCCCACGGTGTCCCTTCCCACGGTGTCCCTTCCCACAGTGTCCCTTCCCCCACGGTGTCCCTTCCCCCACGGTGTCCCTTCCCCCACGGTGTCCCTTCCCACAGTGTCCCTTCCCCCACGGTGTCCCTTCCCACAGTGTCCCTTCCCACAGTGTCCCTTCCCACAGTGTCCCTTCCCCCACGGTGTCCCTTCCCCACGGTGTCCATTCCCCCACAGTGTCCCTTCCCACGGTGTCCCTTCCCACAGTGTCCCTTCCCCCACGGTGTCCCTTCCCCCACGGTGTCCCTTCCCCCACGGTGTCCATTCCCCCACAGTGTCCCTTCCCCCACGGTGTCCATTCCCCCACAGTGTCCCTTCCCCCACAGTGTCCCTTCCCACAGTGTCCCTTCCCCCACAGTGTCCCTTCCCCCACAGTGTCCCTTCCCCCACGGTGTCCCTTCCCCCACGGTGTCCATTCCCCCACAGTGTCCCTTCCCACAGTGTCCCTTCCCCCACGGTGTCCCTTCCCCCACGGTGTCCATTCCCCCACAGTGTCCCTTCCCCCACAGTGTCCCTTCCCACGGTGTCCCTTCCCACGGTGTCCCTTCCCACAGTGTCCCTTCCCACGGTGTCCCTTCCCACGGTGTCCCTTCCCACGGTGTCCCTTCCCACAGTGTCCCTTCCCCACGGTGTCTCTTCCCACAGTGTCCCTTCCCACAGTGTCTCTTCCCACAGTGTCCCTTCCCCCACAGTGTCTCTTCCCACAGTGTCCCTTCCCCCACGGTGTCCCTTCCCCCACGGTGTCCCTTCCCCCACGGTGTCCCTTCCCCCACGGTGTCCATTCCCCCACAGTGTCCCTTCCCCCACAGTGTCCCTTCCCACAGTGTCCCTTCCCCCACGGTGTCTCTTCCCACAGTGTCCCTTCCCCCACGGTGTCCCTTCCCCCACGGTGTCCCTTCCCCCACGGTGTCCCTTCCCCCACAGTGTCCCTTCCCCCACAGTGTCCCTTCCCCCACAGTGTCCCTTCCCACAGTGTCCCTTCCCCCACGGTGTCCATTCCCCCACAGTGTCCCTTCCCCACGGTGTCCATTCCCCCACGGTGTCCCTTCCCACGGTGTCCCTTCCCACAGTGTCCCTTCCCCCACAGTGTCCCTTCCCCACGGTGTCTCTTCCCACAGTGTCTCTTCCCACAGTGTCTCTTCCCACGGTGTCTCTTCCCACGGTGTCCCTTCCCCCACGGTGTCTCTTCCCACAGTGTCTCTTCCCCCACAGTGTCTCTTCCCACGGTGTCTCTTCCCACAGTGTCTCTTCCCACAGTGTCCCTTCCCCCACAGTGTCTCTTCCCACGGTGTCTCTTCCCACGGTGTCTCTTCCCATGGTGTCTCTTCCCACAGTGTCTCTTCCCACGGTGTCCCTTCCCCACGGTGTCCCTTCCCACGGTGTCCCTTCCCACGGTGTCCCTTCCCACAGTGTCCCTTCCCCCACAGTGTCCCTTCCCCACGGTGTCCCTTCCCACAGTGTCCCTTCCCCCACAGTGTCCCTTCCCACAGCGTCTCTTCCCCCACAGTGTCCCTTCCCACAGTGTCCCTTCCCCCACGGTGTCCCTTCCCACAGTGTCCATTCCCCCACAGTGTCCCTTCCCCCACAGTGTCCCTTCCCACGGTGTCCCTTCCCACGGTGTCCCTTCCCACGGTGTCCCTTCCCCACGGTGTCCATTCCCCCACGGTGTCCCTTCCCACGGTGTCCCTTCCCACGGTGTCCCTTCCCCCACAGTGTCCCTTCCCCACGGTGTCTCTTCCCCACGGTGTCCCTTCCCACAGTGTCCCTTCCCCCACAGTGTCCCTTCCCACAGCGTCTCTTCCCCCACAGTGTCCCTTCCCACAGTGTCCCTTCCCACAGTGTCCCTTCCCCCACGGTGTCCATTCCCCCACAGTGTCCCTTCCCCCTTAGTGTCCCTTCCCACGGTGTCCCTTCCCACAGTGTCCCTTCCCCACGGTGTCCATTCCCCCACGGTGTCCCTTCCCACGGTGTCCCTTCCCACGGTGTCCCTTCCCACGGTGTCCCTTCCCACAGTGTCTCTTCCCCCACAGTGTCTCTTCCCCCACAGTGTCCCTTCCCACAGTGTCCCTTCCCCCACAGTGTCCCTTCCCACAGTGTCCCTTCCCACAGTGTCTCTTCCCCCACGGTGTCCCTTCCCCCACAGTGTCCCTTCCCCCACAGTGTCTCTTCCCCCACAGTGTCTCTTCCCACGGTGTCTCTTCCCACAGTGGCTCTTCCCACAGTGTCTCTTCCCACGGTGTCTCTTCCCACGGTGTCTCTTCCCACGGTGTCTCTTCCCACAGTGTCTCTTCCCACGGTGTCCCTTCCCACGGTGTCCCTTCCCACGGTGTCCCTTCCCACAGTGTCCCTTCCCACAGTGTCCCTTCCCCCACAGTGTCCCTTCCCCCACGGTGTCCCTTCCCCACGGTGTCCCTTCCCACAGTGTCCCTTCCCCCACAGTGTCCCTTCCCACAGCGTCTCTTCCCCCACAGTGTCCCTTCCCACAGTGTCCCTTCCCCCACAGTGTCCCTTCCCACAGTGTCCCTTCCCCCACAGTGTCCATTCCCCCACAGTGTCCATTCCCCCACAGTGTCCCTTCCCCCACAGTGTCCCTTCCCACGGTGTCCCTTCCCACAGTGTCCCTTCCCCACGGTGTCCATTCCCCCACGGTGTCCCTTCCCACGGTGTCCCTTCCCACGGTGTCTCTTCCCCCACAGTGTCCCTTCCCACAGTGTCCCTTCCCACAGTGTCTCTTCCCCCACAGTGTCCCTTCCCCCACGGTGTCCCTTCCCCCACGGTGTCCCTTCCCCACGGTGTCCTTCCCCCACGGTGTCCCTTCCCCACGGTGTCCTTCCCCCACGGTGTCCCTTCCCCACAGTGTCCCTTCCCCACGGTGTCCCTTCCCCACAGTGTCCCTTCCCCACAGTGTCCCTTCCCACAGTGTCCCTTCCCACAGTGTCCCTTCCCCACGGTGTCCCTTCCCCACGGTGTCCCTTCCCCACGGTGTCCATTCCCCCACGGTGTCCCTTCCCACGGTGACCCTTCCCATGGTGTCCCTTCCCCCACAGTGTCCCTTCCCCACAGTGTCCCTTCCCCCACAGTGTCCCTTCCCACGGTGTCCCTTCCCACAGTGTCCCTTCCCCCACGGTGTCCCTTCCCACAGTGTCCCTTCCCCACGGTGTCCCTTCCTTAACTGTCTCTTTAGAACAACAATGATGGTTGTGTTCAGTGCAGCAAAGCTGCTAAAATACTTTCTGTTCTCAGCTGGTGCTGTTGGCACATTTAAACACATTCTGTTAAAGATGTCATTCAGTTGAATCCCCTTTTTGACCCGTCCAGTTAACTCATGAAGCTTAAAACGTTTTAACTAACAGGGACCAACACTAACCTTAGTGAGAGATAATTTGACTTTAATAGTCAACCAGTTAGTTTTAAATTGTCCAGCTGCTGGTGTCTGTTTAAGCATTTAATTCAAATCGTTCCCGACAAGTGGAACAAAAACTCTACATCACAATGTTTGGATGCATCTGTTGCTGTAAAACTCATAGTTCAGCTTATGTGTCATAACGGTGTTATTGATTATATAAAAGTAGGAGTTTTCTCCTGTGGGGCAGCTTGCTGCAGTTTCCTGCTTTAGCTGCCGCAGGTTTTTGTACGAGGCTTTTTCACCGTGTTTGGGCTGGTCTACACGATGATTCAACATCCCCAGGGAGCTGAACAAAAACCTCCAGCTTCATCTCAGCCACCTGCAAGAAGCCAGGAATCACCCAAAGACACAAAAGCACAAAGACACAAGCTGTGAGTTCCAGGTGACTCATGGCGGCTTGTTTTTTACACGAAAACTCCTTATTTTTCCTCATGTTCATGATGTCACGTCCCTGCTCTGCAGCTGCTGAGATGGTTTAAATTCCCACATCCAGCTGCTGGAGACTCGGAAATCCTTCTGTTTGCTCCTCTGGGATCCACGGCTCTGCACGTGTCCGGCGGAGGTGGATTTCTCCTGTTTTCAGCTGCTCTGAGGACGTTCAGCAGCTCAGAGGTTTTTGTACGGGGCTGTAACACTGTGATGCACTAACGTTTGGAACTCCGATCAAGCTCACCGTGACTCCAGAAGGTAAGAAAAAGCGCTTTCTGTTTGTCATACAGCGAGAAATTAGGACTTTTAAAGGCTCTGGTTGGTTTGGGAGGGAAGTTTTAGTGTTTTAAGACTTAAAACCTGAGGAATCAGTCGAGTTGTGAAGTGACGGCGAGCTGCTGTGAAACGGGTCTGCGCTCACGCGCACCTCTGTTCCGAGACGTAGATTTTCGTAAAAAGACTGAAACATTCAGAGAAAGTTTGCATCATGCTGTCCTGGAAATGTTTGAAATGATGTGTTCAGTTTATTAAAAGTCTGAAATGTGAGCTGTGGATCCAACACTGAGGCAGAATGACCGTTAAAGCGCGTGTTTTCTGCTCGTAATGCTCAAAATGCAATAAAAAGGACTGAAAACGGTCTCAGGTCAAGATGAGAAAACAGAAAAAAATTGATGTTTGAAACTTTAAATGAAACCAGAGAAGAAAGAAAATCCTTCCTGAAAGAACCCGTTATTATTGTAAGGTTAATAATGAAGTTATTATTCCACCTTTAAATATTCAAACTGAGCTGGTTTTACAGGTTTTAAAAGCAGTTTCAAACCCGTTTAAAACCAGTTTAAAAAGCTGTTAAAAAAACAGTTTGAAACCAGTTTAAAAAGCTGTTCAAAAACAGTTTAAACTGTTTAAAAAGCTGTTAAAAAACAGTTTAAACTGTTTAAAAAGCTGTTAAAAAACCCAGTTTAAAACAGTTTAAAAAGCTGTTCAAAAACCAGTTTGAAACCAGTTTAAAAAGCTGTTAAAAAACAGTTTAAACTGTTTAAAAAGCTGTTAAAAAACCAGTTTAAACTGTTTAAAAAGCTGTTAAAAAACAGTTTAAACTGTTTAAAAAGCTGTTAAAAAACCAGTTTCAAACCAGTTTAAAACTGTTTAAAAAGCTGAAGGCAGGTTTAAAACGTTGGAAAAGTTGAGTTTTGTTACTTGAAGTCTGGCAGTAAAGACTGTTTGGAGCTTTTTTAATGATCACAGAATGTTTTATTTTTACTGAAAATATATTCAGAAACAAGTTATGAAAATCTGACAAAGGTTTAGTTTGTTTAAATTAAGTAAAAAGTGTTTGAAAAGTTTAAAATGTTTTAATAATTCAGAGAAATAAAACACGAGGAGAGTGAAGATTTGAGTTGTTTTAAATTTATTGTTTGGTCTCTAATTTAGATTTTAAATGATTTCATGGCTCCAGATAAAACCGATGTTATTATTTACTGGTTAATGTTTATTTGTATAATTAATGCGACTTATTCCTTTGATCTTTATTCTTTAAAGAAATATATTTATTTATTTATTTTTCCATCAAAAGTTGAACAAATAAAACAACTTGAGCAATGAGCCAAATACAGTTTTTTTTTTATTATCGTCATCAAGACATATTGATCCGTAAAGTAAAGACATATTGATCCTTAAAATAAAGACATATTGATCTCTAAAGTAAAGACATATTGATCCGCAAATTAAAGACATATTGATCCGCAAAATAAAGACATATTGATCTCTAAATTAAAAACATATTGATCCGCAAAATAAAGACATATTGATCTCTAAAGTAAAGACATATTGATCCGTAAATTAAAGACATATTGATCCGTAAAGTAAAGACATATTGATCCTTAAAATAAAGACATATTTATCTCTAAAGTAAAGACATATTGATCCGTAAAGTAAAGACATATTGATCCTTAAAATAAAGACATATTGATCTCTAAAGTAAAGACATATTGATCCGTAAATTAAAGACATATTGATCCGTAAAGTAAAGACATATTGATCCGTAAAGTAAAGACATATTGATCCGTAAATTAAAGACATATTGATCTCTAAATTAAAAACATATTGATCCTTAAAATAAAGACATATTGATCTCTAAAGTAAAGACATATTGATCCGTAAAGTAAAGACATATTGATCCTTAAAATAAAGACATATTGATCTCTAAAGTAAAGACATATTGATCCGTAAAGTAAAGACATATTGATCCGTAAAGTAAAGACATATTGATCCTTAAAATAAAGACATATTTATCTCTAAAGTAAAGACATATTGATCCTTAAAATAAAGACATATTGATCTCTAAAGTAAAGACATATTGATCCGTAAAGTAAAGACATATTGATCCTTAAAATAAAGACATATTGATCTCTAAAGTAAAGACATATTGATCCGTAAAGTAAAGACATATTGATCCGTAAAGTAAAGACATATTGATCCGTAAATTAAAGACATATTGATCCTTAAAATAAAGACATATTGATCTCTAAAGTAAAGACATATTGATCCGTAAATTAAAGACATATTGATCCGTAAATTAAAGACATATTGATCTGTAAATCACTCTTTTAGCACAAAGAAAAATCTGTTCACTTCTGACCTTTTTGGTGAAATCCTAAAATAAATTGATATCTTCACAGATATTCTTCCATTACTTTGTACATAAAGCAGGGATATTAATATTGAATTTAACATACACATCGAGTTACATCGGTACACTTGAACCGGTTACACTCTCAGTCGGGTTTCAACTGATTTAACTAGTTCCCGGTGTTGTTCTGATATCTGTGTTCAGATCCTGCTCCGTGCATTCAGTTAATCATCAGAACTTTCTTTTTAATTTGATTTTAACATTAAAACTGTCCTCAGTCAGTGTTTCCTCTGTGTTAAAATGTTATGTTATATTGTATTTGTGCCTAAAGGACATCATGCGCTGTGTTTGGTGAAAACAAATCTAAGTGTTATTTTTAGTTTGTCAGAGAAAGTCATGATTCAAATGATTTTATTAATAAAACGTTAAAAATGATGAATGAATGAGAAAATTTATGAAAAATACAGCTTCTCTGTCATAACAAGTCATAAAAATATATAAAATAAAGATAATCTGCAGAACAAAGGACTCAGTGGCAGAACCGGCAGGAAAATGAATGGTTTTGGCTTCACATCATGTTCATCGCCAACTAAAAGCTTAAAGTTTGACCGAGTGAACAGAAGTTAACTTAAAGCATTGATGTTTTCTTCACCAATGAGTTTAAAACCAGTCTGATTCACTGCATCAGAGCTGAAGGAATGTGTCCAACACCTGGAAACTTCTGGAAACCTCCTAAACACGAGCTGATGCTATAAATCAGGAATGTTTCAGTCCAACATGTCTGTGAGGCGAAGTGCAGCTGAAGTTAAACGCAGCCTGAAACACGATGAAGACCTTCTGTCTCTGGGCTGATTTCTGACTTTTATTTGAAGCTTTGTGGTTAGAAAATGATTAAAATAGAAATTTTAATGGCAGAAAACTGCAGGTGAGCTTCTCAGACCTCTGAAACGTGATATTTATGAGCATTTAAATGTGATCGATCAGTAACAGACCGAAGGACTTCCTGATCTTACAGCTCCATAAAAGCTGATCTTTGCTCATTACTCAGCAGAATTTCCAATAAATCAATCATGAGAGCAGTTAAGCAGCTGAATATTTAACTTAAGTCACGTCACACATGAGGAGGGTTTGAATTGGACCTTTGAGATTTGGCCCCTTTTTAAATAAAACTGGATGTTTGAGTATATTAGTGGGTTTTATGGGTTCGGACTCATGATTTCAGATTCTATCATTAAATACGAAGTCTTCATTTAAAAGTTAAAATCAGAAAAACAACCTTTGACGAGTGTAAATGTAGAATTCCTCTTAAATGACTGATTATTCACATCTCCATGGTAACGGAGTCTGATTTGAACAAACGCCTTAATTACAGGAAATGAATGTAAATGAGTTGGAAACATTTAGACCGTTTTAAATGAAAGTTTCAGCTGGAGTTTTGAGGTAAAACTCTCGACCTTTCTTTGGGTAAATCTGATGTCTGTTTGGTTCCGGTCGATGAGCAGATACTTCGGTCAAAGTCCCGAGCCTGTTTGTCCTGAGTCCCCTGCTGCCCCCGGGCTACCCGCCAAAGACGGCCGACCAGCTGGGTCCGGATGTCTGTCTGGCCACAGACTTCAGTCCGAAGGATGATGAAATGGTTCTGAACGTGAGGGGTGGTCCGACCAACATTAACACCACCACAGCTGTGATGTCCACAGTGACCAAATCCTACTACTTCGCTGGGTTCAGCAACAAGACCATCCACTCCTGCGAGTTGAATGGGGCGTCGTCCAGCAACGAAGCCGGTACCAAACTCCCCCTGAAGTGTTTCTGTAGTTAAAGCATCAGTTTGACGTCGTGGTTTCATATGGAATATCTGAGCTTCATGTTTCTGAGTGTTCTGATGTGTGTTCTGTTTCCATACAGATGATTTCTGCGAGAGCATTTATCCGGGTAAGAAAACACGCACCTGAAAGGAAAAAGTCATATGGTCAGGGCCAGGGAGCAGCCAGCTGTGATGTGGGTCTGCAGATACTTTAAAACTTTATCAAAGTTCGGAACTAACAGAAAAAACAGTATTTTATTTTAGCAGCAGCTTCCAGGATAAACATCAGAAAGAGCTTCAAACAAAAAGGTGGAACATAAAAAACATTCAAAAAGACAAGTTTTTAGCTGAGTTCACATGACCTCGGGCCCTGATCAAAAGACCTCAGGCATTGATCACATGACCTCAGGCCCTGATCCCGTGACCTCGGGCCCTGATCCCGTGACCTCGGGCCCTGATCACATGACCTCAGGCCCTGATCCCTTGACCTCGGGCCCCGATCCCGTGACCTCGGGCCCTGATCAAAAGACCTCAGGTATTGATCCCGTGACCTCAGGCCCTGATCACATGACCTCGGGCCCTGATCAAAAGACCTCAGGCATTGATCACATGACCTCAGGCCCTGATCCCGTGACCTCGGGCCCTGATCCCGTGACCTCGGGCCCTGATCACATGACCTCAGGCCCTGATCCCTTGACCTCGGGCCCCGATCCCGTGACCTCGGGCCCTGATCAAAAGACCTCAGGTATTGATCCCGTGACCTCAGGCCCTGATCACATGACCTCGGGCCCTGATCAAAAGACCTCAGGTATTGATCCCGTGACCTCAGGCCCTGATCACATGACCTCGGGCCCTGATCAAAAGACCTCAGGTATTGATCACATGACCTCGGGCCCTGATCCCGTGACCTCGGGCCCTGATCACATGACCTCAGGCCCTGATCCCGTGACCTCAGGCCCCGATCCCGTGACCTCGGGCCCTGATCAAAAGACCTCAGGTATTGATCCCGTGACCTCGGGCCCCGATCCCGTGACCTCGGGCCCTGATCAAAAGACCTCAGGTATTGATCCCGTGACCTCAGGCCCTGATCACATGACCTCGGGCCCTGATCAAAAGACCTCAGGCATTGATCACGTGACCTCGGGCCCTGATCACATGACCTCGGGCCCTGATCAAAAGACCTCGGGCCCTGATCAAAAGACCTCGGGCCCTGATCAAAAGACCTCGGGCCCTGATCCCGTGACCTCGGGCCCTGATCCCGTGACCTCGGGCCCTGATCAAAACACCTCAGGCATTGATCACGTGACCTCGGGCCCTGATCACATGACCTCGGGCCCTGATCAAAAGACCTCAGGCATTGATCACGTGACCTCGGGCCCTGATCACATGACCTCGGGCCCTGATCAAAAGACCTCAGGCATTGATCACGTGACCTCGGGCCCTGATCACATGACCTCAGGCCCTGATCCCGTGACCTCAGGCCCTGATCCCGTGACCTCGGGCCCTGATCCCGTGACCTGATCACGTGACCTCGGACCCTGATCCCGTGACCTCGGGCCCTGATCACATGACCTCGGGCCCTGATCACATGACCTCGGGCCCTGCTGAGGCGAGCTCTAAAAGTCCAAACCAGGATCTGAAAGTGGACTCTGAGGTTGATGGTGTGACATGAGGGACTCAGAGGACTCTGAGGACTCTGAATATGTTCCATATTGTTATAAAGTGATCCAAACTTGTTATAAACTATTATAAAGTGTGTCTAAATGTTACAAATATTTTCACTTTGCTCCAAAAAGTCCCATATTTCCACAAATTGTTCCAGAAAGACGTGAAAACATTCATGGATATTTAAAGTTGAACAGAAGCCACCAGCTGGATGAACAGCAAAGAAAAGCTGTCAGAAGATGTTTAAACCACACAAGCTCTGTTTCAGCTCTGCAGAGGCACATGATTCTGGTGGATTTCATCCATCCGGACTCCTTCAGGGACTCACAGGAAGCTGGAAGATCAGCTCCAACAATATCACAGGTTTCTCAGACACAAAAAAAGGCTCAAATTAGCAGCTGTAACATAACAGCTGAACCCAAAACAGAGCTCTACTTTCCAGATAGTTTCAGCTGTTTCAGCTGTTTCCAGATGTTTTCCATGGATGTGGAACCAAGACTGAACTGAATCCTCTGAGCTGTAGTTTTAAAACCCGTTCTTCGTTTCTGTTCTGAGCATTTAATGAAGCCGTGCACGTTCGGTGCACGTTGGGCAGGCAGCTTGCTTCCTGTTTCCTGCTCTCAGTTGAAGTTGATTTAGCTTCTGGCTGTTTGGACCTGCAGCTGAACCACTTCCTGTCTGTTGTGCTGAGTTTGGTCTGAACTCTGTTCCTCTGCCACCCAGAAAAGGCCCGGCTGAACTTCTACCTGCTGGTGATGAACTCTGTCCGAGTGATATTCACCAAGTCTTTGGCCTTCAACACCATCCTGACCATCAGAACGATGCTCTTCTGACCTCCGATCAGCTTCAGCTCCTCCGGGTTGCCGTCCAGGAAACGAATCGGGTCAAAATTCACGTTTATTTTCTTTATTTGATCAAATTCCGGAGATTAACTGTAAATATGGATTATTGCAGAAATGTGTAGCTGAGCGGCTGAACTTCCTGTGCCTGATGTCATGTTTTTATGTTCGTATCCTTATCAGATTATTTCTGTGCATCATTTCTATAACCAAGTTATTTTGTTGTAGCTCTTTGTTTCTAATAAAACTGTGATTCAGTATCTGTTGTAGATGTTTGTTTTAAACTTTGCACATAAAATGTGAACGATGTTCACAGTCCTGATCAGATTCATTCTTTATAATTTAAATAAAAACAGGAAGCAGCTGCAGAGATTCACTGAAACATGTTAAACATGAACATAAACCCAGAATCTGAGGCAGAAACAGAGTTTTTTATCAGTTCTCAGCAGCTTTAAAGTGAATCTCTGGTCTGAGCTCCTTTATTCTCCAACACAGCCTGAACCCTCTGAGACCAGCTTTCTGTCATTTCTTTAAGGAGTCTTCAGGAATAGTTCTCCAGGCTTCTTGAAGGACATCCCAAAGCTCTTCTTTGGATGTGGGCTGCCTTTTGTTCCGTTCTCTGTCAGATGATCCCACACTGCTTCAATAATGTTGAGGTCCGGGCTCTGGGGAGGATTCATCCCTCCATAAGACCTGTTGCCACTGATTTTCAGTCCACTTCTTGTGTCATTTGGCACAGCTCAGCCTTTTCTCCCTGTTTCCCTTCCTTAAGAACGGCTTCTTGACAGCCACCCTTCCATGGAGACCATTTCTGATGAGGCTTGGGCCAACAGTAGATGGATCAGCTGAAGGTCCAGATGCATCTCTCAGGTCCTGTCAGGTCACAGCTGGATTTTTTCCTCTTTCTTAAGGACATCACTTTCAGATCCTGTTCATCTGCTGGAGATAGTTTTTTAGGCCTGACACTTCTTCTTTTGTCCTCCACTTGTCCAGTTTCCTCAAATGTTTTAAGGACACACTGCACACCATGCTGAGATATGCCAAGTTTTCAGCTAATAGCTCTTTGGGAATCACCTTGTTGCTGCAGAAATCCTATTTTCTGTCTGTCAAACTGTGTTTTCTTTGCTGTTTTTCATAGATGCAGCTAAAGAAATGGGAACAAATTATGTGTCTTTGTGACAGGCTGCTGGTAACAAAGAGCCTAAAGATCCAGTTTAAAATGTCTTCTTTGCTAAGTTGTCTGTTCTGTGTCGACACAACACTGGTTCATCCCTTGAGTTAGGAGCCTTTTTTCTGCCTGAATGGGTCAAAGGTCAGAGTTCAGTGGCTGAACAAAGAAAAAACTCTGAAAATGCTCAGGAACAAGGACTGAAGATGAGGGAAAAAGCAGAAAATGTCCAAAGAAAAACTGTGAAAGAGCTTCAGAAAGCTGCAGAACTGTTGATCAGGACACTTTAAAGGTTTCAGAAAGCTGCAGAACTGTTGATCAGGACACTTTAAAGGTTTCAGAAAGCTGCAGAACTGTTGATCAGGACACTTTAAAGGTTACAGAAAGCTGCAGAACTGTTGATCAGGACACTTTAAAGGTTTCAGAAAGCTGCAGAACTGTTGATCAGGACACTTTAAAGGTTACAGAAAGCTGCAGAACTGTTGATCAGGACACTTTAAAGGTTTCAGAAAGCTGCAGAACTGTTGATCAGGACACTTTAAAGGTTACAGAAAGCTGCAGAACTATTGATCAGGACACTTTAAAGGTTACAGAAAGCTGCAGAACTGTTGATCAGGACACTTTAAAGGTTTCAGAAAGCTGCAGAACTGTTGATCAGGACACTTTAAAGGTTTCAGAAAGCTGCAGAACTGTTGATCAGGACACTTTAAAGGTTTCAGAAAGCTGCAGAACTGTTGATCAGGACACTTTAAAGGTTACAGAAAGCTGCAGAACTGTTGATCAGGACACTTTAAAGGTTTCAGAAAGCTGCAGAACTGTTGATCAGGACACTTTAAAGGTTTCAGAAAGCTGCAGAACTATTGATCAGGACACTTTAAAGGTTTCAGAAAGCTGCAGAACTGTTGATCAGGACACTTTAAAGGTTACAGAAAGCTGCAGAACTGTTGATCAGGACACTTTAAAGGTTCCAGAAAGCTGCAGAACTATTGATCAGGACACTTTAAAGGTTACAGAAAGCTGCAGAACTGTTGATCAGGACACTTTAAAGGTTACAGAAAGCTGCAGAACTATTGATCAGGACACTTTAAAGGTTTCAGAAAGCTGCAGAACTGTTGATCAGGACACTTTAAAGGTTCCAGAAAGCTGCAGAACTGTTGATCAGGACACTTTAAAGGTTTCAGAAAGCTGCAGAACTATTGATCAGGACACTTTAAAGGTTTCAGAAAGCTGCAGAACTATTGATCAGGACACTTTAAAGGTTTCAGAAAGCTGCAGAACTGATGATCAGGACACTTTAAAGGTTACAGAACGCTGCAGAACTATTGATCAGGACACTTTAAAGGTTTCAGAAAGCTGCAGAACTGATGATCAGGACACTTTAAAGGTTTCAGAAAGCTGCAGAACTGTTGATCAGGACACTTTAAAGGTTTCAGAAAGCTGCAGAACTGTTGATCAGGACACTTTAAAGGTTTCAGAAAGCTGCAGAACTGTTGATCAGGACACTTTAAAGGTTTCAGAAAGCTGCAGAACTGTTGATCAGGACACTTTAAAGGCTTCAGGACGTTAACAGATGAAAACAGTGTTTCAGATATTTCATGGAGTACCTCAGGGTTCAGTTTTTACTTTCTTTATTTCAGGATATTTGGTGATGATGCTTATTAGCGTCACTCAGATGACATCTGAGTTTATCCTCATTATTTATAGTTTGAATTTGTTCTGTAACATCTTTGTCATTCAGCCCGTTCGTCTGCGTCAGTTTCATCAGTTAAAACCACATTTCAACAGAAACTCTGAACCAGAAACAGCCGAAGCTGCAGATAAAATCTGACAGAAACCAAACAGCAGCTCCGTTTCACATCAACAGGAAACGCTCTGGTTGAACATCCGCTCAGGCTGCTGCTTCTTTTCAACACATTTACTGTGAGTCACACACCAGAGGTTCAAATCTTTACTTTTTCAGTTCAACATGAATCTTATTTGCAGAATAGTTTAGTTCCACAGACCAGAAGAGAAATAAAAAAAACTCTCTGATGAGAAACATCATGAAAATCGGCCACAAAAAGCCCATTTTAAACCATTAATGTGAGAAAACAGGAGGAGAAAACACTGAAAAACTTCCTCTTTCACACTGTGTGCAGGATTAATAATTATTTTGGGACAATCAATGATTGAAGCTCTGCAGAAAGTCATCAGCTGTATGTATCAGGAGTATCTATGGCTGCCTGTTTATTCATTTATTATTCATTTATTATTCATTTATTATTCATAGAAGGTAATGTGTGGTGTGCCACAGGGTTCGGCACCCGGACCCTTGTTGTTTACTGTATGAATTAATTAATTCTGTTTGGTTTCCAAGTCTCTGAAGTTTATTCGATTTGGTGATTGTTAAAAAATGGTTTGATTTGAACAAATTATTAGAGGCGACACTCGTTTAAAGTTAAAACACTGAATCGTGTGTAAAAATAACCAAATTATTCCGTAAATGTTTGTTAAATACAGAGTTCATCCATGATTTTATATCTAAATCAGATTAATTTCCCTTCATGCTCACCACAGGTTCAGGTGTTGCATATCATTTATTTTCTTGTGACATAAATGAACCGAAGAGAAACATTTTAAACATTACTGACTCAGGTTTGAGTTTGTTTTGGTCACCTTTGCAGGACAGGAACAGACTGATCAGCTTATTCTGGAGACAGGTGCAGAGGATGACCAGCTCCACCTTAAACGATGACTCCACCCGTTATGTGGGAAGTCTCAGCTGACGGAGGTCTGCGTCCCTAAATGAGGGCAAAGCGTGTCTTTTTGGTCTTTTTTGTTGCCGTATTTTCAGCCTGAGGGTTTAAAGTTGTGGTTTTAGTGAAGCCTGGAGCTCACTGGACTTTATGTGAGTTTCTCAGCTGCAGGTTTCCACGCCGACTGTTCTGTTCATGTCTGCTCAGTCGACTCTGAGTGTAACTTCCCTGTTGGCTGAAAACCTGCAGCATCGAACATGTGAGAGGACACGTCCTCCTCAGGGTTCTCACCCTGACCTCAGATCAGTTTCCATCCTCTGAAGCGGGTCAGCTGGTGGAGGCTCATGGAGACGCTGCCACCTGGTGGGCGAGACAGAGAACTTCAGCTGCACTGTTTGATTTCTCACAACATAAATCAGAAGCATCGGTTCTGGTTCTGGTCTAACAGTACAGACACTGCATTAATCAGTGTGGATCAGAACCAGCCTCTGATATGTTGGACCGTTCATTTCTTTTTCCCAGTTTTATTGTCCTTCAATTCTCTGTAAGTTTGGATCATCCAGAAGCTACAGAATTAACCACGGTGTCCCTCAAGGTTCAGTTTTAGGTCAACTATTTGTATTTATTTGTGGTTTTAATGTCTGGAGTTATGCTGATGACACCCAGCTGTACCCGACCCGGGCCTGCAGACTCTTTCAACTATTAAAACATGGACGGAGGAAGACTTCAGTTTAGTTTAGTTAGTCACAGAGAGAGGAACTGTCAGCACATCCGTGTTTACCGGAAATAAACCTCTCTGAAAGGTGTATAAACCTCTCTGAAAGGTGCATAAACCTCTCTGAAAGGTGTATAAACCTGTCTGAAAGGTGTATAAACCTCTCTGAAAGGTGCTTCGATCCGGATCTTAGTTCTGAGCAACATGGCAGAACTGTTTTTTATCGTCTTCTATTATTATTATTATTTATTTATTTATTTATTTATTTATTTATTCATTCATTCATTCATTTCTTCATTTATTCATTCATTCATTCATTCATTTCTTCATTTATTCATTTATTCATTTATTCATTTATTCATTTATTCATTTATTCATTCATTTATTTATTTATTTATTTATTTATTTATTTATACATACGTTTGATTTCCAACGGGAGGATCTCAGGATCAGATGAAACTTATGAACACTTTGTCCTCAACGTCGCCCCCTGCAGGGCAGCTGGAGGAAGCATCTTTTATTCAAGTAAAAGCACCACAGCCATGTAAAAACACTGTCATATACGTCAGTTATCAGCCAGAAAGAGTTAAAATATCAAAGTGAAAGTGCTGCCTTCCTCACTCTGACTGATATTTTATCATATTGCCATCATGAGATGTATATGTTGGAGCTGCTTTGGTCCAGTTTTTATTCAGTTTTATAAGAAGTGAGAGCAGAATAATCTAATTAAAGCTTCATTTAAGGTCTCCAACACATAGTAATGTAGGAGACCTTCTGGCCAGGGCCGTAGCTATACATTCAGTTCTCCTGGGGCCCAGAACACATTAAGGTAAAAACCTGCTCTGTTTATGAAACGCTCCATCAAATTCCCTTTTCCAGCTTAGGCTTGCTCCCTCGTCCTTTACACTGAAACTCCTCCAGGTTCCCTGAATGCTTTAATGATATTCTGCTCTGTAGAGGCAGAAATATGCAGATCCCTTCCAGTCTTTCTCTGAGGAACATGGTTTTAAACACATCCTCTGAGCATCTTAGCAGAGAAGCCACTGAATATGGTGAAAGAGCTCTGATCCATGTGCTGTTGCTCAGCAACTCAGACCGGGTCACCTGCTGTGACCCGATGCATCACTGCTGATGATCCCAGTGCTTATTTAAACACATTATCTGTGTTTAACGCCCCTTTGGTGGAGGCGGAGCTTCTTGGGGGAACCCATCAGGGACTGCGGGATGCGGACTGATGGATAAAGTGACGTTTCACCCACAGTGGCAGCAGGGAGTGGAGGTTGCCATGGAGACAGCGGACGTGTAAAAAGATGGATTTTAAATCCAAATCCAAAGTAAAAGCGCAGCAGGACATAAAGAGCAGCAGTTTGTGCCAGAATCAGAGTCGACAGGCTTCATTTCAGCAGAGGAACCGAACTGAGAGTCCAAGCTGGTGAGACTTTTCATTTTAATGTCTTTAACAAACATGTTCGGATCAGACAAATAAATCAAAATAATGTGAAGCAAAAATCCTGAATTTATCTTGACTCTGAAGATAAGCTGTCGTCAGGTTGTGTGGAGTCGAGCTGCTGCTTGGTCCGTTTTAAACGAGGATTTCTGCAGGATTCAGCTGCACATGAAGCCGGTTTTTGTGGAGCTGCGAGTCAGAGTGTGACGGCTCAGGGAGGATACAGAACCGTGTTCGGGAGAGGAACCGACCTGTCCGTCCAGAGCCGTGAGTCCCGTTAAAATACCGAGAAACCGATCTGCAGAGCAGAGAAGTCTGAAGTCTGACCAGGTTAAAGGGAGAAAACCCGAGTTTAGCTGTTTGGATCAGAGTCAAGAAAAGAAAAAATTCTTTTGTTTCAATTCTGCAAAATAATTTATTAAAGTTAGCAAACAAAACTAAATGTTTACCAACATAAACAGATGTTTCATAACATCCCGAAGAGGTGAAAATAAACAGACTTGCTTTAGTTTAAACTGATCTGAGCGCAGTTGGGTGTTTTTGTTCAGCTGTGGCTCACAGTGTGAGAGGAACAGCTGAGAAACTCATCTTTGGACCGGGAACGAGACTCTCTGTCGACTCAGGTCAGAACAAACTACAGAACAGGAGAAACACTAAAAAATCTGCTTTAAATCGACTATAACTGACCTCTGAATGCCCCAGAAAGTCTTCTTCTGTCTCTCTCATGTCGGTTTAACCAGTCGTCAAATCCTGTGAGAATATTGACTGAAACTTTGAGGATAAATTGGTGCATTAAGAAACATTGAAATATTCTTTATTTAGAGGAGAGAACGTTTGTCAGTGTTAATACGTCGGTCCTCAGCAGCCAGAACTCTCCTGATCGGGTTTAAAAGCGTGAAAGAATACATGTTAAAGACGTTTCAGTGAGCTGTTGAACATCTTCATCCTCAGAGTGAGATTCAGTTTTCAGACTTTAAAGGAAACGAAGCACAAAACTCTTCAGTTGGTTTTATAAATGGATTCATCACTTTATGGTAAGGATGAAGGACAGAACACATGTTTCTGGGTCATCTGACCCGAGCTCACTGCTTGTTTTTGGGGCTGAAGGTCCAACCCTTCAGCTCTGAGGAGTTTTCTCTTTAACTGACTGAAAGCTGCAGTTTGTGGCAGATGTGCTGCAGCTGGAGCGGCTGCAGTTTGCACGGTGCTGCGTGTCGTGGGGACTTCTGCTCACGGTAAACTGCTGCTTGGATCCGGCTGCAGGCTGCAGGTGGAGCGCCGTGAGTTCACTTTTAAACTGTTAAATGATTCCAAAGCTGTGAACTGAAACTGTTTTAAATCAAACTCAAACTGAACGAAACGAAGCAGAAGACTTAAAGTTTAACATGTGAAGTTTAAACCAAAGTCACCATCAGGGTTCTGCTGAAATCCTGGAGGGAGGTTTTCTGACAGCTGTCAGTCACTGTGTGACGAGAAGCAACGATAAGGTTATCTTTGGCAGCGGAGTGCAGCTGACGGTCGACTCAGGTGAGGAGATTTAAAGGAGATTTGAATTCATTAAAGGCAGATAAACGTCAGCGATCTGTTCCTGATGAGAAGCTGATGGTTGTCTGTTCTGATCAGGATCCTTTAGTTTGAAATGGATTCTGCTGCTGGAGGTTGTCCCGGTTTGTTCAGTCGGGTCTCAGGTTAGTCTGAAACATTAGTGGAAACATTTCAGAAGAACAGAAATCCCGTGTGAAGAAGAAGAAGAAGAAGAAGAAGAAGAAGCTGCAGAAGCAGAAGAAGAAGCTGAGTTTTCATTGTGGACGAACAGGGAGTGATTTCTTAGATAAGAAGTCCATCAGCTGTAGGGTCTGAGCAGATCTGCTGTGGTTCTGGTGCTGGGACTGATTTCTGATCAGGTGTTTGTGCAAACCAGTGGGGAGAGTTCTGGTTCTGGTCAGGACAGGATTCTGTGCGGAGTTGGACTCCAGTAAGTCAGTTAAAGTTTGAGCTTCCGGACGTTAAATCAACTCTTTGAAATGTGAGTGAATCTGCTTTCAGTCTTATTTTATGCCTCAGCCTGGTTCTGATCAATAACTGAAACTGTTCCGAGGTCAGTGATCGGGTTCAGCTGATGTCTCTTTTAAAGTGATGGAAACAGAAAATTCTCACTAAAGTTTAACTTTCAGGTCAGGAACATTTAACATGATTCCTGATTTAAGTTTCTTAGCAGTCAGAGCTGCAGGTTCTGCAGGTTCTGCAGGTTCTGGAGGTTCTGCAGGTTCTGGAGGTTCTGCAGGTTCTGGAGGTTCTGCAGGTTCTGCAGGTTCTGGAGGTTCTGGAGGTTCTGCAGGTTCTGCAGGTTCTGGAGGTTCTGGAGGTTCTGCAGGTTCTGGAGGTTCTGGAGGTTGTGCAGGTTCTGGAGGTTCTGCAGGTTCTGCAGGTTCTGGAGGTTTTGCAGGTTCTAGAGGCTTTGGAAAAGGGCCGTTTGATTTCATGTTAAAGCTGTTTTGTTGGAAACAGAAGCTTTGAGGTTACCGGATGTTCATGAAGAGAAACATCAGATTTGTTCACTTTGAGTTGAACTCTGAGCTGAATGTGGATTTAAAGTAAAGGAAAATCTGTCAGGATGTAAAACAGTTTCCACCAGCTGCTGAAAATTCACTAAAAATCAAAGTTTTACAGTTTTACATCTGATAAAACAGTAAAACGTGTTTTTACTCAGATGTTAAATCTAAAGTTTGGTCCAATAAAACATCAGAATCTAAAGTTTTTATTTCTGCAGCTGCTTATTCACATGGATGCAGAATAATAACTGAGTCAGGTGTAAAAAGGAGGTTTTTCTGAAGGAAGGTTTGTTCAGTTGAGTTTGTGCAATGGAGCTTTTTGCTGTGTGAATGCTGCATATGAGCTGATCTTTGGAGGTGGAACCAGGGTGACCATCGAATCCAGTAAGTTTAAAGATTAATCATTAAAAAGATTAAGACGTAAAAAAAGAAAAGAAAGAGAAGAGAAGGGAGCAGAAGGGTTAAAATGTTGGATTTTACATAAAGTTTGGTCCAGTTAGAGGGGAACCGTGTTCAGGCAACTGAGCAGAAAAATGATGAAAAGGCTGATAAGAGACGAACAAGTAATCTGTGATAAAACTATAGTCCAGTTTGTGCTGTACGGGATCAGAAAGTATGTGAAGTTAATCAGATTTGTAGTAAAAAAGACATTTTTCTGTAAGAAGTCTGGTCTGCTGAGTTTGTGTTATGGAGCTTCATGATGTGTGAATACTGGACAGAAGATCCTGTTTGGAAGTGGCACCAAACTAACCGTGGAACCCAGTAAGTTCTGATCAGAAACATTCAAACGGATCATTTTCTGATGATCAACATGTTTACAGGTGAAGTTATGAAGTGTGAGCTGGTGTTTCAACGTATTTGAAACGTTTCAAATGTTGATTTCTGCCTGTGAATGAAGCTAAAAACTGGAGCTGAAAGGTTAAAATGATGGAATTTTGAGTGAAGTCTGGTACAGTTAGAGTTAAAACTTCTCTGAGTTTGTGTCATGAAGCCTCCTGATGTGTGAATGCTGCAGGAGGGAATAAGATCTACTTTGGAAGTGGAACCAGATTAACTGTTGAACCCAGTAAGTTCTGACAAATATCTTTGAAATACATCATAAAAAATGATAGTTAGTCAAAGTGTTAAAATGATAAAAATGTAAATAAGGTTTGGTCCAGGTGAACTTTAACAGGGCTGAGACTGATATTAAATTCAGATCATGATCATGAGAACGTGTTAAACCTAAAGCATGAAAGATAATTTGATCATAGAGACAAACCTTTGGTTCAGTTTATAAACTGCAGTTTGTGTCATGAAGCCTCCTGATGTGTGAATACTGCAGGAGTGAATAAGATCTACTTTGGAAGTGGAACCAGATTAACCATCGAACCCAGTAAGTAATTATACTGGTGATAAATGTTTTCTACAGAATGAAAACAGTAAAAATGATAAATATTAAAACAACCTGAAGACTGAGGAGTTCAAACGTTATGTCCATGTAAATGATGCCGTGCGTCAGAATCAGACATGAGGATAAAAACTAATGTAAAATATGCGGTAAAGTTCCGTCATAAGAGTTAAATACGCCAACTGATGGACTCTGAAACATTATGCTCAGTAGTTTAATCAGATTTAAGGATAAATACCAACATTTATAAGCAGCACTTGTGTTAATTAAATGCTCAGAAAGTAGTTAAGTTTGGTTAGTTTGTGTCATGAAGCCTCTTGATGTGTGAATACTGGTGCATGGACCATCAGCTTTGGAAGTGGAACCAGATTAACTGTTGAACCCAGTAAGTTCTGATCAGAAACATTCAAACAGATCATTTTCTGATAATCAACATGTTTACAGGTGAAGTTATGAAGTGTGAGCTGGTGTTTCAACATATTTGAAACGTTTCAAATGTTGATTTCTGCCCGTGAATGAAGCTAAAAACTGGAGCTGAAATGTTAAAATGATGGAATTTTGAGTGAAGTCTGGTACAGTTAGAGTTAAAACTTCTCTGAGTTTGTGTCATGAAGCTTCATGATGTGTGAATGCTGGTTTGGACAAAATCCTGTTTGGAAGTGGAACCAGATTAACCATCGAACCCAGTAAGTAATTATACTGGTGATAAATGTTTTCTACAGAATGAAAACAGTAAAAATGATAAATATTAAAACAACCTGAAGACTGAGGAGTTCAAACATTATGTCCATGTAAATGATGCCGTGCGTCAGAATCAGACATGAGGATAAAAACTAATGTAAAATATGCGGTAAAGTTCCGTCATAAGAGTTAAATACGCCAACTGATGGACTCTGAAACATTATGCTCAGTAGTTTAATCAGATTTAAGGATAAATACCAACATTTATAAGCAGCACTTGTGTTAACTAAGTGCTCAGAAAGTAGTTAAGTTTGGTTAGTTTGTGTCATGAAGCCTCCTGATGTGTGAATACTGGAAGCTACAATAAGCTGATATTTGGAAGTGGAACCAGATTAACTGTTGAACCGAGTAAGTTCTGTTAAAATGATATTCAATGTTATTGAGAATCTTTGAGATTTAACATTTATAACTTAAGGTAAGTGGCTACAGTAAATCTGTTGATAATAAGATGATATTTGGAAGAAAAAACAGATTAATCACTGAACACAGTGAGTGATACGATCTTTATTATGCATTTTTATCATATTTTTCTTTGTCAAACATTTAAAGTCTGAGATGTGTTCACTTTTAAAACCAGAAGACAGGAAAGAAATGCTAAAAAATATTTAAAAGTAACAATTCAAGCTAAATACAAGGCTGGAGTTTTACAAAGATATGTATAAAAAAGACAAAAATAAACAAAACTATCAGGATTAATATTAATATCAGAGTCTCTGCTGTAGTTCTACATGTAAAATATGTTTTATAGATAACAGCAGCTGACAGGAGCTCAAATTTCTGTTTACAATATTTAATATTCATACCTGAAACAATATCAATAATATTGATCTGCTGCTTCATTTGTGACAAATGTGAGTTATTTGGTGCAGGCAGGTGAAACAAATGCTAAATAAGATATATCATAAATTATTTTAATGAGAAAAGCTTTTTGTTAAGAACTGAATAATTGGCTTTTTTCTGAGTAGTTTGGTTCAATAATCGTCAGCAGAGTTTGTGTTATGAAGCTTCCTGATGTGTGAATACTGGAGGTTTGGAGAAGATCTACTTTGGAAGTGGCACCAAACTAACCGTTGAACCCAGTAAGTTCTGATCAGAAACATTCAAACAGATCATTTTCTGATGATCAACATGTTTACAGGTGAAGTTATGAAGTGTGAGCTGGTGTTTCAACGTATTTGAAACGTTTCAAATGTTGATTTCTGCCCGTAAATGAAGCTGAAAACTGGAGCTGAAATGTTAAAATGATGGAATTTTGAGTGAAGTCTGGTACAGTTAGAGTTAAAGCTAATGTAAAATATGTGGTAAAGTTTAGTCACAAGAGTCAAATACGCCAACTGATGGACTCTGAAACATCATGCTCAGTAGTTTAATCAGATTTATGGATAAATACCAACATTTATAAGCAACACTTGTGTTAATTAAGTGCTCAGAAAGTAGTTAAGTTTGGTTAGTTTGTGTCATGAAGCCTCCTGATGTGTGAATACTGGTGCACGGACCATCAGCTTTGGAAGTGGAACCAGATTAACCATCGAACCCAGTAAGTTCTGACAAATATCTTTGAAATACATCATAAAAAATTATAGTTAGTCAAAGTGTTAAAATGATAAAAATGTAAATAAGGTTTGGTCCAGGTGAACTTTAACAGGGCTGAGACTGATATTAAATTCAGATCATGATCATGAGAACGTGTTAAACCTAAAGCATGAAAGATAATTTGATCATAGAGACAAACCTTTGGTTCAGTTTATAAACTGCAGTTTGTGTCATGAAGCCTCCTGATGTGTGAATACTGCAGGAGTGAATAAGATCTACTTTGGAAGTGGAACCAGATTAACCATCGAACCCAGTAAGTAATTATACTGGTGATAAATGTTTTCTACAGAATGAAAACAGTAAAAATTATAAATATTAAAACAACCTGAAGACTGAGGAGTTCAAACATTATGTCCATGTAACTGATGCCGTGCGTCAGAATCAGACATGAGGATAAAAACTAATGTAAAATATGCGGTAAAGTTCAGTCATAAGAGTTAAATACGCCAACTGATGGACTCTGAAACATCATGCTCAGTAGTTTAATCAGATTTAAGGATAAATACCAACATTTATACGCAGCACTTGTGTTAATTAAGTGCTCAGAAAGTAGTTAAGTTTGGTTAGTTTGTGTCATGAAGCCTCCTGATGTGTGAATACTGGAAGCTACAATAAGCTGATATTTGGAAGTGGAACCAGATTAACCATCGAACCCAGTAAGTACTCAGAGATGCCCTCAATGAAGCATCTTTTAAAAAGAAAACTGTAAAATGTTGAGTTTTCAGATCAATGTGATCAACTATTCTGGTGTTCAAACTACTTCAAAATACAAAGAAGAAGAAACATTAACATGTTTTAATGGAAAAAAAAAGATTTTGGTTGTTAGAAATGAAGAATTGGCTGTTTTCTGAATGGAGTTTGGTTCGGTTTGTTTGTGTCATTGAGCTGAGAATAAGATCATCTTTGGAAGTGGGACCAGGCTAATTACTGAATCCAGTAAGTTCTGATGTAGATGTTGTTTTTGAGAACGAGTCTATTTAATAATAATAACAATGTAAACAACAAGACCTTTAAAAATGATCCATCAGTATTTATATGATATGAGTTAAACATGAAATAAACTGACATGAATTCTGGGTCAGAGCTCAGGTTTGTGTGCTGAGGCTTCAGACTGTGTGACATACAGTTCTGGTGCTAACAAGATCATCTTTGGAACCGGCACCAAACTGCTGGTTAATGACAGTAAGTCCAGTTCTGTTGGTTCTGTTCTGGCTCCAGAACTTCATCATCAGTTTGTTTAAAGAAAAGTTTAAAATGATCTTTGAATGATCAGAAGTAAAAATGAGGATTTTCTGAATGGAGTTTGGTTCAGTTCAGTTTGTGTTGTGGAGCTTCATGTTGTGTGAATGACGGTGGATACAAGATCATCTTTGGAGCCGGGACCAGACTAATCACTGAACCCAGTAAGTTCTGATCATTGATCACAGTTAAATTATTAGAATTATGGAGAATCTTAACATTTAAACTCAGCAGCAGTTTAACATAAACTGATTTATTGTCCATCCAAATCATGTTTTAAGGTTATTTACATATAAATGTGACAAAACGTATTATTGTTGTGAAAACTAAAATTTCACCTTCCTGTTGAGACTCTCAGAGGAAACTAAAAGTATATTTAATTTAAAGTACACATGACGGTGGATAAATACTTAAAAACCTTAGCTTTACGCAGATATTCTAATATTTGTGAATGTTTGGTGTCAGTTTGAGGTAAAAGTCTGGATTTTCTGCATGGACTTTGGTTCAGTTGGTCTCTGCTGAGTTTGTGTTGTGGAGCTTCATGCTGTGTGAATGATGGAAGTCGACTAAAGATCCTCTTTGGAGCCGGGACCAGACTAATCACTGAACCCAGTAAGTTCTGATGTAGATATTATTTCTAAGAAGAAGACTTTTAATAATAACATGAACAACGAAACCTTTAAAAGGTTAAAGTAATCCATCTGTGTTTATATGGTACCGTAAATATCACATTTGGATAAATTGGTGTGAATATTGGAGCCGGAACGTAATAAATGGGACTGATCAGTGATTGTGTGTGAGGAACTCCTCATCTGGATCAGTGTTCGGTGCATTGATCAGCTGATGTTCTGCAGTTTGTGTTATGGACCTTCCTGCTGTGTGACTGGAGCAGACCAGTTTAGGCTCATCTTTGGAAGTGGGACCAGACTAATTGTTGAACCCAGTAAGTTCTGATTATTGATCGCAAAACATTTGTATTTGACGTGTGAAGGTTTGAAACATCTGTTCTGACAGGTCAGTGTAAACCGGACGGGTTTAACCTGGTCTATTTGATCCGGTTTGAGTCTCTGATGGGTTTGGTCCTGGTTCTGATCAGCAGGAGTTGAACTTTAACCCTTTAATTGATCCATTTGTGGGTCTGATTGAAGCTGCTTTTGTTGGTGGCTGTGAGCGGCCTGTCTTTGTTTCTGGTTCTGTGTGGTGGTTCGGTCCGTTACGTCTTCTTTGGACCTTTTAAACGCTGGAACAGGCAGAACATCCTGATGATCCAGATGTGATCTGGTGGTTGCTGCAGGTTTGTGTGCTGAGGCTTCAGACTGTGTGATATACGGTTCTGGTGGCGGTAACAAGATCATCTTTGGAACCGGCACCAAACTGCTGGTTAATGACAGTAAGTCCAGTTCTGTTTGTTCTGTTCTGGCTCCAGAACTTCATCATCAGTTTGTTAAAATGAGGATTTTCTGAATGGAGTTTGGTTCAGTTCAGTTTGTGTTGTGGAGCTTCATGTTGTGTGAATGATGGTAGAAATAAGATAATCTTTGGAGCCGGGACCAGACTAATCACTGAACCCAGTAAGTTCTGATCATTGATCACAGTCAAATTATTATAATTATGGAGAATCTTAACATTTAAACTCAGCAGCAGTTTAACATAAACTGATATAATTCTCCATAATTCAGTAAACTCACTTTTATTCTTTTAAAATCGATACGGAAAATTAAAATAAAAAAAAAAGTTGTGTTTTTGTTGAATAACATGAAAAACTGGACATGTACATTAAATTTTAGTGCACGTTACAGTTTTTAAAGACTTTATTCTATCAGGATGTAACTCAGTTTATTTAACGTCAGACATGTTTGGATGATAAAATAGAAGAAAAAATAATCAATAACAGTTTTATGGAGTTGTTTTAACTATAAAACCTTTTCATAACGTTCAGTTTGTCTCTGCTGAGTTTGTGTTGTGGAGCTTCATGTTGTGTGAATACTGGAAGTCAACAAAAGATCCTCTTTGGAGCCGGGACCAGACTAATCACTGAACCCAGTAAGTTCTGATGTAGATATTATTTCTAAGAAGAAGAACAACGAAACCTTTAAAAGGTTAAACTTTTTTAACCAAACTGCTGGTTAATGACAGTAAGTCCAGTTCTGTTGGTTCTGTTCTGGCTCCAGAACTTCATCATCAGTTTGTTTAAAGAAAAGTTTAAAATGATCTTTGAATGATCAGAAGTAAAAATGAGGATTTTCTGAATGGAGTTTGGTTCAGTTCAGTTTGTGTTGTGGAGCTTCATGTTGTGTGAATGATGTTGGATACAAGATCATCTTTGGAGCCGGGACCAGACTAATCACTGAACCCAGTAAGTTCTGATGTAGATATTATTTCTAAGAAGAAGAACAACGAAACTTTTTTAACCAAACTGCAGGTTAATGACAGTAAGTCCAGTTCTGTTTGTTCTGTTCTGGCTCCAGAACTTCATCATCAGTTTGTTTAAATGAGGATTTTCTGAATGGAGTTTGGTTCAGTTCAGTTTGTGTTGTGGAGCTTCATGCTGTGTGAATGATGGTAGATATAAGATCATCTTTGGAGCCGGGACCAGACTAATCACTGAACCCAGTAAGTTCTGATAAAGGTTATTTATGTTTGTTTTATTTATGGAAAAAAACTAAATATTATTTGCACATTTACACATATGTAGAATAATATATACACAGAGTTTGGTGAAAGTGACCCAAAACAGAAACTGAAGAAAGAAATAAACTGAAAAAATCTGGAATTATACATCATATAAATAACATTTTATCAATTTAAAACTAAATTCATATGAAGAAACTTTACAGAAAAGTTTAATCCAGTTATTGTAAGAGAATAATTCAGGTTTCTGTAAAGTTTTTGTTGTTGAGCTTCATGTTGTGTGTCTGCGGTAAAGATCACCTTCGGAGGTGGGACCAGGCTAATCGTTGAACCCAGTAAGTGCTGATTATTGATCATCAATACTTCTATAAAGACACTTTACATGGAAACTAAAGCAGGTGTTAAAAGTTTATTAAAATGAGCCAAAAAACGCGACAAAACTAGAAAAATTGTCAATATTAACTGATGATCGATATAATGTTTTAAAAGTATAAAATATGAATAAAAGTCTCAGCAGTAAGAATATTTTGATGTTCAGTTTGTCTCTGCTGAGTTTTTGTTGCGGAGCTTCATGTTGTGTGAATGTTGGAAATAAGATCATCTTTGGAAGCGGGACCAGACTAATCGTTGGGTCCAGTAAGTGCTGCTGTTATTCAAAGGGCTTCATTTTAATGAAGAGGTTTTTACATTATAAATAATGTAAATTCGTTTTGGAGCCACACTGAGGTCAAACGGACTGAGTTCGCAGGGAATCGTTTGTTGTTCACTATCTGCTGAGTTTCTGTTGCGGAGCTTCGTGTTGTGTGAAGATCTGGTTTGGAAGCGGGACCAGACTAATCGTTGGGTCCAGTAAGTTCTAACAAATGCTTTCTCAGGAAGTTCTTTAAATGGAAATTTCAAATGTAAATGTGAGAAATAACTGGCGGTGAGTTTGTGTGACTGCTGTGATCTTGGAACCAGGATAATTACTGAACCCAGTCATAATTATAGATATTATCAAAGTTTGGCGTCTACAACAACAAACTAAAGCAAAGCTATGAATCCCTCAGATTGAACATGAATCAGAGGAGAATTTAACTTTTCACACATGGCTGAAGATCACTGATGGTTCATGTAACGGTGCTTCATGCTGTGTGACTACAAGTCAATATAAGCTCTACTTTGGAGCCGGGACCAGACTAATCGTTGAATCCAGTAAGTTCTGACACATCAGAAACACATGAAACAGATTTAAAACTAACTTTACAGAAAAACCAGAGAAGAAGAAAACAAAACAAAACAAAAATCTGCTGTACAACTGTTGATTTTACATGTCAGGGATCATTTTAAGTTGAATCATAACCAGTTTAATGAAAAGTCACTTTATAAGAAATTAAAATCTTGATTAAAGTTTGGTCCAATTCAAGATTTCACAATATGATATAAAAATATATTTGAATATATAATATAATAATTCTCTGTAAAACAGCATATTCATGTAAATAAGATTCAATATTTAAGCAAAAGTCTAAAATTGATGTTTTTCTGAATGGAGTCTGGTTCAGTTTGTGTCATGAAGCTTCATGTTGTGTGAATGCTGCAAATAAGCTGATCTTTGGAAGTGGGACCAGTCTAACCATTGAACCCAGTAAGTGTGGATTTTGATTATTATTAATATTTACGTGGAGCTCCGTCCACAGAGTCAAAACTGTGCAAATATTCATGATAAAAACCAAAATATCACCAAAATCAGTTGAATTTCTTTCTGAGAGAAGTTTGTAAAAACAGTGTTTTTCTTAATGAGGTTTGGTGCATTAAAGAGCTGTTTCTGCGGTGAATATCAGGAACGTTCAGTTGTTATGAAGTGAAATAATTACAGGTAAATTCAGTCATTTTTTAAATGGAGTCTGGTTCAGTTCATCACTGCTCAGTTTGTGTTGTGGAGCTTCATGTTGTGTGAATGCTGGTGCAGGTGGATTTAAGCTCTTCTTTGGAAGCGGGACCAGACTAATTGTTGAATCCAGTAAGTTCTGACACACATCAGAAACACGTGAAACAGATTTAAAACTAACTTTACAGAAAAATCAGAGAAGAAGAAAACATGTGAATGCAAATCTGCTGATTTTTACATGTCAGGGATTAAATATTTAGTTTTATTTCAGGACTGATTCCACTGAAATGGTTTGTTTCAAATGAAAAAGCAGCTGATTTATGTGTTGAATTAAAGTGAAATAAGTTTTCTAAATGAAGCCAGTTTTCAGGTCTAAATCTGAAAATCATTTTAAAAGAAGTTTTAACGGTAAATCATCCTGAATCAGAAAGAATCAACCTGAAAAAGCTCCAGTTTTGCTGTAAATGGAGTTTGTGTTGTGCTGCCTCGTGTTGTGTGACTGGATTTAGTCAGAATCAGATCATCTTTGGGTCTGGAACCAGTTTAATCATCGAAACCAGTAAGTAGTGATGTTTAAAAGTGAACCGAGTGAACATTTTATTCTTCAGTTAAATAAAAGTCCAGATTAAAATCATCACAGAGAGGTGATCAGGGAACAAAGTAGTGTTTTTCTGAATGGAGTCTGGTTCGGTTTGTGTCATGAAGCTTCATGTTGTGTGAATGATGGAAGGAAGGTCGTGTTTGGAGGGGGCAGCAGGTTGATTATTGAACCCAGTGAGTACCGATAAACAGTCTGTGAACAGTTTTATGAGACAAAGTTTGTCTCTGATTCTTACTGCTGATGTTCATTAAGTGTTTGTACTCGTTTTAAAACTTACAATTATGGTAAAATAATCAGTTTCATGACCTGACAAAAAGTTCATGTGTCAAAAAAATCTCATCTCAGTTAAACTTTGGTCAAATTGAGGATTTCAAAATCAAAATATGAGATAAGAAACGGTATTGAATATATGTAATTACCTGTAAAACAGCACATTTATGTTATTCGGATTTGGTTTGAGGCAAAAGTCTAAAATTGATGTTTTTCTGAGTGGAGTCTGGTCCAGTCGACCATCGGCTCAGTTTGTGTTATGAAGCTTCAGGTTGTGTGAATGCTGGTGCAGATAAACTGATCTTTGGACCTGGAACCAGTCTAACCATTGAAACCAGTGAGTACTGAATCTGTACGTCACCTGTAATGTTTATATATTCACAGATATTTAGTTTAATCTGCGATCTTTCAGGGAATCTTAATGAATAATTGTTCATCAGAATAAGCAGTATTTAAAGTAGGAGCTTCAACACCTGAGAACCTTTGACTTTTGATCTGTTTATAGTTGAAGAATTAGAATTATTGAACTTATTTTTCAGGCCATAGACGCCCAACATGTTAAAATGTCAGAAGTTTACTTCAGAAAAACATTTTTCTGTTTCAAATCAAAATCTGAATAATTAAATTCCCCAAAATGACATTATTTTTATATTAGTTACAAGGAAAAAGTGCTTCCTTATATAACTCAATTAAATCTCAAAAGTAAAATTGGCGTTTTTCTGAATGGAGTCTGGTCCAGTTGATTATCTGCTCAGTTTGTGTCATTAAGCTTCATGTTGTGTGAATCAGCTTGGAACAAATAAGCTGATCTTTGGAAGTGGAACCAGTCTAACCATTGAACCCAGTAAGTGTGGAGTTTGATTATTAATAATATTTACATGGAGTTCCGTCCACAGAAATTCAAAACTGTGCAGATATTCGTGATAAAAAAACAAAAAATCCCCAAATAGACGCTCAGCAGCTCAGTTGAATTTGTTTCTGAGAGAAGTTTGTAAAAACAGTGTTTTTCTTAATGAGGTTTGGTGCATTAAAGAGCTGTTTCTGCGGTGAATATCAGGAACGTTCAGTTGTTACAAAGTGAAATAAAAACAGGTAAATTCAGTCATTAATATAATATAATGTCCTGTAAAACAGCACATTTATGTTATTCGGATTTGGTTTGAGGGAAAAGTCTAAAATGAATGTTTTTCTGAATGGAGTCTGGTCCAGTCGACCATCGGCTCAGTTTGTGTTGTGGAGCTTCATGTTGTGTGAATGCTGGCGGTGGATTTAAGATCATATTTGGAAGTGGGACCAGACTAACCGTTGAACCCAGTAAGTGTTATTGATCTCAATCAGTTTCTATCACATAAAACAAAAAATATCATTAAATATCACATCTGTTGTAATCAAACATATCATCAGCACAAATATGAAAAATTATCAACTGTAAACACAGTTAATTTATGTAAAAATTAAAAAATAAATGTATTTAACATTTAGTTTTGATTAAATAGTTTAATATTTATGTGGACAGAGTGGTTTAATGATATGGAAACAGTTTTTAATGTAGAAATGATGTTTTTCTGAATGGAGTCTGGTTCAGTTTGTGTTATGAAGCTTCATGTTGTGTGAATCAGTTTGGTGCAAATAAGCTGATCTTTGGAGGTGGAATCAGTCTAACCATTGAACCCAGTAAGTGTGGATTTTGATTATTAATAATATTTACATGGAGCTCCGTCCACAGAGAGTCAAAACTGTGCAAATATTCGTGATAAAAAAACAAAAATATCCCCAAAAAGACGCTCAGCAGCTCCAAAATCAGTTGAATTTGTTTCTGAGAGAAGTTTGTAAAAACAGTGTTTTTCTTAATGAGGTTTGGTGCATTAAAGAGCTGTTTCTGCTGTGAATATCAGGAACGTTCAGTTGTTATGAAGTGAAATAATTACAGATAAATTCAGTCATTTTTTAAATGGAGTCTGGTTCAGTTCATCACTGCTCAGTTTGTGTTGTGGAGCTTCATGTTGTGTGAATGGACTTAATCAGAATAAGATCTTCTTTGCTTCTGGAACCAGATTAACCATCGAAACCAGTAAGTAGTGAATCAGATTCACTCATAAAAACAGTAACAATGTTTTAATATGACGTTTAAAAGTGAGTATTTTATTATTCAGTTTAATAAAATTCCAGATTAAAATCATCACAGAGAAAATAAAACTTAAAATAACTTGGTAAAATAAACTTGGAATAATTTTATGACCTGAACAAAATCTCACATGTTGAAAAATTACAATCTTAGTTAAAGTTTGGTCTAATTGAAGATTTCAAAATGAAAATATGAGACTTCAAATGTTATCAAGTGCAAATAATGTCCTGTAAAACAGCACATTTCTGTTATTCCGATTTGGTTTGAGGCAAAAGTCTAAAATTGATGTTTTTCTGAATGGAGTCTGGTCCAGTCGACCATCGGCTCAGTTTGTGTTATGAAGCTTCATGTTGTGTGAATACTGGTGGAGTTAAACTGATCTTTGGACCTGGAACCAGTCTAACCATTGAAACCAGTGAGTACTGAATCTGTACGTCACCTGTAATGTTTATATATTCATAGATATTTAGTTTAATCTGCGATCTTTCAGGGAATCTTAATGAATAATTGTTCATCAGAATAAGCAGTATTTAAAGTAGGAGCTTCAACACCTGAGAACCTTTTTATAACGTTAATTTTCATTATCAGAGTCTCTGAAAATAATAATTATGAAGTAAGTTCTTTTTTTTGGTTTTGGGGGTTAATTTAAAGTTTTCATATAAAAATATGAAACAAAAGCTAAAAGTAACTTGGATGAAAACAGGTGTCAGAAAATAAAAATAAAAATTCTTTACTTAAATCTGAAATGAGGAGTTTTTGTATGAAAAAGCAGAACCGACTTAAATAAAATAATAAATAAAAAGGACATTTCAACATTTGTGTTTGAATTGTTCTAAATATTTAAATTTATTCCAGTGAAGAGATGTTTGACCCGTAAAAAGCATGGAGTCTGGTTCAGTTTGTGTTGTGGAGCTTCATGCTGTGTGAACACTGGAGGTGTTTATAAGCTGATCTTTGGCAAAGGAACCAGACTAACCATTGAACCCAGTAAGTGTGGATTTTACACATAAATCATTCCAATATCTTACTGATAGACATTAAAACCTTGGAGTTAGAAATGTAAATATTAAACTAGATCAATCAGATCAGATTCATTAAAACCTCTGAAATGTTTCCGTTTCCATTCATAGTAGGTAAAAAATAATAGATCCTCTAAGGTCTGCTCTAAATGGTAAAATTATGTTTTTCTTAATGAGGTTTGGTGCATTAAAGAGCTGTTTCTGCTGTGAATATCAGGAACGTTTAGTTGTTACGAAGTGAAATAAAAACAGGTAAATTCAGTCATTAATATAATATGTAAAACAGCACATTTGTGTTATTCGGATTTGGTTTGAGGGAAAAGTCTAAAATTAATGTTTTTCTGAATGGAGTCTGGTCCAGTCGACCATCGGCTCAGTTTGTGTTGTGGAGCTTCATGTTGTGTGAATGCTGGCGGTGGATTTAAGATCATATTTGGAAGTGGGACCAGACTAACCGTTGAACCCAGTAAGTGTTATTGATCTCAATCAGTTTCTATCACATAAAACAAAAAATATAATTAAATATCACATCTGTTGTAATCAAACATATCATCAGCACAAATATGAAAAATTATCAACTGTAAACACAGTTAATTTATGTAAAAATTAAAAAATAGTTTAATATTTATGTGGACAGAGTGGTTTAATGATATGGAAACTGTTTTTAATGTAGAAATGATGTTTTTCTGAATGGAGTCTGGTTCAGTTTGTGTCATGAAGCTTCATGTTGTGTGAATGCTGCTGGAACTAAATTGATCTTTGGAAGTGGGACCAGTCTAACCATTGAACCCAGTAAGTGTGGATTTTGATTATTATTAATATTTACATGGAGCTCCGTCCACAGAGAGTTAAAACTGTGTAAATATTGATCAGTAAAAACAACATATCACCAAAATCAGTTGAATTTGTTTCTGAGAGAAGTTTGTAAAAACAGTGTTTTTCTTAATGAGGTTTGGTGCATTAAAGAGCTGTTTCTGCTGAGAATATCAGGAACGTTCAGTTGTTACGAAGTGAAATAATTACAGGTAAATTCAGTCATGTTTTTAAATGGAGTCTGGTTCAGTTCATCACTGCTCAGTTTGTGTTGTGGAGCTTCATGTTGTGTGAAGGATGCAGGTGGATATAAGCTCTTCTTTGGAAGTGGGACCAGACTAATTGTTGAATCCAGTAAGTTCTGATACAAGTTATTAGTATTTTCCAATCAGAATTATTAATGATGGATGTTGAAATACCAAAAGTGTGAAAAAATTGGACTGACTCAGACTCACAGTATTTAACGTAAAAAACAGAATATTTCAATAAATTTAAAAAGTGAAGAATTGTCTCCGGAAACAAAGATTTAAATTTTTTTTTTATATGAATCAATACTTTCCACAAAATTTCAGTCAGGAGAAATAGTTTTTACATGACTAAATATGTTTAATAGAACCAAAATGAATAACTTTTCTAACTGAACAGAGGTCTGAGTGGTAAAAATCCACGTTTTTAAAATTAAGTCTGGTTCAGTTTCTCTAAGCTGAGTTTGTGTGATGAAGCTTCATGTTGTGTGACTACTGGAGCAAATGTATACAAGCTCTTCTTTGGAAGCGGGACCAGACTAACCATTGAACCCAGTAAGTGTGGATTTTGATTATTAATATTTACAAGGAGCTCCGTCCACAGAGAGTCAAAACTGTGCAAATATTCATGATAAAAAAAATCAATAAATATCACCAAAATCACGTTTATTTGTTTTTGAGAGAAGTTTGTAAAAACAGTGTTTTTCTAATGGAGTCTGGTTCAATTTGTGTCATGAAGCTTCATGTTGTGTGACTACTGGGGCAAACATAAACAAGCTCTTCTTTGGAAGCGGGACCAGACTAACCATTGAAACCAGTAAGCGTGGGTTTTAATTATTGATAATATTTATGTTAAATAAAACTGAAAAAATAACTTTTCTAACTGAACACAGGTCTGAGAGATAAAAAATCCATGTTTTTAAAATGAAGTCTGGTTCAATTTGTCTCAGTTGAGTTCATGTGATGAAGCTTCATGTTGTGTGACTACTGGAGCAAATGCATACAAGGTCTTCTTTGGAAGCGGGACCAGACTAACCATTGAACCCAGTAAGTGATATTGATCACAATCAGTTTCTGTGTAAAAGCAGCAAACGGTCCAAAGACCAGCGTCAGGTTGAAATTATGTTTGAATACATAAAAGCAAGAAAAACTTCGACAATATGCAGACGATGTGATTGTTTTTACCTTCTTTTTGAGCTGGAGTCGAAGCTTTAAAACAGCCACATCTAAGTTTAAATACGTAGAAACAAGTTTTAGGTTTCAGTTTGACCCAGTAAGTGGGTATAAAGGCATGTTTCCAGTGTTTTACAGGAATACTTTACATGGATAAATGTAGTTTAAAATACATTAAAACCTGAGTTTAATCAGCTCTGCAGTCGCCAGTATTTGAGGTTGTTTCATGTGAAGGAGGTTTGCTGAGTTTGTGTTATGAAGCTTCATGTTGTGTGAATACTGGTGCTGGTGCAGATAAACTGATCTTTGGACCTGGAACCAGACTAACCATTGAAACCAGTGAGTACTGAATCTGTACGTCACCTGTAATGTTTATATATTCACAGATATTTAGTTTAATCTGCGATCTTTCAGGGAATCCTAATGAATAATTGTTCATCAGGATAAACAGTATTTAAAGTAGGAGCTTCAACACCTGAGAGACTTTTTATAACGTTAATTTTCATTATCAGAGTCTCTGAAAAGAATAATTATGAAGTAAGTTCTTTTTTTTTGGTTTTGGGGGTTAATTTAAAGTTTTCATATAAAAATATGAAACAAAGCTAAAAGTAACTTGGATGAAAACAGGTGTCAGAAAATAAAAAAAAAATTCTTTAGTAAAATCTGAAATTAGGAGTTTTTGTATGAAAAAGCAGAACCGACTTAAATGAAATAATACATAAAAAGGACATTTCAACATTTGTGTTTGAATTGTTATAAATATTTAAATGTATTCCAGTGAAGAGATGTTTGACTCGTAAAAAGCATGGAGTCTGGTTCAGTTTGTGCTATGAAGCTTCATGCTGTGTGAATACTGGTTATAAGCTGATCTTTGGCAAAGGAACCAGGCTAACCATTGAACCCAGTAAGTGTGGATTTTGATTAATATTTACATGGAGCGATGATGGAGAGAGTCAAAACTGTGCAAATATTGATCAGTAAAAACAAAATATCACCAAAATCAGTTGAATTTGTTTCTGAGAGAAGTTTGTAAAAACAGTGTTTTTCTTAATGAGGTTTGGTGCATTAAAGAGCTGTTTCTGCTGTGAATATCAGGAACGTTCAGTTGTTACGAAGTGAAATAATTACAGGTAAATTCAGTCATTTTTTAAATGGAGTCTGGTTCAGTTCATCACTGCTCAGTTTGTGTTGTGGAGCTTCATGTTGTGTGAATGCTGGCGGTGGATATAAGCTCTTCTTTGGAAGTGGGACCAGATTAATTGTTGAATCCAGTAAGTTCTAATATAAGTTATTAGTATTTTCTAATCAGTTATTTATGATGGATGTTAAAATACCAAATGTTGGACTGACTCAGACTCACAGTATTTAATGAAAAAAAAAACCCAGAATATTTCAATAAATTTCAAAAGTGAAGAATTGTCTCCAGAAACAAAGATTAAAATTTTTTTATATGAATCAACACTTTCCACAAAATTTCAGTCAGGAGAAATAGTTTTTACATGACTAAATATGTTTAATAGAACCAAAATGAATAACTTTTCTGACTGAACAGAGGTCTGAGAGGTAAAAAATCCATGTTTTTAAAATGAAGTCTGGTTCAGTTTCTCTAAGCTGAGTTTCTGTGATGAAGCTTCATGTTGTGTGACTCTTGGAGCAAATCAATTCAAGCTCTTCTTTGGAAGCGGGACCAGACTAACCATTGAACCCAGTAAGTGATATTGATCTCAATCAGTTTCTGTGTAAAAGCAGCAAACGGTCCAAAGACCAGCGTCAGGTTGAAATTATGTTTGAATACATAAAAGCAAGAAAAACTTCGACAATATGCAGACGATGTGATTGTTTTTACCTTCTTTTTGAGCTGGAGTCGAAGCTTTAAAACAGCCACATTTATGTTTAAATACGTAGAAACAAGTTTTAGGTTTCAGTTTGACCCAGTAAGTGGGTATAAAGGCATGATTCCAGTGTTTTACAGGAATGCTTTACATGGATAAATGTAGTTTAATAAATGTTAAAACTTGAGTTTAATCTGGTTGTTTCATGTGAAGGAGGTTTGCTGAGTTTATGTTGTGAGGCTTCAGGTTGTGTGAATAATGGATTTAAGCTGATCTTCGGAAGAGGAACAAGATTAACTGTTGAACCCAGTAAGAGCTGATACTTATTTTATTTCGATCTGTAACATTTATACTATATTTTACAACAAGAATTATTACTGACGTTAAAATTAGAAGCTGTTGGACTGATTCTACAGTTCATTCATGAAGAAATTATAAAAAAAAAACATGTAAAAAAGTGTAATTAACATTTAGTTTTGATTAAATAGTTTAATATTAATGTGGACAGAGTGGTTTAATGATATGGAAACTGTTTTTAATGTAGAAATGATGTTTTTCTGAATGGAGTCTGGTTCAGTTTGTGTTATGAAGCTTCATGTTGTGTGAATCAGTTTGGTGGAAATAAGCTGATCTTTGGAGGTGGAATCAGTCTAACCATTGAACCCAGTAAGTGTGGATTTTGATTATTATTAATATTTACATGGAGCTCCGTCCACAGAGAGTCAAAACTGTGCAAATATTCGTGATAAAAAAACAAAAATATCCCCAAAAAGACGCTCAGCAGCTCCAAAATCAGTTGAATTTGTTTCTCAGAGAAGTTTGTAAAAACAGTGTTTTTCTTAATGAGGTTTGGTGCATTAAAGAGCTGTTTCTGCTGTGAATATCAGGAACGTTCAGTTGTTACGAAGTGAAATAATTACAGGTAAATTCAGTCATGTTTTAAATGGAGTCTGGTTCAGTTCATCACTGCTCAGTTTGTGTTGTGGAGCTTCATGTTGTGTGACTACTAGCAGTGGATATAAGCTTTTCTTTGGAAGCGGGACCAGACTAATTGTTGAATCCAGTAAGTCATGATTTTGATTATTAATAATATATATGTGGAGCAATGTCGAAACTGTTTATGCAGCAACTAAAATTTAACAGTATTTCCGTCACTGGTGATCCAAAAAGTTTATTTTCCTAAAATGTTTTGTATGAGTGAAGCTGCAGTTTGGTTTAACTCAACCATTTAGAGTTTACACTTAATTATCTTCATGATAAATACAAATCAGAGTCTAGAAATCATAAATAAATCTGAGTCGTTAAGGTTCTCCAAAGAGTTTGGTCTCTGTTTGTGTCGCGGTGTTTCACGCTGTGTGTCTACTGGAAACCAAAATAAGATCTTCTTTGGGAGTGGAACCAAACTGACAATTGAAAGTAGTAAGTACAGATGTTCCTCATAAATGCTGTTATTATAATTAACTGTTTCAAATAAAAACTACTCTTAGTTGCAGGGATTTTAACATATATGGAACCAAGATAAAAAAGTGATTTTCCAAAAAGTGAACCACTTATAATCCAGTTTTCCTTTGTTGATCAGCTTTTATCATCATTTAACCTGCAGGTATTTTAATAATTCTAACAAGCAAAGTGATAACAAACTGGCTGAAACCAACTTTACCCGCATATTTTGTCTTACGTACATGTGACATTCAGTGAATTTAAAGCCTGAAGGCAGTCCTACAGTCACTGAATAAGTTCACTCAGTGGAGTTAAAACGGTTTAAAACACAAAACTACCCCGAACCAAACTGTAGCTCAATATTAATGAATGAATAGATTCTTTAATGTTTGGTGATCAGTTTGTGTGCTGACTCGTCTCAGTGTGTGAATGTTAACAAGCTCATCTTTGCACCAGGAACTAAACTACATGTTTATGCCAGTAAGTTCAATTCTTTTCAGTCTTTTGTGAAAATCCAAAGTTATTTAAAGCTTCTTTTTTTACACTTTTGTCCTTTAACAGCTCACAGGTTAATTACTGTTTATTAAATCTGAACATATTTCTATGTGTAACGTTCAATGACGAAGCCTAAAAATACTAAAGTGATCATTAAAGCTGCACATTTATGTTAAAGTTTTAAACTTAACGAACAAAAGCATGGCGCCACTTTTCCTTTTGATTACAACTCAAAGAGCTTGAAAACAAACAGTAAAGTGGTGTCTAAAAGCAGAAAGCTGTGATGAGTGAAAAGTAAACTGAATTAAACCTTTAACAGAAGCTTTAGTGTCGGTTCAGAGAGGAAACACCAGTTCAATCGTTGGGATTTGCTCTGAGAGGGTTTTTGTGCCCTTGTTTTCTGCTGTGAGACAAATGCGGGAAAAGTGACGTTTGGATCTGGAGTCAAAGTTACTGTTGAAACACGTGAGTCTGAAACGATTAACTCGGGCATCTTTTAATTATCACAGGCTTTTCTTAGAGTTTACATGCAAGTAAATTAAAGCATTTAGGAGGAGGATTTGTTTAAGAGTGAAAACAACAAACTGTACCTCCTCAAAATGTTCAAAAGTGCCAGAAACGTCTCATAATTATTTAATCAAAATGCTTTCCTCAGTGGCCACAGATTTGAAATGTTCTGCAGATTTAACACAACAACCCTGCAGCTGTCAGATGTTCATCAGCAGAAACCTGCGACCTAACAGTTATAATGAAGAATACGTCTATATTTTAACTGCATTATAAAGCTGCAAAAGATATCACATAAAAATGGTACATTATGTTTGCATTTCTGGAGAAAATATTAAAGTTTTTCTCCAGATAAACTTCAGTTTCCATCTGACGTCCAACACATCTCGTGACTTTTTAAACGGGCATCTTTTAGATCTGCAGTCTTAGATTAAAAGGGAAATAAATCCCATCCTTGTTCAGATATTCCAGTTCTTGGACTCCCTGTTAACAGGAAGCTGTCAGAGTTCATGTCGAGGTGCTTTTTGTTGTGTGAATTCTGCAGCCAACAGGCTGATCTTTGGACCGGGCATCAGACTGAGCGCTGATCCCAGTAAGTCCAGTCAGTTGGAAGTGTTTTGCCCGTTTAAATGTTGCCATCAAGCCCTGAATATCCAGTTCTGGTGATCTGTTCAGATTAGATGAAAGTTGAATCTCAACCCTCAGAAACGCTGCTGTTTGAACTGGAATCATATATCAGTATTAATTATTGCTGTTTATCAGTTTTAGTGGAAGCAAACACTGTGTGTTACATTCAAAGATCACACTTGTTCTGGAATAAAACTGACAGTCAGATGTTGATGATTAGTTTGAAACGACTTCCTTATTGTTGGATTATTTCAGTGTATTTCGTCCTGTCGTCTTAATGCTCTGTGAGGAAATCTTCCCTTTGAGTGAAGTTATTGTTAGGACCCGATTCCCTGTGTGACTGACACTGGAAACACCAAAGTGATGTTTGGAGCAGGAACCAGATTAATCATAGAGAGCAGTGAGTATTTCATGCTTTAATATAGTTAAATATGTGTTTGGAGGCGGGAATGTAATTATGTCAGGATCAGGAGATCCGTCAGCTGTCAGAGTTTCAACACTTAATATTGATTCCAGATCTTCAGTAACAAACTGCAGGTTTTTCTCTATTTTAAAAAGGTTCAGAGCTTTTTGTGGCCCTTGTTGATCACTATACAGTCAGACTGTTGATTCCTTTTACTTCAAATACTTCCAACTAATTAAAACTTAATTTACAATTTTAGAGATCCCAAAGTTTATAAAATTAAATTTAAATGTGGAAAAACATCCTGTAAATGGTCCTTTTTAAAACCTACTTACAAAAATAAAATGACAATGTTTTAGAAACAATTTAAACCCTCAAAAATAGCAAATGACAAATTATACTGTGTTAAACTTGAAGCTGTGTGAGTTTTGTAGTTCTTGTTAAAGGCTGAGATGATGTGTGACTGGAAACCTGAAAATACTTTTCGGTGAAGGAACATTGTTGACTGTAGAATCCCGTGAGTATCATCTGAACTTCTTTAATTAATCTCATGTAGTTTATGATGTAGAAACTCACAAGATGTGATTCATCATTCTTACATTTTAAATCCCAGAGAATCTACCGCAGATTAAATGTAGTTTGCTGACAAAAAAATCGGTTAATTTTGTTTGAAAAACTGAAAATTCAATCAAACAGTAAAAAAACAGTAAAAACACATTTTATTTGTCAGTTTGGAAAACAAACTCGATTAACTGCACGAGTAACTAGTTATTGTTCATATCACACTGACTGTGTGACTGCATCTGGAAACAGGAAAATATTTTTTGGAAATGGGATGAAACTGACTGTAGAAACCAGTGAGTATCCGACACTTACCGATAAAGCAGTATTTTATATATATATACATATTTAAAGTTATTTAGTTCTGCTGAGAAGAAAAACAATAATAATAAAAAAAATAATAACACCGAACTTCGATAACAGGAATACTTTACATGGATAAATGTTGTTTAATAAATGTTAAATGTAATATAAACTGAATCATTTGTAAGGAAAACAGTCACTCATTTAACTTAAAGTGAATGTAGAATCAGTGTTTTTCTTAATGGAGTCTGGTTCAGTTTGCGTCATGAAGCTTCATGTTGTGTGACTACTGGGGCAAACACAAACAAGCTCTTCTTTGGAAGCGGGACCAGACTAACCATTGAAACCAGTAAGCGTGGATTTTGATTATTGATAATATTTATGTTTAATAAAACTGAAAAAATAACTTTTCTAACTGAACACAGGTCTGAGCGGTAAAAATCCATGTTTTTAAAATGAAGTCTGGTTCAGTTTGTCTCAGCTGAGTTTATGTGATGAAGCTTCATGTTGTGTGACTACTGGAGCAAATCAAAACAAGCTCTTCTTTGGAAGCGGGACCAGACTAACCATTGAACCCAGTAAGTGATATTGATCAATCCTCAGAAAGCAGCAAAGACCAGCGTCAGGTTGAAACTCAGAATCAGTTTTGGTTTTATCCAGATGAAGCTGCAGTTTCAGACTCAGACTTTTAAAACTAGATTTAATTATGTTAATTGATTTGTAATCATAGCATCAAACAAAACACAAAATCTCCAGTTATATCCAAAATATCCATCTACGTTTATGTTTGAATACGTAAAAGTAAGAAAAACTTCGACAATATGCAGACGATGTGATTGTTTTTATCTTCTTTTTGAGCTGGAGTCGAAGCTTTAAAACAGCCACATTTAAGTTTAAATAACTAGAAACAAGTTTTAACAAGACCAAAGTGTCTAAAATGAAAGGTTTCAGTTTGACCCAGTAAGTGGGTATAAAGGCATGTTTCCAGTGTTTTACAGGAATACTTTACATGGATAAATGTAGTTTAAAATACATTAAAACCTGAGTTTAATCAGCTCTGCAGTCGTCAGTATTTGAGGTTGTTTCATGTGAAGGAGGTTTGCTGAGTTTGTGTTGTGAGGCTTCATGTTGTGTGAATGGAAACAAGTTCTTCTTTGGACCTGGAACCAAATTAATGATTGAAACCAGTGAGTAATTAATAATTTTTATTCTAAAATAGAATAAAAAGTTAAACATTACGTCAGTGTTCTGTTGGTGGTGATCCAAAAAGTTTATTTCTCTGAGATGTTTCGTCTGAATGAAGCTGCAGTTTGGTTTAATCCAACCGTTTAAAGGTTTTACACTTAAATATTTTCATGATAAATATAAAACTGAGCCCAGAAATCTGAGATAAATCCAAGTAGTTCAGATTCTCCCAACAGTTTGTTCGCGCTGTGTTTGTGTCGCGGTGTTTCATGTTGTGTGAAGGATGGAATTAAGCTGATCTTTGGAAGAGGAACAAGATTAACTGTTGAACCCAGTAAGAGCTGATACTTATTTTATTTCTATATGTAACATTTATACTATATTTTACAACAAGAATTATTACTGACATTGAAATTTAAAATGGTTGGACTGGTTTAGGTTCACTAAACAGAACCAGGTAGAAAAGTTGTGTCTGTTATTTCACGTTAAAGCAAAAATATCATTAAATATCACATCTGTTGTAATCAAGTTCAGATTCTCCCAACAGTTTGTTCGCGCTGTGTTTGTGTTGCGGTGTTTCATGTTGTGTGAAGGATGTGAATCAGTTTAAGATCTTCTTTGGAAGAGGAACTAACCTGAAAATTGAAATTAGTAAGTACTTTTGATAAATCCTGTGATTGTGATTAATTTTTTAAATGAAAACCGTATAGTTTACTAGTTTATCTTTATTGGCCAAAAGCATCAGTCAGCATATTCTAAAGTCCAAAGTATCCTCAGTGATGGTCCTCCAGTCCAACTTTTAGACATTTATTGAACTTTAAGACGCAGCAGCTGTGTTTGCTGTCGCCAGTTTGTGTCATTGTGTCTGTCAGAGTGTGTATTCATCTTCTACAACCAAACTGACCTTTGGTTCTGGCACAAAACTGACTGTTGTCTCAAGTAAGTTACGGCTTTTGTTATTAAATCTAATAGTAAAATGTTAATTTCTACTCTTTGACATATTCTTTGCTGACTTTTCTCATTCTAAAACTCTTTATCATGTATTTAAAGCAGACAGAACCAGGAAGTCAGATTTCTTATTCCTGTGGAAATATAAATAAAATTTTATTTCAGAACAAAAAGGTTAATTATAACTCCTGCTTATCAATACACTGAACTTTCACCCATCTGGTGTAAAATGTTAGATGTATTTGACTGTCGTGCAGATTTAAGCTGCAGCAGTTGACAGAGTTATTGTTGAGCTTAGATCCACTGTGTGACATATGGATCAGGAGGCTATCAGCTAATATTTGGAGAAGGAACCAGACTTCATGTTAATACCAGTGAGTATAAAGAGTTTGTACATTAAATATGATTCGTCATCTTTATTTATTCAACTGCTTCAGTACATAGAATTCATCTGAGTGTTTTTGTGCCTAAAAGCCTAAAAACCGCAGTTTGTTATCAAGGTATTTTTGATAGTTTTACATTTGAACAGCTAGTTAACTGGTAGTTGTTGCTCACTAGTTTGATTTAAGTGTTGGTAGTTTGTAGTTATTGTTCCTACCTGATCCACTGTGTGACGGGAAACTACAAAGTTGTGTTTGGACCAGGAACCAGGCTGACCATAGAGAGCAGTGAGTACTGAATGGGAATTCAGACCAATCTTCCATCATTAACATGTGGAAATGATTTAATTCAGGAGTCACTTCAAAGACAGAATAAGAAAAATGCAACAATTCAGTCCAGAGATGCTGAGTTGGGATTGTTTATCTAAAATCTAAGTGAAGTTAAACTCAGTTTTCTGTGGCTCCACTGTTGGAAACACAAGCTGTTTGGCTAAACATTGACTCATCTATTTGAAATTATTGTGGATATTCCAACTTTTACAAAGATTCCTTTATACAGAACGTCTGAAATAACAAGGAACAAAAAACTGCAAATAATCACAATATTAGATAAAGTAGAGCCGCATTTTGATGAGAGTTTGGTAAAACCTTAAATTAAAAACTAATTACAACTCTTACTCGAGCATATGTGAAGCTATGTGAGTGTCATAGTTCTTGTTAAGGGCAGAGATGATGTGTGACTGGAACGGGAGTCGGAAAAGTCTTTTTCGGTGAAGGAATGAGGCTGATTGTTGAATCCAGTGAGTATAATTTTAACTAGTTTAGAAGATTTTTACATCTTATCAACATCAGATTAATTAACTCTATTTAAGATTTTAACTATAAACATTTATAATCTATTTGTCACAGATGGAGAGTAATCTCTTTTCTGCTTACATGTTTTAGTATTTTACGATAAGATTTAAATAAATAAGATTTAAAGCGTAAATCCCCATTATACGTCTAAACCAAAGAGCCAAACTGCAGCAGTCGCCTGTTGTAAGCCAGCTGTGATCAGGAGTGAGCGGTTATTGTTCAGATCCCACTGACTGTGTGACTGGGTCTGCAAATTGGAAAATCCTGTTTGGAAATGGGATGAAACTGACTGTAGAGAGCAGTGAGTATCCAGCACACACATAAACAACGAGAGATAAAACATTATTCAGGAAATGTAGAGCGAAAGAAGTTTGTTAGAAAACTGACGTCTGAAAAACTTCGACAATATGCAGATGATGTGATTTTCTTCATAACATGGAAAAAAGACTTTAAACTATACATTTTTCATTAAGTAAACAATCTGATTCAGATCTCGTGTTGTTAACTTAAATGGCCAGAAGCATCAGTCAGGTTTAATCTTTGTTTAATCTATGTTTAACATATTTGAGGAATATTCTAAAGTTCACGGAATTCAAACCTTCAGTCCAACTTTTAGACATTTATTGAACTTTAAGATGCCGCAGCTCTTGTTTTTATGTCGTTGTGTTTGTCAGAGTGTGACTGCAGCTAAACTCATCTTTGGTTCTGGCACAAAACTGACTGTTGCCTCAAGTAAGTTAAAGATTTTATCATCATATCTCATAGTAAAATGATAATTTCAACACTTTGAGACTATAATTGTTGGTATTTCACATTCTAAAACTCTATATCTATCTATCTATCTATCTATCTATCTATCTATCTATCTATCTATCTATCTATCTATCTATCTATCTATCTATCTATCTATCTATCTATCTATCTATCTATCTATCTATCTATCTATCTATCTATCTATATATATATATATATGTATCATGTATTCAAAGAAGACAGAACCAGGATTACAGTCAGATTTCTTTACGACTCCTTAATAACCTAAAAATAAAGAAAATAGTTTTTTTTCTTTCAGGTAAACAAATTGACTGATTTTAGTGTCACTAATGTGTGGCTCGAACAACACGTTCATCAATCAAACCGATTTACACCAATACAAACATTTAATAAAGGTTCGCTCCCATAATATTCTGAACTAAAAGGAACTGTTTATCTGAACGGTTGGTTCTTATCCAAGTTTTTAAAGACTTTGGACCTGAGGATGGAGCATCTGGCAGTTGGTTGCCAGTTTTTGAGCTCATCTTTATCACAGTGTGTCTACTTCTGCTGCAGCTAAACTCCTCTTCAGTTCAGGCACAAAACTAACTATCGATTCAAGTAAGTTTTCTTTCAATGAGTTTGAATCTGTTAGATCAAAAACTCTTTTATAAACACAAATGTACCCAAAGAAAGATTAGAATTATTTTATCTCCAATCGAGACATTTCTGAACTTGTGTTAATCAAACTTTTCTAAAAAGCCAAAACTCATAAAAGTGGAACTCGTTATATTTAATGTGCTTATTGATTACGCATTGATTGGCAGATGTTATCAATAGTTGTGCAGATTTGAACTGTTGTAATGCATGTAGTTATTGTTGAGCTCAGATCCACTGTGTGACTCTCGCATCAGGAAACTCTAAACTAACATTTGGACAAGGAACCAAACTGACTATTGAAAGCAGTGAGTATGAACATATTTATCCTTCTGAGGCTAAACCGGAGTTTTAGGATTGTTGCTTTGTTGTGTTTTTGCTCATTTGTTACACAAAAAACACCAAATGATGTCAGAATTGGGAAATACATTGTTGAGAGCTTCAGAATTCACATGAATTGTTTTTGATCGGTGGCCAGTCAATAATTTTGGTTTTAGAGCAAAACAAAGTCAAGTTTATTTTCAGTATAAACTACAAAAGCCATTAAACAATGGTGCAAATTCACATAAAGTAAATGTAAAAGCTAACATATTGCCCAGTTTTAACTGGATGTGTCGTCGGTAATTAGACAGTCGTCATGGTTACTGTGCAGATCTTATCCACTGTGTGACTGCAGCAGGAAACTTTAAACTCTTTTTTGGAAGGGGAACCAAACTCACTGTGTGGACCAGTAAGTATTAAAAGTAATTAAAATGGTGTTATTGGAGGTACATTATTAAAATAATAATTCTCCTTTATTAATGACATCTGCAGGATAAAAGAATCAAAGTGTTAAAATTAGTCGTTTTCTTAAATCTCAGGAAGTTTGGTTAATTTCTTACTCTTGAACTTCTGCAGCATAAATGAATTGTTTTCCCCTGAAGGAAAGACAATAATAATAATAAATAATGATAATAAAACTGCTGATGTGCAGAACATTTATCAGCGTGAGCGCGTCAGTTTTTGTGCTCAGAGGAAACTTTGTGTGACTGCTGGTGGAGCAGCAGCTTGGAAAATGCTTTTTGGGAAAGGAGTTAAACTAACAGTTGAGACCAGTGAGTATCGTTCATTTGATGTGTTACTGTTTGATGTTTCATACTCCAACATGTGGCATTTGTTCATCTGATGGAAATCAAACTGTAAAAGTCTTTAAATCTCAAACTGTAATTCCATCCAGTGATAAAGGAATTTACCTGAAAAGTTATGAAAAAATAGGTTTTAAAAGTTTGCGAAATATTTCTTCAAAATAGTTCTTTAACTTAGTTTTCAGTCACCACATTTACTTTGTTTTATATCGTGGCAAAGACCCATTAAATCACATTCTAAGTGAATTTCGGCCCCTTTTATCCTTCACTCGTCCATATCTGAGTTAACGTGGCTGAATTTCTCTGAGTGTGACGGGAGGCGGTAAACTCAGCTTTGGAGCTGGCACTAAACTCACAGTCTCCTCCAGTGAGTACATTTTAATATAATTTTGATATAATTTTGTGTTTCATAGAGTCAGTTTGAGTAAATATTTGAACACACATGAAAGTAAAGACACTTTTTGAATAGTTTTAAGTTGAAAATCAGCATCACATCGTTTATAATGATGATAATCACCTTTGGAGCTGGCAGCAGTCTGACAGTTAGCTCCAGTGAGTGCATTTAGCCATAAAACTACCTATAATAATAATAATAAAAAAAACCTATAATAATAATAATAATAATAATAATACTCGATGATGAGTCATAAAGCACATTTACAACTTTTCTTTTAGGGGAATTTTATTCTTTCAAACACACAGATGATCTTAAAACAACAGTACAGCTTTTGTGTTTATTAAAATGCTGTAATTCAGTCTGGTCAATAACAACATTTAGTTAGTTAATAATTAGTTAGTTAGTGGACTTGTAGTTATTGTTCAGGTCACATCTACAGTGTGACATCAACAGGAGACAGAAGGCTGATCTTTGGAAAAGGAACTGAACTAACTGTCGGAAGCAGTGAGTAATAAAAATGTTACGATTTATCTTACGATAAAACCACTTGTAACGATAATGTTTATCTGAAAGATTCCGATTCAGTTTGTTGACTGATGAAAAATAGCTGGTTTTAAAATTCAGAGTGAAGTATATTATTATATATAATATATTAATATAACCCAGAAGCTTTACGCTTTCTGTCAGTGAAGCTGTTTGCAGATGATGTGATTCTGAATATATGAATATGATGAATATAGATGAATATATCTGCTAAACCGAATCATCGAAATCACTGGAGTTTTACTGTTATTTTACAGTAAAATTCTGCTGTTTTGTTCGGTTTCCTTCACTATGGTTTTAGTTGCGAGAACAAACACTGTGTGACTGGAGGCTGGAATATTATTTTTGGGGAAGGAATCGAGCTGATTGTTGAGGACAGTAAGTATAACTATTGTTTTAAATGATCTAAAGTTTATTTAGATGACCCACAGCGGACCTAAAAACAACTGAAAAGCTTAATTTATAGATAATACTTTAGCTGTGCAGGACTCTGAGAAAACCGATTATTTCACAAACAGAAACATTTCTGAGAAGAAGCTGAATAAAAGATGAGTGACTATGTTTGAGGTGATAAATGACGTAAAACTCAGATATTTGCGTTCCTGAACTCGTGTTTGTTCACGTGAGGGGAGTTCCTGCTGTGTGAATGGTGCTGGCAACAAAATCATCTTTGGTTCTGGCACCAAACTGATCGTTCAGTCACGTAAGTTTCATGTGATTTACTTTAAATATGAAACGCTGATGGTTGTTCTGATGCTTCTGCATAAACTGGACCTGTAGACTCGTAGTGTCGTTTTCCATGAACATGTATGAATGTTAACAAAGAGTTCACTGAGTAAATTACATTATTCATATCTGTAGAATCTAACAGAACTCTCGAAATGCAGCTTTTACACCTGAATCCACACATAAAAATCGTCTGACTTTAATTATGAACATTTAAATGAAGTTATTTAACAATAAGTCGGATCATATCTGGTGAAGTATTTCAGTAGTTTAACACAACATAATATTAATGTAGTTTAACCTTCTAAAGCCAACATTTTTCAGATTAAAACACACAAATGAACACTGAGACACGTTAATGATGTTGAATTAATTTCCAGAATGTAAACAAACTCCCACATCCATCCCTGGGTTTCTGTCGTCACTTTTCTTATTGTGCGACTAACACGAAGATCATCTTTGGTTCTGGTTCCAAACTAAAGGTTGAATCAATTAAGTTTTTATTTATTAACCTTTATTTATACGGGTAAAATCTCATTGAGACCCAGGCAAAACACAAAGTTATCTTATTCATTTGTTAGGAACCTACGTTTGTTGCTTGTTTAATAAGTTGGACACAGTAAATGGTTCTGATTTGGTCATTGAACCACTTTCTAAGCTTAACTCTGTAAATATTCTTTATTTCAGCCTTTTTCATCTAAACATGCTGTGAAACTGAAAAGTTTAATTTAATTCAGGTCTTTTCAGCTCCAGTTATCGGACTTTGGGTCAAACAGTAAAAACTGACAAACTACACGTTAACCATCACGTTTTATTAATATATTTATTAATGTGTAACGAGTGACATATGATATAAATCTAAATATATTCTTTACACTTCTTATTCTCAGGACACAGTTTGAGTTTTTGCAGTTGGGTTTCTTATTGTGTGTCTGGATATTCAAAACTCATTTTTGGTTCTGGTACACGACTACTTGTTGGATCCAGTAAGTCACCTCATTTATTTATATCAAGATTTAAGTTATGTTTGCCCAGTTTTGCATCTTTAACGTAATTATCTGGTTGTACAGACACTGAAATATCCACAGAGGCTCAAAAAAAGTTGAAAAGCAACAGATTTCTCCTCAGTTCAAACAAATATGTCTCTTTTAAACATCCCCTTCACTTCCATGATAATATTTATTAATGATTATAATTATATTCTGTGATATGATGTCTGAGGGAAGCCCTCTCTGACATCAGGGTTTACGTAGTTTGGTTCCTCATTGTGTGAATAATAATGGGCAGAAACTCATCTTTGGCTCTGGCACAAAACTGAGAATTGAATCAAGTAAGTGAATCAATTCATTTATGAAAATGATGTATGTCTGAAATCTGCATTTATACTGTTTCACAGACTATTTAATGTCTTTAATTTAAAACAAAAACTTGTTTGACTGGAATTAATTGGATTAAATTGGATTCTAAGCTAATTTAAGTGGACAGTGTCTACTTGAACAAGTTTATTCTCTTTAGGATGACACGTGAACTGGTTATATTTAACTAAACTGAACCGAAATGACTTGAAATCGTTGAACAAAAGAAAAGAAAGAAGGCCTCATGTAGCGATCCCTTGAATTAAACAGTGTTATTAAAGTAATTCGTACTTAAGTATGCAGTTTATGTTGCATTTGTTAGTTTCTCAGCGTGAGTTGAAGGTGTTTGTGGGAGTCGGTCGGAGTTATTGCTCAGAGCAGATCCACTGTGGGACTGATTCGACTGGAACAAGGAGGCTGATTTTTGGAAAAGGAACCAAACTTACAGTAGAAAGCAGTGAGTATTTACTGCTGAAATGTAAGAAATGTTACTGATATTCAACAAATCTGTTGATTTATATCCTGATGAATGAATATTTTAGGCAAAGCCTCCCTGAGAGGGTGAGGATTAGTTACGGTTGTTTGCAGATGATGTGATTCAGTTCATCTCTGCTCGTGATTTCTAACCGAAGATAAAGAACATCATAGTTTTTCTTTTCTTTTTGGAAAAGTATTCAAGACCATTTAATAAAAATAAAAGAGTTTTTACTGTTGAGTTTACGTCTTAAGTTTCAGTTGAATCAGAAACCAGTAAAATGTTGAGTTCTTGTTAAAAGTTGTGATAATTATTTGTTATTCAGGATAGAAACATATTCTCTGCTGAATAGATGAAACATACATTATTATTATGAAACAGTTATTGCTCAGGTTAGAGCAGCTGTGTGACTGCATCTGGATCAAACTGGAAACTTTACTTTGGAAAAGGAACCAAACTGATCGTAGAGAGCCGTGAGTAGAATTTAAACAATCAATACGAGTATTAAAGGACCATTTATACACAACAAGGAAACATATAGTGTTTAGTTCACGTGTTTACAGATAACAGGATCACACGAGATGTAATTACATGTGTATATATGCAATGAGACATTACGTAAAGATGCTATAATCAAACCAAGTCAAATAATTTCAAATCGGAATGAGTCCAATTCAGTCCAATTCATACGACACCAATTAAAAAAACAGTAGTCTAACTAAGTTATTTCCCACCATGTCTATGTATACACATTCCTATTCACAATACTTATGAATTAATGAATTAATGTGAATGAATACCTTTCTAAACATAGAATAAAGCCCCCTGCTTTGATGAAAACACCTTTATTTGTTCCCTGCTGAGGCTGCAGGTGTTTGAATGATGGGCTGAAGCTCCTCTTCAGCACAAACCAGTAAGAAAAACACATCTTATTGTTATTTATGTGCTTAGTTAAGCAGTTAATTAGCACATCAGGGAACTTAATGACAAGTTTTAATTTTAGAACAAGCACTTTAATTCAACCTCTCAGTCTCCTTTAGAGCAGATTTATTAAAGCTAAATCATAGATATTTAAATAAATGTCCATAATGTCCACTAATGGTGGCAGCCATCTTAAAACAGTCTCAGGTAGGAAATGCTGCCAGTTTTCTAAGTTTGAGCCGTTGTGACACAGATGTGTTGAATTAAATCTGATTGTTTGCAGATGACGTGATGATTTATTTGTCAGCGTCGGCTGGTTTTCTAACAGCTTTGTTTTGATAAACTAAAGGCAGAATGAGGGAAGCTGTAGATGGTTTGTTTTAGTGGTTTTATTGACGCCATCCATTGTCATATTATTGGTAATAATGCCAAAGCTGAAGGCTCTTATTGTAGACTTTAGTTGTATGGTTGTGTTGTGGCTCAGAGGTTTGTGTAAGTGTTGGTGTCACAGTGTGACTGGCTTTGGGGGGGACAAAATCTTCTTCGCTTCTGGCGTCAAACTGACGGCTGAATCCAGTAAGTTTGTTTTATTTATGATTGTCTGATGACTGTAGCTGATCTGGGAGCTAATTTGACTCTTTCTTTAACTAACATACTTTTACATGGTTAAATGTGATCGTAAAGTTCTTAATTTATTCTTTAAATATGGAGGAACTATCTGTGCTCACAGTACAGATCCAAACTAAAGTAAGACTTCAGCTGAAAGCAGACAGTGAATGTCTTTAAATCACCTTCTTTGTTCGATTTAATCTAAATTCAGATCAAGTTGCCCACACTTGGCCTTCAGCTGAGTTTGTTTCATGCTCTTTATGTGAATCTTGGAGGATCAAAACTTCTGTTTGGCAGCGGAATGACTCTGTTGGTGGAAAACAGTAAGAAAATTACCTTTTTCTGAAGAATTGGACGTATTAATTATTTAAAATTAAGTCTCAGTTCACGGTTGTTTGCCTACAGAAGTGAATGACTTGCTCCCATAAACAGTAAATTATATACAAATATAATTTCAACACCATGTAACACCGTTTTTAGGTCTTTTCCAAACAAAACCATGAAATCAATGGTGTTGCTGAGGTTTGTGTTGTGTAGCAAAGAGCTGTGTGACTATTGCTGGAGACAGAAAGCTGCTCTTTGGAAGAGGAACCAAATTAATCATTGAAACGCGTGAGTTAATAATTTATTTAGTGTTCTGTTGGACACCAGCTTTATACCATAAAAATGTAGATTTGTGAATTATAGCTTTTTTCGTAGCATCTGTAGAAGCTTCATATTCTGTTAAATATGTATTTACTTTTTAATGGGTTGATTAAAAACACAATTTGTCCAATCAGCACTTTTCAGTTTTAACCAAAGGCTTCAACTCTAAATGTTAAAATCTCTTCATCACCATCAAATCAAGGCAAAACCCTTCAATAAATACACAATATACACACATTTCACATTAAAAATGACCATTAACCTCCTTATACCAAACAAATAATGTAAAAAACATCAATGGATCAGGTTCTGAGTTATTGATTAGCTATCCTGAACTGTGTGACTGCTCAGAAACTTTACTTTGGATCTGGAATCAAACTCATCGTCCAGGACAGTGAGTAAAAACTGCAAATACAGTATATATATATATATATATCACATCTCAGTCACATGACTGATTTACATTTAACATATTTTCACATTTTTTTATGAGAAGACAATATGGATTTATTAGGGTTAACAGTTAATCTACAGTAATTATTTAGACTGATTGAACTCAGATACTCAGAGTTTTCATGTGAAATCAGCTGTGAGTTTGTGTTGGGAAGCGACTCAGAGTGTGAATGACGGGACGGGAAGGCTGAGGTTTGGACGAGGAACTGAGCTGAAAGTTCACAGCAGTAAGATTCTTTCACTCAAAGCACCAAAATTATTTAAAAAGGTCAAAACGATATTTAAACCTGTTTGATTATCAACGGTGAATGTTTATATATAAATAAATACATAAATATACATACTAAAGACAGACACAAGTACAGGATACACTCGTCTGAAAATGTATTGATGAGGAAATAAATGGTAAAACTTTAATTTTGCATTTTTCATTAATAAATTAATTCCTCAAAAAAGTATTGAATAAGATGTCCTCATAAGTCATGATTTAAAAAAACAACCTTATTGATCCTGAGCTGAACTGTTATTGATCCTGAACTGTGTGAATGATTATAACAAACTTCAGTTTGGATCTGGAGTGAAGCTCATCATCCACGACAGTGAGTGGAAACGAGTGAAATGTCATAAACATGCCTGCATTAGATGTAAATAAATCAAGTTTAAGCTGAACCTTTCATTTCTAAAATAAAGTTTCATCAGAAAACATGAATTCAACATTTTGTAATGTGGAGAAAGTCCAACAAATATCAGCTGTGTTAATGTAAAAATCTGTAAATAAACGTAACTCTGAGGAAAAAACAGAAGTTTTAGAATAAGTTTTTACTCAGTTAGTTAAAGTTCATATTAATACGTTCTTCAAAGTTGAAGTTTAGCTCATTTTCACGTCTTTGTGAGGAATCTGAGTTAATGCTGTGAGCAGATTTACTGTGTGACTGGTTCATCAGGATCATGGAAGCTGATTTTTGGAAAAGGGACGAAACTAACAATAGAAAGAAGTGAGTAGAGTTTAAACTCAACGTGGAATATGACAAATTAATTATAAACATTAATATTTAAAGATCATTTAAAGTCCAATTATGCACTTTTGATCAAATTAAAAAACGTCTTATCATAGAAAATGTCATAATTTTGTCATTATTTCAATGTTAATGCAAAAATAATCTAAGTTTAAATATCTTTAAAAGTTTATAAGGGAGCCTCTGAGTTTCCTCTCAGCCTCTTTACACTGTGTGACTGCGTCTGGTTCCCAGAAACTCCAGTTTGGATCTGGAATTAAGCTTTTAATCCACAGCAGTAAGTAAATACAGTTTGTTACCGTTAAGCCGTTAAGAAACTGAAAAGAAACCCAAACACCTGCTTTAATTCCACGGTAAATTAAGTATTTACAAGTCACCTTTAACAGGTTTCTTTCATTTTGAGATTGATGTATAAAATCACATCATCTGCATACGGTTTAATCTGAGCGTTGAATTGTCCTCGTTACACTTTTCCTTATTTTCATTCTGCTGTTATTTTATTCCATATAGATAATAAAGATGGTTGTGGACCACATGAATTAGGCCTCAGTATAATGTGACTCAGTGTCAGATCAGATGTTTGATAAAAACTCACATTTTATCCACATGATAAATACTTAAATGCTGTTATTTGCCTAATTTATGTAACAGTGAACATTCGTGGGGACATAACAGCTCAGAGGTTTTTGAGCTGACGATGTGTGAATGATGATGGTCATGATGATCATCTTTGGCAAAGGAACTAAACTCTTTGTCCAGTCAAGTAAGAAACAAAAAACACTTTAATTAGCCATTTAAATGTGATTTTACAGAAATTCCGTAGATTCAGCGGTGCAGACCCTTAAAAAATCACATCAACTGTAATATAGTCAACAAAAATCCAGTAAAGCTGGCTGAAATGTTTACTTTCATGTATATCAAACTGGAATTCTTGAAAAGATCAAATATTTTGTGGTAGAAACAGCTTTTCACCAGCTTTATGTCCCAAAACTCATTATTTAACTCATCGTTAATCAAACCCAGCAAACCGCTGCCGTAACAATCTGTTATCTTTTATATTTCAGATAAAATAATTGTAAAAAGTGTTCAGTGAGTCGTCCTGCTGAGGTGTTGTGGGTTTGTGTTGTGAAGCGTGTCGGTGTGTGAATGATGGGAGTTGGCGGCTGATCTTTGGACGAGGAACTGAGCTGAAAATACAGAAAAGTAAGAAAAGATTTGAATGAAACCATCTTTACCTGAATCAGTTTCACAGCTGCAGTTCAGCACAAGTCACAAGTTAATAATCACTCAACTATTAATGATAATAAATATCATCGTGGCACCAAAACCTGTTTATAATAATAATAATAATAATAATAATAATAATAATATTAAAAATAAAACGGTCAACAACAAAATCCTGAAGTCTTCCAAAAGAAACTTTATCTCATTCTGAAAAATTAATATCACTAAACTTTGAGTAAAAATCTGAAAAATACACAAAATGTGACTCAGTTTGTCATATTTTTATCATAACAGTTTATAACATATGATTAATTTTTGTTATTATTTATTTTATTGGACCTAACCGGAGGATGTGAGTGGGTTGTTGCTGGAGTTCGCTCTGATGTGCGACTCAGTCTGGAGCTCAGAAGATGCTGTTTGCATCTGGAGTTCCAGTTTCAGTGGAAACAAGTGAGTCGGAGTTTGAATTCTTCTTTAAAACACGAGTGAAGCCAAATAACTGCTGTTGTGTTTCTATAGGACGAGCAATTTATAAATGAGCTGTGTAGAAACCTAATTTATGAATCAAGTCCTTTAATTCCACCTGCTGATTGTTCAATGAGTTAAAAGCTAAAGAATAACTAAACTTTCAGGTCGAGAGACGACTTTAAAATAGATCTAAACCGGTTTATGTCGAGTGTGACCAGCATCAAGGTGAAAATAACAGCTTTCTTTTCTCTTAAATCATATTTACACAGTTTTAGCTTTCTTAACATTGATATTCCTGCACAATACATCAAACTCACAACAATATCAGAATCTAACAGACAGTGAAGAAGAAAGACTTAATGAACGAGTCGTTTCACGAACAAACTGGAGCTGACAGAAGAATCAATAAGTGATCAATAACGATTCAGTGCTGTCACTAAAAAAGAAAAAAGACATTAATTTGTTAGATAATGTCACGTAAAAACTTAAACTGCAGGGTTGAGATTAAGCAGCAGTGATTCCTGCATGTGGATCATTTACTGTGTGAGTAGCAACAAAGTTCTGTTTGGTTCTGGAGTCCGAGTCACCGAGTCGTTCTGGACACATTTCATGGATTTATGCAACATTTAAGTCACACTTCTGCAGCTGTGAGGAGGTGTAAATGGGATCCAGTTCATCAGTAAAGCTGTTTCAACAGTGTGTCGCATCTCCAGAAAGAATCGGACTGATCCGAATCTCTAGAGGAGCATTAAAGCATTAAATCCAGAGGTTTCTGAGCGGCTCCTCGTTGTTGTGTGACTCAGTCCGGAGTCGGTAGACTCTGGTTTGGAGCTGGGACTAAACTTCAGCTGGATATGAGTCACGATCTGTTGGTTTTCATTAGTTTTGATCAGTTCTTTTTTTGTTCCATGAGGAATAACGTGAAGCCTGAAGAGTTCGTCCTGAAGAGTTCGACCTGAAGAGTTCGACCTGAAGAGTTCGACCTGAAGAGTTCGACCTGAAGAGTTCGACCTGAAGAGTTCGACCTGAACTCTGAATGACTGACAGCTTTGGAACAAGCAGCAGCTCATTTATAAAACTTAAAGCAAGGCGCTGAAAAGCAGCTCAGCGTGTTTCAGACCTGCTCCGGTGTTCGTTCCTGCGTGAATAACAACAGAAAATCCTTTTTGGATCTGAAAGTATCACATTAAACTAAAAACTCGTCTTAAAAATAAAATGTCAAACGTCTAATAAACTCTAATTCACTGCTTAACAACTAAATCTGAGCCCAACATTCCAGCTGCTAAGATCAGAAAAACAAGTAAAATTCAGAAATGACCAGAAATCAGAACTTCTTCTGTACTTTGATCCATTGTTGAGTTTCTTCTGGAGCCGAGTCGCTTCAGAACTTCTGAGTTCCACTAAAAGGCCACTTTATATTTTTACCATCATTTAGCTCCAGGCTTTCTTTTTGAGTCAGTAAATCTGATGGAAACAGAGCAGAGCTGCCGCTCAGCTGTTTGTTCTGCAGATGAAACTCAAACAGAAACAGATTGAATATGAATAAACTTTACAGAGTGGATCAGAACAGAGAAAAACACCCAAACTTGTTCAAATAGGAGATAATATTAGAGTCCATAATTAGTATGGAACGGACACCAAGCAGCCAATCAGAACCGAGTCACGGTAAATCGTCTAAATGTAGAAGCGGGTGCTGATTAACTGGCTCTGAACAGAACTCCTGGGTTCTGTGTGTGAAAAAGAAAAGAAAGAAAACGATGAGTGTCGGGGGGGCAGCTGAGAGGTTTCTGAGCCTGCTTCCCTCACTGTGTGTCTGTGAGTTCTTCTTCTCTGGATGCAGTTCTGGTCCTCCGAGCCGGACCGACACCTCCTGTTTGTGTCGTGTGTTCATGAGTTTTGCTTCTGTGTGTTTCAGAGGATGAACACAAGCCGGATTATTTCACAGTGAAGGATGGAAACAACACGTTGTGCCTGGCCACTGGCTTCTCAAGACACAGCGCCGCAATCAATGGAACTTACGGCGCAGATTTCAAGGAGACGAAGCCCGTCCGGATAGCCGAAGACTCCCTCTACAATCAAGTGACCTTTTTAAAGGATGAAAACGCCTCATGTGACAGTGAGTACTCTGTTTATCAGATGCATGCAGTGGTCCCAGCAGCACTTTAGTTAGAGTAAAACAGTTTGGATCGGGGCTGCTGTAGCTCTGCTGGCTGAACAAAGCTCATGACCACATGTTTGATGCCTTTCAGACTCCACAGAGACTCAGACATGCTCCGCTGAACTGGAACCAGGTACGTGTTGAATCCCACCCAACAGCTGACCGTGCATTCAGAAAGCTGTCCGAGGTTTGGTCTCATTGTTGCGTTTCGCTGCTGTTTGCAGACGTCATGGTGAACCTGGCCTCGGTGACCATCCTCGGCCTCAGGGTCATCTTCTTCAAGGCCATCATCTTCAACGTCCTGATGACGCTGCGGCTGTGGATGAGTCAGTGTGAGTACAGAACACACGCCTGGAATACATGTAATACAACACGTGAGTTACATGTAACTCTTCATCTGGAACATCTGGAACTGATGAGCTGAAAGCAGAATATTATAATATAATTCATAGATGCAGCTAAAGAAATGGGAACAAATGATGTGTCTCTGTGACAGGCTGCTGGTAACAAAGTGCCTAAAGATCCAGTTTAAAATGGCTTCTTTGCTAAGTTGTCTGTTCTGTGTCGACACAACACTGGTTCATCCCTTGAGTTAGGAGCCTTTTTTCTGCCTGAATGGGTCAAAGGTCAGAGTTAAGTGGCTGAACAAAGAAAAAACACTGAAAATGCTCAGGAACAAGGACTGAAGATGAGGGAAAAAGCAGAAAATGTCCAAAGAAAAACTGTGAAAGAGCTTCAGAAAGCTGCAGAATTATTGATCAGGACACTTTAAAGGTTTCAGAAAGCTGCAGAACTGTTGATCAGGACACTTTAAAGGTTTCAGAAAGCTGCAGAACTATTGATCAGGACACTTTAAAGGTTTCAGAAAGCTGCAGAACTGTTGATCAGGACACTTTAAAGGTTTCAGAAAGCTGCAGAACTATTGATCAGGACACTTTAAAGGTTTCAGAAAGCTGCAGAACTGTTGATCAGGACACTTTAAAGGTCTCAGAAAGCTGCAGAACTGTTGATCAGGACACTTTAAAGGTTCCAGAAAGCTGCAGAACTGTTGATCAGGACACTTTAAAGGTTTCAGAAAGCTGCAGAACTATTGATCAGGACACTTTAAAGGTTTCAGAAAGCTGCAGAACTATTGATCAGGACACTTTAAAGGTTTCAGAAAGCTGCAGAACTATTGATCAGGACACTTTAAAGGTTTCAGAAAGCTGCAGAACTATTGATCAGGACACTTTAAAGGTTACAGAAAGCTGCAGAACTATTGATCAGGACACTTTAAAGGTTTCAGAAAGCTGCAGAACTGTTGATCAGGACACTTTAAAGGTTACAGAAAGCTGCAGAACTATTGATCAGGACACTTTAAAGGTCACAGAAAGCTGCAGAACTGTTGATCAGGACACTTTAAAGGTTTCAGAAAGCTGCAGAACTGTTGATCAGGACACTTTAAAGGTTACAGAAAGCTGCAGAACTGTTGATCAGGACACTTTAAAGGTTTCAGAAAGCTGCAGAACTGTTGATCAGGACACTTTAAAGGTTTCAGAAAGCTGCAGAACTATTGATCAGGACACTTTAAAGGTTTCAGAAAGCTGCAGAACTGTTGATCAGGACACTTTAAAGGTTTCAGAAAGCTGCAGAACTGTTGATCAGGACACTTTAAAGGTTTCAGAAAGCTGCAGAACTATTGATCAGGACACTTTAAAGGTTTCAGAAAGCTGCAGAACTATTGATCAGGACACTTTAAAGGTTTCAGAAAGCTGCAGAACTGTTGATCAGGACACTTTAAAGGTTTCAGAAAGCTGCAGAACTGTTGATCAGGACACTTTAAAGGTTTCAGAAAGCTGCAGAACTATTGATCAGGACACTTTAAAGGTTTCAGAAAGCTGCAGAACTGTTGATCAGGACACTTTAAAGGTTTCAGAAAGCTGCAGAACTGTTGATCAGGACACTGGGTCTGGGTTTAAAAGTAAAAAAAAGTAAAAGTAAAACATCAGGGGCCAGATACATAAAACTGAAACTTCTTCTTCTTTGGATTTATAAACTGTGCGGACCTCTTTAATAAATTCAGTCGTCGTGGAAACCGAAAGAAGCTGACTTCCATATTCAGCCGATGACTACAAAAATCTTTCTAAAACGATCAAAGTCACACATGAGTGCAGTTTAATTTGGTCTCTGTAACCAGCAGCAGAACCTCGCTCTAAACAGAACATTTAAATCGAAGAACCGACGTCAGAGCTCGGGTCCTTTTGTGGACGAATTACACAACGCAGGAAGACCGCGTTTTATGGCTCGCTCCAGATTTAAAAAGTTTCTCCCGATCATCAGAAAATGCAGGTGATTGCTCCAGTTTTTATCTGAACTGTTTGTTGTCAGCAGGTCCTCTGGGTTTGGGTCAGTGGTTCTGTTGTATCGATCTGTTTCATTTGAGGGGTTTAAACCCTGAACAAACACAGACGAACACAGGCGAGATTATCTGTCGCTCCGGTTTTTCTCCTCGTTCTTTCATGTGTGACGACGCAGTTTTTTGGGTCTCATGAACTGAAGTTGTTTTTCTTGTTTTGTCTTTTAGAGACTCGGCAGAAGAGGTTCCGACCCTCGTTGGGATGGAGATGTTCCCGGACCTGACTCCCTGTTTTAGAGACGCAGTGAGGACGGCTCGGCCTGCCGGTCCTCTGCTCCTTGCTTAGTGTTTCTCATGAATGTTCCTGTAAATAGCACAGATTTATCAGCTGTAATGACCCGCTCTGTGTGACCCGATTTTAATAAAACCCAGAAACAGACGGAGACTTCCTGTTTTTATTCACTTCACTGACGTATTCATTCATAAAAATACACTTTATTACAACTGAATTCAGGTGTTGATGCAAATCGGACCAAACTCTGATTCTTTCATGTGTGTCAGGTCCCAGGTTCACCTGTTCAGGTGTTCTGATCCGGGTTCTACTCCTCAGAGAGGCTTTGCTTGCCTCCATCTTACTGGTCCTGAACTGGTCCCATCAGCTCTGTGTTACTGGTCTGGGCTCTTTGTGGAAATGATTTAGTGGTTTAGACGAAGACCTTTAACAGAACAGCCTGAACGGTCAGTTTGATGTGACAGAAGCAGGATTCTCTGAAATAAATTCATCAGAATATTCTCCTGTTGGCTTTAAACACTCATCGTTACATTAAAGAAGCTCAGCTCTGTCCTCTCAGGAGGAGGTTCTGTCACTTTGGTAAAGGAGGGTCAACATTCAGTCTGACTCCACTCTCCTTCTGCATCACTGTGTTCTGAGTTAAAGTCAGGAAACATCCCTTTATTTACAGAAAGCTCTGCTCACGTTTTCTGCAGGCAGCACCTGAATGTGCACAACTTTAAACACCTGATCAGCTGACGTTACAGTGAGAGTTAATGAAGAGTCTCAGAGAGGGAGAGCAGCTTCAGCGTTTGGGTTTAACCAACAGACTGCCAGTTTGGCTCAAAGTCTACATCCCCAGAGGCTGAATAAGGTCAGCTGGACGTCTTCTTCTTGGTTCTGGAAGACGTTTCACCGCCCGTCAGAAAAGGCTTCTTCGGTTTTAAAGGAATCTGTGAAGTCCAGCTGTCCTTATTCCAGCTCTTCTGGCTCCACGCCCTGAGAAACGAAACCAGCGTAAAAATCCACACTGGTTATTCTTCATGTTTGATGAATCTTATTAATAAAGACTGAATAAATAATGAATATGCTTTGGAAAGCATTGATGTAGCTATGAAATAATGATATGAAGACATGTTTTTGATCTAAAGTGACTTTTTTTAATGAACCAGGTTTTTATTTACGGAAGTTTGAATCAGTCATCAGTTTCCCTCAGTGAGTTTGTTGTGTGTTCAGGTTCACACGCACACACACACACACACACACACACACACACACACACACACACTCACACACACACACACTCACACACACTCACACACACACACACTCACACACACTCGGATCAATCAAACACTGATCTGTCATCGGATGCAGGGCGGCTGAAACTAGATGGAGCTGCGATTGTCTGAGCGGTTTCCTGTTTGTTCTGCTGCACAACGTGCACTAACACCACGCTGATCAGAGAGCGCACGTGTGTGTGCGCTAACAGCAGCACCAGGCCTCCAAAAGGAGCCTCAACAGATAAACGGTCATGTTTTCATGAAACAACACAAAGAAAAACAGGAAAATCAGCAGCATGAAAAACGATTCAGGTGACCCGATTAAAATCAGCATCAACTCACACGATGACTCCAACAGCCCACAAACATGTTGAGTCGTCATCTGCAGTGAAATAACAAGATAAACACATCCTGTTAGTCTACCTGCAGACTGAAGATGCTTAAACATGTCTGAACATGGAAATACTGACATTAAGATTTCCCTTTATTGGAGCGAAGCAGCACAGAGCAGCACAGTGTTAGCTAACATGCTAACAGTGCTAACATGCTAACAGTGGATCACTGCAGGCCTCATGTCACTGACCACGAGTCCTGGACAAAATGAGTCTGTTCTCGTGCTTTTATTCCCAGCGCCTCAAAGCTCAGCTGAGGTCACGTTAAACCAGCTTAAAACTGGTTTAAACCAGCTTAAAACCGGCTTAAACCAGCTTAAAACTGGTTTAGACCAGCTTAAAACCGGCTTAAACCAGCTTAAAACTGGTTTAGACCAGCTTAAAACCGGCTTAAACCAGCTTAAAATTGGCTTAAACCAGCTTAAAACTGGTTTAGACCAGCTTAAAACTGGCTCGTGCACAAAGGTGAGCGGCTGAAAACGAGATGAAAGTCCCTGTGAGCTCTAAACGCTGCAGTGATGAAAATACTGCTGATCTGGTAATGTTCAAACATCTTTGATGTTGGAGCAGAACTGGACACAGTTCTGATACGTTCAGGGAACCTCAGCGCAGAGTTCAGTATGTTACCGACAGCAGTGCTGACCTCAGTCGGTAAAAGGCTGAAACATGTGTTCAGTACAATGAAAATGTCCCCTTAAGGTTCCACAGACATCTGCACAAACTGTTCTAAACGCAGGTTTTGCCTTCGTGTTTAGGTTGTGATTAATGATTTGAAGCAGGGGTGTCAAACGTACGGCCCGCGGGCCTGAACCGGCCCCCCAAGGGGTTCAATCCGGCCCGCAGGATAAATCTGAAAGTGAAAAATTGCAATGAGACATGACCTAGAATTTTTTAAATAAACTGCTAAACTGTTTTAGACATGGAGCAGCTGAAAGAAGAAGAAGAAAAAATAAAAACAATGCTGAGATAGACACAGCTACTACTTACTTTTGTACTCGTCTTTACTATTACTATTACTTTACCTTTCTATTAGCCAAAATGTCAAAAAGGAGGAAAGTGGATACTGAGAGTAGAAAAACTTTCTTTCACCACATCTTTCTTTCTTTAAAATGACCCCACTTTGGTGTGTAAGATTTGAGAATTATTACACATGTGGAAAATGGAGTAAAAATAAGTCCAAATCTTGAAAAGTTGATTTAATCTTAAAGTCCAACCTGTGAGTTAAAGTTTTGTACAACACTGAGGTCAGTTGTAACGCAGACATGTAAACGATAAACTGAAGCAAATTAAACGGAGAAATCTGAAGTTGTTCATAACGTGTTTTGTAAAAGGATAGTTTGTTAAATCCTGATGTAACTGTACTTCCTGCATCTAAAACAAAGGGGAAAACATGACTTTATTGTTATGTACAGCTATGATGAGCTGTGCTGTGGTTTTAATGGTAAAAATGTAGTAGTAATGGTAATTCAAAGTAGGGTCAGGGTTAGGCATGCTGCCCCTGAACTGGAATGAGTTTGGCTGATTTAAAGCTCCTCCTCAGACACCTGGTCCCACCTTCCTGCAGGATGTTTTCTGCTCGTTGGCGCTGTGTTTGCTGCTATAAACACAGTCATTTATATCAGATAAGAGACCATGAATCATGCCGATCTGATCACCGAATGTGTGTCACTTCCAGGTTACACCACCCCGCTGAGTGGAAACTATGGAAACCGCTCGGTGACACACAGCTGTGACCGTAAGCTCCGCCCACTTCCACTCCACCTGTTTTCCACTGAGAGAGATTTCTAATATTTACGTCTTTAGCGCTTAATTTCTTTTAATGTTACAGCGAACAGAACAAGTTTCCACCTTTACAGTTTTCAGTTTGATTATATTTAGCATTTCTGTGCCAGCCCACATTAAGCAGTGAGTCAGGAGTTCATCTCACTGTGAGAGCAGCTAATTAAACCCATTTAGATCAGGAAAGAAGCCTTTTTCATGGAACTTTGAAAGAAACATGAAACAAACGCTGATGGGAAATCCAGGCGAACACTAAGAATGAGCACCTCCTGCCTTCTTGAACACAGTGAGGAGACGTCAGTGAAGTCAGCAGAGAGGAGCGTCCGAATAAGGCCAAAGAGAAACCAGCAGAACAGAAACACCTTATCAAGGCCTCGGCTGATATTCTCTGCCAAACAAACAGCTTCTCCACTATTATGACTGCGTTTAACCAGGAAAGTTTCTCATAGTTACAGAGCGACTGCACTTCCAGATGTTTGACAAAGTCTGCATAAAACGAAAGGTCACAGCAAAGAAACATGAACGATTTTAACTCTTTCAGTGAGATGATCTCCTTTAACTCTGAGTGAATTGCAGTTAAATTATTAATTTTCCCAGTTCAGCACAGCTCTGGCAGCAGGATGCACCGATCAGCCATAATATTAACACCACTGACAGGTAAAGTGAGCGCCCTGCCTCACTCTCACCGTGTCCCCCTGCGCCCTGCCTCACTCTCACCCTGTCCCCCTGCGCCCTGCCTCACTCTCACCGTGTCCCCCTGGGCCCTGCCTCACTCTCACCGTGTCCCTCTGCCTCACTCTCACCGTGTCCCCCTGCGCCCTGCCTCACTCTCACCGTGTCCCCCTGGGCCCTGCCTCACTCTCACCGTGTCCCCCTGGGCCCTGCCTCACTCTCACCGTGTCCCCCTGGGCCCTGCCTCACTCTCACCGTGTCCCCCTGCCTCACTCTCACCGTGTCCCCCTGCGCCCTTCCTCACTCTCACCGTGTCCCCCTGCGCCCTGCCTCACTCTCACCGCGTCCCCCTGGGCCCTGCCTCACTCTCACCGCGTCCCCCTGGGCCCTGCCTCACTCTCACCGTGTCCCCCTGGGCCCTGCCTCACTCTCACCGTGTCCCCCTGCCTCACTCTCACCGTGTCCCCCTGGGCCCTTCCTCACTCTCACCGTGTCCCCCTGGGCCCTGCCTCACTCTCACCGTGTCCCCCTGCGCCCTGCCTCACTCTCACCGTGTCCCCCTGCGCCCTGCCTCACTCTCACCGTGTCCCCCTGCGCCCTGCCTCACTCTCACCGTGTCCCCCTGCGCCCTGCCTCACTCTCACCGTGTCCCCCTGCGCCCTGCCTCACTCTCACCGTGTCCCCCTGGGCCCTGCCTCACTCTCACCGTGTCCCCCTGGGCCCTGCCTCACTCTCACCGTGTCCCCCTGGGCCCTTCCTCACTCTCACCGTGTCCCCCTGCGCCCTGCCTCACTCTCACCGTGTCCCCCTGGGCCCTGCCTCACTCTCACGTGTCCCCCTGGGCCCTGCCTCACTCTCACCGTGTCCCCCTGCGCCCTGCCTCACTCTCACCGTGTCCCCCTGCGCCCTGCCTCACTCTCACCGTGTCCCCCTGCGCCCTGCCTCACTCTCACCGTGTCCCCCTGCGCCCTGCCTCACTCTCACCGTGTCCCCCTGCGCCCTGCCTCACTCTCACCGTGTCCCCCTGCGCCCTGCCTCACTCTCACCGTGTCCCCCTGCGCCCTGCCTCACTCTCACGTGTCCCCCTGGGCCCTGCCTCACTCTCACCGTGTCCCCCTGCGCCCTGCCTCACTCTCACCGTGTCCCCCTGCGCCCTGCCTCACTCTCACCGTGTCCCCCTGGGCCCTGCCTCACTCTCACCGTGTCCCCCTGCGCCCTGCCTCACTCTCACCGTGTCCCCCTGCCTCACTCTCACCGTGTCCCCCTGCGCCCTGCCTCACTCTCACCGTGTCCCCCTGCGCCCTGCCTCACTCTCACCGTGTCCCCCTGGGCCCTGCCTCACTCTCACCGTGTCCCCCTGCGCCCTGCCTCACTCTCACCGTGTCCCCCTGGGCCCTGCCTCACTCTCACCGTGTCCCCCTGCGCCCTGCCTCACTCTCACCGTGTCCCCCTGGGCCCTTCCTCACTCTCACCGTGTCCCCCTGGGCCCTGCCTCACTCTCACCGTGTCCCCCTGGGCCCTGCCTCACTCTCACCGTGTCCCCCTGGGCCCTGCCTCACTCTCACCGTGTCCCCCTGCGCCCTGCCTCACTCTCACCGTGTCCCCCTGGGCCCTGCCTCACTCTCACCGTGTCCCCCTGCGCCCTGCCTCACTCTCACCGTGTCCCCCTGGGCCCTGCCTCACTCTCACCGTGTGCCCCTGCGCCCTGCCTCACTCTCACCGTGTCCCCCTGCGCCCTGCCTCACTCTCACCGTGTCCCCCTGGGCCCTGCCTCACTCTCACCGTGTCCCCCTGCGCCCTGCCTCACTCTCACCGTGTCCCCCTGCGCCCTGCCTCACTCTCACCGTGTCCCCCTGCGCCCTGCCTCACTCTCACCGTGTCCCCCTGCCTCACTCTCACCGCGTCCCCCTGGGCCCTGCCTCACTCTCACCGTGTCCCCCTGCGCCCTGCCTCACTCTCACCGTGTCCCCCTGGGCCCTGCCTCAATCTCACCGTGTCCCCCTGGGCCCTGCCTCACTCTCACCGTGTCCCCCTGCGCCCTGCCTCACTCTCACCGTGTCCCCCTGGGCCCTGCCTCACTCTCACCGTGTCCCCCTGCGCCCTGCCTCACTCTCACCGTGTCCCCCTGCGCCCTGCCTCACTCTCACCGTGTCCCCCTGGGCAGTTTCATACCGGCCTCTGGCGCTTCTATAGTTCTAGTGATCAGAGCCTTAGTAATTTTCATAGTGTTTATTTCTCTGTCCAGAGACTTGATAAGAAAGTTCATATAATAAACTATCTTACTTTGAAACTGATCCTGCGCCGGTGTCCTGATGCATCCACACGCCACCGGTCTGAGGAAACAAGTTTTAATAACTGGTCTCAGCTGGGATCCGCTCCACAGAGGCAGAATTTTACCAGGACATTGTTTTAATTATTTCATTTATTGTTCTGTTTTTGCCTTTTTTAAATGACATTTATCTAAATGATAAGCCTGGCTGTAACCGTGCTATTAGATATTTTAATACTTAATTTAGCGTACATTAACAGTTCGTGTCAGCTGATCTTGGATGATCTAAGAGCAGAGAACAGTTCTGGTGAAATGTGCTGAAGGTTTGATGCACTTTTCTTCTTATTCATGAAGTTAAAGGCCCAACATGTGCAGAGTTGTGTGTCGCTGACTAACTGCTCTGAGGTCAGTTATCAGACCTGAAGCACAGACGCTGCATCACACTGGGACCATTTTAAAATGCACGTAATCTAACACTCAGATCAGTTGTTTCTGGGTTATCGTGTCGTAAAACCGGCACAGTTTTAAAGGTGTGAATGATTACTTGTCATTTCGTGGGGGTGTTTGCATCTGTGATCTGATTGGCTGCCTCGCTGTTTCCACAGGATGTGGAACAGGATGTGATCGAGCTGCAGAAGACGTCACAGACGACGAAGGCGGCGGCGGTTTCCTGCCTCAGAGCCTGCTGGGACAGGATGTGCGTGGGGGGGCGGGGAGATGGAGGTCAGGCGGTGCTGAAGACGCGTCGTCAGGTGTGGCCTCAGAATCAGCGTGAGAAAACGGATCAGAACACTAAATATAACCCGAGCGGAGCAGGTCACAGATATCCAGCAGGTGGACCCAGCAGCTGCTCTGCGGCCTCACACCATTATAAAGTGTTCCAGGACCAGTGAATTCCAGCTCAGCTCTCTTTAATTCTTGGCCTGTTGCACCTGCTGCGTTCTTATTTTCTCAGACTCGGTTTACACCTGAAACTCAGAATAAAAGGTCACATGTACCTTCGATGAGAAAGAAATGAATACGAGCTCCTATAACTGTGTCGTTAATGCTTGTTTCAAGCCTCTCAGTGGCTGCGACTGCATCTTTGATCCTTTTATTCTTAAGGTCCTGAAATGAAACATCATTTAAACATCTATAACACAGATTAGATTAAACCGGATAAAACGATGTAAAACAGTTCAGTGTCGCTTGGACGTCACAGTCTGTTAAATATGTCTGTTGTCTGTTTTTTCCTTTTAGAACATGTTTACGTCTCATGTTCTGTTAGAATCTGGCCATGTTTGTCTTTTAATCAGATTTGGTTTTTCATCTTTTGGATTACGAACATCTTTGCAGGTTTAACAATCAACGTTTCTTCTGGATGATAATGGCGTCATACCTGATCTACTGAAGTATTACTTTACTGATGCACAAAGGGCTAAGGTCATATAAGGTCCATAAGGTCCTGAAATGAAACTGACATCATTTAAACATCTATAACACAGATTAGATTAAACTATATAAAACAGTTCGCTTGGACATCAGAGAATTTATGCAGAATTTAAGCTGTTTGTCTCATCATTTATGCATGTGTCGGATGTTTGCTTTCTGCAGTTTAACTATTGTCATTTACGCTATGTCACATTAATCTTCATATCAATATTTATTTATTTTCAGAACTGATGTTTCAATGTAACATTGTTAAAAGTTATATGAAATACTTCGGTGCTCTGCCTTGTTGTTTCTATCCATGCAGCTTCATGTGTAAAATATTCTGAACAAAACGGCCAATCGTGTGTCATATGGTGCGTATTTATGAATAAGTTAACATTATGTAGCTCCCACATGTGGCTGACCTTGATGTGAACAGACTGTGATGTCCGTTAAACTGCTTTTCACAGGTAAAAGGTAACTGCAGCCAGACTGATAAGAAATGATTTAGTTTCATGTTTGGCTCTGGGAGCCCAAACGATCGAGTAAATATATAAATGTCTGAGGCACAAACACGGTTTCATGTAGGAATGAGCTAAAGCGGCATTTTAATGGAGTTAATCATGATCCCAGTTTGGGACATTTGGTCACGTCGCACACTTATTTCAGCCTCTTTTCTGTACTCGGACAGCTTTTCTCTTATTTGTCCTGTAAAAAATGTCTGCATTTACATTGTTTTTCATGTCGTAGCCCAAAGCTCCTGTAGAAAGATTTAAATTTAAAAACCAACCATCATTGTCATTGTGAAGGTAGAATTTGACCTTATTTCCTGTCAGCATCGTGTGACCTGCTGTGGCAGCAGCACGTGAACAACAAAGCATCACTGTTTGTTTGCATGTTGCTTTCTGCAGCTTCACTGCTGACAGGAAGGCAGCAGAATGTGGTTAAAGAGGCACAGAGAAAAGCAGAAGGCTGCAGCAGAGGAAAGCTTTGAGGTCGGCTTCGAATCTGACAAACATCCGGCTGCAGACGTAGAAAAAGAAACACTCAACCTCAGAAAGTTTCCAAGACGAGTGGTGGAGAAAAAAGCTGCAGCTGAAGGCTTCTGCAAACTTTCAGGAACTTTGCACATATTAAGAAATACTGATGTAAGCTTAATAGAACAAGCATGCATGTAAACGAATAAAGCATTTAATTACAAAACATGCGGTAAAAGTGCACCGCTTCAGTATGAGGACGCCTTTGGGATCTCAGAAGTTAACAGATCATGTTATGTCATCTGTTCATTATTTATCTGACATGATTAGAAATATTAAGCAGGGACACTTAAAGCAAACTTTGGTCCTGGTCTGTGTTCTGGGCCTTAAGAAAGGTTAAAGCTGTAATTAGTTTCACTCAGTTGTTGAAATAATGGAACAACGTGATGTTAAAGGCAGCCGGCTCTCGTTCAGATCCGGCTCCAGCGGGCAGCAGAACATCACCTCCGACACCTCCGACGTCCGATGAGGTCCGGATCGCAGGTGGTGTTGAACTGCTTTCTGTCTCCGTAAAGTTCTGCTCCATGGAGCCGCTTTCTATCAAACATACAAAGTCACGGTACAAACAAACTGCAGCATTACAAGGCGTCAGGGTTTTAGAGTTGCGTCTAACATCAGAGGAAGAAAACGGTGAAAACCGCAGCCGACTGATGAGCTAATCAGTGAGGGCTCAGCCAGGTTGACCTCCACATGCTGCCACATATGTGCACGTGATACCACAGAGGAAATAATGAAACCAGCCATTGTGGGTCAAATGAAACGGCCTGAGCCTGCAGACACAGACGTGATGCTCAAAAACACCTCGAACAAGTTTTTATTAGCAAGAAACAAGCGTTACATAAAGAAACTTCAGCTCATCACAGGTGAACATTATGTATTTTATTTTGCATGAAATACTTTGACCTTTTGGTGGGTTCACATGCTTTTTATTATTATATATATCTATATTACTAATTATTACATACTTGATCATTTATTACCACATATTATATTTCTATGAGTTAATAAGACCTGTAGCTTTAGATGAATGTAAGTAAAGCTTCATGAGAACTGTGATAAGAAATATGTCAGATTTCACAAACATGTTGTAAAACGTGTGCACGTGTGCACGGTGTGTGTTGGCTGGACTGCTCATGGACATAAAGCAGCGTTTGCAGGCAGCTCCTCTGGAAGAATCAGACACACTGTGAGGTCAGAGGTCAGCCACCGCTGGCTGGTGGCGGCACAGAGGACTGATGGCGAGTTTCAAGATGACGATGAGATTCATCTGAAAAGAAGCAGAGATGAAACGTTGTGTCTGGGCAGAGGAGGAGGATGTGTGAGTTTAGGTGTGATTCAACCTTATGTTTCAGTTTCTCTCCATTAAATAACAGGAAAGTGATTCATTTTAACAGAGCTGGTGGATATTTTACTCTGTAACTGGGACACAGAACTGATGAATATGAAGTGACACCAGGAGCTCAACAGTGACATAAAACATGGATCTCATCTGACTTTTTATGTTCAGCTCTCAGATATGTTCAAACACATCATGATGGAGAGCTTATTTAGTGGCAAAATGGACCAGCAGGGATGCCAGTGAGGAGTCATGTGACCTGTAGGTGGCGCTGTTCAGGCTCTGCTGAATGATGGGGCGCCAGCGCCACCGTGAGGCTTCTTAACGAACAGCTTCTGGACGGAGAGGAAAGACTTTGTGAAGCTGTTACTGCAGGAAGGGTTTTGTTATGTGTGGCCAGGTAATGGCACACCTGGAGTGTGTCTCTCCTTCCTCTTTGTCCTCCTCCACAGGCCTGAAGGCAACTGATAATCAGGTCGAGGATAAAGAGGGAGGAAGGCCGCGGTCTCTCCCTCCGGGAGCCACACGGATGGTTTGTTTTCTTTTGGTTAAATATTTCATCCTTGTTTTTTTCTTATTATTCATCTGTCTTAGATGGCAGATTTTTTTCTTATTTTAGTTTGTTGTGTTACTTTGAGTTGGAGGCCGCCGGTAGTCCTGTTTTGTCGTTTTTGTTCCAGGTGCGACGGCCGGCCTGTGTTTCCCCTTTTTGTCTCCATCTCTTTTTGGTTCATAACTTTATGGGTTCCATTAACTTTTTCCCCTTTTTCCTTTTCAGTGGCAACTTTTTAATCTTTTCTCTTTGCAAACATTGTGTGGCGTCCTTATATGTTTTGGTCCCATTGAGCCGATGGGTTTTTTCCATTTTACGAGGCCGTAACAGGCTTGAACAATGGAGCAGCGCGTAGAAAGAAATGTGGTGTTTCCTGTTTTGAGCCCTGGTTTGTGTGGAATGACAGAGTTTGAAAAGTTATGGCTCTGCTGACAGAAACTCAAACATTTGGGTTTGAGTTGAAGGACACAGAAACAGCCCCAAACGAAGGCTAACGCTGCTCCTCCTTACATTTGTGGCCCTTCTGCAACAGAAATGACTTTAGCAGGTGATCCATTTTTTACTTTTGTATCAGTTTACATTAGTGATCTGATTAAGTTACCACATCTTAATCAGACTTAAGAATAACTTTTCACCCTCATTCATGATGAAATGCAGCTTTAAGTTGTTTAAATCTTAAACTACGCGCAGACCATCCAGGCTTTTATCTACTTTAAAAAGGTTGTTTCTCTTGTCTCAAATTTCAGATGTTCTCACACATGTTCTGTTATTAGCTCCACTACAGAGATTTTTCACACCTGAACTTCTTTTAACATCTTTTTGGCTCTTTCTTAACTATTTTCAGTCTCTGGACTCTCCAGTGGAAGGTAAGCGTGTGCGTTCTCCCGGGTTTGTGTGCGTTCTCCCGGGTTTGTGTGCGTTCTCCCGGGTTTGTGTCCGGTTCTCCGGCTTCCTGCCTCCACCCAAAAACATTCATGTTAGGATAACTGGTGAACCATGGAGAGAACTGTTGGATAAAGAAAGACCTCCATTTTGTACTGTAGATACTGCAGTGATCTGCCTTTGGTCGACATGAAAACGAGTTCTGTGGCATTAAATCTGAGTAGCTGAGGCATGCTTTTAATTATCTGGAGAGGCCAAAGATCCTGCCAAGTAGCTGCTTCTTTTACACCGTTTCTGAATTCATCTTAAAATGTACAAAATGACTTTATTTATAATAATAAATCATTTATATCAGGAAGAAGTTTGCAGATTTGAAGCTAAACCTGGAAAATTCCACTTGATGGTGCTGTTGTCCAATAAATGTGGGAGCTGAAGTGTTTCTCTGTGCAGAGGAGCTGGGTTTTTGTTCAGGGATTTCCTGTCACTGTGGGTCTCTGCAGCAGGAGATCACCAGACGGTGTTCAGCTCAGGAACTGCTGGCGTTAAACCTGTTCCTGAGGATGAGAAACTGTGCTGGTTTTCCTGGATCCAGTCGGAACCAGAATAAGAAATAATTTGATGTAGGACAGAGAAATGGTGTTTCCTGCCAGAACAAACTCGTCACCATTAACTGGACTGAGCTCCACACAGCTGAGATCTACCAGAGAAAAGAAGAATCTTTACGTTAGTGAGCAAATGTAGTCAGATGTGAGGCCATCTGTTTTTGTTTTTCTTGTGTGTGGCCCTTTGATGATGGATGATTGTCAACGAATATCAGTTTAATAAAACCAAAGTTTTATGTCTGCTTCTTTAAAGCTGTGAAATGTTTGAGCTCCACACACTTCAACATATTTCATAGAAAAGTAACCAGAACCTAAAGCTGTCACATAAATGAAGGAAAGAAAACAATATTTCCAGTTAAATATAGTTGATTAGAAGGAAGTAAAAGACAACACTTCAGTGTTGTAGTTTAGTGTTGTACTGAACCGACAGTAATTAGTTACATTCTGTTGTTGTAGTTTGTCAGTTTGTTTCTCCAAAGGGCTGATTTTTGGAACCTTAATTCTATGAAGCCACATCACATGGAGGTTATTCAGGTTCAGTGTTATGCTTCACACTCTTCTGATACTGTGTTTGCAGCATCATGCAGCTGTTTCCTTGTTGATGTGGATCTGCTGCTCATGTGAATCCTCCCACAGTGTTTCATTAGCAGCTGGAACCACAGTGACTCTGATAAAACAGGAATTAACAGAATCCATCTGATATGAAGCTGTGGTTTGAATACCACTTCCCTCCTCTTTGAAGAGTAGTCAGATATCTGTGTTCAGGTTTTTGTACAGCCTCTTCTACACTTTGTATCACTGTGTTTCTACAGCACAGTAGTAGAGAGCTGTGTCTGCCAGGGTTAGCTTTGTGATGGTCAGTTCAGTGGATGTATCTGTTGTTTGGGAGCCATATCGTTTATCTGGAATATATTCAGCTGTGGAGCCTTTTGCTCCTTTCCGGAGTATAAACTGAGGAGCCTGAAGGTCAGAATGATGTTTGTACCAGTGAAGCCAAACACCATTGTAACTTGTCTGATATGTACATGTGAGAGTGACGGATCGTCCTTCTCTTCCACTGACTTCATCTTGTTGAGGAGAGATTGTGTCTCCAGCTATTAGTCCTGGAAAAAGTAGAGAAAATGAAGCCATTAGACTAACATTGTCCATGAGGCTGAGAGGAGAAGACAGTGGAAAATGTCACCTGTACAGTGTTACTCTGTGGACATTCACAACTAAATCAACTGTAGAACTCTGTCAGTTCAATTTACAAGATGATCCAAACATGATTTTCATTCTATCAGAGCAAAGAAAGAAGAAAAGTAGTGAAATGCAGTCTGTATATCTGGTTAATGCAGCAGCTTCAACAAAACTTTAATCCCTGTTCTTAAACTCACCTATAATGTGAGATAGAAGCAAAAAGAGGTGAAGCAACATGTCTTTGGAGTTCTTAAAGCCAGACAGACAGCAGATGAACAATGTTCTTCCACTGCAGTAGAATGAGGAAGAAATAATGTCATTGGATGAGCTGAAGTTCAGTGGGCGGGGCCCATTACCTGTTGACATGATTGTTTGACTTCAGCTCAACCAATCAGATTCTTTTCTGCTTCCACAGCAGCTCTGTCTCTGTCTCTGATCTTTACTGCTTAATTTCTCTGTTGTCTTTGTCATCAGTCCAATGACTCAACAATCAGTGCTTTAACAGTGTGTGAGTCCCTCTAGTGGATGTTGTGGAGTATTTTGTTGTCTTTGCTCCAAAGGTTTTTGTACAGAGTTTTGGTGTTTCCTGTCACTGTGGGCTGCAGAGCACAGTAGTACACAGCAGAGTCAGACGGATGAAGCTCCTGGATCTTCAGATTAACTGATTTTCCTTTGAGCTCAGCATCAAATCGGTCTTTGCTGAACTCTGGAGCATTATCTCCTGTTGATGATATTCGTTTCAACATGTACTTTGGGTAACTATTTACTTCTTGTTTGTACCAGAACAATGTGGGAGTAAAACTTGTCTCATAAGTACAGTTGAGTGTAACTGAGCCTCCTTCAGCAGCGGTGACATCTTCTCTTGGCTGGGTCACTTTGTCTTCTCCTTTACACTCTGGGGAAGAACAGAACATGCAGAGGAAGAGATGAATCAATAAAGATGATTGATTAAAGGAGAACAGTCAGTAGCTTTAAAGAGTTCTATCACATGTAGAATAGATGTAATTTTCACTGATCATTGTCACTTTGAACCATAGAAGGTGTTTTAACAAGGTAACAAATGGCAGCATAAATGATCTGCTCTGATTTTCTGTAGAATGAACATTAAAAGCTCTTCATGTGCAGCTCAGTAATGTGTCCAAGTGTTTGAAGAGGAAACATGTTGAGCTTTCTATCTTACCAAAGAAAAGAGCAGCAAGAATAATCCACAGCCAATGTTCCATCTGTACAACAAGGTTTAAATCAACAGGAGAAACTAGCTGATGTTCAACATTCAGTCTGACAATTGTTCTCTTCACAGCAGCAGTTCTTATTGACAGAAAGCTTGAACACAGAGCAGAAGCAGAGCACCGCCTACTTGATAACGTCGCCCTCTGCTGGAGGTAAAGAGTTGATTTTAAAGGTGTAAAAACAGGCTTCTAGCAGCTTGTCAGTGAGATTGTTGGAAGGACTGAGAGTCAGTTGGAGAAAAAATATTCTGATCATTGGTATTGTGAGTCTGGCTGAATTGTTTTTTTTCTCCTGACTTTATAACTTTAGTCATCAAACATTGAGTCTCTATAACTTCTAATTTCACCAACACTGATCCAGGTTACAGAGATTCTGTATCTGTTACAGGAAATCTTCAAATAAAACGGGCCATGTGTCCATGTTTCTGCACAGAGGTTTAATTTCTGTCACCATTTATGCATCAGATTATAAGTCTCTATGATTTCTCTCTTTATTCAACACCTCAAAATGTAAAAGTTCAACATATAATAGAACAATAATTTTCTCCTGAAACCTTCAACTTAAAATAAACTGCTGTATTTCTACCTTTCCTAAATAAAACGGATGAACTAGCAGTCTTGTAAAATATGCGGGAAAAGTGTTGCTCAAAGTAATCATTGTTGGGACCACACAGAAATTCATACAGGTGAGAATATTAATTTCTGAAGTCTCTGAGTGTACACAGGGGAAAATGATAAAACATTTAAAAAAATAAAAAGTATGAAAACATCAAATATTTAATGAAAACTTAAGAACTGCTGGAAACTGGCTACTCTTGTGTGAGTTTATTGTACATTTACATTAGCAACCATAATTATGCATAGTTACGGTTGCTGACATCGGATTGGACAGAAGCCGTCTTTGGGAGGGGCTTAGCGAAGGGTCAGCTCGAAATTGGATGAAACGGGAAACGCTCGTTATCCGTTTATTCCATTATTCATTTGAGCATAAAATCGAAAACTGAAAAAACGAGTCATCCGGCCTTGTTTCTGTGTGGAACATAGAAGCTGAATGCAGCTTCTCCATGTCTGGTTCTGACTTTGAGCACTGATAAAAACCAGATCCAGATGACCTGAGGGGTCTGGAAGGTTCATACTGGGCCAGGAGGTCACTGATGTATTTTGGTCCTGGACCATTCAGAGCTTTATAGACCAGCATCAGAACTTTAAGGTCTATCCTCTGATGGACAGGCAGCCAGTGTAAAGACCTCAGAGCTGGACTGATGTGGTCCACTTTTTCGGTCTTAGTGAGGACTCGAGCAGTTGAGCTGCAGTTGTCTAACTGACTTTTTAGGTAGTCTTGTAAAGATACTGTTACAATAATCAAGCATACTGAAGATGAATGCACGGACTAGTTTTTCCAGGTCCTGCTGAGACATCAGATCTTTTAACCTTCATATATTTTTAACGTGATAGTAGGCTGACTTTATAGTTGCCTTAATGTGTTTTACTAAATTTAGGTCTGAGTCCATCACTACACCCAGATTTCTGGCCTGGTTGGTAGTTTTTAGGTGTATAGATTGAAGCTCTGTGGTGACCTGTAATCGTTTCTCTTTGGCTCCAAAGACAATTGCCTAAGTTTTGTTTTTGTTTAGCTGGAGAAAGTTGTGGCACATCCAGTCATTAATCTCCTCAATGCATTTACCAAGGGCCTGTACAGGGCCTCGGTCTCCTGGTGACATTATAATACATATCTGCGTGTCATCTGCATAGCTATGGTAGTTTATTTATTTATTTTTAATTATTATTTATTTATTATTATTATTTATTCACTGAGTCTGGATCATTTTTTTTCTTCAGCACAAGTTTCTTGTGCTTACCTCAAATCACTTTTACAAAACATTTCAACTGTGTTGTAACAAACAAGAGGAACAGTGTGTGAGTCCCTCTAGTGGATGTTGTGGAGTATTGTGTTGTCTTTGCTCCAAAGGTTTTTGTACAGAGTTTTGGTGTTTCCTGTCACTGTGGGCTGCAGAGCACAGTAGTACACAGCAGAGTCTGTCACTGCAGCAGAGGAGATCACCAGATCAAACTCCTTTTTGTCTTTCTTATGTTTTAAAGAAAACTTTTCTCCTTTTTCGTCTGATAATCCTGAGATGACAAGCTGTGGAGATGAACCAGAATTCTGTTGGTACCAAAAGAGATAATATACAGAGCCTGAATAGTTGCAGGAGAGAGTCACATCGGCTCCTTCCAAACCCATCAGTACATCTTTAAATGGTGTCAGTAAATCCTCAGAGGATCCTGAAAACAACAAAGACAGATTTCAGAATGATGTTTTGACTTAAATTCTTTCTCTTTAATCTCAGTTTAGTTTTATAAAAAGTGAATCCAAACATCAACTAAATGTTTTTCAGGTCTATCCTCCATTTTAAAATCTGGCTCCATCTTCTGTTGACTTACCTGTCTGAAAGGAGACGATCATCATCCAAAGGAAGAGCAGAAACATTATTTTCACTTGTACTGAGTGAACAGCAGAGAGAACACAGCAGCTCCTCAGTTACAACATGAAGCCTTTCATATTCAGCTGTGTAGCTCCTCCTCCTGCTGTGTTCTGTTTCCAGTCAGGCTGATGGAAGCTTTAGAAAAGACACTGATGCTGCACTCATCTTCATCAGCATCTTCATCATCATCATCATCATCAGTATCATCATCATCTTTGTCAGCTTAAAGGAGGAATCTTTAAAAAATCCATCTGGAGAAAAACAATTTTGTGACAAATCAATAAAATCAGATGATCATAGATATCACACAGAGATTGAAAGTGAGGAGACTCAGTGTTCCCACTTCTGATGGACAGTGAATGCAGCATGAGTCCCATCAGAACTTGTTTTTGTGAGTTCTTCAGATTAACTTTGTTAACACGGTTTTCTGCAGGTACCCAGCATGAAATTAATGTACAAACACAACATGTTTTTGGGCTGAAAATAACTAGTGTGGAGGTTAATCTGAACCCTTCGTCTAATTAAACTATCGATGCTGTTCTTCACTATACAGGAACTCATGAACTGACACGTCTGAATATTGAGACAGAACAAAACTTTTCATTAGTTTTTACTTTGGGTGGAAGATTAGTGGACTTTGCTTTAAAGGTAAATCTGGAACATTTCCTCCACAGTATGAAGTGGACAGCAGTGATGATGGAGTTTCTGTCAAACCTGATGATGAACTCTGATACTGCTGGATTTAGCTGGAAGTTTTCCTTCAGAAAAACAAAAATTATTCAGAAACACAGAGTTTATTTCATGGAGACTTCAAAGTTATTACCATATAATTGTGTTTGTTTCCATGTTATATTGTGTTTGCAGCATCATGCAGCTGTTTCCTTGTTGATGTGGATCTGCTGCTCATGTGAATCCTCCCACAGTGTTTCATTAGCAGCTGGAACCACAGTGACTCTGATAAAACAGGAATTAGCAGAATCCATCTGATATGAAGCTGTGGTTTGAATACCACTTCCCTCCTCTTTGAAGAGTATTCAGATATCTGTGTTCAGGTTTTTGTACAGCCTCTTCTACACTTTGTATCACTGTGTTTCTACAGCACAGTAGTAGAGAGCTGTGTCTGCCAGGGTTAGCTTTGTGATGGTCAGTTCAGTGGATGTATCTGTTGTTTGGGAGCCATATCGTTTATCTGGAATATATTCGGCACCACTCCGATTTTTTTCTCCTTTCCAGAGTATAAACTGAGGAGCCTGAAGGTCAGAATGATGTTTGTACCAGTAAAGCCAAACTCTATCTGCACTTGTCTGATATGTACATGTGAGAGTGACAGATCGTCCTTCTCTTCCACTGACTTCATCTTGTTGAGGAGAGATTGTGTCTCCAGCTATTAGTCCTGGAAAAAGTAGAGAAAATGAAGCCATTAGACTAACATTGTCCATGAGGCTGAGAGGAGAAGACAGTGGAAAATGTCACCTGTACAGTGTTACTCTGTGGACATTCACAACTAAATCAACTGTAGAACTCTGTCAGTTCAATTTACAAGATGATCCAAACATGATTTTCATTCTATCAGAGCAAAGAAAGAAGAAAAGTAGTGAAATGCAGTCTGTATATCTGGTTAATGCAGCAGCTTCAACAAAACTTTAATCCCTGTTCTTAAACTCACCTATAATGTGAGATAGAAGCAAAAAGAGGTGAAGCAACATGTCTTTGGAGTTCTTATAGCCAGACAGACAGCAGATGAACAATGTTCTTCCACTGCAGTAGAATGAGGAAGAAATAATGTCATTGGATGAGCTGAAGTTCAGTGGGCGGGGCCCATTACCTGTTAACATGATTGTTTGACTTCAGCTCAACCAATCAGATTCTTTTCTGCTTCCACAGCAGCTCTGTTTCTGTCTCTGATCTTTACTGCTTAATTTCTCTGTTGTCTTTGTCATCAGTCCAATGACTCAACAACCAGTGCTTTAACAGTGTGGGAGTCCCCCTAGTGGATGTTGTGGAGTATTGTGTTGTCTTTGCTCCAAAGGTTTTTGTACAGAGTTTTGGTGTTTCCTGTCACTGTGGGCTGCAGAGCACAGTAGTACACAGCAGAGTCAGACGGATGAAGCTCCTGCATCTTCAGATTAACTGATTTGTCTTTGAGCTCAGCATCAAACCTGTCTTTGCTGAACTCTGGAGCATTATCTCCTGTTGATGATATTCGTTTCAACATGTACTTTGGGTGACTATTTACTTCTTGTTTGTACCAGAACAATGTGGGACCAGCAACATTGGTCTCATAAGTACAGTTGAGTGTAACTGAGCCTCCTTCAGCAGCAGTGACATCTTCTCTCGGCTGGGTCACTTTGTCTTCTCCTTTACACTCTGAGGAAGAACAGAACATGCAGAGGAAGTGATGAATCAATAAAGATGATTGATTAAATGAGAACAATCGGCAGCTTTAAAGAGTTCTATCACATGTAGAATAGATGTCATTTTCACTGATCATTGTCACTTTGAACCATAGAATGTCTTTTTACAAGGTAACAAATGGCAGCAGAAGTGATCTGCTCTAATTTTCTGTAGAATGAACATTAAAAGCTCTTCATGTGCAGCTCAGTAATGTGCCCAAGTGTTTGAAGAGGAAACATGTTGAGCTTTCTATCTTACCAAAAAAAAGAGCAGCAAGAATAATCCACAGCCAATGTTCCATCTGTACAACAAGGTTTAAATCAACAGGAGAAACTAGCTGATGCTCAACATTCAGTCTGACAATTGTTCTCTTCACAGCAGCAGTTCTTATTGACAGAAAGCTTGAACACAGAGCAGAAGCAGAGCACCGCCTACTTGATAACGTTGCCCTCTGGTGGAGGTAAAGAGTTGAGTTTAAATGTGGATAAAAAGCTTCAAGTTGCTTGTCAGTGAGGTTGTTGGAAGGCCTGAGAGTGAGTTGGAGAAAAAATATTCTGGTCATTGATATTGTGAGTCTGGCTAAATTGTTTTTTCTCCTCGTTTTATGAGCCCTTAAAGACAAATGAAAGAATAGAAAATCATGTCATCCTTTCTCCAAGTCTGACCAATTAAACATTTTTTTCTCCTGACTTTATAACTTTAATCATCAAACATTGAGTCTCTATAACTTCGAATTTCACCAACACTGATCCAGGTTACAAAGCTTCTATATCTGTTACAGTAAATCTACAAATAAAGAGCTCCATGTTTCTGCACAGAGGTGTTTGTACAAATAAAATCCAACTGAAAAGGATTTTATTGTCTGTCACCATTTATGCATCAGATTATAGGTCTCTATGATTTCTCTCTTTATTCAACACCTCAAAACGTAAAAGTTCAACTTGTAACAGAACAATAATTTTCTCCTGCAACCTTCAACTTAAAATAAACTGCTGTATTTCTACCTTTCCTAAATAAAACGGATGAACCAGCAGTCTTGTAAAATATGCGGGAAAAGTGTCGCTCAAAGTAATCACTGTTGGAACCACACAGAAATTCATACAGGTGAGAATATTAATGTTTGAAGTCTCTGAGTGTACACAGGGGAAAATGATAAAACATAAAAAAAAATAAAAAGTATGAAAACATCAAATATTTAATGAAAACTTAATAACTGCTGGAAACTGGCTACTCTTGTGTGAGTTTATTGTATATTTACATTAGCAACCGTAATTATGCATAGTTACGGTTGCTGACATCGGATTGGACAGTAGCCGTTAGTGGGAGGGGCTTAGCGAAGGGTCAGCTCGAAATTGGATGAAAAGGGAAACGCTCGTTATCGGTTTATTCCATTATTCATTTGAGCATAAAATCGAAAACTGAAAAAACTAGTCATCCGGCCTTGTTTCTATGTGGAACATAGAAGCTGAATGCAGCTTCTCCATGTCTGGTTCTGATTGGGAACTGATAAAAACCAGATCCAGATGACCTGAGGGGTCTGGAAGGTTCATACTGGGTCAGGAGGTCACTGATGTATTTTGGTCCTGGACCATTCAGAGCTTTATAGACCAGCATCAGAACTTTAAGGTCTATCCTCTGATGGACAGGCAGCCAGTGTAAAGACCTCAGAGCTGGACTGATGTGGTGCACTTTTTTGGTCTTAGTGAGGACTGGAGCAGCTGGGTTCTGAATGAGCTGCAGTCGACTGACTGACTTTTTAGGTAGTCTTGTAAAGATACTGTTACAATAATCAAACCTACTAAAGATGAATGCACGGACTAGTTTTTCCAGGTCCTGCTGAGACATCAGATCTTTTAACGTGCATATATTCTTAAGGTGATAGTCGCCTGACTTTATAGTTGCCTTAATGTGTTTTTCCAAATTTAGGTCTGAGTCCATCACTACAGCCAGATTTCTGGCCTGGTTGGTAGTTTTTAGGTGTATAGATTGAAGCTCTGTGGTGACCTGTAATCGTTTCTCTTTGGCTCCAAAGACAATTGCCTAAGTTTTGTTTTTGTTTAGCTGGAGAAAGTTTTGGCACATCCAGTCATTAATCTCAATGCATTTACCAAGGGCCTGTACAGGGCCTCGGTCTCCTGGTGACATTGTAATATATATGTGTGTCATCTGCATAGCTATGGTAGTTTTTTTATTTATTTATTTTTTTATATAGGGAATTATTCCCTGAGTCTGGTCCATTTTTTTTTTCTTCAGCACAAGTTTCTTGTGCTTACCTTAAATCACTTTTACAAAAAATTTCAACTGTGTTGTAAGAAACCAGAGGAACAGTGTGTGAGTCCCTCTAGTGGATGTTGTGGAGTATTGTGTTGTCTTTGCTCCAAAGGTTTTTGTACAGAGTTTTTGTGTTTCCTGTCACTGTGGGCCTCACAGCACAGTAGTACACAGCAGAGTCTGTCACTGCAGCAGAGGAGATCACCAGATCCATTTGTTTTTTATCATCACTCACTTTATAAGACAGTCCAGGGACTGGAGCTGATATTTCTGTTCCTGTTCCAAAATGAGAGATCAGGAACTCTGGTGGTTTTCCTGGATATTGTTGATACCAGAAGAAATAATCACTGCCAGTTGCTGTTTGATGGTAAGTGTAGGACAGAGTAACAGAGCTGCCTTCTAAACTGGACTCTTCATCTTTGACTGCAGTGAGTTGTTCACAGCTGACACCTAAAGGAAGAGAGAAGTCAAATAACTGAACAACAAACATAAAATGCTGAAATGAATATTTGAAAGAATCAAACAAACCTGTTACAATGAGTAGAAACAGCAGAGTGAATACAAATGTCTGCAAAGACAGCATGTTGAATAAAGGTAATGTCTGTGGTTCGTGTGTTGAACTGTGTTGAATGTGGAAGTTTGTGTCTCTTCTATAGTTCAGTAACAGCTCAGCTCCTCCCTGAATCTCTCCTCTTTGATCTGTAGTTTCTCTTCTCTCAGGTCTTCTTCCTCCTGGTTTGTTAGCTTCATATTTAATAATGTTGAGGTCATGAGATTACATCCTGAATGTTTTATAACAGGAGTTTAAGGCAGGAATTTGCTATTTTAACAGTTGTAACCTCAAGGACTGATTCTGCCTTCAGAACTGTTCTTTTAAACCAGCTGGTTATGAAATGTCAACATGTGATATGTCTCAGATTATATGGACAGTATATATAAATATTTTCAAAGAAAGAAACAAACAATCAGTTCTTGCAAAATATTTGGCAAAAGTTTCACCAGGTTTCATTTGGTCATTTTGCAAAATATGTGGGAAAAGATTTTATTAAGATGACATAACTTCAGCAACTTTTAACATTTAGTCATGGAAAATTTCATTGTTTCATCATCTTATTTTGGCTTTTGGCCTTCATCAGGCTCATTATAAAACTTACATCCAGTTCAGAACAACAAACAGCATTCATATATGGCATCCTGTGATGGATGGAAACCTCTTCATGTTGTACCCCTGGAGCTCCTCTGTTCAGTGATTTGTTTTTTTTAAGAGAATTTGATGTTTCACTGATATTTCTATTTAGCCATGTGGACACTGCATCAAGTATGTTGATGATGCTTCAACTGTTGATTACAATTTTTGGCATTCATTTTGATCAAGTTAATTGTGAGTTTACTAGCACAAATAAGCTCTAACAAGTCCAACCCCCCATGTTTCTGCCTTTCTACCCCAAAATGCCGAATATGTAATTTTTTCGAGGTGGATGGTGTGAAATCTTCCAGCAGTCAGCATTGTATTCCAGTTTGTAGGATCTGTATTAAAGGAAGAGGACAGAAAGTTATTGTCTGTTGTTATCAACATGTAAAAGCAGGAATTTTTTATAAAGAGTTTATCTTAATGCTTTGAATTTTTAATTTGAAAATCATGGAACTCTGAAATAGTTATTTTTAGAATAAAACCACATCATTAAGATAAAATTTAAAGAAATAAGTGAAAAAAGTTATTGTTTAGTGGTTTCGACTGTGTTTGTTCCTCCAGGTGACCAACAACCATATAAATAAGTTTTTTTTTAGAATAAAGGAGGCCAGATTCATTAAGATAGCAGTAAATGGGGTTTTGATTCCCTGATGTAAAGAAAATACTCAAATACACCTGAAAAACAGATTTATATTTCACGTGTATGTATGTGTATGTTTGGCTTTTACATTTAACTATCATATTAAATATTATTTGTTTTGTCATACTTTGTATTTCTATTATTCTATTAAGAATAATAGAAAATGAAAGTGAAGAAACTGATGTGACCATCACAAAAAACAATGAAGCAGCAAAAACACTGAGATATGTTTTATTCTCATCTATAAAAAGAATGTTGACAGAATCATAACAAACCAGAGAAGTGTAACAGTGTGTGAGTCCCTCTAGTGGATGTTGTGGAGTATTGTGTTGTCTTTGCTCCAAAGGTTTTTGTATAGAGTGCCTCACAGCACAGTAGTACACAGCAGAGTCTGTTACTGCAGCAGAGGAGATCACCAGATTTATTTCCTTTTTATCCACTTCAATCTCCAGTTCTGTTATTTTTTTATTACCAACAGCTCCTGAAGCAGAGTGAGAGATCAGGAGCTCTGGTGGTTTTTCTGGATATTGTCGATACCAGAAGAAATAGTTACTAGTTGACAGTTTGGGATAACTGTAGGACAGAGTAACTGAGCTGCCTTCTAAACTGGACTCTTCATCCTTGACTGCAGTGAGTTCTTCACAGCTGACACCTAAAGGAAGAGAGAAGTGTTTTATATTTCATCATAAATCTCTTTAGAAATTAATAATATTCATAAAACTTTGAAATGTAAATTCATTAATGATGTAGAATGTAACATACCTGTTAGAATCCTGATAATCAGGATAGAAAGCACAGAATAGTCCATGTTGAATAAAGGTAATGTTTGTGTGTTGAACTGTGTTGAATGTGGAAGTTTGTGTCTCTTCTATAGTTCAGTAACAGCTCAGCTCCTCCCTGAATCTCTTCTGTTTGATCTGTAGTTTCTCTTCTCTCAGTTCCTCTTCCTCCTGGTTTGTTAGCTCCATATTTAATAATGTTGAGGTCATGAGATTACATCCTGAATGTTTTATAACAGGAGTTTCAGGCAGGAATTTACTATTTTAACAGTTGTAACCTCAAGGACTGATTCTACCTTCATAACTGTTCTTTTAAACCAGCTGGTTATGAAATGTCAACATGTGATATGTCTCAGATTATATGGACAGTATATATTAATCTTTTCATAGAAAGAAACAAACAATAAGTTCTTGCGAAACATTTGGCAAACGTTTCAGCTAAAAAGTTCTCATTTGGTAATTTTTCAAAATATGTGGGAAAAGATTTTATTAAGATGACATAACTTCAGCAACACTTTTAACATTTATTCATGGAACATTTCATTGTTTCATCATCTTATTTTGGCTTTTGGCCTTCATCAGGCTCATTATAAAACTTACATCCAGTACAGAACAACAAACAGCATTCATATATGGTATCGTGTGATGGATGGAAACCTCTTCACAAAAAATAATGAAGCAGCAAAAACATTGAGATATGTTTTATTCTCATCTGTACAAAGGATGTTGACAGAAGCATAATAAACCAGAGAAGTGTAACAGTGTGGGAGTCCCCCTAGTGGATGTTGTGGAGTATTGTGTTGTCTTTGCTCCAAAGGTTTTTGTACAGAGTTTTGGTGTTTCCTGTCACTGTGGGCCGCAGAGCACAGTAGTACACAGCAGAGTCAGACGGATGAAGCTCCTGGATCTTCAGATTAACTGATTTGTCCTTGAGCTCAGCATCAAATCTGTCTTTGCTGAACTCTGGAGCATTATCTCCTGTTGATGATATTCGTTTCAACATGTACTTTGGATAACTATTTATTTCTTGTTTGTACCAGAATAATGTGGGACCAGTATAACTGGTTTCATAAGTACAGTTGAGTGTAACTGAGCCTCCTTCGGCAGCAGTGACATCTTCTCTCGGCTGGGTCACTTTGTCTTCTCCTTTACACTCTGAGGAAGAACAGAACATGCAGAGGAAGAGATAAATCAATAAAGATGATTGATTAAAGGAGAACAATCGGCAGCTTTAAAGAATTCTATCACATGTAGAATAGATGTCATTTTCACTGATCATTGTCACTTTGAACCATAGAAGGTGTTTTTACAAGGTAACAAATGGCAGCAGAAGTGATCTGCTCTGATTTTCTGTAGAATGAACATTAAAAGCTCTTCATGTGCAGCTCAGTAATGTGTCCAAGTGTTTGAAGATGAAACATGTTGAGCTTTCTATCTTACCAAAGAAAAGAGCAGCAAGAATAATCCACAGCCAATGTTCCATCTGTACAACAAGGTTTAATTCAACTGGAGAAACGAGCTGATGTTCAACATTCAGTCTGACAATTGTTCTCTTCACAGCAGCAGTTCTTATTGACAGAAAGCTTGAACACAGAGCAGAAGCAGAGCACCGCCTACTTGATAATGTCGCCCTCTGCTGGAGGTAAAGAGTTGATTTTAAAGGTGGAAAAACAGGCTTCCAGAAGCTTGTCAGTGAGTTGTTTTTTGTGTTTTTTTCTATCCTTCACAAAGAGCCTCAGACTACTTGGTAATATGCTTATTAGCAGCCTTCAGGTAAATGCAGACACACATACATACAGTCTGTGTGGTGTAACTTGATGTCTGGCTCATGGACCCTGTAGTTTCTCTTCTCTCAGGTCCTCTTCCTCCTGGTTTTTTAGCTCCATATTTAATGATGTTGAGGTCATGAGATTATATCGTTAATGTTTTATAACAGGAGTTTCAGGCAGGAATTTACTATTTACAGAGTTGTAACCTCAAGGACTAATTCTGCCTTCATAACTGTTCTTTTAAACCAGCTGGTTATGAAATGTCAACATGTGATATGTCTCAGATTATATGGACAGTATATATTAATCTTTTCATAGAAAGAAACAAATAATCAGTTCTTGCGAAACATTTGGCAAAAGTTTCAGCTAAAAAGTTCTCATTTGGTCATTTTGCAAAATATGTGGGAAAAGATTTTATTAAGATGACAGAACTTCAGCAAAACATTTGACATTTATTCATGGAACATTTCATTGTTTTATCATCTTATTTTTCTTTTGGCCTTCATCAGGGTCATTATAAAACTCACATCCAGTTCAGAACAACAAACAGCATTCATATATGGCATCGTGTGATGGATGGAAACCTCTTCATGTTGTTAGCCTGGAGCTCCTCTGTTCAGTGATTTGTTTTTTAAGAGAATTTGATGTTTCACTTATATTTCTATGTAGCCATGTGGACACTGCATCAAGTATGTTGATGAGGCTTCAACTGTTGATTACAATTTTTGGCATTAATTTTGATCAAGTTAATTGTGAGTTTACTTACATAAATAAGCTCTAACAAGTCTAACTCCCCATGTTTCTGCCTTTCTACCACAAAATGACGAATATGTAATTTTTTCGAGGTGGATGGTGTGAAATCTTCCAGCAGGCAGCATTGTATTCCAGTTTGTAGAATCTGCATTAAAGGAAGAGGACAGAAAGTTATTGTCTGTTTTTATCAAGATGTAAAAGCAGGAATTTTTTATAAAGAGTTTATCTTAATGCTTTGAATTTTCCATTTAAAAATCATGGAACTCTGAAATAATAGAGATTTGTTATTTTTAGAATAAAACCACATCATTAAGATAAAACTTAAAGAAATAAGTGAAAAAAGTTATTGTTTAGTTTCGACAGTGTTTGTTCCTCCAGGTGACCAACAAACATAAATAAGTGTTTTTGAGAATAAAGGAGGCCAGATTCATTAAGATAGCAGTAGATGGGGTTTTGACTCCTTGATGTAAAGAAAATACTCAAGTACACCTGAAAACAGATATATTTCACCTGTATGATCCACCACATGTTTGGCTTTTACATTTAACTATCATATTAAACATTATTTGTTTTGTCATACTATATATTTCTATTATTCTATTAAGAATCAAAATGTGACTGTCACAAAAGCTTCACTCAAGCAGCAAAAATACTGAGATATGTTTTATTCTCATCTGTACAAAGAATATTGACAGAAGCATAACAAACCAGAGAAGTGTAACAGTGTGTGAGTCCCTCTAGTGGATGTTGTGGAGTATTGTGTTGTCTTTGCTCCAAAGGTTTTTGTACAGAGTTTTGGTGTTTCCTGTCACTGTGGGCCGCAGAGCACAGTAGTACACAGCAGAGTCAGACGGATGAAGCTCCTGGATCTTAAGATTAACTGATTTTCCTTTGAGCTCAGCATCAAATCTGTCTTTGCTGAACTCTGGAGCATTATCTCCTGTTGATGATATTCGTTTCAACATGTACTTTGGGTAACTTTTTACTTCTTGTTTGTACCAGAATAATGTGGGACTTGCTCGACTTGTTTCATAAGAACAGTTGAGTGTAACTGAGCCTCCTTCAGCAGCAGTGACATCTTCTCTTGGCTGGGTCACTTTGTCTTCTCCTTTACACTCTGGGGAAGAACAGAACATGCAGAGGAAGAGATGAATCAATAAAGATGATTGATTAAAGGAGAACAATTGGCAGCTTTAAAGAGTTCTATCACATGTAGAATAGATGTAATTTTCACTGATCATTGTCACTTTGAACCATAGAAGGTGTTTTAACAAGGTAACAAATGTCAGCATAAATGATCTGCTCTGATTTTCTGTAGAATGAACATTAAAAGCTCTTCATGTGCAGCTCAGTAATGTGTCCAAGTGTTTGAAGAGGAAACATGTTGAGCTTTCTATCTTACCAAAGAAAAGAGCAGCAAGAATAATCCACAGCCAATGTTCCATCGGTACAACAAGGTTTAAATCAACAGCAGAAACTAGCTGATGTTCAACATTCAGTCTGACAATTGTTCTCTTCACAGCAGCAGTTCTTATTGACAGACCGCTTGAACACAGAGCAGAAGCAGAGCACCGCCTACTTGATAATGTCGCCCTCTGCTGGAGGTAAAGAGTTGATTTTAAAGGTGTAAAAACAGGCTTCTAGCAGCTTGTCAGTGAGATTGTTGGAAGGACTGAGAGTCAGTTGGAGAAAAAATATTCTGATCATTGGTATTGTGAGTCTGGCTGAATTGTTTTTTTTCTCCTGACTTTATAACTTTAATCATCAAACATTGAGTCTCTATAACTTCTAATTTCACCAACACTGATCCAGGTTACAGAGCTTCTGTATCTGTTACAGGAAATCTTCAAATAAAACGGGCCATGTGTCCATGTTTCTGCACAGAGGTTTAATTTCTGTCACCATTTATGCATCAGATTATAAGTCTCTATGATTTCTCTCTTTATTCAACACCTCAAAATGTAAAAGTTCAACATATAATAGAACAATAATTTTCTCCTGAAACCTTCAACTTAAAATAAACTGCTGTATTTCTACCTTTCCTAAATAAAACGGATAAACCAGCAGTCTTGCAAAATATGCGGGAAAAGTGTTGCTCAAAGTAATCATTGTTTGGACCACACAGAAATTCATACAGGTGAGAATATTAATTTCTGAAGTCTCTGAGTGTACACAGGGGAAAATGATAAAACATTTAAAAAAATAAAAAGTATGAAAACATCAAATATTTAATGAAAACTTAATAACTGCTGGAAACTGGCTACTCTTGTGTGAGTTTATTGTACATTTACATTAGCAACCATAATTATGCATAGTTACGGTTGCTGACATTGGATTGGACAGAAGCCGTCGTTGGGAGGGGCTTAGCGAAGGGTCAGCTCGAAATTGGATGAAACGGGAAACGCTCGTTATCGGTTTATTCCATTATTCATTTGAGCATAAAATCGAAAACTGAAAAAACGAGTCATCCGGCCTTGTTTCTATGTGGAGCATAGAAGCTGAATGGAGCTTCTCCATGTCTGGTTCTGACTCTGGGAACTGATAAAGACCAGATCCAGATGACCTGAGGAGTCTGGAAGGTTCATAGTGGGTCAGGAGGTCACTGATGTATTTTGGTCCTGGACCATTCAGAGCTTTATAGACCAGCATCAGAACTTTAAGTTCTATCCTCTGATGGACAGGCAGCCAGTGTAAAGACCTCAGAGCTGGACTGATGTGGTCCACTATTTTGGTCTTAGTGAGGACTCGAGCAGCTGAGTTCTGAATGAACTGCAGTTGTCTGACTGACTTTTTAGGGAGTCCTGTAAAGATGCTGTTACTTAAATCAAACCTACTAAAGATGAATGCATGGACTAGTTTTTCCAGGTCCTGCTGAGACATCAGATCTTTTAACCTTGATATATTCTGAACGTGATTGTAGGCTGACTTTATAATTGCCTTAATGTGTTTGTCCAAATTTAGGTCTGAGTCCATCACTACAGCTAGATTTCTGGCCTGGTTGGTAGTTTTTAGGTGTATAGATTGAAGCTCTGTGTGACCTGTAATCGTTTCTCTTTGGCTCCAAAGACAATTACCTCAGTTTTGTTTTTGTTTAGCTGGAGAAAGTTGTGGCACATCCAGTCATTAATCTCCTCAATGCATTTACCAAGGGCCTGTACAGGGCCTCGGTCTCCTGGTGACATTGTAATACATATCTGCGTGTCATCTGCATAGCTATGGTAGTTTATTTATTTATTTATTTTTATATAGAGAATTATTCACTGAGTCTGGTCCATTTTTTCTTCAGCACAAGTTTCTTGTGCTTACCTTAAATCACTTTTACAAAAAATTTCAACTTTGTTGTAAGAAACAAGAGGAACAGTGTGTGAGTCCCTCTAGTGGATGTTGTGGAGTATTGTGTTGTCTTTGCTCCAAAGGTTTTTGTACAGAGTTTTGTTGTTTCCTGTCACTGTGGGCTGCAGAGCACAGTAGTACACAGCAGAGTCTGTCACTGCAGCAGAGGAGATCACCAGATCAAACTCCTTTTTGTCTTTCTTATGTTTTAAAGAAAACTTTTCTCCTTTTTCGTCTGATAATCCTGAGATGACAAGCTGTGGAGATGAACCAGAATTCTGTCGGTACCAAAAGAGATATCGTACAGAGCCTGAATAGTTGCAGGAGAGAGTCACATCGTCTCCTTCCAAACCCATCAGTACATCTTTAAATGGTGTCAGTAAATCCTCAGAGGATCCTGAAAACAACAAAGACAGATTTCAGAATGATGTTTTGACTTAAATTCTTTCTCTTTAATCTCAGTTTAGTTTTATAAAAAGTGAATCCAAACATCAACTAAATGTTTTTCAGGTCTATCCTCCCTTTTAAAATCTGCCTCCATCTTCTGTTGACTTACCTGTCTGAAAGGAGACGATCATCATCAAAATGAAGAGCAGAAACATTATTTTCACTTGTACTGAGTGAACAGCAGAGAGAACACAGCAGCTCCTCAGTTACAACATGAAGCCTTTCATATTCAGCTGTGTAGCTCCTCCTCCTGCTGTGTTCTGTTTCCATTCAGGCTGATGGAAGCTTTAGAAAAGACACTGATGCTGCACTCATCTTCATCAGCATCATCAGCAGCAGCAGCATCATCAGTATCATCATCATCTTTGTCAGCTTAAAGGAGGAATCTTTAGAAAATCCATCTGGAGAAAAACAATCTTGTGACAAATCAATAAAATCAGATGATCATAGATATCACACAGAGATTGAAAGTGAGGAGACTCAGTGTTCCCACTTCTGATGGACAGTGAATGCAGCATGAGTCCCATCAGAACTTGTTTTTGTGAGTTCTTCAGATTAACTTTGTTAACATGGTTTTCTGCAGGTACCCAGCATGAAATTAATGTACAAACACAACATGTTTTTAGGCTGAAAGTAACTAGTGTGGAGGTTAATCTGAACCCTTCGTCTAATTAAACTACCAATGCTGTTCTTCACTATACAGGAACTCATGAACTGACACGTCTGAATATTGAGACAGAGTAAAACTTTTCATTAGTTTTTACTTTGGGTGGAAGATGAGTGGACTTTGCTTTAAAGGTAAATCTGGAACATTTCCTCCACAGTATGAAGTGGACAGCAGTGATGATGGAGTTTCTGTCAAACCTGATGATGAACTCTGATACTGCTGGATTTAGCTGGAAGTTTTCCTTCAGAAAAACAAAAATTATTCAGAAACGCAGAGTTTAATTCATGGAGACTTCAAAGTTATTACCATATAATTGTGTTTGTTTCCATGTTATATTGTGTTTGCAGCATCATGCAGCTGTTTCCTTGTTGATGTGGATCTGCTGCTCATGTGAATCCTCCCACAGTGTTTCATTAGCAGCTGGAACCACAGTGACTCTAATAAAACAGGAATTAGCAGAATCCATCTGCTATGAAGCTGTGGTTTGAATACCACTTCCCTCCTCTTTGAAGAGTAGTCAGATATCTGTGTTCAGGTTTTTGTACAGCCTCTTCTACACTTTGTATCACTGTGTTTCTACAGCACAGTAGTAGAGAGCTGTGTCTGCCAGGGTTAGCTTTGTGATGGTCAGTTCAGTGGATGTATCTGTTGTTTGGGAGCCATATCGTTTATCTGGAATATATTCATAACTACTCTGATCTTTTGCTCCTTTCCGGAGTATAAACTGAGGAGCCTGAAGGTCAGAATGATGTTTGTACCAGTGAAGCCAAACACCACTGTAACTTGTCTGATATGTACATGTGAGAGTGACAGATCGTCCTTCTCTTCCACTGACTTCATCTTGTTGAGGAGAGATTGTGTCTCCAGCTATTAGTCCTGGAAAAAGTAGAGAAAATGAAGCCATTAGACTAACATTGTCCATGAGGCTGAGAGGAGAAGACAGTGGAAAATGTCACCTGTACAGTGTTACTCTGTGGACATTCACAACTAAATCAACTGTAGAACTCTGTCAGTTCAATTTACAAGATGATCCAAACATGATTTTCATTCTATCAGAGCAAAGAAAGAAGAAAAGTAGTGAAATGCAGTCTGTATATCTGGTTAATGCAGCAGCTTCAACAAAACTTTAATCCCTGTTCTTAAACTCACCTATAATGTGAGATAGAAGCAAAAAGAGGAGAAGCAACATGTCTTTGGAGTTCTTAAAGCCAGACAGACAGCAGATGAACAATGTTCTTCCACTGCAGTAGAATGAGGAAGAAATAATGTCATTGGATGAGCTGAAGTTCAGTGGGCGGGGCCCATTACCTGTTGACATGATTGTTTGACTTCAGCTCAACCAATCAGATTCTTTTCTGCTTCCACAGCAGCTCTGTTTCTGTCTCTGATCTTTACTGCTTCATTTCTCTGTTGTCTTTGTCATCAGTCCAATGACTCAATAACCAATGCTTTAACAGTGTGTGAGTCCCTCTAGTGGATGTTGTGGAGTATTGTGTTGTCTTTGCTCCAAAGGTTTTTGTACAGAGTTTTGGTGTTTCCTGTCACTGTGGGCTGCAGAGCACAGTAGTACACAGCAGAGTCAGACGGATGAAGCTCCTGGATCTTCAGATTAACTGATTTTCCTTTGAGCTCAGCATCAAATCGGTCTTTGCTGAACTCTGGAGCATTATCTCCTGTTGATGATATTCGTTTCAACATGTACTTTGGGTAACTATTTACTTCTTGTTTGTACCAGAACAATGTGGGAGTATAACTTGTCTCATAAGTACAGTTGAGTGTAACTGAGCCTCCTTCAGCAGCGGTGACATCTTCTCTTGGCTGGGTCACTTTGTCTTCTCCTTTACACTCTGGGGAAGAACAGAACATGCAGAGGAAGAGATGAATCAATAAAGATGATTGATTAAAGGAGAACAGTCAGTAGCTTTAAAGAGTTCTATCACATGTAGAATAGATGTAATTTTCACTGATCATTGTCACTTTGAACCATAGAAGGTGTTTTAACAAGGTAACAAATGTCAGCATAAATGATCTGCTCTGATTTTCTGTAGAATGAACATTAAAAGCTCTTCATGTGCAGCTCAGTAATGTGTCCAAGTGTTTGAAGAGGAAACATGTTGAGCTTTCTATCTTACCAAAGAAAAGAGCAGCAAGAATGATCCACAGCCAATGTTCCATCGGTACAACAAGGTTTAAATCAACAGCAGAAACTAGCTGATGTTCAACATTCAGTCTGACAATTGTTCTCTTCACAGCAGCAGTTCTTATTGACAGAAAGCTTGAACACAGAGCAGAAGCAGAGCACCGCCTACTTGATAATGTCGCCCTCTGCTGGAGGTAAAGAGTTGATTTTAAAGGTGTAAAAACAGGCTTCTAGCAGCTTGTCAGTGAGATTGTTGGAAGGACTGAGAGTCAGTTGGAGAAAAAATATTCTGATCATTGGTATTGTGAGTCTGGCTGAATTGTTTTTTTTTCTCCTGACTTTATAACTTTAATCATCAAACATTGAGTCTCTATAACTTCTAATTTCACCAACACTGATCCAGGTTACAGAGCTTCTGTATCTGTTACAGGAAATCTTCAAATAAAACGGGCCATGTGTCCATGTTTCTGCACAGAGGTTTAATTTCTGTCACCATTTATGCATCAGATTATAAGTCTCTATGATTTCTCTCTTTATTCAACACCTCAAAATGTAAAAGTTCAACATATAATAGAACAATAATTTTCTCCTGAAACCTTCAACTTAAAATAAACTGCTGTATTTCTACCTTTCCTAAATAAAACGGATAAACCAGCAGTCTTCTAAAATATGCGGGAAAAGTGTTGCTCAAAGTAATCATTGTTGGGACCACACAGAAATTCATACAGGTGAGAATATTAATTTCTGAAGTCTCTGAGTGTACACAGGGGAAAATGATAAAACATTTAAAAAAATAAAAAGTATGAAAACATCAAATATTTAATGAAAACTTAATAACTGCTGGAAACTGGCTACTCTTGTGTGAGTTTATTGTACATTTACATTAGCAACCATAATTATGCATAGTTACGGTTGCTGACATCGGATTGGACAGAAGCCGTCTTTGGGAGGGGCTTAGCGAAGGGTCAGCTCGAAATTGGATGAAACGGGAAACGCTCGTTATCGGTTTATTCCATTATTCATTTGAGCATAAAATCGAAAACTGAAAAAACGAGTCATCCGGCCTTGTTTCTATGTGGAACATAGAAGCTGAATGCAGCTTCTCCATGTCTGGTTCTGACTCTGGGAACTGATAAAAACCAGATCCAGATGACCTGAGGGGTCTGGAAGGTTCATACTGGGCCAGGAGGTCACTGATGTATTTTGGTCCTGGACCATTCAGAGCTTTATAGACCAGCATCAGAACTTTAAGGTCTATCCTCTGATGGACAGGCAGCCAGTGTAAAGACCTCAGAGCTGGACTGATGTGGTCCACTTTTTCGGTCTTAGTGAGGACTCGAGCAGTTGAGCTGCAGTTGTCTAACTGACTTTTTAGGTAGTCCTGTAAAGATGCTGTTAGAATAATCAAGCATACTGAAGATGAATGCATGGAGTAGTTTTTCCAGGTCCTGCTGAGACATCAGATCTTTTAACTTTTATGTGTTCTTAAGGTGATAGTCGCCTGACTTTATAATTGCCTTAATGTGTTTTACTAAATTTAGGTCTGAGTCCATCACTACACCCAGATTTCTGGCCTGGTTGGTAGTTTTTAGGTGTATAGATTGAAGCTCTGTGGTGACCTGTAATCGTTTCTCTTTGGCTCCAAAGACAATTGCCTAAGTTTTGTTTTTGTTTAGCTGGAGAAAGTTGTGGCACATCCAGTCATTAATCTCCTCAATGCATTTACCAAGGGCCTGTACAGGCCCTCGGTCTCCTGGTGACATTATAATACATATCTGCGTGTCATCTGCATAGCTATGGTAGTTTATTTATTTATTTTTAATTATTATTTATTTATTATTATTATTTATTCACTGAGTCTGGATCATTTTTTTTCTTCAGCACAAGTTTCTTGTGCTTACCTCAAATCACTTTTACAAAACATTTCAACTGTGTTGTAACAAACAAGAGGAACAGTGTGTGAGTCCCTCTAGTGGATGTTGTGGAGTATTGTGTTGTCTTTGCTCCAAAGGTTTTTGTACATAGTTTTGGTGTTTCCTGTCACTGTGGGCTGCAGAGCACAGTAGTACACAGCAGAGTCTGTCACTGCAGCAGAGGAGATCACCAGATCAAACTCCTTTTTGTCTTTCTTATGTTTTAAAGAAAACTTTTCTCCTTTTTCTTCTGATAATCCTGAGATGACAAGCTGTGGAGATGAACCAGAATTCTGTTGGTACCAAAAGAGATAATTTACAGAGCCTGAATAGTTGCAGGAGAGAGTCACATCGTCTCCTTCCAAACCCATCAGTACATCTTTAAATGGTGTCAGTAAATCCTCAGAGGATCCTGAAAACAACAAAGACAGATTTCAGAATGATGTTTTGACTTAAATTCTTTCTCTTTAATCTCAGTTTAGTTTTATAAAAAGTGAATCCAAACATCAACTAAATGTTTTTCAGGTCTATCCTCCCTTTTAAAATCTGGCTCCATCTTCTGTTGACTTACCTGTCTGAAAGGAGACGATCATCATCCAAATGAAGAGCAGAAACATTATTTTCACTTGTACTGAGTGAACAGCAGAGAGAACACAGCAGCTCCTCAGTTACAACATGAAACCTTTCATATTCAGCTGTGTAGCTCCTCCTGCTGCTGTGTTCTGTTTCCAGTCAGGCTGATGGAAGCTTTAGAAAAGACTCTGATGCTGCACTCATCATCATTATCATATTCATCATCATCATCTTTGTCAGCTTAAAGGAGGAATCTTTAAAAAATCCATCTGGAGAAAAACAATCTTGTGACAAATCAATAAAATCAGATGATCATAGATATCACACAGAGATTGAAAGTGAGGAGACTCAGTGTTCCCACTTCTGATGGACAGTGAATGCAGCATGAGTCCCATCAGAACTGGTTTTTGTGAGTTCTTCAGATTAACTTTGTTAACACGGTTTTCTGCAGGTACCCAGCATGAAATTAATGTACAGACACAACATGTTTTTGGGCTGAAAGTAACTAGTGTGGAGGTTAATCTGAACCCTTCGTCTAATTAAACTACCAATGCTGTTCTTCACTATACAGGAACTCATGAACTGACACGTCTGAATGTTGAGAATGAACTTTTCATTAGTTTTTACTTTGGGTGGAAGATGAGTGGACTTTGCTTTAAAGGTAAATCTGGAACATTTCCTCCACAGTATGAAGTGGACAGCAGTGATGATGGAGTTTCTGTCAAACCTGATGATGAACTCTGATACTGCTGGATTTAGCTGGAAGTTTTCCTTCAGAAAAACCAAAATTGTTCAGAAACACAGAGTTTATTTCATGGAGACTTCAAAGTTATTACCATATAATTGTGTTTGTTTCCATGTTATATTGTGTTTGCAGCATCATGCAGCTGTTTCCTTGTTGATGTGGATCTGCTGCTCATGTGAATCCTCCCACAGTGTTTCATTAGCAGCTGGAACCACAGTGACTCTGATAAAACAGGAATTAGAAGAATCCATCTGATATGAAGCTGTGGTTTGAATACCACTTCCCTCCTCTTTGAAGAGTAGTCAGATATCTGTGTTCAGGTTTTTGTACAGCCTCTTCTACACTTTGTATCACTGTGTTTCTACAGCACAGTAGTAGAGAGCTGTGTATGCCAGGGTTAGCTTTGTGATGGTCAGTTCAGTGGATGTATCTGTTGTTTGGGAGCCATATCGTTTATCTGGAATATATTCACCTGTGTAGCCTTTTGCTCCTTTCAAGAGTATAAACTGAGGAGCCTGAAGGTCAGAATGATGTTTGTACCAGTAAAGGTAATCACCACTGTAATCTGTCTGATATGTACATGTGAGAGTGACAGATCGTCCTTCTCTTCCACTGACTTCATCTTGTTGAGGAGAGATTGTGTCTCCAGCTATTAGTCCTGGAAAAAGTAGAGAAAATGAAGCCATTAGACTAACATTGTCCATGAGGCTGAGAGGAGAAGACAGTGGAAAATGTCACCTGTACAGTGTTACTCTGTGGACATTCACAACTAAATCAACTGTAGAACTCTGTCAGTTCAATTTACAAGATGATCCAAACATGATTTTCATTCTATCAGAGCAAAGAAAGAAGAAAAGTAGTGAAATGCAATCTGTATATCTGGTTAATGCAGCAGCTTCAACAAAACTTTAATCCCTGTTCTTAAACTCACCTATAATGTGAGATAGAAGCAAAAAGAGGTGAAGCAACATGTCTTTGGAGTTCTTAAAGCCAGACAGACAGCAGATGAACAATGTTCTTCCACTGCAGTAGAATGAGGAAGAAATAATGTCATTGGATGAGCTGAAGTTCAGTGGGCGGGGCCCATTACCTGTTGACATGATTGTTTGAATTCAGCTCAACCAATCAGATTCTTTTCTGCTTCCACAGCAGCTCTGTCTCTGATCTTTACTGCTTCATTTCTCTGTTGTCTTTGTCATCAGTCCAATGACTCAACAATCAGTGCTTTAACAGTGTGTGAGTCCCTCTAGTGGATGTTGTGGAGTATTGTGTTGTCTTTGCTCCAAAGGTTTTTGTACAGAGTTTTGGTGTTTCCTGTCACTGTGGGCCTCACAGCACAGTAGTACACAGCAGAGTCTGTCACTGCAGCAGAGGAGATCACCAGATTTATTTCCTTTTTTTCCACTTCAATCTCCAGTTCTGTTATTTTTTTATTACCAACAGCTCCTGAAGCAGAGTGAGAGATCAGGAACTCTGATGGTTTTTCTGGATATTGTCGATACCAGAAGAAATAGTTACTAGTTGACAGTTTGGGATAACTGTAGGACAGAGTAACAGAGCTGCCTTCTAAACTGGACTCTTCATCCTTGACTGCAGTGAGTTCTTCACAGCTGACACCTAAAGGAAGAGAGAAGTGTTTTATATTTCATCATAAATCTCTTTAGAAATTAATAATATTTATAAAACATTGAAATGAAAATTCATGAATGATGTAGAATGTAACGTGCCTGTTAGAATCCTGATAATCAGGATAGAAAGCACTGAATATTCCATGTTGAATAAAGGTAATGTTTGTGTGTTGAACTGTGTTGAATGTGGAAGTTTGTGTCTTTTCTATAGTTCAGTAACAGCTCAGCTCCTCCCTGAATCTCTCCTCTTTGACATGAAGTTTCACAGTTGTAACCTCAAGGACTGATTCTGCCTTCATAGACTGTTCTTTTAAACCAGCTGGTTATGAAATGTCAACATGTGATATATCTCAGATTATATGGACAGTATATGTAAATCTTTTCATAAAAAGAAACAAAATATCAATTCTTGTGAAACATTTGGCAAAAGTTTCACCTAAAGAGTTTTAATTTAGTCATTTTGCAAAATATGTGGGAAAAGATTTTATTAAGATGACAGAACACAGCAACACATTTAACACATTTATTCATGGAACATTTAATTGTTTTATGATCTTATTTTGGCTTTTGGCCTTCATTGGTCATTATAAAACTCACATCCAGTACAGAACAACAAACAGCATTCATATATGGCATCGTGTGATGGATGGAAACCTCTTCACAAAAAACAAAGAAGTAGCAAAAACAGTGAGATATGTTCTATTTTCATCTGTACAAAGGATGTTGACAGAACCATAATAAACCAGAGAAGTGGAACAGTGTGTGAGTCCCTCTAGTGGATGTTGTGGAGTATTTTGTTGTCTTTGCTCCAAAGGTTTTTGTACAGAGTTTTGGTGTTTCCTGTCACTGTGGGCTGCAGAGCACAGTAGTACACAGCAGAGTCAGATGGATGAAGTTCCTGGATCTTCAGATTAACTGATTTGTCTTTAAGCTCAGCATCAAATCTGTCTTTGCTGAACTCTGGAGCATTATCGCCTATTATTGATAATCGTTTCAACATGTACTTTGGGTAACTATTTACTTCTAGTTTGTACCAGAACAAATAAGCATTCGAGTAAGCACTGGTTTCATAAGAACAGTTGAGTGTAACTGAGCCTCCTTCAGCAACAGTGACATCTTCTCTTGGCTGGGTCACTTTGTCTTCTCCTTTACACTCTGGGGAAGAACAGAACATGCAGAGGAAGAGATGAATCAATAAAGATGATTGATTAAATGAGAACAATCGGCAGCTTTAAAGAGTTCTATCACATGTAGAATAGATGTCATTTTCACTGATCATTGTCACTTTGAACCATAGAAGGTGTTTTTACAAGGTAACAAATGGCAGCAGAAATGATCTGCTCTGATTTTCTGTAGAATGAACATTAAACGCTCTTCATGTGCAGCTCAGTAATGTGTTCAAGTGTTTGAAGAGGAAACATGTTGAGCTTTCTATCTTACCAAAGAAAAGAGCAGCAAGAATAATCCACAGCAAATTTTCCATCTGTACAACAAGGTTTAAATCAACAGGAGAAACGAGCTGATGTTCAACATTCAGTCTGACAATTGTTCTCTTCACAGCAGCAGTTCTTATTGACAGAAAGCTTGATCACAGAGCAGAAGCAGAGCACCGCCTACTTGACAATGTCACCCTCTGGTGGAGGTAAAGAGTTGAGTTAAAAGGTGGAAAAACAGGCTTCCAGCAGCTTGTCAGTGAGGTTTTTGGAAGGCCTCAGAGTCAGCCAGAGATGTCTGCTCGTTTTATGAGCCCTTAAAGACAAATTAAAGAATATAAAATCATGTCATCCTTTCTCTAAGTCTGACCAAATTAACATTTTTTCTCCTGACTTTATAACTTTAATCATCAAACATTGAGTCTATATAACTTCTAATTTCACGAACACTGATCCAGGTTACAAAGCTTCTATATCTGTGACAGGAAATCTTCAAATAAAGAGCTCCATGTTTCTGCAGAGAGGTGTTTGTACAAATAAAATCCAACTGAGAGGATTTTATTGTCTGTCACCATTTATGCATCAAATTATAGGTCTCTAAGATTTCTCTCTTTATTCAACACCTCAAAACGTAAAAGTTCAACATATAATAGAACAATACTTTTCTCCTGAAACCTTCAACTTAAAATAAACTGCTGTATTTCTACCTTTCCTAAATAAAACGGATGAACTAGCAGTTTTGTAAAATATGCGGGAAAAGTGTTGCTCAAAGTGATCGTTGTTGGGAAATTCATACAGGTGAGAATATTAATTTCTGAAGTCTCTGAGTGTACACAGGGGAAAATGATAAAACATTTAAAAAAATAAAAAGTATGAAAACATCAAATATTTAATGAAAACTTAATAACTGCTGGAAACTGGCTACTCTTGTGTGAGTTTATTGTATATTTACATTAGCAACTGTAATTATGCATAGTTATGGTTGCTGACATCAGATTGGACAGAAGCCGTTAGTGGGAGGGGCTTAGCGAAGGGTGAGCTCGAAATTGGATGAAACGGGAAACGCTCGTTATCCGTTTATTCCATTATTCATTTGAGCATTAAATCGAAAACTGAAAAAACGAGTAATCCGGCCTTGTTTCTATGTGGAGCATAGAAGCTGAATGGAGCTTCTCCATGTCTGGTTCTGACTCTGGGAACTGATAAAGACCAGATCCAGATGACCCGAGGAGTCTGGAAGGTTCATAGTGGGTCAGGAGGTCACTGATGTATTTTGGTCCTGGACCATTCAGAGCTTTATAGACCAGCATCAGAACTTTAAGTTCTATCCTCTGATGGACAGGCAGCCAGTGTAAAGACCTCAGAGCTGGACTGATGTGGTCCACTATTTTGGTCTTAGTGAGGACTCGAGCAGCTGAGTTCTGAATGAACTGCAGTTGTCTGACTGACTTTTTAGGGAGTCCTGTAAAGATGCTGTTAGAATAATCAAGCATACTGAAGATGAATGCATGGACTAGTTTTTCCAGGTCCTGCTGAGACATCAGATCTTTTAACCTTGATATATTCTGAACGTGATTGTAGGCTGACTTTATAATTGCCTTAATGTGTTTGTCCAAATTTAGGTCTGAGTCCATCACTACAGCTAGATTTCTGGCCTGGTTGGTAGTTTTTAGGTGTATAGATTGAAGCTCTGTGGTGACCTGTAATCGTTTCTCTTTGGCTCCAAAGACAATTACCTCAGTTTTGTTTTTGTTTAGCTGGAGAAAGTTGTGGCACATCCAGTCATTAATCTCCTCAATGCATTTACCAAGGGCCTGTACAGGGCCTCGGTCTCCTGGTGACATTGTAATATATATGTGTGTCATCTGCATAGCTATGGTAGTTTATTTATTTATTTATTGTTATATAGAGAATTATTCACTGAGTCTGGTCCATTTTTTCTTCAGCACAAGTTTCTTGTGCTTACCTTAAATCACTTTTACAAAAAATTTCAACTTTGTTGTAAGAAACAAGAGGAACAGTGTGTGAGTCCCTCTAGTGGATGTTGTGGAGTATTGTGTTGTCTTTGCTCCAAAGGTTTTTGTACAGAGTTTTGGTGTTTCTTGTCACTGTGGGCTGCAGAGCACAGTAGTACACAGCAGAGTCTGTCACTGCAGCAGAGGAGATCACCAGATCAAACTCCTTTTTGTCTTTCTTATGTTTTAAAGAAATATGTTTTTCTTCTGATAATCCTCTGATGACAAGCCGTGGAGATGAACCAGAATTCTGTCGGTACCAAAAGAGATATCGTACAGAGCCTGAATAGTTGCAGGAGAGAGTCACATCGTCTCCTTCCAAACCCATCAGTACATCTTTAAATGGTGTCAGTAAATCCTCAGAGGATCCTGAAAACAACAAAGACAGATTTCAGAATGATGTTTTGACTTAAATTCTTTCTCTTTAATCTCAGTTTAGTTTTATAAAAAGTGAATCCAAACATCAACTAAATGTTTTTCAGGTCTATCCTCCATTTTAAAATCTGGCTCCATCTTCTGTTGACTTACCTGTCTGAAAGGAGACGATCATCATCCAAAGGAAGAGCAGAAACATTATTTTCACTTGTACTGAGTGAACAGCAGAGAGAACACAGCAGCTCCTCAGTTACAACATGAAGCCTTTCATATTCAGCTGTGTAGCTCCTCCTCCTGCTGTGTTCTGTTTCCATTCAGGCTGATGGAAGCTTTAGAAAAGACTCTGATGCTGCACTCATCTTCATCAGCATCTTCATATTCATCATCTTTGTCAGCTTAAAGGAGGAATCTTTAGAAAATCCATCTGGAGAAAAACAATCTTGTGACAAATCAATAAAATCAGATGATCATAGATATCACACAGAGATTGAAAGTGAGGAGACTCAGTGTTCCCACTTCTGATGGACAGTGAATGCAGCATGAGTCCCATCAGAACTGGTTTTTGTGAGTTCTTCAGATTAACTTTGTTAACACGGTTTTCTGCAGGTACCCAGCATGAAATTAATGTACAAACACAACATGTTTTTAGGCTGAAAGTAACTAGTGTGGAGGTTAATCTGAACCCTTCGTCTAATTAAACTACCAATGCTGTTCTTCACTATACAGGAACTCATGAACTGACACGTCTGAATATTGAGACAGAGTAAAACTTTTCATTAGTTTTTACTTTGGGTGGAAGATTAGTGGACTTTGCTTTAAAGGTAAATCTGGAACATTTCCTCCACAGTATGAAGTGGACAGCAGTGATGATGGAGTTTCTGTCAAACCTGATGATGAACTCTGATACTGCTGGATTTAGCTGGAAGTTTTCCTTCTGAAAAACAAAAATTGTTCAGAAACACAGAGTTTATTTCATGGAGACTTCAAAGTTATTACCATATAATTGTGTTTGTTTCCATGTTATATTGTGTTTGCAGCATCATGCAGCTGTTTCCTTGTTGATGTGGATCTGCTGCTCATGTGAATCCTCCCACAGTGTTTCATTAGCAGCTGGAACCACAGTGACTCTGATAAAACAGGAATTAGCAGAATCCATCTGATATGAAGCTGTGGTTTGAATACCACTTCCCTCCTCTTTGAAGAGTAGTCAGATATCTGTGTTCAGGTTTTTGTACAGCCTCTTCTACACTTTGTATCACTGTGTTTCTACAGCACAGTAGTAGAGAGCTGTGTCTGCCAGGGTTAGCTTTGTGATGGTCAGTTCAGTGGATGTATCTGTTGTTTGGGAGCCATATCGTTTATCTGGAATATATTCAGGACCACTCTCATCTTTTGCTCCTTTCTTTAGTATAAACTGAGGAGCCTGAAGGTCAGAATGATGTTTGTACCAGTAAAGCCGAACACCACTGTAACTTGTCTGATATGTACATGTGAGAGTGACAGATCGTCCTTCTCTTCCACTGACTTCATCTTGTTGAGGAGAGATTGTGTCTCCAGCTGTTAGTCCTGGAAAAAGTAGAGAAAATGAAGCCATTAGACTAACATTGTCCATGAGGCTGAGAGGAGAAGACAGTGGAAAATGTCACCTGTACAGTGTTACTCTGTGGACATTCACAACTAAATCAACTGTAGAACTCTGTCAGTTCAATTTACAAGATGATCCAAACATGATTTTCATTCTATCAGAGAAAAGAAAGAAGAAAAGTAGTGAAATGCAGTCTGTATATCTGGTTAATGCAGCAGCTTCAACAAAACTTTAATCCCTGTTCTTAAACTCACCTATAATGTGAGATAGAAGCAAAAAGAGGTGAAGCAACATGTCTTTGGAGTTCTTAAAGCCAGACAGACAGCAGATGAACAATGTTCTTCCACTGCAGTAGAATGAGGAAGAAATAATGTCATTGGATGAGCTGAAGTTCAGTGGGCGGGGCCCATTACCTGTTAACATTATTGTTTGACTTCAGCTCAACCAATCAGGTTCTTTTCTGCTTCCACAGCAGCTCTGTCTCTGATCTTTACTGCTTCATTTCTCTGTTGTCTTTGTCATCAGTCCAATGACTCAACAACCAGTGCTTTAACAGTGTGTGAGTCCCTCTAGTGGATGTTGTGGAGTATTGTTGTCTTTGCTCCAAAGGTTTTTGTACAGAGTTTTGGTGTTTCCTGTCACTGTGGGCCTCACAGCACAGTAGTACACAGCAGAGTCTGTCACTGCAGCAGAGGAGATCACCAGATCAAACTCCTTTTTGTCTTTCTTATGTTTTAAAGAAAACTTTTCTCCTTTTTCGTCTGATAATCCTGAGATGACAAGCTGTGGAGATGAACCAGAATTCTGTTGGTACCAAAAGAGATATTGTACAGAGCCTGAATAGTTGCAGGAGAGAGTCACATCGTCTCCTTCCAAACCCATCAGTACATCTTTAAATGGTGTCAGTAAATCCTCAGAGGATCCTGAAAACAACAAAGACAGATTTCAGAATGATGTTTTGACTTAAATTCTTTCTCTTTAATCTCAGTTTAGTTTTATAAAAAGTGAATCCAAACATCAACTAAATGTTTTTCAGGTCTATCCTCCCTTTTAAAATCTGGCTCCATCTTCTGTTGACTTACCTGTCTGAAAGGAGACGATCATCATCCAAATGAAGAGCAGAAACATTATTTTCACTTGTACTGAGTGAACAGCAGAGAGAACACAGCAGCTCCTCAGTTACAACATGAAGCCTTTCATATTCAGCTGTGTAGCTCCTCCTGCTGCTGTGTTCTGTTTCCATTCAGGCTGATGGAAGCTTTAGAAAAGACTCTGATGCTGCACTCATCTTCATCAGCATCTTCATCATCATCATCAGTATCATCATCATCTATGTCAGCTTAAAGGAGGAATCTTTAAAAAATCCATCTGGAGAAAAACAATCTTGTGACAAATCAATAAAATCAGATGATCATAGATATCACACAGAGATTGAAAGTGAGGAGACTCAGTGTTCCCACTTCTGATGAACAGTGAATGCAGCATGAGTCCCATCAGAACTTGTTTTTGTGAGTTCTTCAGATTAACTTTGTTAACACGGTTTTCTGCAGGTACCCAGCATGAAATTAATGTACAAACACAACATGTTTTTAGGCTGAAAGTAACTAGTGTGGAGGTTAATCTGAACCCTTCGTCTAATTAAACTACCAATGCTGTTCTTCACTATACAGGAACTCATGAACTGACACGTCTGAATGTTGAGACAGAATAAAACTTTTCATTAGTTTTTACTTTGGGTGGAAGATGAGTGGACTTTGCTTTAAAGGTAAATCTGGAACATTTCCTCCACAGTATGAAGTGGACAGCAGTGATGATGGAGTTTCTGTCAAACCTGCTGATGAACTCTGATACTGCTGGATTTAGCTGGAAGTTTTCCTTCAGAAAAACAAAAATTATTCAGAAACACAGAGTTTATTTCATGGAGACTTCAAAGTTATTACCATATAATTGTGTTTGTTTCCATGTTATATTGTGTTTGCAGCATCATGCAGCTGTTTCCTTGTTGATGTGGATCTGCTGCTCATGTGAATCCTCCCACAGTGTTTCATTAGCAGCTGGAACCACAGTGACTCTGATAAAACAGGAATTAGCAGAATCCATCTGATATGAAGCTGTGGTTTGAATACCACTTCCCTCCTCTTTGAAGAGTAGTCAGATATCTGTGTTCAGGTTTTTGTACAGCCTCTTCTACACTTTGTATCACTGTGTTTCTACAGCACAGTAGTAGAGAGCTGTGTCTGCCAGGGTTAGCTTTGTGATGGTCAGTTCAGTGGATGTATCTGTTGTTTGGGAGCCATATCGTTTATCTGGAATATATTCAGCTGTGGAGCCTTTTGCTCCTTTGAAGAGTATAAACTGAGGAGCCTGAAGGTCAGAATTATGTTTGTACCAGTGAAGCCGAACATAGCTGTAATCTGTCTGATATGTACATGTGAGAGTGACAGATCGTCCTTCTCTTCCACTGACTTCATCTTGTTGAGGAGAGATTGTGTCTCCAGCTGTTAGTCCTGGAAAAAGTAGAGAAAATGAAGCCATTAGACTAACATTGTCCATGAGGCTGAGAGGAGAAGACAGTGGAAAATGTCACCTGTACAGTGTTACTCTGTGGACATTCACAACTAAATCAACTGTAGAACTCTGTCAGTTCAATTTACAAGATGATCCAAACATGATTTTCATTCTATCAGAGCAAAGAAAGAAGAAAAGTAATGAAATGCAGTCTGTATATCTGGTTAATGCAGCAGCTTCAACAAAACTTTAATCCCTGTTCTTAAACTCACCTATAATGTGAGATAGAAGCAAAAAGAGGTGAAGCAACATGTCTTTGGAGTTCTTAAAGCCAGACAGACAGCAGATGAACAATGTTCTTCCACTGCAGTAGAATGAGGAAGAAATAATGTCATTGGATGAGCTGAAGTTCAGTGGGCGGGGCCCATTAGCTGTTGACATGATTGTTTGACTTCAGCTAAACCAATCAGATTCTTTTCTGCTTCCACAGCAGCTCTGTCTCTGATCTTTACTGCTTCATTTCTCTGTTGTCTTTGTCATCAGTCCAATGACTCAACAACCAGTGCTTTAACAGTGTGGGAGTCCCCCTAGTGGATGTTGTGGAGTATTGTGTTGTCTTTGCTCCAAAGGTTTTTGTACAGAGTTTTGGTGTTTCCTGTCACTGTGGGCCTCACAGCACAGTAGTACACAGCAGAGTCAGACGGATGAAGTTCCTGGATCTTCAGATTAACTGATTTGTCCTTGAGCTCAGCATCAAACCTATCTTTGCTGAACTCTGGAGCATTATCTCCGGTTGATGAGAATCTGTTCAACATGTACTTTGTATAACTATTTACTTCTTGTTTGTACCAGAATAATGTGGGAGTATAACTGGTCTCATAAGAACAGTTGAGTGTAACTGAGCCTCCTTCAGCAGCAATGACATCTTCTCTTGGCTGGGTCACTTTGTCTTCTCCTTTACACTCTGGGGAAGAACAGAACACGCAGAGGAAGAGATGAATCAATAAAGATGATTGAATAAAGGAGAACAGTCAGCAGCTTTAAAGAGTTCTATCACATGTAGAATATATGTAATTTTCACTGATCATTGTCACTTTGAACCATAGAAGGTGTTTTTACAAGGTAACAAATGGCAGCAGAAATGATCTGCTCAGATTTTCTGTAGAATGAACATTAAAAGCTCTTCATGTGCAGCTCAGTAATGTGTTTGAAGAGGAAACATGTTGAGCTTTCTATCTTACCAAAGAAAAGAGCAGCAAGAATAATCCACAGCCAATGTTCCATCTGTACAACAAGGTTTGAATCAACAGGAGAAACTAGCTGATGTTCAACATTCAGTCTGACAATTGTTCTCTTCACAGCAGCAGTTCTTATTGACAGAAAACTTGAACACAGAGCAGAAGCAGAGCACCGCCTACTTGATAACGTCGCCCTCTGGTGGAGGTAAAGAGTTGAGTTTAAAGGTGTAAAAACAGGCTTCCAGCAGCATGTCAGTGAGGTTTTTGTAAGGCCTGAGAGTCAGCCAGAGATAAAACATATTCTGGTCATTGGTTTTGTGAGTCTTGCTAAATAGTTTTATCTCTGCATTTTATGAGACCTTAAAGACAAATGAAAGAATAGAAAATCATGTCATCCTTTCTCCAAGTCTGACCAAATAAACATTTTTCTCCTGACTTTATAACTTTAATCATCAAACATTAAGACTCTATAACTTCTAATTTCACCAACACTGATCCAGGTTACAGGGCTTCTATATATTTTAGGAAATCTTCAAATAAAGAGCTCCATGTTACTGCACAGAGGCGTTTGTACAAATAAAATCCAATTGAAAAGGATTTTAATTTCTGTCACCATTTATGTATCAGATTATAGGTCTTTATGATTTCTCTCTTTATTCAACACCTCAAAATGTAAAAGTTAAACATATAAAAGAACAATTATTTTCTCCTCAAACCTCCAACTTTGAATAAAGTGCTTGTATTTCTACCTTTCCTAAATAAAACGGGTGAACCTGCAGTCTTGTAAAATATGTGGGAAAGGTTTCGCTCAAAGTGATCGTTGTTGGGACCACACAGAAATTCATACAGGTGAGAATATTCATTTTCAATTGTACACAGGGGAAAATGATAACAATAGAAATAAAAATGAAAAATTATTATGGAGGAGGGGAGATATCAGACACTCCCAGCACGGTTTTCACACACACACATTTTGAAACCAATTAAAGGCTTTACCTACAGAATTATCAGCATTTTAAAAGCAAACAACAATCCAAACAGGTGACAAGCAGCGATCTTGTAAAATATGCGGGAAAAGTTTGTCTCAAAGTGATAGTTTTTAGGACCATACAGAAATTCTTACAGGTGAGAATAGTCTTTTCTGAAGTGTACACAGGTGAAAACTATTACCAAAAGAAGACATAAGACAGTATAGATATAACTTATTAGGATCTTCTTTGGTGGTTTTTATAAGATACAAAACACACGTCTTTTTTTCTCATACTTGATTTTTTTCTACTTGATTAAGAAATTATAAGTCTATTTCTTGTAGTTTATTGAGAATCTAGACTTCATCATCACAGAGTTTAGTGATGTAGCAAACATATTGATGATTGTTTATTCTCACTTTTACAAAGAAGTTTCAACTGTGATATCAGAAACAAAAGGAACAGTGTGTGAGTCCCTCTAGTGGATGTTGTGGAGTATTGTGTTGTCTTTGCTCCAAAGGTTTTTGTACAGAGTTTTTGTGTTTCCTGTCACTGTGGGCCTCACAGCACAGTAGTACACAGCAGAGTCTGTCACTGCAGCAGAGGAGATCACCAGATCCATTTGTTTTCTATCATCACTCACTTTATAAGACAGTCCAGGTGCTTCATTCTTTAATTTCATTCCTGTTCCTAAATGAGAGATCAGGAACTCTGGTGGTTTTCCTGGATATTGTCGATACCAGTAAAACTGATCACCCCCAGTTGCTGTTTGATGGTATGTGTAGGACAGAGTAACAGAGCTGCCTTCTAAACTGGACTCTTCATCATTGACTGCAGTGAGTTGATCACAGCTGACACCTAAAGGAAGAGAGAAGTCAAATAACTGAACAACAAACGTAAAATGCTGAAATGAATCTTTGAAATAATCAAACAAACCTGTTACAATGAGTAGAAACAGCAGAGTGAATACAAATGTCTGCAAAGACAGCATGTTGGATAAAGGTAATGTCTGTGGTTCGTGTGTTGAACTGTGTTGAATGTGGAAGTTTGTGTCTCTTCTATAGTTCAGTAACAGCTCAGCTCCTCCCTGAATCTCTTCTCTTTGATCTGTAGTTTCTCTTCTCTCAGTTCCTCTTCCTCCTGGTTTGTTAGCTCCATATTTAATAATGTTGAGGTCATGAGATTACATCCTGAATGTTTTATGAAAGGAGTTTAAGACATGAATTTACTTTTTCATAGTTCTAACCTCAGGGACTGATTCTGCCTTCATAACTGTTCTTTTAAACCAGCTGGTTATGAAATGTCAACATGTGATATGTCTCAGATTTTATGGACAGTATATATACATCTTTTCATAGACAGAAACAAACAATCAGTTATTGCGAAACATTTGGCAAAAGTTTCAGCTAAAAAGTTCTCATTTGGTAATTTTGCAAAATATGTGGGAAAAGATTTTATTAAGACGACTGAACTTCAGCAACACATTTAACATTTATTCAGGGAACATTTCATTGTTTTATCAACTTATTTAGGCTTTTGGTCTTCATCAGGGTCATTATAAAACTCACATCCAGTTCAGAACAACAAACAGCATTCATATATGGCATCCTGTGATAGATGGAAACCGCTAAACAAAAAACATCACAAAAAACAATGAAGCAGCAAAAACACTGAGATATGTTTTATTCTCATCTGTACAAAGAATGTTGACAGAAGCATAACAAACCAGAGAAGTGTAACAGTGTGTGAGTCCTCTAGTGGATGTTGTGGAGTATTGTGTTGTCTTTGCTCCAAAGGTTTTTGTAGAGAGTTTTGGTGTTTCCTGTCACTGTGGGCCGCAGAGCACAGTAGTACACAGCAGAGTCAGATGGATGAAGCTCCTGGATCTTCAGATTAACTGATTTGTCTTTGAGCTCAGCATCAAATCTTTCTTTGCTGAATTCTGGAGCATTATCTCTGGTTGATGAGTATCGTTTCAACATGTACTTTGTATAACTATTTACTTCTTGTTTGTACCAGAACAAATAAGGATATATATAACTGGTTTCATAAGTACAGTTGAGTGTAACTGAGCCTCCTTCAGCAGCGGTGACATCTTCTCTTGGCTGGGTCACTTTGTCTTCTCCTTTACACTCTGGGGAAGAACAGAACATGCAGAGGAAGAGATGAATCAATAAAGATGATTGATTAAAGGAGAACAATCGGCAGCTTTAAAGAGTTCTATCACATGTAGAATAGATGTCATTTTCACTGATCATTGTCACTTTGAACCATAGAAGGTGTTTTTACAAGGTAACAAATGGCAGCAGAAGTGATCTGCTCTAATTTTCTGTAGAATGAACATTAAAAGCTCTTCATGTGCAGCTCAGTAATGTGCCCAAGTGTTTGAAGAGGAAACATGTTGAGCTTTCTATCTTACCAAAAAAAAGAGCAGCAAGAATAATCCACAGCCAATGTTCCATCTGTACAACAAGGTTTGAATCAACAGGAGAAACTAGCTGATGCTCAACATTCAGTCTGACAATTGTTCTCTTCACAGCAGCAGTTCTTATTGACAGAAAGCTTGAACACAGAGCAGAAGCAGAGCACCGCCTACTTGATAATGTCGCCCTCTGCTGGAGGTAAAAAGCTGCGTTTAAAGGTGTAAAAACAGGCTTCCAGCAGCTTGTCAGTGAGGTTTTTGTAAGGCCTCAGAGTCAGCCAGAGATAAAACATATTCTGGTCATTGGTTTTGTGAGTCTGGCTAAATTGTTTTTTCTCCTCATTTTATGCGCCCTTAAAGACAAATGAAAGAATAGAAAATCATGTCATCCTTTCTCTAAGTCTGACCAAATAAATTTTTTTTCTCCTGACTTTATAACTTTAATCATCAAACATTAAGTCTTTATAACTTCTAATTTCACCAACACTGATCCTGATTACAGAGATATCTGTTACAGGAAATCTTCAAATAAAGAGCTCCATGTTTCTGCACAGAGGTGTTTGAACAAATAAAATCCAACTGAAAAGAAATTTGTTGTCTGTCACCATTTATGCATCAGATTATAGGTCTCTATGATTTCTCTCTTTATTCAACACCTCAAAACGTAAAAGTTCAACTTGTAACAGAACAATAATTTTCTCCTGAAACCTTCAACTTAAAATAAACTGCTGTATTTCTACCTTTCCTAAATAAAACGGATGAACCAGCAGTCTTGTAAAATATGTGGGAAAAGTGTTGCTCAAAGTAATCATTGTTGGGACCACACAGAAATGCATACAGGTGAGAATATTAATTTCTGAAGTCTCTGAGTGTACACAGGGGAAAATGATAAAACATTAAAAAAATAAAAAGTATGAAAACATCAAATATTTAATGAAAACTTAATAACTGCTGGAAACTGGCTACTCTTGTGTGAGTTTATTGTACATTTACATTAGCAACCGTAATTATGCATAGTTACGGTTGCCTACATCGGATTAGACAGAAGCCGTTAGTGGGAGGGGCTTAGCGAAGGGTCAGCTCGAAATTGGATGAAAAGGGAAACGCTCGTTATCGGTTTATTCCATTATTCATTTGAGCATAAAATCGAAAACTGAAAAAACGAGTCATCCGGCCTTGTTTCTATGTGGAACATAGAAGCTGAATGCAGCTTCTCCATGTCTGGTTCTGACTCTGGGAACTGATAAAAACCAGGTCCAGATGACCTGAGGGGTCTGGAAGGTTCATAGTGGGTCAGGAGGTCACTGATGTATTTTGGTCATGGACCATTCAGAGCTTTATAGACCAGCATCAGAACTTTAAGTTCTATCCTCTGATGGACAGGCAGCCAGTGTAAAGACCTCAGAGCTGGACTGATGTGGTCCACTTTTTTGGTCTTAGTGAGGACTGGAGCAGCTGGGTTCTGAATGAGCTGCAGTTGTCTGACTGACTTTTTAGGTAGTCTTGTAAAGATGCTGTTACAATAATCAAGCATACTGAAGATGAATGCATGGACTAGTTTTTCCAGGTCCTGCTGAGACATCAGATCTTTTAACTTTGATGTATTCTTAAGGTGATAGGAGGATGACTTTATAATTGCCTTAATGTGTTTTTCTAAATTTAGGTCTGAGTCTATCACTACACCCAGATTTCTGGCCTGGTTGGTAGTTTTTAGGTGTATAGATTGAAGCTCTGTGGTGACCTGTAATCGTTTCTCTTTGGCTCCAAAGACAATTGCCTTTTTGTTTAGCTGGAGAAAGTTGTTGCACATCCAGTCATTAATCTCCTCAATGCATTTACCAAGGGCCTGTACAGGGCCTCGGTCTCCTGGTGACATTGTAATATATATGTGTGTCATCTGCATAGCTATGGTAGTTTCTTTTATATAGGGAATTATTCCCTGAGTCTGGTCCATTTTTTTACATTTGCACAAGTTTCTTGTGCTTACCTTAAATCACTTTTACAAAAAATTTCAACTGTCTTGTAACAAACAAGAGGAACAGTGTGTGAGTCCCTCTAGTGGATGTTGTGGAGTATTGTGTTGTCTTTGCTCCAAAGGTTTTTGTACAGAGTTTTGGTGTTTCCTGTCACTGTGGGCCTCACAGCACAGTAGTACACAGCAGAGTCTGTCACTGCAGCAGAGGAGATCACCAGATCCATCAGAGTTTCCTCTTTTGTAACTCTAACAGAATGTCCAGAAGCTGAATCCTTTAATATTTCTCCAGATTCCAGATGAGAGATGAGGAACTTCGGTTGTTTTCCTGGATATTGTTTATACCAGAAGAAATAATCATCACCTTTGGTATATTTGCAGGACAGAGTTACGGTGCTTCCTTCTAAATTGGATTTTTCTTTATCGACTGCAGTGGGTTTCTGACAGCTGACCCCTGAGGAAAAAGATAACTGTTATATCAAGTTATAAATGTTTCAACAGATATTTTTTTACCAATAGACGCTTTTTTTTAAATTTTCCTTTATAGTTTACTATACCTGTGAGAATGAGAAGAAATAGAGAAGAACAATAAGAGGACGTTTGCATGTTGAATAAAGGTAATGTCTGTGGTTTGTGTGTTGAACTGTGTTGAATATGGAAGTTTGTGTCTCTTCTATAGTTCAGTATCAGCTCAGCTCCTCCCTGAATCTCTTCTGTTTGATCTGTAGTTTCTCTTCTCTCAGTTCCTCTTCCTCCTGGTTTGTTAGCTCCATATTTCATAATGTTGAGGTAATGAGATTACATCCTGAATGTTTTATAACCGGAGTTTAAGGCAGGAATTTACTATTTACACAGTTGTAACCTCAAGGACTGATTCTACCTTCATAGCTGTTCTTTTAAACCAGTTGGTTGTGAGACGTCAACATGTGATATGTCTCAGATTTTATGGACAATATATATAAATCTTTTAATACAAAGAAACAAACAATCAGTTATTGCGAAACATTTGGCAAAAGTTTCAGCTAAAAAGTTCTCATTTGGTCATTTGGTAAAATATGTGGGAAAAGATTTTATTAAGATGACAGAACACAGCAACACTTTTAACATTTATTCATGGAACATTTAATTGTTTTATGATCTTATTTTGGCTTTTGGCCTTCATCAGGGTCATTATAAAACTCACATCCAGTACAGAACAACAAACAGCATTCATATATGGCATCCTGTGATAGATGGAAACCTCTTCATGTTGTACATCTGGAGCTCCTCTGTTCAGTGATTTGTTTTTTAAGAGAATTTGATGTTTCACTTATATTTCTATTTAGCTAAGTGGACACTGCATCAAGTATGTTGATGATGCTTCAACTGTTGATTACAATTCTTGGTATTAATTTCGATCAAGTTAATATTGAGTTTACTAACACAAATAAGCTCTAACAACTCTAACCCCCCATGTTTCTGCCTTTCTACCACAAAAGGACGAGCATGTCATTTTTTCAAGTTGGATGGTGTGAAATCTTCCAGCAGGCAGCATTGTATTCCAGTTTGTAGGATCTGTATTAGAGGAAGAGGACAGAAAGTTATTGTCTATTGTTATCAACATGTAAAAGCAGGAAGTTTTTGATAAAGAGTTTATCTTAATGCTTAGAATTTTCCATTTAAAAATCATGGAACTCTGAAATAGTAGAGATTCGTTATTTTTAGAATAAAACCACATCATTAAGATAAAACTTAAAGAAATAAGTGAAAAAAGTGATTGTTTAGTGGTTTCGACAGTGTTTGTTCCTCCAGGTGACCAACAAATATATAAATAAGTGTTTTTTCTTGAGAATAGAGGAGGCCAGATTAATTAAGATAGCAGTAAATGGGGTTTTGATTCCCTGATGTAAAGAAAATACTCAAATACACCTGAAAAACAGATATATTTCACCTGTATGATCCACCACATGTTTGGCTTTTACATTTAACTATCATATTAAACATTATTTGTTTTGTCATACTATATATTTCTATTATTCTATTAAGAATAAAAATGTGACCATCACAAAAAAACAATGAAGCAGCAAAAACACTGAGATATGTTTTATTCTCATCTGTACAAAGAATGTTGACGGAAGCATAACAAACCAGAGAAGTGTAACAGCGTGTGAGTCCCTCTAGTGGACGTTGTGGAGTATTGTGTTGTCTTTGCTCCAAAGATTTTTGTACAGAGCTATCAGAAAAACAAAAATTATTCAGAAACACAGAGTTTAATTCATGGAGACTTCAAAGTTATTGCCATATAATTGTGTTTGTTTCCATGTTATATTGTGTTTGCAGCATCATGCAGCTGTTTCCTTGTTGATGTGGATCTGCTGCTCATGTGAATCCTCCCACAGTGTTTCATTAGCAGCTGGAACCACAGTGACTCTGATAAAACAGGAATTAGCAGAATCCATCTGATATGAAGCTGTGGTTTGAATACCACTTCCCTCCTCTTTGAAGAGTATTCAGATATCTGTGTTCAGGTTTTTGTACAGCCTCTTCTACACTTTGTATCACTGTGTTTCTACAGCACAGTAGTAGAGAGCTGTGTCTGCCAGGGTTAGCTTTGTGATGGTCAGTTCAGTGGATGTATCTGTTGTTTGGGAGCCATATCGTTTATCTGGAATATATTCGGCACCACTCCGATTTTTTTCTCCTTTCCAGAGTATAAACTGAGGAGCCTGAAGGTCAGAATGATGTTTGTACCAGTAAAGCCAAACTCTATCTGCACTTGTCTGATATGTACATGTGAGAGTGACAGATCGTCCTTCTCTTCCACTGACTTCATCTTGTTGAGGAGAGATTGTGTCTCCAGCTATTAGTCCTGGAAAAAGTAGAGAAAATGAAGCCATTAGACTAACATTGTCCATGAGGCTGAGTGGAGAAGACAGTGGAAAATGTCACCTGTACAGTGTTACTCTGTGGACATTCACAACTAAATCAACTGTAGAACTCTGTCAGTTCAATTTACAAGATGATCCAAACATGATTTTCATTCTATCAGAGCAAAGAAAGAAGAAAAGTAGTGAAATGCAGTCTGTATATCTGGTTAATGCAGCAGCTTCAACAAAACTTTAATCCCTGTTCTTAAACTCACCTATAATGTGAGATAGAAGCAAAAAGAGGTGAAGCAACATGTCTTTGGAGTTCTTATAGCCAGACAGACAGCAGATTAACAATGTTCTTCCACTGCAGTAGAATGAGGAAGAAATAATGTCATTGGATGAGCTGAAGTTCAGTGGGCGGGGCCCATTACCTGTTGACATGATTGTTTGACTTCAGCTCAACCAATCAGATTCTTTTCTGCTTCCACAGCAGCTCTGTTTCTGTCTCTGATCTTTACTGCTTAATTTCTCTGTTGTCTTTGTCATCAGTCCAATGACTCAACAACCAGTGCTTTAACAGTGTGGGAGTCCCCCTAGTGGATGTTGTGGAGTATTGTGTTGTCTTTGCTCCAAAGGTTTTTGTACAGAGTTTTGGTGTTTCCTGTCACTGTGGGCTGCAGAGCACAGTAGTACACAGCAGAGTCAGACGGATGAAGTTCCTGGATCTTCAGATTAACTGATTTGTCTTTGAGCTCAGCATCAAATCTGTCTTTGCTGAATTCTGGAGCATTATCTCTGGTTGATGAGTATCGTTTCAACATGTACTTTGTATAACTATTTACTTCTTGTTTGTACCAGAACAAATAAGGATATGTATCACTGGTTTCATAAGTACAGTTGAGTGTAACTGAGCCTCCTTCAGCAGCAGTGACATCTTCTCTCGGCTGGGTCACTTTGTCTTCTCCTTTACACTCTGAGGAAGAACAGAACATGCAGAGGAAGTGATGAATCAATAAAGCTGATTGATTAAATGAGAACAATCGGCAGCTTTAAAGAGTTCTATCACATGTAGAATAGATGTCATTTTCACTGATCATTGTCACTTTGAACCATAGAAGGTGTTTTTACAAGGTAACAAATGGCAGCAGAAGTGATCTGCTCTAATTTTCTGTAGAATGAACATTAAAAGCTCTTCATGTGCAGCTCAGTAATGTGCCCAAGTGTTTGAAGAGGAAACATGTTGAGCTTTCTATCTTACCAAAAAAAAGAGCAGCAAGAATAATCCACAGCCAATGTTCCATCTGTACAACAAGGTTTGAATCAACAGGAGAAACTAGCTGATGCTCAACATTCAGTCTGACAATTGTTCTCTTCACAGCAGCAGTTCTTATTGACAGAAAGCTTGAACACAGAGCAGAAGCAGAGCACCGCCTACTTGATAACGTTGCCCTCTGGTGGAGGTAAAGAGTTGAGTTTAAATGTGGATAAAAAGCTTCAAGTTACTTGTCAGTGAGGTTGTTGGAAGGCCTGAGAGTGAGTTGGAGAAAAAATATTCTGGTCATTGATATTGTGAGTCTGGCTAAATTGTTTTTTCTCCTCGTTTTATGAGCCCTTAAAGACAAATGAAAGAATAGAAAATCATGTCATCCTTTCTCCAAGTCTGACCAATTAAACATTTTTTTCTCCTGACTTTATAACTTTAATCATCAAACATTGAGTCTCTATAACTTCGAATTTCACCAACACTGATCCAGGTTACAAAGCTTCTATATCTGTTACAGTAAATCTACAAATAAAGAGCTCCATGTTTCTGCACAGAGGTGTTTGTACAAATAAAATCCAATTGAAAAGGATTTTATTGTCTGTCACCATTTATGCATCAGATTATAGGTCTCTATGATTTCTCTCTTTATTCAACACCTCAAAACGTAAAAGTTCAACTTGTAACAGAACAATAATTTTCTCCTGCAACCTTCAACTTAAAATAAACTGCTGTATTTCTACCTTTCCTAAATAAAACGGATGAACCAGCAGTCTTGTAAAATATGCGGGAAAAGTGTCGCTCAAAGTAATCACTGTTGGAACCACACAGAAATTCATACAGGTGAGAATATTAATGTTTGAAGTCTCTGAGTGTACACAGGGGAAAATGATAAAACATAAAAAAAAATAAAAAGTATGAAAACATCAAATATTTAATGAAAACTTAATAACTGCTGGAAACTGGCTACTCTTGTGTGAGTTTATTGTATATTTACATTAGCAACCGTAATTATGCATAGTTACGGTTGCTGACATCGGATTGGACAGAAGCCGTTAGTGGGAGGGGCTTAGCGAAGGGTCAGCTCGAAATTGGATGAAAAGGGAAACGCTCGTTATCGGTTTATTCCATTATTCATTTGAGCATAAAATCGAAAACTGAAAAAACTAGTCATCCGGCCTTGTTTCTATGTGGAACATAGAAGCTGAATGCAGCTTCTCCATGTCTGGTTCTGACTGGGAACTGATAAAAACCAGATCCAGATGACCTGAGGGGTCTGGAAGGTTCATACTGGGTCAGGAGGTCACTGATGTATTTTGGTCCTGGACCATTCAAAGCTTTATAGACCAGCATCAGAACTTTAAGGTCTATCCTCTGATGGACAGGCAGCCAGTGTAAAGACCTCAGAGCTGGACTGATGTGGTCCACTTTTTTGGTCTTAGTGAGGACTGGAGCAGCTGGGTTCTGAATGAGCTGCAGTCGACTGACTGACTTTTTAGGTAGTCTTGTAAAGATACTGTTACAATAATCAAACCTACTAAAGATGAATGCACGGACTAGTTTTTCCAGGTCCTGCTGAGACATCAGATCTTTTAACGTGCATATATTCTTAAGGTGATAGTCGCCTGACTTTATAGTTGCCTTAATGTGTTTTTCCAAATTTAGGTCTGAGTCCATCACTACACCCAGATTTCTGGCCTGGTTGGTAGTTTTTAGGTGTATAGATTGAAGCTCTGTGGTGACCTGTAATCGTTTCTCTTTGGCTCCAAAGACAATTGCCTAAGTTTTGTTTTTGTTTAGCTGGAGAAAGTTTTGGCACATCCAGTCATTAATCTCAATGCATTTACCAAGGGCCTGTACAGGGCCTCGGTCTCCTGGTGACATTGTAATATATATGTGTGTCATCTGCATAGCTATGGTAGTTTTTTTATTTATTTATTTTTTTATATAGGGAATTATTCCCTGAGTCTGGTCCATTTTTTTTTTCTTCAGCACAAGTTTCTTGTGCTTACCTTAAATCACTTTTACAAAAAATTTCAACTGTGTTGTAAGAAACCAGAGGAACAGTGTGTGAGTCCCTCTAGTGGATGTTGTGGAGTATTGTGTTGTCTTTGCTCCAAAGGTTTTTGTACAGAGTTTTTGTGTTTCCTGTCACTGTGGGCCTCACAGCACAGTAGTACACAGCAGAGTCTGTCACTGCAGCAGAGGAGATCACCAGATCCATTTGTTTTTTATCATCACTCACTTTATAAGACAGTCCAGGGACTGGAGCTGATATTTCTGTTCCTGTTCCAAAATGAGAGATCAGGAACTCTGGTGGTTTTCCTGGATATTGTTGATACCAGAAGAAATAATCACTGCCAGTTGCTGTTTGATGGTAAGTGTAGGACAGAGTAACAGAGCTGCCTTCTAAACTGGACTCTTCATCTTTGACTGCAGTGAGTTGTTCACAGCTGACACCTAAAGGAAGAGAGAAGTCAAATAACTGAACAACAAACATAAAATGCTGAAATGAATATTTGAAAGAATCAAACAAACCTGTTACAATGAGTAGAAACAGCAGAGTGAATACAAATGTCTGCAAAGACAGCATGTTGAATAAAGGTAATGTCTGTGGTTCGTGTGTTGAACTGTGTTGAATGTGGAAGTTTGTGTCTCTTCTATAGTTCAGTAACAGCTCAGCTCCTCCCTGAATCTCTCCTCTTTGATCTGTAGTTTCTCTTCTCTCAGGTCTTCTTCCTCCTGGTTTGTTAGCTTCATATTTAATAATGTTGAGGTCATGAGATTACATCCTGAATGTTTTATAACAGGAGTTTAAGGCAGGAATTTGCTATTTTAACAGTTGTAACCTCAAGGACTGATTCTGCCTTCAGAACTGTTCTTTTAAACCAGCTGGTTATGAAATGTCAACATGTGATATGTCTCAGATTATATGGACAGTATATATAAATATTTTCAAAGAAAGAAACAAACAATCAGTTCTTGCAAAATATTTGGCAAAAGTTTCACCAGGTTTCATTTGGTCATTTTGCAAAATATGTGGGAAAAGATTTTATTAAGATGACAGAACTTCAGCAACTTTTAACATTTAGTCATGGAAAATTTCATTGTTTCATCATCTTATTTTGGCTTTTGGCCTTCATCAGGCTCATTATAAAACTTACATCCAGTTCAGAACAACAAACAGCATTCATATATGGCATCCTGTGATGGATGGAAACCTCTTCATGTTGTACCCCTGGAGCTCCTCTGTTCAGTGATTTGTTTTTTTTAAGAGAATTTGATGTTTCACTGATATTTCTATTTAGCCATGTGGACACTGCATCAAGTATGTTGATGATGCTTCAACTGTTGATTACAATTTTTGGCATTCATTTTGATCAAGTTAATTGTGAGTTTACTAGCACAAATAAGCTCTAACAAGTCCAACCCCCCATGTTTCTGCCTTTCTACCCCAAAATGCCGAATATGTAATTTTTTCGAGGTGGATGGTGTGAAATCTTCCAGCAGTCAGCATTGTATTCCAGTTTGTAGGATCTGTATTAAAGGAAGAGGACAGAAAGTTATTGTCTGTTGTTATCAACATGTAAAAGCAGGAATTTTTTATAAAGAGTTTATCTTAATGCTTTGAATTTTTAATTTGAAAATCATGGAACTCTGAAATAGTTATTTTTAGAATAAAACCACATCATTAAGATAAAATTTAAAGAAATAAGTGAAAAAAGTTATTGTTTAGTGGTTTCGACTGTGTTTGTTCCTCCAGGTGACCAACAACCATATAAATAAGTTTTTTTTTAGAATAAAGGAGGCCAGATTCATTAAGATAGCAGTAAATGGGGTTTTGATTCCCTGATGTAAAGAAAATACTCAAATACACCTGAAAAACAGATTTATATTTCACGTGTATGTATGTGTATGTTTGGCTTTTACATTTAACTATCATATTAAATATTATTTGTTTTGTCATACTTTGTATTTCTATTATTCTATTAAGAATAATAGAAAATGAAAGTGAAGAAACTGATGTGACCATCACAAAAAACAATGAAGCAGCAAAAACACTGAGATATGTTTTATTCTCATCTATAAAAAGAATGTTGACAGAATCATAACAAACCAGAGAAGTGTAACAGTGTGTGAGTCCCTCTAGTGGATGTTGTGGAGTATTGTGTTGTCTTTGCTCCAAAGGTTTTTGTATAGAGTTTTCGTGTTTCCTGTCACTGTGGGCTGCAGAGCACAGTAGTACACAGCAGAGTCAGATGGATGAAGCTCCTGGATCTTCAGATTAACAGATTTTCCTTTGAGGTCAGCATCAAATCTGTCTTTGCTGAACTCTGGAGCATTATCTCCTGTTGATAATATTCGTTTCAACATGTACTTTGGGTAACTATTTACTTCTTGTATGTACCAGAACAATGTGGGCATAGTATCATTGATTTCATAAGAACAGTTGAGTGTAACTGAGCCTCCTTCAGCAGCAGTGACATCTTTTCTCGGCTGGGTCACTTCTCCTTTACACTCTGGGGAAGAACAGAACATGCAGAGGAAGAGATGAATCAATAAAGATGATTGATTAAAGGAGAACAATTGGCAGCTTTAAACAGTTCTATCACATGTAGAATAGATGTCATTTTCACTGATCATTGTCACTTTGAACCTTAGAATGTCTTTTTACAAGGTAACAAATGGCAGCAGAAATGATCTGCTTTGATTTTCTGTAGAATGAACATTAAAAGCTCTTCATGTGCAGCTCAGTAATGTGTCCAAGTGTTTGAAGAGGAAACATGTTGAGCTTTCTATCTTACCAAAGAAAAGAGCAGCAAGAATGATCCACAGCCAATTTTCCATCTGTACAACAAGGTTTAAATCAACAGGAGAAACTAGCTGATGTTCAACATTCAGTCTGACAATTGTTCTCTTCAAAGCAGCAGTTGTTATTGACAGAAAGCTTGAACACGGAGCAGAAGCAGAGCACCGCCTACTTCATAACGTTGCCCTCTGGTGGAGGTAAAGAGTTGAGTTTAAAGGTGGAAAAAAGGCTTCCAGCAGCTTGTCAGTTTAAAGCCGACAAAGGAAGATAAAATCTCAGACGCTATTCTTGATGGGGAAAAAAAGTGGGTCACCAGGCTCTCGATGGTGGAGCGGTAGAAGGCCAGCAGCAGCTTACTGTCCAGATTGTTCCTCCTGAGAACTCTCAGGAAGTGTAGATGCTGCTGAGCCTTCTTTATGACAGCTGTGGTGTTGTGTGTCCAGGAGAGGTCATCAGAGATCTGGACTCCCAGGAACCTGAACATGTGGACTCTCTCCACACACTCGCCGTTTATGTAGAGGGGAAGTGGCTCAGTTCTGTTCCTCCTTAAGTCCATGATGATCTCCTTTGTTTTTGCTGTGTTCAGTGACAGATTGTTGTCTGAACACCAGGTTGAGAGCCTCTGTACCTCCTCTCTGTAGGCTGACTCGTCTCCTCTTGAAATCAGTCCAACCACGGTGGTGTCGTCAGCAAATTTGACGATGACGTTGTTTTTGTGGCCTGGACTGCAGTCGTGGGTGTAGAGACAGTACAGGAGGGAGCTCAGCCCACAACCCTGTGACCAGGTGCTCAGTGTGGAGGAGAAGTGGGGGCCGAGTCTCCCAGTCTGGGGTTGGTTGGTCAGAAAATCTTTGATCCAGGTGCAGGTGAGAGGGGGGAGGCCCAGGGTGCCTAGTTTAGTAATGAGGTTTTAAAGGATGATGGTGTTGAATGCCGAGCTATAATCCACAAAGAGCATCCTGGCATAGCTCTGTTGTTGCTCCAGATGTCTCAGCACAGTGTGCAGAGCTATGGTGATGGCGTCCTCTGTGGATCTGTTCGCTCGGTATGCAAACTGCTGAACTGGTCAGCCAAAGTCAGAACAAAGAAAAATAAAAGGGGAACCACCAGTTGTGTTACAACAACATGAGAATCTCGCTTTTCAGTCTCCCTGAGAACGTCTAAGCCGGGGTGCTGGAGAGTCCAGCAGACAGTTGAACCTCAGATTCAAAAGGAGCTTTGCCATTTTTGTCCTAGTCATGGAACATTGGACGAGCTCTTTACCCTTGCAAAGATGGTGGAGCTTACATGGGAGTTTGCCCAACCTGTCTTCATGTGTTTTGTGGACTTGGACAAGGCTCAGCACCGTGTGTCTCATGGTGATCTGTGGGAGGTGCTTCAGAAAAATGGACTATCAGGCCACTTGTTACAGTCCATTTGGTCCTTGTGTAACTGAAGTGAAACCTTGGTTTTCATTGCTGGTGGTAGGTTCGACTCATGTCAATCCATGTTGGACTCCACCAAAGCTGCCCTTTGTCACCAATTCTGTTCAGAATGTGTATGGAGAGAAGTTCTAGGCAGAGCCAAGAGTTGCAGGGTTTCCAGTTCAGTCATATTAGGATTACATTGTTGCTTTTTCCAGATGAAGTGATCCTGTGATCCTGTAGATGGAGTTGGTGTAAGCTTGAATGATTGTTGGCCCTGTGATGGACTGGAGACCTGTCCAGGGTGTATCCTGCCTCTCCCCTGACCCTTAACAGGATAAAGTGTTCACTGAACACGAATGAATGGGTGCATTTTAATACAGTCCCAACTGATGAACAAAGAACCAATGTTACCATCATTAAACATGTTAAATATTTTTTTTGTCATGAGCCCAAAATAGTTCTAATACTCCAACAGAGCACTGATTGAAATCTTGAGCTGTACTTTGTCCACTGTGACTTTGGAAATCAGGTAATTAAAAAGCATTTTTAGTATTAACTTATTTCAACTAGTTTTTCAAATGTATTTTTCTTGAAGTGAATAATTCTTTTTTTTAATGTTCTTTGGGGTCCTTTTAGTCATCCGGGGCTATCTTAAAATTTATCTTTGATCCAAAATTCCATATTGATTGTTTAGATGTACCTGAATGTGTTTAAGTTGTTAAACTCTCTGTGATATAGTTAAAAACTGTAAATCACATGACTGAGGTCTTTCAGAGGAAACCATGTGACACCACCACTCCTTTAATGTTTTCAGTTCACAGAGATTTCGTAGAAGTTGTTTGCCATGTCTCGTTTATAGTTAGAAACTAAAATACTTTTTTATTATTGAGGACGTTTTTTTTAGGTCAGAAATATTTGTGTGGATTTCTTATTTTGAGATATTTACTGAAAAACCTTCTTAAATAATGTGATTAAACTCAGAACAGCACTCAGAAGTTGTTTTGTAATATTTGCAAAAAAGTCCCCCAGTATCACTGTTGTTGTTAAAACTAAACAATTTACCATAATAATAATTATAACTTTAATTTATATAGCGCCTTTCAAAGGACCCAAGATCGCTTTACAAAAACATAAACAAAAAACATGATCACAGATTAACAAATAAGGGTCTTCAGGACCACCACCATGAGCTCTGTTTTAATGCTGTTTAGTTTAAGTAGATTTGATGATGTCCGGGCTTTTATTTCAAGGAGGCAGTTGACCAGAGGGGGGAGGTGGGTAGAGGGTTTTGTGCTAATGTTGAGCTGGATGTCATCAGCATATGAATGAAAGTTGAGATTATGGCGGTGGATGATTTCGCCCAGCGGGACCATGTTGGTGTTGAACAGAAGGGGGCCAAGCACTGAGCCTTGGGGGATCCTGTGGTTAACAGGGGTAGAGGAAGACGGACAGCCAGCATTGGTGACAAATTGTTCCCGGTCGGTAGGTTAATCGGACAAGCGGGTGAGGAGAATGGGGTGGGAGACAGTTGTTAAAAGACAGAAAGAAGAAAACTGCTAAACCATCTGCTATAATCAGATTTTTCCTCAATGGATTGTCGGAAACATCTACACATGCTAAAGGTTGCAATCATCACTATGTGGTTGTTTCCTTGTTGATGTGGATCTGCTGCTCATGTGAATCCTCGCACAGTGTTTCATTAGCAGCTGGAACCACAGTGACTCTGATAAAACAGGAATTAGCAGAATCCATCTGATATGAAGCTGTGGTTTGAATACCACTTCCCTCCTCTTTGAAGAGTAGTCAGATATCTGTGTTCAGGTTTTTGTACAGCCTCTTCTACACTTTGTATCACTGTGTTTCTACAGCACAGTAGTAGAGAGCTGTGTCTGCCAGGGTTAGCTTTGTGATGGTCAGTTCAGTGGATGCATCTGTTGTTTGGGAGCCATATCGTTTATCTGGAATATATTCTTCTCCACTCAGGGATTTTGCTCCTTTCAAGAGTATAAACTGAGGAGCCTGAAGGTCAGAATGATGTTTGTACCAGTAAAGCCAAACACCACTGTAATCTGTCTGATATGTACATGTGAGAGTGACAGATCGTCCTTCTCTTCCACTGACTTCATCTTGTTGAGGAGAGATTGTGTCTCCAGCTATTAGTCCTGGAAAAAGTAGAGAAAATGAAGCCATTAGACTAACATTGTCCATGAGGCTGAGAGGAGAAGACAGTGGAAAATGTCACCTGTACAGTGTTACTCTGTGGACATTCACAACTAAATCAACTGTAGAACTCTGTCAGTTCAATTTACAAGATGATCCAAACATGATTTTCATTCTATCAGAGCAAAGAAAGAAGAAAAGTAGTGAAATGCAGTCTGTATATCTGGTTAATGCAGCAGCTTCAACAAAACTTTAATCCCTGTTCTTAAACTCACCTATAATGTGAGATAGAAGCAAAAAGAGGTGAAGCAACATGTCTTTGGAGCTCTTAAAGCCAGACAGACAGCAGATGAACAATGTTCTTCCACTGCAGTAGAATGAGGAAGAAATAATGTCATTGGATGAGCTGAAGTTCAGTGGCCGGGGCCCATTACCTGTTAACATGATTGTTTGACTTCAGCTCAACCAATCAGATTCTTTTCTGCTTCCACAGCAGCTCTGTTTCTGTCTCTGATCTTTACTGCTTCATTTCTCTGTTGTCTTTGTCATCAGTCCAATGACTCAACAATCAGTGCTTTAACAGTGTGTGAGTCCCTCTAGTGGATGTTGTGGAGTATTGTGTTGTCTTTGCTCCAAAGGTTTTTGTACAGAGTTTTGGTGTTTCCTGTCACTGTGGGCTGCAGAGCACAGTAGTACACAGCAGAGTCTGTCACTGCAGCAGAGGAGATCACCAGATCAAACTCCTTTTTGTCTTTCTTATGTTTTAAAGAAAACTTTTCTCCTTTTTCGTCTGATAATCCTGAGATGACAAGCTGTGGAGATGAACCAGAATTCTGTCGGTACCAAAAGAGATAATTTACAAAGCCTGAATAGTTGCAGGAGAGAGTCACATCGGCTCCTTCCAAACCCATCAGTACATCTTTAAATGGTGTCAGTAAATCCTCAGAGGATCCTGAAAACAACAAAGACAGATTTCAGAATGATGTTTTGACTTAAATTCTTTCTCTTTAATCTCAGTTTAGTTTTATAAAAAGTGAATCCAAACATCAACTAAATGTTTTTCAGGTCTATCCTCCCTTTTAAAATCTGGCTCCATCTTCTGTTGACTTACCTGTCTGAAAGGAGACGATCATCATCCAAAGGAAGAGCAGAAACATTATTTTCACTTGTACTGAGTGAACAGCAGAGAGAACACAGCAGCTCCTCAGTTACAACATGAAGCCTTTCATATTCAGCTGTGTAGCTCCTCCTCCTGCTGTGTTCTGTTTCCATTCAGGCTGATGGAAGCTTTAGAAAAGACTCTGATGCTGCACTCATCTTCATCAGCATCTTCATCATCATCAGTATCATCATCATCTTTGTCAGCTTAAAGGAGGAATCTTTAAAAAATCCATCTGGAGAAAAACAATTTTGTGACAAATCAATAAAATCAGATGATCATAGATATCACACAGAGATTGAAAGTGAGGAGACTCAGTGTTCCCACTTCTGATGGACAGTGAATGCAGCATGAGTCCCATCAGAACTTGTTTTTGTGAGTTCTTCAGATTAACTTTGTTAACACGGTTTTCTGCAGGTACCCAGCATGAAATTAATGTACAAACACAACATGTTTTTAGGCTGAAAGTAACAAGTGTGGAGGTTAATCTGAACCCTTCGTCTAATTAAACTACCAATGCTGTTCTTCACTATACAGGAACTCATGAACTGACACGTCTGAATGTTGAGACAGAATAAAACTTTTCATTAGTTTTTACTTTGGGTGGAAGATTAGTGGACTTTGCTTTAAAGGTAAATCTGGAACATTTCCTCCACAGTATGAAGTGGACAGCAGTGATGATGGAGTTTCTGTCAAACCTGATGATGAACTCTGATACTGCTGGATTTAGCTGGAAGTTTTCCTTCAGAAAAATCAAAATTATTCAGAAACACAGAGTTTATTTCATGGAGACTTCAAAGTTATTACCATATAATTGTGTTTGTTTCCATGTTATATTGTGTTTGCAGCATCATGCAGCTGTTTCCTTGTTGATGTGGATCTGCTGCTCATGTGAATCCTCCCACAGTGTTTCATTAGCAGCTGGAACCACAGTGACTCTGATTAAACAGGAATTAGCAGAATCCATCTGATATGAAGCTGTGGTTTGAATACCACTTCCCTCCTCTTTGAAGAGCAGTCAGATATCTGTGTTCAGGTTTTTGTACAGCCTCTTCTACACTTTGTATCACTGTGTTTCTACAGCACAGTAGTAGAGAGCTGTGTCTGCCAGGGTTAGCTTTGTGATGGTCAGTTCAGTGGATGTATCTGTTGTTTGGGAGCCATATCGTTTATCTGGAATATATTCAGCACCACTCTGATCTTTTGCTCCTTTCAGGAGTATAAACTGAGGAGCCTGAAGGTCAGAATGATGTTTGTACCAGTGAAGCCAAACACCACTGTAACTTGTCTGATATGTACATGTGAGAGTGACAGATCGTCCTTCTCTTCCACTGACTTCATCTTGTTGAGGAGAGATTGTGTCTCCAGCTGTTAGTCCTGGAAAAAGTAGAGAAAATGAAGCCATTAGACTAACATTGTCCATGAGGCTGAGAGGAGAAGACAGTGGAAAATGTCACCTGTACAGTGTTACTCTGTTGACATTCACAACTAAATCAACTGTAGAACTCTGTCAGTTCAATTTACAAGATGATCCAAACATGATTTTCATTCTATCAGAGCAAAGAAAGAAGAAAAGTAGTGAAATGCAGTCTGTATATCTGGTTAATGCAGCAGCTTCAACCAAACTTTAATCCCTGTTCTTAAACTCACCTATAATGTGAGATAGAAGCAAAAAGAGGTGAAGCAACATGTCTTTGGAGCTCTTAAAGCCAGACAGACAGCAGATGAACAATGTTCTTCCACTGCAGTAGAATGAGGAAGAAATAATGTCATTGGATGAGCTGAAGTTCAGTGGGCGGGGCCCATTACCTGTTGACATGATTGTTTGACTTCAGCTCAACCAATCAGGTTATTTTCTGCTTCCACAGCAGCTCTGTCTCTGTCTCTGATCTTTACTGCTTCATTTCTCTGTTGTCTTTGTCATCAGTCCAATGACTCAACAATGGGTGCTTTAACAGTGTGTGAGTCCCTCTAGTGGATGTTGTGGAGTATTGTGTTGTCTTTGCTCCAAAGGTTTTTGTACAGAGTTTTGGTGTTTCCTGTCACTGTGGGCTGCAGAGCACAGTAGTACACAGCAGAGTCAGACGGATGAAGCTCCTGCATCTTCAGATTAACTGATTTGTCTTTGAGCTCAGCATCAAACCTGTCTTTGCTGAACTCTGGAGCATTATCTCCTGTTGATGAGAATCTGTTCAACATGTACTTTGGGTAACTATTTACTTCTTGTTTGTACCAGAATAATGTGGGACTTGCTCGACTTGTTTCATAAGAACAGTTGAGTGTAACTGAGCCTCCTTCAGCAGCAGTGACATCTTCTCTTGGCTGGGTCACTTTGTCTTCTCCTTTACACTCTGAGGAAGAACAGAACATGCAGAAGAAGAGATGAATCAATAAAGATGATTGATTAAAGGAAAACAATCGGCAGCTTTAAAGAGTTCTATCACATGTAGAATAGATGTCATTTTCACTGATCATTGTCACTTTGAACCATAGAAGGTGTTTTTACAAGGTAACAAATGGCAGCAGAAGTGATCTGCTCTGATTTTCTATAGAATGAACATTAAAAGCTCTTCATGTGCAGCTCAGTAATGTGTCCAAGTGTTTGAAGAGGAAACATGTTGAGCTTTCTATCTTACCAAAGAAAAGAGCAGCAAGAATAATCCACAGCCAATGTTCCATCTGTACAACAAGGTTTAAATCAACAGGAGAAACTAGCTGATGCTCAACATTCAGTCTGACAATTGTTCTCTTCACAGCAGCAGTTCTTATTGACAGAAAGCTTGAACACAGAGCAGAAGCAGAGCACCGCCTACTTGATAATGTCGCCCTCTGCTGGAGGTAAAAAGCTGCGTTTAAAGGTGTAAAAACAGGCTTCCAGCAGCTTGTCAGTGAGGTTTTTGTAAGGCCTCAGAGTCAGCCAGAGATAAAACATATTCTGGTCATTGGTTTTGTGAGTCTGGCTAAATAGTTTTTTCTCCTCATTTTATGCGCCCTTAAAGACAAATGAAAGAATAGAAAATCATGTCATCCTTTCTCTAAGTCTGACCAAATAAATTTTTTTTCTCCTGACTTTATAACTTTAATCATCAAACATTAAGTCTTTATAACTTCTAATTTCACCAACACTGATCCTGATTACAGAGATATCTGTTACAGGAAATCTTCAAATAAAGAGCTCCATGTTTCTGCACAGAGGTGTTTGAACAAATAAAATCCAACTGAAAAGAAATTTGTTGTCTTTCACCATTTATGCATCAGATTAAAGGTCTCTATGATTTCTCTCTTTATTCAACACCTCAAAACGTAAAAGTTCAACTTGTAACAGAACAATAATTTTCTCCTGAAACCTTCAACTTAAAATAAACTGCTGTATTTCTACCTTTCATAAATAAAACGGATGAACCAGCAGTCTTGTAAAATATGCGGGAAAAGTGTCGCTCAAAGTAATCATCGTTTGGACCACACAGAAATGCATAGAGGTGAGAATATTAATTTCTGAAGTCTCTGAGTGTACACAGGGGAAAATGATAAAACATTAAAAAAATAAAAAGTATGAAAACATCAAATATTTAATGAAAACTTAATAACTGCTGGAAACTGGCTACTCTTGTGTGAGTTTATTGTACATTTACATTAGCAACCGTAATTATGCATAGTTACGGTTGCTGACATCGGATTGGACAGAAGCCGTTAGTGGGAGGGGCTTAGCGAAGGGTCAGCTCGAAATTGGATGAAAAGGGAAACGCTCGTTATCGGTTTATTCCATTATTCATTTGAGCATAAAATCGAAAACTGAAAAAACGAGTCATCCGGCCTTGTTTCTATGTGGAACATAGAAGCTGAATGCAGCTTCTCCATGTCTGGTTCTGACTCTGGGAACTGATAAAAACCAGGTCCAGATGACCTGAGGGGTCTGGAAGGTTCATAGTGGGTCAGGAGGTCACTGATGTATTTTGGTCATGGACCATTCAGAGCTTTATAGACCAGCATGAGAACTTTAAAGTCTATCCTCTGATGGACAGGCAGCCAGTGTAAAGACCTCAGAGCTGGACTGATGTGGTCCACTTTTTTGGTCTTAGTGAGGACTGGAGCAGCTGAGTTCTGAATGAGCTGCAGTTGTCTGACTGACTTTTTAGGTAGTCTTGTAAAGATGCTGTTACAATAATCAAGCATACTGAAGATGAATGCATGGACTAGTTTTTCCAGGTCCTGCTGAGACATCAGATCTTTTAACTTTGATGTATTCTTAAGGTGATAGGAGGATGACTTTATAATTGCCTTAATGTGTTTTTCTAAATTTAGGTCTGAGTCTATCACTACACCCAGATTTCTGGCCTGGTTGGTAGTTTTTAGGTGTATAGATTGAAGCTCTGTGGTGACCTGTAATCGTTTCTCTTTGGCTCCAAAGACAATTGCCTAAGTTTTGTTTTTGTTTAGCTGGAGAAAGTTTTGGCACATCCAGTCATTAATCTCAATGCATTTACCAAGGGCCTGTACAGGGCCTCGGTCTCCTGGTGACATTGTAATATATATGTGTGTCATCTGCATAGCTATGGTAGTTTATTTATTTATTTATTTTTATATAGAGAATTATTCACTGAGTCTGGTCCATTTTTTCTTCAGCACAAGTTTCTTGTGCTTACCTTAAATCACTTTTACAAAAAATTTCAACTGTCTTGTAACAAACAAGAGGAACAGTGTGTGAGTCCCTCTAGTGGATGTTGTGGAGTATTGTGTTGTCTTTGCTCCAAAGGTTTTTGTACAGAGTTTTGGTGTTTCCTGTCACTGTGGGCCTCACAGCACAGTAGTATACAGCAGAGTCTGTCACTGCAGCAGAGGAGATCACCAGATCCATCAGAGTTTCCTCTTTTGTAACTCTAACAGAATGTCCAGAAGCTGAATCCTTTAATATTTCTCCAGATTCCAGATGAGAGATGAGGAACTTCGGTTGTTTTCCTGGATATTGTTTATACCAGAAGAAATAATCATCACCTTTGGTATATTTGCAGGACAGAGTTACGGTGCTTCCTTCTAAATTGGATTTTTCTTTATCGACTGCAGTGGGTTTCTGACAGCTGACCCCTGAGGAAAAAGATAACTGTTATATCAAGTTATAAATGTTTCAACAGATATTTTTTTACCAATAGACGCTTTTTTTTTAATTTTCCTTTATAGTTTACTATACCTGTGAGAATGAGAAGAAATAGAGAAGAACAATAAGAGGACGTTTGCATGTTGAATAAAGGTAATGTCTGTGGTTTGTGTGTTGAACTGTGTTGAATATGGAAGTTTGTGTCTCTTCTATAGTTCAGTATCAGCTCAGCTCCTCCCTGAATCTCTTCTGTTTGATCTGTAGTTTCTCTTCTCTCAGTTCCTCTTCCTCCTGGTTTGTTAGCTCCATATTTCATAATGTTGAGGTAATGAGATTACATCCTGAATGTTTTATAACCGGAGTTTAAGGCAGGAATTTACTATTTACACAGTTGTAACCTCAAGGACTGATTCTACCTTCATAGCTGTTCTTTTAAACCAGTTGGTTGTGAGATGTCAACATGTGATATGTCTCAGATTTTATGGACAATATATATAAATCTTTTAATACAAAGAAACAAACAATCAGTTATTGCGAAACATTTGGCAAAAGTTTCAGCTAAAAGGTTCTCATTTGGTCATTTGGTAAAATATGTGGGAAAAGATTTTATTAAGATGACATAACTTCAGCAACACTTTTAACATTTATTCATGGAACATTTAATTGTTTTATGATCTTATTTTGGCTTTTGGCCTTCATCAGGGTCATTATAAAACTCACATCCAGTTCAGAACAACAAACAGCATTCATATATGGCATCCTGTGATAGATGGAAACCTCTTCATGTTGTACATCTGGAGCTCCTCTGTTCAGTGATTTGTTTTTTAAGAGAATTTGATGTTTCACTTATATTTCTATTTAGCCAAGTGGACACTGCATCAAGTATGTTGATGATGCTTCAACTGTTGATTACAATTTTTGGTATTAATTTCGATCAAGTTAATATTGAGTTTACTAACACAAATAAGCTCTAACAACTCTAACCCCCCATGTTTCTGCCTTTCTACCACAAAAGGACGAGCATGTCATTTTTTCAAGGTGGATGGTGTGAAATCTTCCAGCAGGCAGCATTGTATTCCAGTTTGTAGGATCTGTATTAGAGGAAGAGGACAGAAAGTTATTGTCTATTGTTATCAACATGTAAAAGCAGGAAGTTTTTGATAAAGAGTTTATCTTAATGCTTAGAATTTTCCATTTAAAAATCATGGAACTCTGAAATAGTAGAGATTCGTTATTTTTAGAATAAAACCACATCATTAAGATAAAACTTAAAGAAATAAGTGAAAAAAGTGATTGTTTAGTGGTTTCGACAGTGTTTGTTCCTCCAGGTGACCAACAAATATATAAATAAGTGTTTTTTTGAGAATAGAGGAGGCCAGATTAATTAAGATAGCAGTAAATGGGGTTTTGACTCCTTGATGTAAAGAAAATACTCAAATACACCTGAAAAACAGATATATTTCACCTGTATGATCCACCACATGTTTGGCTTTTACATTTAACTATCATATTAAACATTATTTGTTTTGTCATACTATATATTTCTATTATTCTATTAAGAATAAAAATGTGACCATCACAAAAAAACAATGAAGCAGCAAAAACACTGAGATATGTTTTATTCTCATCTGTACAAAGAATGTTGACAGAAGCATAACAAACCAGAGAAGTGTAACAGTGTGTGAGTCCCTCTAGTGGATGTTGTGGAGTATTGTGTTGTCTTTGCTCCAAAGGTTTTTGTATAGAGTTTTGGTGTTTCCTGTCACTGTGGGCCGCAGAGCACAGTAGTACACAGCAGAGTCAGACGGATGAAGTTCCTGGATCTTCAGATTAACTGATTTGTCTTTGAGCTCAGCATCAAATCTGTCTTTGCTGAATTCTGGAGCATTATCTCCTGTTGATAATATTCGTTTCAACATGTACTTTGGGTAACTATTTACTTCTTGTTTGTACCAGAATAATGTGGGAGTATAACTGGTCTCATAAGTACAGTTGAGTGTAACTGAGCCTCCTTCAGCAGCAGTGACATCTTCTCTTGGCTGGGTCACTTTGTCTTCTCCTTTACACTCTGGGGAAGAACAGAACATGCAGAGGAAGTGATGAATCAATAAAGCTGATTGATTAAATGAGAACAATCGGCAGCTTTAAAGAGTTCTATCACATGTAGAATAGATGTCATTTTCACTGATCATTGTCACTTTGAACCATAGAAGGTGTTTTTACAAGGTAACAAATGGCAGCAGAAGTGATCTGCTCTAATTTTCTGTAGAATGAACATTAAAAGCTCTTCATGTGCAGCTCAGTAATGTGTTCAAGTGTTTGAAGAGGAAACATGTTGAGCTTTCTATCTTACCAAAGAAAAGAGCAGCAAGAATAATCCACAGCCAATGTTCCATCTGTACAACAAAGTTTAAATCAACAGGAGAAACTAGCTGATGCTCAACATTCAGTCTGACAATTGTTCTCTTCACAGCAGCAGTTCTTATTGACAGAAAGCTTGAACACAGAGCAGAAGCAGAGCACCGCCTACTAGATAACGTCGCCCTCTGGTGGAGGTAAAGAGTTGAGTTTAAATGTGGATAAAAAGCTTCAAGTTGCTTGTCAGTGAGGTTGTTGGAAGGCCTGAGAGTGAGTTGGAGAAAAAATATTCTGATGTTGGTCAGCACTGCTCACTGGTCTATACAGGCATTATAGTGAATTATTCAATGAGTTCATTTCTTCTTCAGCACAAGTTTCTTGTGTTTACCTTGAATCACTTTTACAAAGACTGTTGACAGAAGCATAACAAACAAGAGGAACAATGCGTGAGTCCCTCTAGTGAATGTTGTGGAGTATTGTGTTGTCTTTGCTCCAAAGGTTTTTGTACAGAGTTTTGGTGTTTCCTGTCACTGTGGGCCGCAGAGCACAGTAGTACACAGCAGAGTCAGATGGATGAAGCTCCTGGATCTTCAGATTAACAGATTTTCCTTTGAGGTCAGCATCAAATCTGTCTTTGCTGAACTCTGGAGCATTATCTCCTGTTGATAATATTCGTTTCAACATGTACTTTGGGTAACTATTTACTTCTTGTTTGTACCAGAACAATGTGGGCATAGTATCATTGATTTCATAAGAACAGTTGAGTGTAACTGAGCCTCCTTCAGCAGCAATGACATCTTTTCTCGGCTGGGTCACTTCTCCTTTACACTCTGGGGAAGAACAGAACATGCAGAGGAAGAGATGAATCAATAAAGATGATTGATTAAAGGAGAACAATTGGCAGCTTTAAAGAGTTCTATCACATGTAGAATAGATGTCATTTTCACTGATCATTGTCACTTTGAACCTTAGAATGTCTTTTTACAAGGTAACAAATGGCAGCAGAAGTGATCTGCTCTAATTTTCTGTAGAATGAACATTAAAAGCTCTTCATGTGCAGCTCAGTAATGTGTTCAAGTGTTTGAAGAGGAAACATGTTGAGCTTTCTATCTTACCAAAAAAAAGAGCAGCAAGAATGATCCACAGCCAATGTTCCATCTGTACAACAAGGTTTAAATCAACAGGAGAAACTAGCTGATGTTCAACATTCAGTCTGACAATTGTTCTCTTCACAGCAGCAGTTCTTATTGACAGAAAGCTTGAACACGGAGCAGAAGCAGAGCACCGCCTACTTGATAATGTCGCCCTCTGGTGGAGGTAAAGAGTTGAGTTTAAAGGTGGAAAATAGGCTTCCAGCAGCTTGTCAGTTTAAAGCCGACAAAGGAAGATAAAATCTCAGACGCTATTCTTGATGGGGAAAAAAAGTGGGTCACCAGGCTCTCGATGGTGGAGCGGTAGAAGGCCAGCAGCAGCTTACTGTCCAGATTGTTCCTCCTGAGGACTCTCAGGAAGTGTAGATGCTGCTGAGCCTTCTTTATGACAGCTGTGGTGTTGTGTGTCCAGGAGAGGTCATCAGAGATCTGGACTCCCAGGAACCTGAACATGTGGACTCTCTCCACACACTCGCCGTTTATGTAGAGGGGAAGTGGCTCAGTTCTGTTCCTCCTTAAGTCCATGATGATCTCCTTTGTTTTTGCTGTGTTCAGTGACAGATTGTTGTCTGAACACCAGGTTGAGAGCCTCTGTACCTCCTCTCTGTAGGCTGACTCGTCTCCTCTTGAAATCAGTCCAACCACGGTGGTGTCGTCAGCAAATTTGACGATGACGTTGTTTTTGTGGCCTGGACTGCAGTCGTGGGTGTAGAGACAGTACAGGAGGGAGCTCAGCCCACAACCCTGTGACCAGGTGCTCAGTGTGGAGGAGAAGTGGGGGCCGAGTCTCCCAGTCTGGGGTTGGTTGGTCAGAAAATCTTTGATCCAGGTGCAGGTGAGAGGGGGGAGGCCCAGGGTGCCTAGTTTAGTAATGAGGTTTTAAAGGATGATGGTGTTGAATGCCGAGCTATAATCCACAAAGAGCATCCTGGCATAGCTCTGTTGTTGCTCCAGATGTCTCAGCACAGTGTGCAGAGCTATGGTGATGGCGTCCTCTGTGGATCTGTTCGCTCGGTATGCAAACTGGTGAACTGGTCAGCCAAAGTCAGAACAAAGAAAAATAAAAGGGGAACCACCAGTTGTGTTACAACAACATGAGAATCTCGCTTTTCAGTCTCCCTGAGAACGTCTAAGCCGGGGTGCTGGAGAGTCCAGCAGACAGTTGAACCTCAGATTCAAAAGGAGCTTTGCCATTTTTGTCCTAGTCATGGAACATTGGACGAGCTCTTTACCCTTGCAAAGATGGTGGAGCTTACATGGGAGTTTGCCCAACCTGTCTTCATGTGTTTTGTGGACTTGGACAAGGCTCAGCACCGTGTGTCTCATGGTGATCTGTGGGAGGTGCTTCAGAAAAATGGACTATCAGGCCACTTGTTACAGTCCATTTGGTCCTTGTGTAACTGAAGTGAAACCTTGGTTTTCATTGCTGGTGGTAGGTTCGACTCATGTCAATCCATGTTGGACTCCACCAAAGCTGCCCTTTGTCACCAATTCTGTTCAGAATGTGTATGGAGAGAAGTTCTAGGCAGAGCCAAGAGTTGCAGGGTTTCCAGTTCAGTCATATTAGGATTACATTGTTGCTTTTTCCAGATGAAGTGATCCTGTGATCCTGTAGATGGAGTTGGTGTAAGCTTGAATGATTGTTGGCCCTGTGATGGACTGGAGACCTGTCCAGGGTGTATCCTGCCTCTCCCCTGACCCTTAACAGGATAAAGTGTTCACTGAACACGAATGAATGGGTGCATTTTAATACAGTCCCAACTGATGAACAAAGAACCAATGTTACCATCATTAAACATGTTAAATATTTTTTTTGTCATGAGCCCAAAATAGTTCTAATACTCCAACAGAGCACTGATTGAAATCTTGAGCTGTACTTTGTCCACTGTGACTTTGGAAATCAGGTAATTAAAAAGCATTTTTAGTATTAACTTATTTCAACTAGTTTTTCAAATGTATTTTTCTTGAAGTGAATAATTCTTTTTTTTAATGTTCTTTGGGGTCCTTTTAGTCATCCGGGGCTATCTTAAAATGTATCTTTGATCCAAAATTTCATATTAATTGTTTAGATGTACCTGAATGTGTTTAAGTTGTTAAACTCTGTGATATAGTTAAAAACTGTAAATCACGTGACTGAGGTCTTTCAGAGGAAACCATGTGACACCACCACTCCTTTAATGTTTTCAGTTCACAGAGATTTCGTAGAAGTTGTTTGCCATGTCTCACTTATAGTTAGAAACTAAAATACTTAATAATATTTAGTTTAAGTAGATTTGATGATGTCCGGGGCTTTTATTTCAAGGAGTCAGTTGACCAGAGGGGGGAGGTGGGTAGAGGGTTTTGTGCTAATGTTGAGCTGGATGTCGTCAGCATATGAATGAAAGTTGAGATTATGGCGGTGGATGATTTCGCCCAGCGGGACCATGTTGGTGTTGAACAGAAGGGGGCCAAGCACTGAGCCTTGGGGGATCCTGTGGTTAACAGGGGTAGAGGAAGACGGACAGCCAGCATTGGTGGCAAATTGTTCCCGGTCGGTAGGTTAATCGGACAAGCGGGTGAGGAGAATGGGGTGGGAGACAGTTGTTAAAAGACAGAAAGAAGAAAACTGCTAAACCATCTGCTATAATCAGATTTTTCCTCAATGGATTGTCGGAAACATCTACACATGCTAAAGGTTGTAATCATCACTATGTGGTTGTTTCCTTGTTGATGTGGATCTGCTGCTCATGTGAATCCTCCCACAGTGTTTCATTAGCAGCTGGAACCACAGTGACTCTGATAAAACAGGAATTAGCAGAATCCATCTGATATGAAGCTGTGGTTTGAATACCACTTCCCTCCTCTTTGAAGAGCAGTCAGATATCTGTGTTCAGGTTTTTGTACAGCCTCTTCTACACTTTGTATCACTGTGTTTCTACAGCACAGTAGTAGAGAGTTGTGTCTGCCAGGGTTAGCTTTGTGATGGTCAGTTCAGTGGATGTATCTGTTGTTTGGGAGCCATATCGTTTATCTGGAATATATTCAGCACCACTCTCATCTTTTGCTCCTTTCTTTAGTATAAACTGAGGAGCCTGAAGGTCAGAATGATGTTTGTACCAGTGAAGCCGAACACCACTGTAACTTGTCTGATATGTACATGTGAGAGTGACGGATCGTCCTTCTCTTCCACTGACTTCATCTTGTTGAGGAGAGATTGTGTCTCCAGCTATTAGTCCTGGAAAAAAGTAGAGAAAATGAAGCCATTAGACTAACATTGTCCATGAGGCTGAGAGGAGAAGACAGTGGAAAATGTCACCTGTACAGTGTTACTCTGTGGACATTCACAACTAAATCAACTGTAGAACTCTGTCAGTTCAATTTACAAGATGATCCAAACATGATTTTCATTCTATCAGAGCAAAGAAAGAAGAAAAGTAGTGAAATGCAGTCTGTATATCTGGTTAATGCAGCAGCTTCAACAAAACTTTAATCCCTGTTCTTAAACTCACCTATAATGTGAGATAGAAGCAAAAAGAGGTGAAGCAACATGTCTTTGGAGTTCTTAAAGCCAGACAGACAGCAGATGAACAATGTTCTTCCACTGCAGTAGAATGAGGAAGAAATAATGTCATTGGATGAGCTGAAGTTCAGTGGGCGGGGCCCATTAGCTGTTGACATGATTGTTTGACTTCAGCTCAACCAATCAGATTCTTTTCTGCTTCCACAGCAGCTCTGTCTCTGTCTCTGATCTTTACTGCTTCATTTCTCTGTTGTCTTTGTCATCAGTCCAATGACTCAACAATCAGTGCTTTAACAGTGTGTGAGTCCCTCTAGTGGATGTTGTGGAGTATTGTGTTGTCTTTGCTCCAAAGGTTTTTGTACAGAGTTTTGGTGTTTCCTGTCACTGTGGGCTGCAGAGCACAGTAGTACACAGCAGAGTCTGTCACTGCAGCAGAGGAGATCACCAGATCAACTTGTTTTCTCTCCTGGTTCAGTTCAGCAGTCAGTCGAGGTTTTGGAGGTTTAGCTTCCACCACAGTTGGATTTTTTGTATCAGTGATCAGAAGAAGGAACTGAGGAGCTGATCCAGGATCCTGTCGATACCACTGCAGATTATTGGCTGTAACTGAGTAGTTACAGGACAGTGTAACTGTTTGACCCTCTGATGAAAACACTTCAGCTCTGCTGGCAGTGATATCATCTTCCAGACTGTTTCCTGCTGATCAAACAGCAAGTTATTACAGCTCTGTTTCAGAGTCACAAACACTATGATATTTGCTGTGAACACAAGTGCTGCTTGTAACAGTTTAGTTAGTAGTAACAGAGGATCAATGTCTCTGTTATGTAGACTCTGTGTCACTAAAATGTCAAAACCTGAACTTCAACTAAAACAGAATCCAATCTGGATGAGTAATGCTGTGAGAAAAGTATTTTTCAGGTGTTTCTGTCAGAAACTTACGTACCTACGAAAGCTAAACAGAACCAAACCACAGCCAGTATTTCCATGTTTCCAGAAGTGAAATGTTAGAGCTGTTGTTCAGGATGAATAAGCTGTGAGAGGTGTTGTGAGTTCAGGTTGGTGTGATGTTCACAGCTGGAGTCAAACACTTTACTGCTGTGCAGCAGCTCTGCAGTCAGTGGGAGGAGACTTGATGTGAGGCTGTTGTACAGAGAGGTTTCCAGTCATCAACATGTGTTTCTGTCTGTACAACTGCTGCTCAGTGTTGGTTTCAGTCCTTTCTCTGTTTGAGATGAAAAACTGAAGGTTCAGAAACACTCAGACAGAACGCCTGATGGAACAAAGATGGTCCAGAACAGAAACACAGCTGAGCAGCTCTGAAGTGCAGAACAACCGATTATCTGTTGGGTTCAGTTTGGATCAGAGCTCAGTCATTCCTTCTCTTCTTTAAATGAAGAAATATTCTCTAATTCTGATCTCACTGATTCTACAGCAGCCTCTAAGCTAATATTTTAAGAGTCGTCATTGTTGACTGTTGTCACAGCTACAACAAAACAAAAAATAGATTTCATCACAAACAGAAGAAAAGAGACAAAAACAATGATGACCAAAATCCATTATTTAACAATTAATTTGACTCCCTCCACTGCAGAGTAAAGCTAAAGCACCAACACAGCCAACAGCTCAGATTGAAGCTTATCCCAACCCTGAGTTTTAGAAAGATTCAAGACAGAAACAAAACATGAAAACATTTCAGAGAAGAGGAACAGTGTGTGAGTCCCTCTAGTGGATGTTGTGGAGTATTGTGTTGTCTTTGCTCCAAAGGTTTTTGTACAGAGTTTTGGTGTTTCCTGTCACTGTGGGCTGCAGAGCACAGTAGTACACAGCAGAGTCAGACGGATGAAGTTCCTGGATCTTAAGATTAACTGATTTTCCTTTGAGCTCAGCATCAAATCTGTCTTTGCTGAATTCGGGAGCATTATCCTCTGTTGTTCCTGTAGTTGAGTATCGTTTCAACATGTACTTTGGGTTACTATTTACTTCTTTTTTGTACCAGAACAAATACGGAAACTTATCACTGGTTTCATAAGAACAGTTGAGTGTAACTGAGCCTCCTTCAGCAGCAGTGACATCTTCTCTTGGCTGGGTCACTTTGTCTTCTCCTTTACACTCTGGGGAAGAACAGAACATGCAGAAGAAGAGATGAATCAATAAAGATGATTGATTAAAGGAGAACAATCGGCAGCTTTAAGGAGTTCTATCACATGTAGAATAGATGTCATTTTCACTGATCATTGTCACTTTGAACCATAGAAGGTGTTTTTACAAGGTAACAAATTGCAGCAGAAGTGATCTGCTCTCATTTTCTGTAGAATGAACATTAAAAACTCTTCATGTGCAGCTCAGTAATGTGTTCAAGTGTTTGAAGAGGAAACATGTTGAGCTTTCTATCTTACCAAAGAAAAGAGCAGCAAGAATAATCCACAGCCAATGTTCCATCTGTACAACAAGGTTTAAATCAACAGGAGAAACTAGCTGATGCTCAACATTCAGTCTGACAATTGTTCTCTTCACAGCAGCAGTTCTTATTGACAGAAAGCTTGAACACAGAGCAGAAGCAGAGCACCGCCTACTTGATAACGTCGCCCTCTGGTGGAGGTAAAGAGTTGAGTTTAAAGGTGGAAAAACAGGGTTCCAGCAGCTTGTCAGTGAGGTTTTTGTAAGGCCTCAGAGTCAGCCAGAGATAAAACATATTCTGGTCATTGGTTTTGTGAGTCTGGCTAAATAGTTTTTTCTCCTCGTTTTATGAGCCCTTAAAGACAAATGAAAGAATAGAAAATCATGTCATCCTTTCTCTAAGTCTGACCAATTAAACATTTTTTTCTCCTGACTTTATAACTTTAATCATCAAACATTGAGTCTCTATAACTTCTAATTTCACCAACACTGATCCAGGTTACAAAGCTTCTATATCTGTTACAGTAAATCTAAAAATAAAGAGCTCAATGTTACTGCACAGAGGTGTTTGTACAAACAGAATCCAACTGAAAAGGGTTTTATTGTCTGTCACCATTTATGCATCAGATTATAGGTCTCTATGATTTCTCTCTTTATTCAAAACCTCAAAGCGTAAAAGTTCAACTTGTAACAGAACAATAATTTTCTCCTGAAACATTCAACTTAAAATAAACTGCTGTATTTCTACCTTTCCTAAGTAAAACGAATGAACCAGCAGTCTTGTAAAATATGCGGGAAAAGTGTCACTCAAAGTGATCGTTGATGGGATCACACAGAAATTCATACAGATGAGAATATTCATTTCTGAAGTCTCTGAGTGTACACAGGGGAAAATGATCAAAAAATTTTAAAAATGAAAAATTATGAAAACATCAAATATTTAATGAAAACTTATTAACTGCTGGAAACTGGCTACTGTTGTGTGAGTTTATTGTACAATTACATTAGCAACCGAAATTATGCATAGTTACAGTTGCTGACGTCGGATTGGACAGAAGCCGTTAGTGGGAGGGGCTTAGCGAAGGGTCAGCTCGAAATTGGATGAAACGGGAAACGCTCGTTATCCGTTTATTCCATTATTCATTTGAGCATAAAATCGAAAACTGAAAAAACGAGTCATCCGGCCTTGTTTCTATGTGGAACATAGAAGCTGAATGCAGCTTCTATGTTCCACATATTCTTCTATTATCCATGACTGGTTCTGACTCTGGGAACTGATAAAGACCAGATCCAGATGACCTGAGGAGTCTGGAAGGTTCATACTGGGTCAGGAGGTCACTGATGTATTTTGGTCCTGGACCATTCAGAGCTTTATAGACTAGCATCAGAACTTTAAGGTCTATCCTCTGATGGACAGGCAGCCAGTGTAAAGACCTCAGAGCTGGACTGATGTGGTCCACTATTTTGAGCAGCTGGGTTCTGAATGAGCTGCAGTTGTCTGACTGACTTTTTAGGTAGTCTTGTAAAGATGCTGTTACAATAATCAAACCTACTGAAGATGAATGCATGGACTAGTTTTTCCAGGTCGTGCTGAGACATCAGATCTTTTAACCTTGATATATTCTGAACGTGATTGTATTCTGACTTTATAATTGCCTTAATGTGTTTTTTCAAATTTAGGTCTGAGTCCATCACTACAGCTAGATTTCTGGCCTGGTTGGTAGTTTTTAGGTGTATAGATTGAAGCTCTGTGGTGACCTGTAATCGTTTCTCTTTGGCTCCAAAGACAATTGCCTAAGTTTTGTTTTTGTTTAGGTGGAGAAAGTTTTGGCACATCCAGTCATTAATCTCCTCAATGCATTTACCAAGGGCCTGTACAGGGCCTCGGTCTCCTCGTGACATTGTAATACATATCTGCGTGTCATCTGCATAGCTATGGTATTTTATTTATTTATTTATTTTTTATATAGGGAATTATTCACTGAGTCTGGTCCATTTGTTTCTTTTGCACAAGTTTTTTGTGCCTACCTTAAATCACTTTTACAAAGAATTTCAACTGTGTTGTAAGAAACAAGAGGAACAGTGTGTGAGTCCCTCTAGTGGATGTTGTGGAGTATTGTGTTGTCTTTGCTCCAAAGGTTTTTGTACAGAGTTTTGGTGTTTCCTGTCACTGTGGGCCTCACAGCACAGTAGTACACAGCAGAGTCTGTCACTGCAGCAGAGGAGATCACCAGATCCATTTGTTTTTTATCATCACTCACTTTATAAGACAGGCCAGGGACTGGAGCAGATATTTCTGTTCCTTTTCCTGAGTGAGAGATCAGGAACTCTGGTGGTTTTCCTGCATATTGTCGATACCAGAAGAAATAATCATTGGCAGTTGCTGTTTGATGGTAAGTGTAGGACAGAGTAACAGAGCTGCCTTCTAAACTGGACTCTTCATCCTTGACTGCAGTGAGTTGTTCACAGCTGACACCTAAAGGAAGAGAGAAGTCAAATAACTGAACAACAAACATAAAATGCTAAAATGAATCTTTGAAAGAATCAAACAAACCTGTTACAATGAGTAGAAACAGCAGCGTGAATACAAATGTCTGCAAAGACAGCATGTTGAATAAAGGTAATGTCTGTGGTTTGTGTGTTGAACTGTGTTGAATGTGGAAGTTTGTGTCTCTTCTATAGTTCAGTAACAGCTCAGCTCCTCCCTGAATCTCTCCTCTTTGATCTGTAGTTTCTCTTCTCTCAGTTCCTCTTCCTCCTGGTTAACCGTCTCACAGCTTCATCTTCAATCATTGTGAGATGAGGAGCTGATATTTGTTGGATTTTAAAGGATGACTCAGTTTATCTTTATTTGTCTGAAATACAATTTTAATACAAAATTGTTTTTTCATCACTGAACTTTTCTAACCATGTGGAAACCACATTATATGAACTGTAACCTAAATCTTAACTTCAGCTGTATTAAAGCTTCTGATTTTTAGTGTGAACTTGTTATTTAAGTTTGAACCCTGTGGTTCTCCGTGAGAAATCCCAGCCTGAGAGGACACGACTGAAAATTTCTTGAAATAAATTCAAGATATTTAAACCAGAGTCTTTGATATTGAAAAAAAGTTTATTTAGATGTTTGAAGTCAAAAAGAGATATTCCAAATAAGCAAGAAATCATTTTTTTAGATAGTCTTCAATTATCATTATATCAGTTCAATAGTGACACAGGAAAATCTTTTTAAAATCTTTTAAATTAAAATGCACACAAGGGAATTCTTTCATAACATTTGGTCAAAATTTGGTCATCATGTAATAGTTTGACAGTTCTTATTTCATGAGATCCCACATAGGTGATGTTATAAATTCTTTTAAAACGTGGTTCTGTCACAATCGTTCTTGCTGTGGTTTGTTTTGGTTTCTGCGCCTGAGGTGGGGTGGAGCAGGTTCCAGGAGGTCCGGAGCGCAGTCTGGTCAGTGCATGCTCACACACTAGTGTTGGGAACTTTGAGTCTTTTGGCTGAATCGGATCATTTACTCTCGAACAGTAAATTGAACGAATCTTTGAACGAATCATTTCGTTCATTTTTCCAGCAGGTGGCGCTGTAACCCTACTGTGGGCGTTGCACAAAATGGCCACGGTTCTAAACACTTAACACTGAAGGAAACATAGTTTGCTTCAGCTGAGCTGATAAAGTACAAAACACAAAATGCCACAAACAATTCAAACCATGTGAAAACCTGGGAAAGCAAATACACAATAAGGTGACTTGTGTCTGTATCCTCCCTGCCATTGTTGTTTAAAGCCCGACACTGACTCAGTAGCTGTCACGTGACAAATTAACGAACGAGAACGATCCGTTCAGCCCAGTCACGTGACAGCTGGTAGAGAACAAGTGAATGTAAAACTCACATTCATTTTGACAATTAGTAACACAATTAAGTGAGAAAAAAGTAACAATAAGTTTCCTAAAATGTTACATAGTGCATTTATTGTGTCTTATTATTATTATTATTATTAGTAGTAGTAGTAGTATATAATTTTATGGTAGAGTATAAAACAAAATCAATATGTTGATATAATTTTTAAAAGTATTTATTCACATTATTACATTATCATTTATCTATTTACACACTTCAGGCATTATATACACAACAACACTATACATATCTACAAGAACCGAAGACCACTAATTAATTATGATTTCATGACAAATGAATGAATATCACAAATCAGACATCATTAATTTCCTCCTTCGTTTCTCAGTCCACAGTAGAGCCCTGTGCGGGACTGTTTTCTTCACCCCGCTCCCGCTGAATTTCTGACCATTAACGTGTGTTACACTCCCGGCCGCAGCCGCAAAACTTTGAGAATTTATGCCCGCACAATAATAGAAATGCATTGATTCTGTGTCTTCTCCCATCCCGCAGGAGAAAACACGTCATTTTATAGGCTATTGATAAAGAGATTCACAGACAATTGAGAAACTTCTCCAAATATCACACTTGCCTTGCTTTGTCTTTGTGCTGTAAAGACCTTCTTTGAGCTTCCTTTCCACATCATTTATTGACATCCTGTCGCTAGGCTACATCCCGATCTCACAGTGTTTTTAGCCGGCAGCAGTTGAGTTGTGAACGAATCAAACTGTTTCCTGTGCGAGGAGCCGTAACCCGAGGAGTTGACTCGTGAACGAATCAAAACTGTTTTCTGTCCTGCTGACTGAGCTTATGCAGCTGCCGCCTGTCATATGGGGAGGAAGGGTACTGCGTGAAAACGAACGAATCACTCACTGAGACTACTCGTTACTCCCGAGTCATATAAAAGATTAGTTAATATCGAACGAATCGTTCGCGAACGACACATCACTATCACACACCTGTTCTTCATCTGCACTCATCAAGGCTTCCTCTTTAGTACCTGCAGGCGCAACCAGACTACCCTGCCTCCTTGCTTTGCTTACCCTGCCTCCTTCTTTCTCCAGTCACCCTTTCCGTCGTTTCCCTTTGTCTGGCTTCTGAGTCTTTGTATTCCATGCGGTCGCCACCAGTCCTCCAGCCTCACCAACCCACCCCTACGCCCCACTACAGACTCAGGATCGCTGCACCACCCCCCTCTGCTCGGACACCCACCTGGATTTAGGCTCACACTGGAACTCTCGTTAATCATCTCTCTGTCCTCTCAAACTCAAACTCGCGTGCACTTTGGATCTGGCTCCCCACACCACTTCTCATTGGTCTTGTCTTAATTCCACCCGTTGTTTCAGGGTCTGCTCTTGTGTCCATTTGTCGGTCAGCTAAGCACTAGCTGTAACGGGTTCAAGTTTGAATTCGTGTTGGTCATATTGCAAAATATGTGGTAAAAGTTTTTATTAGGGTTTCAGAAATTTCAACAGCACCTATAGAAATTATAGAACTGTTTTTTTTTTTAATTCTACACACAGATTATGGGGTAAGCAGACAAGATCATTCGACCAGACAAATATTCGTAATGAACTGTTCCATTACTGGAACGTACGATGTTAGATTTGACACAGACACACTGACGCCACTCGACGGCGGCATGTCTGCCAACAACATTTGCAGCTTGTTTAAGTTCAAATGTCGCACGGAAATAATAATAAAAAAAAGTTTTTGTTTGACTCAGACATCAAAGACCTCACTCACCTGATTTGGTATATAATGACACATCACAAGGTGGTTTTGCTAAATAAAACTATCAAGGTGGGTTGACAAACTTATCATTTATTTGTGAGTTATTTGTTATCATTCATTAAAGTATCTCTCCCACCATATCGGTCATTTGTGGGACTTTGAACTTGACATAAATAAATTACATCTTATGCATCAAAATATATCTTCGTATTCAGTTGCATTGTTAAAATTTCAGATAGCTCCTTTAGGTCATTTAGTCACGATCACCATTTTTGTATTTTGATTTTCTTGTACTTTTGACGTTTTTTTTCATGGTTTATATATTTCTTGGTTCCTCTCTAGTCTATGTTCTTAGTGTGTACTTTGTTTATTTTGTTTTATTTTTTATCTGGTAATCATTCCTACTCGTCCTCAGCTCCACTTTCAGTCACCACTTAATCTCTCATAGTTGTACTTATAAATCCCTCCATATGTAAGGACCGTTTTTCATCCCTGTTTTGTGGTTACTTCGCTGCTCTGTTTATTCACCTTGTCATTTTGTTTTATTAGTCTCTTGTTGTCTTAGTTCAAGTCAATGGTTTTCCAGCTTAGTCACGTTTTTTTATTTTTTATTTTTTAATCAAAGCCTTTGCAACCGGACTGTTGTTTCCTACATTTCGGACTCAATTTATCACTTAACGCCATGACATATAAGTTACCTGTTTAATGGTTTGTGTTTGTTGTATTGTCACTCGCTTTGCTATTGTTTAGTCTCGTCTTGTTCATCTAAGACTTTACATTAAAAAGACCTGGGAACTGCGCCGGAACATTACAGTGTGACACCCGCCGGAAGTAAACAGTCCAATGGCCCCAGCAGTGTTTTCTGTCCTCGTGTGGGACTCAGCAGGAGGACGGTGGTGTTGTCTGAGCTGAATATCTGAGTGTGAGCAGCAACAATGTCTTCAGCTCAGCATCTGAGAGAGTTTATCAGCCAGCGACTAACTGCTGCTGCTGAAGAAATATTCACAGAGTTTGAGAAAACCATCGTCCAGTACGAGGAAGAGATCGACCGTCAGCGCAGACTGCTGGAAATCACCTGGAAACCACGAATAAACTCCCACACAGCAGGTACGGAACACCGTGATGGGCTGCATGAACTCACACATGAATCTGACTGATGGAGGATCCTGATCAGAGCTCTACGTTACATTTATTTCAGGCTCACAGAGAAAGTTACGGTGCAGCTGCAGCTATTTTTCAGACAGAAATAACATGAATGTGTTTAAAAGCAGAAACATTTAGAGTCAAACTCACAGTCTGTAGAAGACACAGGAGAAACCGACTGAGCTGGAAACATGGTTGTTAAACTGAAATACAAGATGTGAGCTGACAGAGGACAGGCTGCGGTGTGTCTGAATGTTTCCATCCTGAGCGACATGCAGTCTGAATTCATGTAAGACTTGGAAATCAGGATTTTAACACCGTATGAGTCAGGAATATAAATGCAACTACAGTGTAGAGAGAGTTTCATCCTGTCATTTTGTTATCTGCTCCATTTGATAAATGAAACCACTTTTTAGCCTCTGAAAGCTTTTCAGTGTGTGCTGCTGTTCTTTTATTATGTTTGAAGTTCAAGATAATTTGATGCTGAAAAGACAAAGAATTCTTGGAAAAGACCAATAAATTAATTTTGTTTTGAAACTCGCTGAGTAATCGTGTTAAATGATCATGAACACAATATTGACCAAAACTGTGGTCATTTTTGCTATAATCAAGCAGGTCCAATAATTGTTCATGTATTCATGGAAGTTATTGTTATTTTGTAATGGTAAATTAGAATAACAAAAGATAAATTAAACCAAAAATGATATGTGTTCCACAGAGCTTCAGTTCAAACTCTGATTTAATCTGGCAAAACCTAACAACAACTGTTGAACTCTCCGCTGTTAATGTGGAAAAGAGTTAGCTTGGTGTCATGTTGACATAAAAAGTGTCTGTTCATGCTTTCTGTTTAAAACGTTCCAATGTTCGTCAGCTCCGTATTATTTTTTACATTTGACATACTTCTGAAAATTAAATTACTTTTGAAATGCATTGTGTATGTAAACATGAATTAAAATGATGTGATAATAATTGATGATGGGAAATCTATCGGACTAAGGAAAATGTCTAACACTACCTTGATGTAATGACTGCACTGAGTAAATTAATAGAAGTGAGATGTTGGGGCAGTTCACTGAATCAGAAAAGATTTAGGACTGCAACCATCAGGACAAAAGTACTGAGTGTTCTGAAAAAGCACAACATCCAAAAAACACAGGCCTTTTTAAGTAGTAAAAGAAACCCAGTACTTTTCTAAACTGGTTCGAAGAAATGCTGTGGGAACGGAACGAGGACCATCTAGAACATCTGAACTTTAGTTCTTTTGATTTACTTTAAATCTTTTCCGCTTTTTTCCTTCAGAAAACCAATGGCATCATCATGTCTGTAAGGAGGAGGAGAATGTCTCAGCTGACCAGCGGCTTCGTAACCAGAAAATAAGCTCCATTCTAGATCAGGAGGAACCGGAGTCTCTGAAGATTAAAGAGGAACAGGAGGAACAGTACACCAGACAGGAGGGAGAGCAGTTTGTACAGAAGAATGAAACCGATAGCTTTTTGATTGTTCCACCTTTTGAGCAAAGTGACCACAGTAAACCCGAACCACATGTTACCCGGCTCCCCTTCCACAACTATCTTGGTGATAATAGTAAGCATCAGGGGAAAACCAATCTGAAAGACTCGGGATTTACAAAAAATGCTGATCTGAAGCCAAATAATCATTCTCATGGTAACAGAAGTCCTAGTAACGATTTACGTAAATCTTCATTCTCAGGAAGTCATTCTAATGCTAAACAGAAAGGGAAGAAACTGTACTTTTGTCACACCTGTGGCAAAATATATTTTTACTCGTCATCACTTCAAAGGCATAAAAGAACGCACACGGGTGAAAAGCTATATTCCTGCAAAACATGTGGTAAAAGATTTAGTCAAAATGCCACTTTGACTGTTCACATGAGAACTCATACAGGAGAGAAACCATATTCATGTAAAACGTGTGGCAAATGTTTCAGTCGAAATGGTACTTTGCAGAGCCACATGAAAGTTCACCTCAACGAAAAGCCATATTGTTGTAACGTGGAAAAGGTTTCAGTCAAAGAGGTAATTTATCAGTCCACATGAGAATTCACACTGGAGAAACCATGCTGTTGCAAAACGTGGAAAATGTTTCAGTCAAAACCATGTTCTGTCAGGCCACATGAGAATTCATACAGATGAGAAACCATATTCTTGCAAAATCTGCGGGAAAATATTTGGGCTAAATTGTTATATGTTGCACCACATGAGAACTCACCCACAAGAGAACCCAAAAAAATACATTTTGAGTTAAAAGAATATGTTTGAGGCTAAGCTGTCTTCTCTGTGACCTCAAATATGGTTTTAGCCTGTGACCACATCAAAACAGTTCCTAAAAACTAGCCATACTTGTTATAATCACCATGTGTTCTTATCAAACTGCATATATGAAACGAACTTGAATTAACAGGCGTGAAAGACAAAAAATCAGGTTACACCTAAACAGTGACATTTTAATTCTGTTCTATGTTGTCAGTAATAAATTCCGATAGTATAACTTCATGATTTTTCTAACAAAGTTATTATAATGATGGTGAATCAGCCAGTGTAAGGCAGTTATGTTAGTGTGCACAGCCTGTTCTCTTTAGTCTTGGGATAACTTCAAAGGTCATCAAAATAGCGCAATTTGCATAAAACGTTACTTTAAAGTAACACCAAAAAACACTTGTAAATGCAACAATGTTGTAAGTCCGGCTATACGATTGGTTGGAAGGAGTTGGATTTACAACATTCTGGAGAATTTCATGAAATTACTTTTGTTGTTAACTGGCAATGTCAAAAAATCAAAGTTTTCATGATTCGTAACAACAACAAAGTGAATACAGTGATTATCACCAAGTGTGTGCAGCGAGAATATATAATTTACACATATGTCAGGCAATGAAATGGCTTTTTAAAGCAAATTGAACCTTTTTAAAGTGTAGCGGTTTTAAATGGCTGTGGTGGTGTGTAACATTGTTATTTGGTTAATGACCTTTTCAAGCTACATTTCTTTTTAAAAAATTTTTATCTCTGCCAGGGTCTGTTTCTGAACTTATGGAGTTAATGTGGATCTGCTGCTCATGTGAATCCTCCCACAGTGTTTCATTAGCAGCTGGAACCACAGTGACTCTGATAAAACAGGAATTAGCAGAATCCATCTGATATGAAGCTGTGGTTTGAATACCACTTCCCTCCTCATTGAAGAGTAGTCAGATATCTGTGTTCAGGTTTTTGTACAGCCTCTTCTACACTTTGTATCACTGTGTTTCTACAGCACAGTAGTAGAGAGCTGTGTCTGCCAGGGTTAGCTTTGTGATGGTCAGTTCAGTGGATGTATCTGTTGTTTGGGAGCCATATCGTTTATCTGGAATATATTCTTCTCCACTCCAATCTTTTGCTCCTTTCCAGAGTATAAACTGAGGAGCCTGAAGGTCAGAATGATGTTTGTACCAGTGAAGCTGAACATAGCTGTCATCTGTCTGATATGTACATGTGAGAGTGACAGATCGTCCTTCTCTTCCACTGACTTCATCTTGTTGAGGAGAGATTGTGTCTCCAGCTATTAGTCCTGGAAAAAGTAGAGAAAATGAAGCCATTAGACTAACATTGTCCATGAGGCTGAGAGGAGAAGACAGTGGAAAATGTCACCTGTACAGTGTTACTCTGTGGACATTCACAACTAAATCAACTGTAGAACTCTGTCAGTTCAATTTACAAGATGATCCAAACATGATTTTCATTCTATCAGAGCAAAGAAAGAAGAAAAGTAGTGAAATGCAGTCTGTATATCTGGTTAATGCAGCAGCTTCAACCAAACTTTAATCCCTGTTCTTAAACTCACCTATAATGTGAGATAGAAGCAAAAAGAGGTGAAGCAACATGTCTTTGGAGCTCTTAAAGCCAGACAGACAGCAGATGAACAATGTTCTTCCACTGCAGTAGAATGAGGAAGAAATAATGTCATTGGATGAGCTGAAGTTCAGTGGGCGGGGCCCATTACCTGTTGACATGATTGTTTGACTTCAGCTCAACCAATCAGATTATTTTCTGCTTCCACAGCAGCTCTGTTTCTGTCTCTGATCTTTACTGCTTCATTTCTCTGTTGTCTTTGTCATCAGTCCAATGACTCAACAATCAGTGCTTTAACAGTGTGTGAGTCCCTCTAGTGGATGTTGTGGAGTATTGTGTTGTCTTTGCTCCAAAGGCTTTTGTACAGAGTTTTTGTGTTTCCTGTCACTGTGGGCTTCACAGCACAGTAGTACACAGCAGAGTCTGTCACTGCAGCAGAGGAGATCACCAGATTTATTTCCTTTTTATCCACTTCAATCTCCAGTTCTGTTATTTTTTTATTACCAACAGCTCCTGAAGCAGAGTGAGAGATCAGGAACTCTGGGGGGTTTTCTGGATATTGTCGATACCAGAAGAAATAGTTACTAGTTGACAGTTTGGGATAACTGTAGGACAGAGTAACAGAGCTGCCTTCTAAACTGGACTTTTCATCCTTGACTGCAGTGAGTTCTTCACAGCTGACACCTAAAGGAAGAGAGAAGTGTTTTATATTTCATCATAAATCTCTTTAGAAATTAATAATATTTATAAAACTTTGAAATGAAAATTCATTAATGATATAGAATGTAACGTACCTGTTAGAATCCTGATAATCAGTATAGAAAGCACAGAATAGTCCATGTTGAATAAAGGTAATGTCTGTGGTTCGTGTGTTGAACTGTGTTGAATGTGGAAGTTTGTGTCTCTTTTATAGTTCAGTAACAGCTCAGCTCCTCCCTGAATCTCTCCTCTTTGATCTGTAGTTTCTCTTCTCTCAGGTCCTCTTCCTCCTGGTTTGTTAGCTCCATATCTAATAATGTTGAGGTCATAAGATTACATTCTGAATGTTTTATAACAGGAGTTTAAGGCAGGAATTTACTATTTTAACAGTTGTAACCTCAAGGACTGATTCTGCCTTCTGAACTGTTCTTTTAAACCAGCTGGTTATGAAATGTCAACATGTGATATGTCTCAGATTATATGGACAGTATATATAAATATTTTCAAAGAAAGAAACAAACAATCAGTTCTTGCAAAATATTTGGCAAAAGTTTCACCAGGTTTCATTTGGTCATTTTGCAAAATATGTGGGAAAAGATTTTATTAAGATGACATAACTTCAGCAACACATTTAACATTTATTCATGGAACATTTCATTGTTTCATCATCTTATTTTGGCTTTTGGCCTTCATCAGGCTCATTATAAAACTTACATCCAGTTCAGAACAACAAACAGCATTCATATATGGCATCCTGTGATGGATGGAAACCTCTTCATGTTGTACCCCTGGAGCTCCTCTGTTCAGTGATTTGTTTTTTAAGAGAATTTGATGCTTCACTTATATTTCTATTTAGCCATGTGGACACTGCATCAAGTATGTTGATGATGCTTCAACTGTTGATTAAAATTTTTGGCATTAATTTTGATCAAGTTAATTGTGAGTTTACTAACACAAATAAGCTCTAACAACTCTGACCCCCCATGTTTCTGCCTTTCTACCACAAAATGACGAGCATGTCATTTTTTCAAGGTGGATGGTGTGAAATCTTCCAGCAGGCAGCATTGTATTCCAGTTTGTAGAATCTGTATTAAAGGAAGAGGACAGAAAGTTATTGTCTATTGTTATCAACATGTAAAAGCAGGAAGTTTTTTATTCAGAGTTTATCTTAATGCTTTGAATTTTCCATTTAAAAATCATGGAACTCTGATATAGTTATTTTTAGAATAAAACCACATCATTAAGATAAAACTTAAAGAAATAAGTGAAAAAAATTGATTATCTAGTGGCTTCGACAGTGTTTGTTCCTCCAGGTGACCAACAAACATAAATAAGTGTTTTTGAGAATAAAGGAGGCCAGATTCATTAAGATAGCAGTAAATGGGGTTTTGACTCCTTGATGTAAAGAAAATACTCAAATACACCTGAAAAACAGATATATTTCACCTGTATGATCCACCACATGTTTGGCTTTTACATTTAACTATCATATTAAACATTATTTGTTTTGTCATACTATATATTTCTATTATTCTATTAAAAATAAAAAAATGTCACAAGCTTCACTGAAGCAGCAAAAACATTGAGATATGTTTTATTCTCATCTGTACAAAGAATGTTGACAGAAGCATAACAAACCAGAGAAGTGTAACAGTGTGTGAGTTCCTCTAGTGGATGTTGTGGAGTATTGTGTTGTCTTTGCTCCAAAGGTTTTTGTACAGAGTTTTGGTGTTTCCTGTCACTGTGGGCTGCAGAGCACAGTAGTACACAGCAGAGTCAGACGGATGAAGCTCCTGGATCTTCAGGTTAACTGATTTTCCTTTGAGCTCAGCATCAAATCTGTCTTTGCTGAACTCTGGAGCATTATCACCTATTGTTGATGAGTATCGTTTCAACATGTACTTTGAGTAACTATTTACTTCTTTTTTATACCAGAACAATGTGGGACTAGTATAGCTGGTTTCATAAGAACAGCTGAGTGTAACTGAGCCTCCTTCAGCAGCAGTGACATCTTCTCTCGGCTGGGTCACTTTTTCTTCTCCTTTACACTCTGGGGAAGAACAGAACATGCAAAGGAAGAGATGAATCAATAAAGATGATTGATTAAAGGAGAACAATCGGCAGCTTTAAAGAATTCTATCACATGTAGAATAGATCATTCTCACTGATCATTGTCACTTTGAACCTCAGAAGGTGTTTTAACAAGGTAACAAATGGCAGCAGAAATTATCTGCTCTAATTTTCTGTAGAATGAACATTAAAAGCTCTTCATGTGCAGCTCAGTAATGTGTCCAAGTGTTTGAAGAGGAAACATGTTGAGCTTTCTATCTTACCAAAGAAAAGAGCAGCAAGAATAATCCACAGCCAATGTTCCATCTGTACAACAAGGTTTAAATCAACAGGAGAAACGAGCTGATGTTCAACATTGAGTCTGACAATTGTTCTCTTCACAGCAGCAGTTCTTATTGACAGAAAGCTTTAACACAGAGCAGAAGCAGAGCACCGCCTACTAGATAATGTCGCCCTCTGCTGGAGGTAAAGAGTTGAGTTTAAAGGTGTAAAAACAGGCTTCCAGCAGCTTGTCAGTTTACAGCCGACAAAGGAAGATAAAACCTCAGACGCTATTCTTGATGAAGAAATGTATACAGATCAGCATGATTATATAAGAATGAAATATGTTGTTACCGAGGATGGTAAAGTAGAACATGCATTTTGGATTTATTGACCATTTTAGACCTGCTCTGCTCGCCATAATTCTGATGGCAACTGCATGTTAGCTTTCTTACCTTCCTCAGAATGTAAAAGTGAGACATTTAACATTATAAACATTATATTCTACAAACCTTAACTTTACCATTAACTCGAAAAAAATAGCTGTTCCTGCAAAACAGAGAATGTTGAAAAACTGAATGGGGATAACTGACTATGCTAAAAAAGTGGAAAATAGTGAAAAAGTCAAGTGAGTAATAGTTAAAATGGTTGCAGTGTAATATGTAGCAGATTGGAAGACTGATGTCATCACAGTGGTAGGAATCTGTGTAAGCAGCTGGGGCTTAAGGAGTTTCCTCCCAGTAGAACCAGCAGAAATGGCTAAATGGATACTATGACCCTCTGCGAGAAAACCATAAGAGTGAGGAAAATAATTTATTTTATATGTTTGTATTTCATTAACACGTGTGATATACACTTTTCTACCTAAATCAGTTTGGTTTGGCACAACAGTTGACTAACTTGACCGCAAGAAAATTTACTTTTACATGCAAAAAAAAAATTAAAAATTGTGAAAAAAACATGCTTACCACAGCACGATGAGGTCCTCTCCTTCATGGCCAAGGGAAAATGGGAGGGGCTTCAAAATATAATGTCACATGACCACAAATTTTGCGTTGCCTAGATACAGGGGGTGTCTCACATTACCCCATGTCTCACATTACCCCACTCTCCCCTACGCTGCAAGAGTCCATATCGGCCTATCTCTGTTAAACCTAAGCCTGACCCATGGCTCAGTGATGCCACCAGCGCCCTTAGGCATCGCTGCAGATAAGCCGAACACAGGTGGAAGAAAGATAGGCTCCATGTTTCTCTTGGCATTCTGAGGGACAGTCTTAATGACTACCAAAGATATGTTAAAGAGGCCAAATGTCAATATTTGTCAACTATCTTATCCACCTGCTGTAATCTCCCCAGGAGTTATTTAATACCTTTCAATCTATTACAAACCCATCCAATGACGTTCTGAAAAATGTGTCAGTGGCAACCTGCAATGAGTTTTTGCATGACTTTATTGAAAAAGTAGCCTCTGTTAGACAGACTATTGGTAATGCAACTATTGTTATTGTTGTGTCTTTCTGCTGTCACTTCTGTGTTTATTGTGTTTGAGCCAGTGTCTCTGTCCCTTCTGCTTGAAGTGGTCCAAGGAATAAGATCCACCAACTGCCCACTGGACATTATTCCATCCCATATGCTTAAACAGGTTTTTAGCACAGTGGGTCCAAGTCTTCTCATATTTATCAATAGTCACCCTACTGTAATAATGTTGTTAAAAGTCTGGGAGTGAAATTTGACTCCAGTCTTAAATTTGACCCACAAGTTAATGCTGTAATGAAGGCAAGCTTCTTTCAGCTTTGCCTCCTTGCAAAAGTTAAGCCGTTTCTGAGCCGCTGTGACCTGGAAACAGCCATCCGTGCCTTTATTAGCTCAAGGTTAGATTACTGCAACACACTGTACATCGGACTTAGACAAACATCTGTCCACCGCCTACAACTGATAGAAAATGCTGCTGCCAGGTTCCTAACCAACACCCGTAAACACGACCACATCACACCTGTACTTTACTCCCTCCACTGGCTACCTGTAAAATTTAGGATCCAGTTTAAAACTTTATTTGTTTTCAACGCAGTTAATGGCCTTGCACCCCCCTACATAAGTGAAACCCTGAGGTTTATTCACTGACCTCACTAATGATCTTCTGGAAGAATGGTCAAAACCTCCCATAAACACACTCCTAAACCCTGTGGAAAGCTTGCTCAGAAGAGTTGAAGCTATTATAGCTGCAAAGGGTGGACCAAAGTCATCCTAAACCCTCTGGATTAAGAATGGGATGTAATTTAAGTTCATATGCATGTAAAGAAAGATGAGTGAATACTTTTGGCAATGTAGTGTATCACAATGAGCTTGAGTGTCTTTTTCTGACTGTTGTCTGTCTGGCTGTGGTTTGACCATCAGGATATCAGATCAAGGAACTGATCTGAGTTCAGTTCAGTTCAGGTGTGTCAATTCACAGCCAAGGTCACACCAACTCACTTTACAAAGAAAATATAGAAGTTCAGTTAATGTACAGTTTCTGACAAACAAATTCAGCCCAAATCAAAACAAAGCATGTAAATTAAATTCTCCATCCTAAGCATGCCGGGGGGCAGCAGGTCACAGTGGAGAGGAAAAATTCCCTTCCCTCATATTTTCTAATTACAACTATACTAGAATAAGTATTTCTCATTGTCACCATGTGCTCCCAAAATCTAAAGAATGCATTTGATTCAAAATAATAAGTTGTTGAAAGACTGAAAAAAGAAAACTGTTAAACCATCTGCTATAATCAGATTTTTCCTCAATGGATTGTCGGAAACATCTACACATGCTAAAGGTTCTATTCATCACCATGTGGTTGTTTCCTTGTTGATGTGGATCTGCTGCTCATGTGAATCCTCCCACAGTGTTTCATTAGCAGCTGGAACCACAGTGACTCTGATAAAACAGGAATTAGCAGAATACATCTGATATGAAGCTGTGGTTTGAATACCACTTCCCTCCTCTTTGAAGAGTAGTCAGATATCTGTGTTCAGGTTTTTGTACAGCCTCTTCTACACTTTGTATCACTGTGTTTCTACAGCACAGTAGTAGAGAGCTGTGTCTGCCAGGGTTAGCTTTGTGATGGTCAGTTCAGTGGATGTATCTGTTGTTTGGGAGCCATATCGTTTATCTGGAATATATTCAGCTGTGTAGCCTTTTGCTCCTTTCAGGAGTATAAACTGAGGAGCCTGAAGGTCAGAATGATGTTTGTACCAGTGAAGGTAAACACCACTGTAACTTGTCTGATATGTACATGTGAGAGTGACAGATCGTCCTTCTCTTCCACTGACTTCATCTTGTTGAGGAGAGATTGTGTCTCCAGCTATCAGTCCTGGAAAAAGTAGAGAAAATGAAGCCATTAGACTAACATTGTCCATGAGGCTGAGAGGAGAAGACAGTGGAAAATGTCACCTGTACAGTGTTACTCTGTGGACATTCACAACTAAATCAACTGTAGAACTCTGTCAGTTCAATTTACAAGATGATCCAAACATGATTTTCATTCTATCAGAGCAAAGAAAGAAGAAAAGTAGTGAAATGCAGTCTGTATATCTGGTTAATGCAGCAGCTTCAACAAAACTTTAATCCCTGTTCTTAAACTCACCTATAATGTGAGATAGAAGCAAAAAGAGGTGAAGCAACATGTCTTTGGAGTTCTTAAAGCCAGCCAGAAAGCAGATGAACAATGTTCTTCCACTGCAGTAGAATGAGGAAGAAATAATGTCATTGGATGAGCTGAAGTTCAGTGGGCGGGGCCCATTACCTGTTGACATGATTGTTTGACTTCAGCTCAACAATCAGATTCTTTTCTGCTTCCACAGCAGCTCTGTCTCTGTCTCTGATCTTTACTGCTTCATTTCTCTGTTGTCTTTGTCATCAGTCCAATGACTCAACAACCAGTGCTTTAACAGTGTGTGAGTCCCTCTAGTGGATGTTGTGGAGTATTGTTGTCTTTGCTCCAAAGGTTTTTGTACAGAGTTTTGGTGTTTCCTGTCACTGTGGGCCTCACAGCACAGTAGTACACAGCAGAGTCTGTCACTGCAGCAGAGGAGATCACCAGATCCATTTGTTTTTTATCATCACTCACTTTAAAAGACAGTCCAGGTGCTTCGTTCTTTAATTTCATTCCTGTTCCTAAATGAAAGATCAGGAACTCTGGGGGTTTTCCTGGATATTGTCGATACCAGTAAAATTCATCACCCCCAGCTGCTGTTTGATGGTAAGTGTAGGACAGAGTTACAGAGCTGCCTTCTAAACTGGACTCTTCATCCTTGACTGCAGTGAGTTGTTCACAGCTGACACCTAAAGGAAGAGAGAAGTCAAATAACTGAACAACAAACATAAAATGCTGAAATGAATATTTGAAAGAATCAAACAAACCTGTTACAATGAGTAGAAACAGCAGAGTGAATACAAATGTCTGCAAAGACAGCATGTTGGATAAAGGTAATGTCTGTGGTTTGTGTGTTGAACTGTGTTGAATGTGGAAGTTTGTGTCTCTTCTATAGTTCAGTAACAGCTCAGCTCCTCCCTGAATCTCTCCTCTTCTGTAGTTTCTGTTCTCTCAGTTCCTCTTCCTCCTGCTGCATCACTGTGAGGAAACCATACGCTATATCTTTGTGACCTGAGGAGGTGGTATTTGTCATTGTTTGAAAACACGAGTTGATAGGATGGAGCGCATTTTCATCACTGCAGACTTTTATTCTTTTACTAAAAGAAAGAAAACAAAAATCAGTATCAGATATTCTTCAGATTATATCGGAAGTCACGTCAACATGAAAGAAAGAATTATACAAGATATCATTTCACCTGATTTATGTAATTTTATGAGGAAATAAAATATTCTTTGTTCCTTTTAAAGTGTCAATAGTGGTGTGGACAGGCAGTCTGAGCAGACCATACCAGATAATACTTTAAAAATATCTCACTAACTGGTCTGGAATGTGGAACAAGTTTATCCAAAGTTTATTCAATCAGAGGAGGGGAGATATCAGACAGTTGCAGCATGGTTTTCACATACACAGCTTTTGAAACCAATTAAATGCTTTACTTTCAGCATTATCAGTATCAGGAACCAGCAATCCAAACAGGTGACAAGCAGCGATGTTGTAAAATATGCGGGAAAAGTTTGTCTTAAAGTGATCGATGTTGGGACGACAGAAATTCATACAGGTGAGAATATTAATTTCTGAAGAGTAAACAGGTGAAAATAATTACAAAAAAAAAAGATGAAAAATAAAAACTTATGGAAATATTTCCGATTTAATGAAAACTTAAAGCACTGCTGGAAACCGGTTAGGAAATTATGTGCATGTATTGTATGTTGCACAATTTCACGGTTGTGTGATCTGAAAAGTGGGTTTTATGCTTTACTCAATATTTAAGGCTCAGCTGATTTTTCTTGTCAGAACATTTTTTAATGAGGAGCTTCATCATTTTCAATGTTGTGTAATTAACACCAGAGTTACAATATAGTTAGTAACTTATTGCGTTCTACATTGGCTGTTTCCATAGGACATAAAACACATATCTTTTCTTTTTTATTTTTTCTCATTCTTGATTTTTTTCTTAATTGATTAATAAATTGTAATAACTATTTCTTGAAGTTTATTGAGAGTTTAGACTTCCTCATCACAAAGAGTTTAGTGACGTAGCAAGCATATTGATGATAGTTAATTCACACTTTTACAAAGAATTTCAACTGCTTTTAACAAAGAAGAGGAACAGTGTGTGAGTCCCTCTAGTTGAAGTTGTGGAGTATTGTGTTGTCTTTGCGCCAAAGGTTTTTGTACAGAGTTTTGGTGTTTCCTGTCACTGTGGGCCTCACAGCACAGTAGTACACAGCAGAGTCTGTAACTGCAGCAGAGGAGATCACCAGATCCATTTGTTTTTTATCATCACTCACTTTATAAGACAGTCCAGGGACTTGAGCTAATATTTCTGTTCCTGTTCCTGAGTGAGAGATCAGGAACTCTGGTGGTTTTCCTGGATATTGTCGATACCAGAAGAAATAATCACTGCCAGTTACTGTTTTATGGTAAGTGTAGGACAGAAAACAGCAGCTTGTCAGTGAGCTTTTTGGAAGGCCTCAGAGTCAGCCGGAGATAAAACATATTCTGGTCATTGGTTTTGTGAGTCTGGCTAAATTGTTTTTTCTCCTCGTTTTATGCGCCCTTAAAGACAAATGAAAGAATAGAAAATCATGTCATCCTTTCTCTAAGTCTGACCAAATAAACTTTTTTTTCTCCTGACTTTATAACTCTAATCATCAAACATTGACTCTTTATAACTTCTAATTTCACCAACACTGATCCAGGTTACAGGGCTTCTATATCTGTTACAGGAAATCTTCAAATAAAGAGCTCCATATTTCTGCACAGAGGTGTTTGAACAAATAAAATCCAACTGAAAAGGATTTTGTTGTCTGTCACCATTTATGCATCAGATTATAGGTCTCTATGATTTCTCTCTTTATTCAACACCTCAAAACGTAAAAGTTCAACTTGTAACAGAACAATAATTTTCTCCTGAAACCTTCAACTTAAAATAAACTGCTGTATTTCTACCTTTCCTAAATAAAACGGATGAACTAGCAGTCTTGTAAAATATGCGGGAAAAGTGTTGCTCAAAGTAATCGTTGTTGGGACCACACAGAAATTCATACAGATGAGAATATTCATTTCTGAAGTCTCTGCATGTACACAGGGGAAAATGATAAAAAAATAAAAAAACAAAAAACGAAAAATAAAAAATTAAGAAAACATCAAATATTTAATGAAAACTTAATAACTGCTGGAAACTGGCTACTCTTGTGTGAGTTTATTGTACATTTACATTAGCAACCATAATTATGCATAGTTACAGTTGCTGACATCGGAATGGACAGAAGCCGTTAGTGGGAGGGGCTTAGCGAAGGGTCAGCTCGAAATTGGATGAAACTGGAAACACTCCGTTTATTCCATTATTCATTTGAGCATAAAATCGAAAACTGAAAAAACTAGTCATCCGGCCTTGTTTCTATGTGGAACATAGAAGCTGAATGCAGCTTCTCCATGTCTGGTTCTGACTGGGAACTGATAAAAACCAGATCCAGATGACCTGAGGGGTCTGGAAGGTTCATACTGGGTCAGGAGGTCACTGATGTATTTTGGTCCTGGACCATTCAAAGCTTTATAGACCAGCATCAGAACTTTAAGGTCTATCCTCTGATGGACAGGCAGCCAGTGTAAAGACCTCAGAGCTGGACTGATGTGGTCCACTTTTTTGGTCTTAGTGAGGACTGGAGCAGCTGGGTTCTGAATGAGCTGCAGTCGACTGACTGACTTTTTAGGTAGTCTTGTAAAGATGCTGTTACAATAATCAAACCTACTAAAGATGAATGCACGGACTAGTTTTTCCAGGTCCTGCTGAGACATCAGATCTTTTAACCTTGATATATTCTGAACGTGATTGTATTCTGACTTTATAGTTGCCTTAATGTGTTTTTTTTTATTTAGGTTTGAGTCCATCACTACACCCAGATTTCTGGCCTGGTTGGTAGTTTTTAGGTGTATAGATTGAAGCTCTGTGGTGACCTGTAATCGTTTCTCTTTGGCTCCAAAGACAATTGCCTAAGTTTTGTTTTTGTTTAGCTGGAGAAAAATGTGGCACATCCAGTCATTAATCTCCTCAATGCATTTACAAAGGGCCTGTACAGGGCCTCGGTCTCCTGGTGACATTGTAATATATATGTGTGTCATCTGCATAGCTATGGTAGTTTATTTATTTATTTATTTTTATATAGAGAATTATTCACTGAGTCTGGTCCATTTTTTCTTCAGCACAAGTTTCTTGTGCTTACCTTAAATCACTTTTACAAAACATTTCAACTGTGTTGTAAGAAACAAGACGAACAGTGTGTGAGTCCCTCTAGTGGATGTTGTGGAGTATTGTGTTGTCTTTGCTCCAAAGGTTTTTGTACAGAGTTTTTGTGTTTCCTGTCACTGTGGGCTGCAGAGCACAGTAGTACACAGCAGAGTCTGTCACTGCAGCAGAGGAGATCACCAGATCAAACTCCTTTTTGTCTTTCTTATGTTTTAAAGAAAACTTTTCTCCTTTTTCGTCTGATAATCCTGAGATGACAAGCTGTGGAGATGAACCAGAATTCTGTCGGTACCAAAAGAGATAATATACAGAGCCTGAATAGTTGCAGGAGAGAGTCACATCGTCTCCTTCCAAACCCATCAGTACATCTTTAAATGGTGTCAGTAAATCCTCAGAGGATCCTGAAAACAACAAAGACAGATTTCAGAATGATGTTTTGACTTAAATTCTTTCTCTTTAATCTCAGTTTAGTTTTATAAAAAGTGAATCCAAACATCAACTAAATGTTTTTCAGGTCTATCCTCCATTTTAAAATCTGGCTCCATCTTCTGTTGACTTACCTGTCTGAAAGGAGACGATCATCATCCAAATGAAGAGCAGAAACATTATTTTCACTTGTACTGAGTGAACAGCAGAGAGAACACAGCAGCTCCTCGGTTACAACATGAAGCCTTTCATATTCAGCTGTGTAGCTCCTCCTCCTGCTGTGTTCTGTTTCCATTCAGGCTGATGGAAGCTTTAGAAAAGACTCTGATGCTGCACTCATCTTCATCAGCATCTTCATCATCATCATCATCAGTATCATCATCATCTTTGTCAGCTTAAAGGAGGAATCTTTAAAAAATCCATCTGGAGAAAAACAATCTTGTGACAAATCAATAAAATCAGATGATCATAGATATCACACAGAGATTGAAAGTGAGGAGACTCAGTGTTCCCACTTCTGATGGACAGTGAATGCAGCATGAGTCCCACCAGAACTGTTTTTTGTGAGTTCTTCAGATTAACTTTGTTAACACGGTTTTCTGCAGGTACCCAGCATGAAATTAATGTACAAACACAACATGTTTTTGGGCTGAAAGTAACAAGTGTGGAGGTTAATCTTAACCCTTCGTCTAATTAAACTACCAATGCTGTTCTTCACTATACAGGAACTCATGAACTGACACGTCTGAATGTTGAGACAGAATAAAACTTTTCATTAGTTTTTACTTTGGGTGGAAGATGAGTGGACTTTGCTTTAAAGGTAAATCTGGAACATTTCCTCCACAGTATGAAGTGGACAGCAGTGATGATGGAGTTTCTGTCAAACCTGATGATGAACTCTGATACTGCTGGATTTAGCTGGAAGTTTTCCTTCAGAAAAACAAAAATTATTCAGAAACACAGAGTTTATTTCATGGAGACTTCAAAGTTATTACCATATAATTGTGTTTGTTTCCATGTTATATTGTGTTTGCAGCATCATGCAGCTGTTTCCTTGTTGATGTGGATCTGCTGCTCATGTGAATCCTCCCACAGTGTTTCATTAGCAGCTGGAACCACAGTGACTCTGATAAAACAGGAATTAGCAGAATCCATCTGATATGAAGCTGTGGTTTGAATACCACTTCCCTCCTCTTTGAAGAGTAGTCAGATATCTGTGTTCAGGTTTTTGTACAGCCTCTTCTACACTTTGTATCACTGTGTTTCTACAGCACAGTAGTAGAGAGCTGTGTCTGCCAGGGTTAGCTTTGTGATGGTCAGTTCAGTGGATGTATCTGTTGTTTGGGAGCCATATCGTTTATCTGGAATATATTCACCTGTGTAGCCTTTTGCTCCTTTCAGGAGTATAAACTGAGGAGCCTGAAAGTCAGAATGATGTTTGTACCAGTGAAGGTAATCACCACTGTAACTTGTCTGATATGTACATGTGAGAGTGACAGATCGTCCTTCTCTTCCACTGACTTCATCTTGTTGAGGAGAGATTGTGTCTCCAGCTATCAGTCCTGGAAAAAGTAGAGAAAATGAAGCCATTAGACTAACATTTTCCATGAGGCTGAGAGGAGAAGACAGTGGAAAATGTCACCTGTACAGTGTTACTCTGTGGACATTCACAACTAAATCAACTGTAGAACTCTGTCAGTTCAATTTACAAGATGATCCAAACATGATTTTCATTCTATCAGAGCAAAGAAAGAAGAAAAGTAGTGAAATGCAGTCTGTATATCTGGTTAATGCAGCAGCTTCAACAAAACTTTAATCCCTGTTCTTAAACTCACCTATAATGTGAGATAGAAGCAAAAAGAGGAGAAGCAACATGTCTTTGGAGTTCTTAAAGCCAGACAGACAGCAGATGAACAATGTTCTTCCACTGCAGTAGAATGAGGAAGAAATAATGTCATTGGATGAGCTGAAGTTCAGTGGCCGGGGCCCATTACCTGTTGACATGATTGTTTGACTTCAGTTCAACCAATCAGGTTCTTTTCTGCTTCCACAGCAGCTCTGTCTCTGTCTCTGATCTTTACTGCTTCATTTCTCTGTTGTCTTTGTCATCAGTCCAATGACTCAACAATCAGTGCTTTAACAGTGTGTGAGTCCCTCTAGTGGATGTTGTGGAGTATTGTGTTGTCTTTGCTCCAAAGGTTTTTGTACAGAGTTTTGGTATTTCCTGTCACTGTGGGCCTCACAGCACAGTAGTACACAGCAGAGTCAGTCACTGCAGCAGAGGAGATCACCAGATCCATTTGTTTTTTATCATCACTCACTTTAAAAGACAGTCCAGGTGCTTCATTCTTTAATTTTATTCCTGTTCCTAAATGAGAGATCAGGAACTCTGGTGGTTTTCCTGGATATTGTCGATACCAGAAGAAATAATCACTGGCAGCTGCTGTTTGATGGTAAGTGTAGGACAGAGTCACAGAGCTGCCTTCTAAACTGGACTCTTCATCCTTGACTGCAGTGAGTTGTTCACAGCTGACACCTAAAGGAAGGGAGAAGTCAAATAACTGAACAACAAACATAAAATGCTGAAATGAATCTTTGAAAGAATCAAACAAACCTGTTACAATGAGTAGAAAAAGCAGAGTGAATACAAATGTCTGCAAAGACAGCATGTTGAATAAAGGTAATGTCTGTGGTTCGTGTGTTGAACTGTGTTGAATGTGGAAGTTTGTGTCTCTTCTATAGTTCAGTAACAGCTCAGCTCCTCCCTGAATCTCTCCTCTTTCATCTATAGTTTCTCTTCTCTCAGTTCCTCTTCCTCCTGCTGCATCACTGTGAGGAAACCATGCGCTATATCTTTGTGACCTGAGGAGGTGGTATTTGTCATTGTTTTATAACAGGATTTTATAAGATGGAGCACATTTTCATCACTGCAGTGTTTTATTCTTCTAAAAGAAACAAAAACAAAAATCAGCATCAGATATTCTTCAGATTATATCAGGAGCCATGTCAACATGAACAAAGGATTAAACAAGATATAATTTCACCTGATTTATGTAATTTAAGGAGGAAATAAAATATTCTTTGTTCCTTTAAAGTGTCAATAGTGGTGTGGACAGGCAGTCTGAGCAGACCATACCAGATAATACTTTAAAAACCTCTCACTAACTGGTCTGGAATGTGGAACAAGTTTATTCAATCAGAGGAGGGGATATCAGACAGTTGCAGCATGGTTTTCACATTCACAGCTTTTGAAACCAATTAAATGCTTTACTTACAGTATTATCAGCATCAGGAACCAGCAATCCAAACAGGTGACAAGCAGCAGTGTTGTAAAATATGCGGGAAAAGTGTGTCTTAAAGTGATCGATGTTGGGACCACACAGAAATTCATACAGGTGAGAATATTAATTTCTGAAGTGTAAACAGGTGAAATTTATTACTAAAAAAACAAAGATGAAAAATAAAAAATTATGGAAATATTTAAGATTTACTTAAAACTTAATTTCTGAACCGGTTTTCAGCAATGCTTTAAGTGCTTGTGTTGTATGTTGCACAATTTCACAGTTGTGTGATCTGAAAGGTGGAGTTTTATGCTTTACTCAATATTTAAGGCTCAGCTGATTTTTCTTGTAAGAACAATTTTTAATCAGGAGCTTCATCATGTTCAGTGTTGTGTAATTAACACCAGCGTTACAATATAGATAGTAACTTATTACGATCTACATTGGCTGTTTCCATAGGACATAAAACACATATATTTTCTTTTGAATTTTTTACTCATACTTGATTTTTTTTTATTAAGAGATAAAGAGAATAACTCTAGTTCTTGTAGTTTATTTAGAGTTTAGACTTCCTCATCACACAGAATTTAGTGATGTAGCAAACATATTAATGATGGTTTATTTTCACTTTTTCAAAGGATTTTGACTGTGTTGTAAGAAACAAGAGGAACAGTGTGTGAGTCCCTCTAGTGGATGTTGTGGAGTATTGTGTTGTCTTTGCTCCAAAGGCTTTTGTACAGAGTTTTGGTGCTTCCTGTCATTGTGGGCCTCACAGCACAGTAGTACACAGCAGAGTCTGTTACTGTAGCAGAGGAGATCACCAGATCCATCAGAGTTTCCTCTTTTGTCACTCTAACAGAATGTCCAGAAGCTGAATCCTTTAATATTTCTTCCGATTCCAGATGAGAGATGAGGAACTTCGGTTGTTTTCCTGGATATTGTTTATACCAGAAGAAATTATCATCACCTTTGGTATATTTGCAGGACAGAGTTACGGTGCTTCCTTCTGAACTGGATTTTTCTTTATCGACTGCAGTGGGTTTCTGACAGCTGACCCCTAAGGAAAAAGATAACTGTTATATCATGTTAGAAATGTTTCAACAGATCATTTTTTGCCATTAGACATTTTGTTTTAATTTTCCTTTATAGTTTACTATACCTGTGAGAATGAGAAGAAATAGAGAAGAACAATAAGAGGACGTTTTCATGTTGAATAAAGGTGTGTCTGTGGTTTGTGTGTTGAACTGTGTTGAATGTGGAAGTTTGTGTCTCTTCTATAGTTCAGTAACAGCTCAGCTCCTCCCTGAATCTCTCCTCTTTGATCTGTAGTTTCTCTTCTCTCAGGTCTTCTTCCTCCTGGTTTGTTAGCTTCATATTTAATAATGTTGAGGTCATAAGATTACATCCTGAATGTTTTATAAAAGGAGTTTAAGTCATGAATTTACTTTTTTCACAGTTGTAACCTCAAGGACTGATTCTGCCTTCATAACTGTTCTTTTAAACCAGCTGGTTATGAAATGTCAACACGTGATATGTCTCAGATTATGTGGACAGTATATATAAATATTTTCATAGTAAGAAACAAACAATCAGTTCTTGCGAAACATTTGGCAAAAGTTTCACCTAAAAAGTTCTCATTTGGTCATTTTGCAAAATATGTGGGAAAAGATTTTATTAAGATGACAGAACACAGCAACACATTTAAGATTTAATCATGGAACATTTCATTGTTTCATCATCTTATTTTTCTTTTGGCCTTCATCAGGGTCCTTATAAAACTCACATCCAGGACAGAACAACAAACAGCATTCATATATGGCATCTTGTGATGGATGGAAACCTCTTCACAAAAAACATCACAAAAAACAATGAAGCAGCAAAAACACTGAGATATGTTTTATTCTCATCTGTACAAAGAATGTTGACAGAAGCATACCAAACCAGAGAAGTGTAACAGTGTGTGAGTCCCTCTAGTGGATGTTGTGGAGTATTGTGTTGTCTTTGCTCCAAAGGTTTTTGTACAGAGTTTTGGTGTTTCCTGTCACTGTGGGCTGCAGAGCACAGTAGTACACAGCAGAGTCTGTCACTGCAGCAGAGGAGATCACCAGATCAACTTGTTTTCTCTCCTGGTTCAGTTCAGCAGTCAGTCGAGGTTTTGGAGGTTTAGCTTCCACCACAGTTGGATTTTTTGTATCAGTGATCAGAAGAAGGAACTGAGGAGCTGATCCAGGATCCTGTCGATACCACTGCAGATTATCGGCTGTAACTGAGTAGTTACAGGACAGTGTAACTGTTTGACCCTCTGATGAAAACACTTCAGCTCTGCTGGCAGTGATATCATCTTCCAGACTGTTACCTGCTGATCAAACAGCAAGTTATTACAGCTCTGTTTCAGAGTCACAAACACAATGATATTTGCTGTGAACACAAGTGCTGCTTGTAACAGTTCAGTTAGTAGTAACAGAGGATCAATGTCTCTGTTATGTAGAATCTGTGTCACTAAAATGTCAAAACCTGAACTTCAACTAAAACCGAATCCAATCTGGATGAGTAATGCTGTGAGAAAAGTATTTCTTTTCAGGTGTTTCTGTCAGAAACGTACGTACCTACGAAAGCTAAACAGAACCAAACCACAGCCAGTATTTCCATGTTTCCAGAAGTGAAATGTTAGAGCTGTTGTTCAGGATGAATTAGAGAGAGGTGTTGTGAGTTCAGGTTGGTGTGATGTTCACAGCTGGAGTCAAACACTTTACTGCTGTGCAGCAGGTCTGCAGCAGCTCTGCAGTCAGTGGGAGGAGACTTGATGTGAGGCTGTTGTACAGAGAGGTTTCCAGTCATCAACATGTGTTTCTGTCTGTACAACTGCTGCTCAGTGTTGGTTTCAGTTTTTTCTCTGTTTGAGATGAAAAACTGAAGGTTCAGAAACACTCAGACAGAACGCCTGATGGAACAAAGATGGTCCAGAACAGAAACACAGCTGAGCAGCTCTGAAGTGCAGAACAACTGATTATCTGTTGGGTTCAGTTTGGATCAGAGCTCAGTTTTACTGTTAGAAATAAAACTAATTTTAAAGAAATCTACATGTATGTGTATTAATGGACATGGATTATTAATCAGTTCACACATTCGCATGATCTCATGGTGTAACCTGACCAATCATCTTGTTTTCTTTTTTTACAAAACTAATCAGCGAAGTTGTTCTGACACAATGTTTGGAAAACGAGAAGCACTTGAAAATTGTTTTTGGGATTAATTGGTCCAATAATCGCTGTGTGTCACAAACATTTGTATGAATGGAACTAGTTGGTCAATCAGACAAACTGAAATCAGTCAGAAAAATAACCAAAACACCCTTTATCTCAACTAAAGACTGAAGAGTCATTCCTTCTCTTCTTTAAATGAAGAAATATTCTCTAATTCTGATCTCACTGATTCTACAGCAGCCTTGAAGCTAATCTCTTAAGAGCCGTCATTGTTGACTGTTGTCACGGCTACAACAAAACAAAAACAGATTTCATCACAAACAGAAGAAAAGAGACAAAAACAGTGATGACCAAAATCCATTATTTAACACTTAGTTTGACTCCCTCCACTGCAGAGTAAAGCTAAAGCACCAACACAGCCAACAGCTCAGATTGTTCCACATATTTCTTTGTCTGCCCGACGTAGCAGCAAAATGTTACAGCATGTGTTGGTGTATTTTCAAAGCAGAGTGGGGTCAGAAACATGTTTAATATCCAATGTGTTGGTTTAGTGTTTCTGAGTCAGAGGTGGCTCCAAGTGCTGCCTTTTAATAATCTCTTCAAGCTTTCACTTCCTGACCCTGCTTAGTTACAGAACACCACAAGAACTGTTTAAGCAAAATTAAATATAAGAAGTAAGAAAAAATGATTGTTTTATTAAGATTTATTCCAATGTTTGAGTTCATAATCATTTTTTAAACTTCATAAATTATGTGAAATCACCTGATAAGTTTTGAATTAAAAAGATTTTCTTCAAAAAAATGTTGAGTAAAAAACCTTTACAGTTGCTGCATTTCAACACCTTTGTTTCCTTTATATTAGATGAGAGTTGAAACTGCTAAAGCTAATCCCAACCCTGAGTTTTAGAGAGATTCAAGACAGAAACAAAACATGAAAACATTTCAGAGAAGAGGAACAGTGTGTGAGTCCCTCTAGTGGATGTTGTGGAGTATTGTTGTCTTTGCTCCAAAGGTTTTTGTACAGAGTTTTGGTGTTTCCTGTCACTGTGGGCTGCAGAGCACAGTAGTACACAGCAGAGTCTGTCACTGCAGCAGAGGAGATCACCAGATCCATTTGTTTTTTATCATCACTCACTTTATAAGACAGTCCAGGTGCTTCATTCTTTAATTTTATTCCTGTTCCTAAATGAGAGATCAGGAACTCTGGTGGTTTTCCTGGATATTGTCGATACCAGTAAAACTGATCACCCCCAGTTGCTGTTTGATGGTATGTGTAGGACAGAGTAACAGAGCTGCCTTCTAAACTGGACTCTTCATCATTGACTGCAGTGAGTTGATCACAGCTGACACCTAAAGGAAGAGAGAAGTCAAATAACTGAACAACAAACGTAAAATGCTGAAATGAATCTTTGAAAGAATCAAACAAACCTGTTACAATGAGTAGAAACAGCAGAGTGAATACAAATGTCTGCAAAGACAGCATGTTGGATAAAGGTAATGTCTGTGGTTTGTTTGTTGAACTGTGTTGAATGTGGAAGTTTGTGTCTCTTCTATAGTTCAGTAACAGCTCAGCTCCTCCCTGAATCTCTTCTCTTTGATCTGTAGTTTCTCTTCTCTCAGTTCCTCTTCCTCCTGGTTTGTTAGCTCCATATTTAATAATGTTGAGGTCATGAGATTACATCCTGAATGTTTTATGAAAGGAGTTTAAGACATGAATTCACTTTTTCATAGTTCTAACCTCGGGGACTAATTCTGCCTTCATAACTGTTCTTTTAAACCAGCTGGTTATGAAATGTCAACATGTGATATGTCTCAGATTTTATGGACAGTGTATATACATCTTTTCATAGACAGAAACAAACAATCAGTTCTTGTGAAACATTTGGCAAAAGTTTCAGCTAAAAAGTTCTCATTTGGTAATTTTGCAAAATATGTGGGAAAAGATTTTATTAAGACGACATAACTTCAGCAACACATTTAACATTTATTCAGGGAACATTTCATTGTTTTATCAACTTATTTTGGCTTTTGGTCTTCATCAGGGTCATTATAAAACTCACATCCAGTTCAGAACAACAAACAGCATTCATATATGGCATCCTGTGATAGATGGAAACCGCTAAACAAAAAACATCACAAAAAACAAAGAAGCAGCAAAAACACTGAGATATGTTTTATTCTCATCTGTACAAAGAATGTTGACAGAAGCATAACAAACCAGAGAAGAGGAACAGTGTTTGAGTCCTCTAGTGGATGTTGTGGAGTATTGTGTTGTCTTTGCTCCAAAGGTTTTTGTACAGAGTTTTGGTGTTTCCTGTCACTGTGGGCCGCAGAGCACAGTAGTACACAGCAGAGTCAGATGGATGAAGCTCCTGGATCTTCAGATTAACTGATTTGCCTTTGAGCTCTGCATCAAATCTGTCTTTGCTGTACTCTGGAGCATTATCGCTTATTGTTGATGAGTATCGTTTCAACATGTACTTTGGGTGACTATTTACTTCTTGTTTGTACCAGAGCAATGTGGGACCAGCAACACTGGTCTCATAAGTACAGTTGAGTGTAACTGAGCCTCCTTCAGCAGCAGTGACATCTTCTCTCGGCTGGGTCACTTTGTCTTCTCCTTTACACTCTGGGGAAGAACAGAACATGCAGAGGAAGAGTTGAATCAATAAAGATGATTGATTAAAGGAGAACAATCGGCAGCTTTAAAGAGTTCTATCACATGTAGAATAGATGTCATTTTCACTGATCATTGTCACTTTGAACCATAGAGGGTGTTTTTACAAGGTAACAAATGGCAGCAGAAATGATCTGCTTTGATTTTCTGTAGAATGAACATTAAAAGCTCTTCATGTGCAGCTCAGTAATGTGTTCATGTGTTTGAAGAGGAAACATGTTGAGCTTTCTATCTTACCAAAGAAAAGAGCAGCAAGAATAATCCACAGCCAATGTTCCATCTGTACAACAAGGTTTAATTCAACTGGAGAAACGAGCTGATGCTCCACATTCAGTCTGACGTTGTTCTCTTCACAGCAGCAGTTCTTATTGACAGAAAGCTTGAACACAGAGCAGAAGCAGAGCACCGCCTACTTGATAATGTCGCCCTCTGGTGGAGGTAAAGAGTTCTGTTTAAAGGTGGAAAAACAGGCTTCCAGCAGCTTGTCAGTGAGGTTTTTGTAAGGCCTCAGAGTCAGCCAGAGATAAAACATATTCTGGTCATTGGTTTTGTGAGTCTGGCTAAATTGTTTTTTCTCCTCATTTTATGCGCCCTTAAAGACAAATGAAAGAATAGAAAACTTTATAACTTTAATCATCAAACATTAAGTCTTTATAACTTCTAATTTCACCAACACTGATCCTGATTACAGAGATATCTGTTACAGGAAATCTTCAAATAAAGAGCTCCATGTTTCTGCACAGAGGTGTTTGAACAAATAAAATCCAACTGAAAAGAAATTTGTTGTCTGTCACCATTTATGCATCAGATTATAGGTCTCTATGATTTCTCTCTTTATTCAACACCTCAAAACGTAAAAGTTCAACTTGTAACAGAACAATAATTTTCTCCTGAAACCTTCAACTTAAAATCAACTGCTGTATTTCTACCTTTCCTAAATAAAACGGATGAACCAGCAGTCTTGTAAAATATGTGGGAAAAGTGTTGCTCAAAGTAATCATTGTTGGGACCACACAGAAATTCATACAGGTGAGAATATTAATTTCTGAAGTCTCTGAGTGTACACAGGGGAAAATGATAAAACATTAAAAAAATAAAAAGTATGAAAACATCAAATATTTAATGAAAACTTAATAACTGCTGGAAACTGGCTACTCTTGTGTGAGTTTATTGTATATTTACATTAGCAACCGTAATTATGCATAGTTACGGTTGCTGACATCGGATTGGACAGAAGCCGTTAGTGGGAGGGGCTTAGCGAAGGGTCAGCTCGAAATTGGATGAAAAGGGAAACGCTCGTTATCGGTTTATTCCATTATTCATTTGAGCATAAAATCGAAAACTGAAAAAACGAGTCATCCGGCCTTGTTTCTATGTGGAACATAGAAGCTGAATGCAGCTTCTCCATGTCTGGTTCTGATTCTCGGAACTGATAAAAACCAGATCCAGATGACCTGAGGGGTCTGGAAGGTTCATAGTGGGTCAGGAGGTCACTGATGTATTTTGGTCATGGACCATTCAGAGCTTTATAGACCAGCATCAGAACTTTAAGGTCTATCCTCTGATGGACAGGCAGCCAGTGTAAAGACCTCAGAGCTGGACTGATGTGGTCCACTTTTTCGGTCTTAGTGAGGACTCGAGCAGTTGAGCTGCAGTTGTCTGACTGACTTTTTAGGTAGTCTTGTAAAGATGCTGTTACAATAATCAAGCATACTGAAGATGAATGCATGGACTAGTTTTTCCAGGTCCTGCTGAGACATCAGATCTTTTAACTTTGATGTATTCTTAAGGTGATAGGAGGATGACTTTCTAATTGCCTTAATGTGTTTTTCTAAATTTAGGTCTGAGTCTATCACTACACCCAGATTTCTGGCCTGGTTGGTAGTTTTTAGGTGTATAGATTGAAGCTCTGTGGTGACCTGTAATCGTTTCTCTTTGGCTCCAAAGACAATTGCCTTTTTGTTTAGCTGGAGAAAGTTGTTGCACATCCAGTCATTAATCTCCTCAATGCATTTACAAAGGGCCTGTACAGGGCCTCGGTCTCCTGGTGACATTGTAATATATATGTGTGTCATCTGCATAGCTATGGTAGTTTTTTTTATATAGGGAATTATTCCCTGAGTCTGGTCCATTTTTTTTCTTCAGCACAAGTTTCTTTTGCTTACCTTAAATCACTTTTACAAAAAATTTCAACTGTGTTGTAAGAAACAAGAGGAACAGTGTGTGAGTCCCTCTAGTGGATGTTGTGGAGTATTGTGTTGTCTTTGCTCCAAAGGTTTTTGTACAGAGTTTTGGTGCTTCCTGTCACTGTGGGCCTCACAGCACAGTAGTACACAGCAGAGTCTGTCACTGCAGCAGAGGAGATCACCAGATCCATCAGAGTTTCCTCTTTTGTAACTCTAACAGAATGTCCAGAAGCTGAATCCTTTAATATTTCTCCAGATTCCAGATGAGAGATGAGGAACTTCGGTTGTTTTCCTGGATATTGTTTATACCAGAAGAAATAATCATCACCTTTGGTATATTTGCAGGACAGAGTTACGGTGCTTCCTTCTAAATTGGATTTTTCTTTATCGACTGCAGTGGGTTTCTGACAGCTGACCCCTGAGGAAAAAGATAACTGTTATATCATGTTATAAATGTTTCAACAGATCATTTTTTTACCAATAGACGCTTTGTTTTAATTTTCCTTTATAGTTTACTATACCTGTGAGAATGAGAAGAAATAGAGAAGAACAATAAGAGGACGTTTGCATGTTGAATAAAGGTAATGTCTGTGGTTTGTGTGTTGAACTGTGTTGAATATGGAAGTTTGTGTCTCTTCTATAGTTCAGTATCAGCTCAGCTCCTCCCTGAATCTCTTCTGTTTGATCTGTAGTTTCTCTTCTCTCAGTTCGTCTTCCTCCTGGTTTGTTAGCTCCATATTTCATAATGTTGAGGTCATGAGATTACATCCTGAATGTTTTATAACCGGAGTTTAAGGCAGGAATTTACTATTTACGCAGTTGTAACCTCAAGGATTCTACCTTCATAGCTGTTCTTTTAAACCAGTTGGTTGTGAGATGTCAACATGTGATATGTCTCAGATTTTATGGACAATATATATAAATCTTTTAATACAAAGAAACAAACAATCAGTTATTGCGAAACATTTGGCAAAAGTTTCAGCTAAAAGGTTCTCATTTGGTCATTTGGTAAAATATGTGGGAAAAGATTTTATTAAGATGACATAACTTCAGCAACACTTTTAACATTTATTCATGGAACATTTAGTTGTTTTATGATCTTATTTTGGCTTTTGGCCTTCATCAGGGTCATTATAAAACTCACATCCAGTTCAGAACAACAAACAGCATTCATATATGGCATCCTGTGATAGATGGAAACCTCTTCATGTTGTACATCTGGAGCTCCTCTGTTCAGTGATTTGTTTTTTAAGAGAATTTGATGTTTCACTTATATTTCTATTTAGCCAAGTGGACACTGCATCAAGTATGTTGATGATGCTTCAACTGTTGATTACAATTTTTGGTATTAATTTCGATCAAGTTAATATTGAGTTTACTAACACAAATAAGCTCTAACAACTCTAACCCCCCATGTTTCTGCCTTTCTACCACAAAAGGACGAGCATGTCATTTTTTCGAGGTGGATAGTGTGAAATCTTCCAGCAGGCAGCATTGTATTCCAGTTTGTAGGATCTGTATTAGAGGAAGAGGACAGAAAGTTATTGTCTATTGTTATCAACATGTAAAAGCAGGAAGTTTTTGATAAAGTGTTTATCTTAATGCTTAGAATTTTCCATTTAAAAATCATGGAACTCTGAAATAGTAGAGATTCGTTATTTTTAGAATAAAACCACATCATTAAGATAAAACTTAAAGAAATAAGTGAAAAAAGTGATTGTTTAGTGGTTTCGACAGTGTTTGTTCTTCCAGGTGACCAACAAACATATAAATAAGTGTTTTTTGAGAATAGAGGAGGCCAGATTAATTAAGATAGCAGTAAATGGGGTTTTGATTCCCTGATGTAAAGAAAATACTCAAATACACCTGAAAAACAGATTTATATTTCACCTGTATGATCTGTCACATGTTTGGCTTTTACATTTAACTATCATATTAAACATTATTTGTTTTGTTATACTTTATATTTCTATTATTCTATTAAGAATAAAAATGTGACCATCACAAAAAAACAATGAAGCAGCAAAAACACTGAGATATGTTTTATTCTCATCTGTACAAAGAATGTTGACGGAAGCATACCAAACCAGAGAAGTGTAACAGCGTGTGAGTCCCTCTAGTGGATGTTGTGGAGTATTGTGTTGTCTTTGCTCCAAAGGTTTTTGTACAGAGCTATCAGAAAAACAAAAATTATTCAGAAACACAGAGTTTAATTCATGGAGACTTCAAAGTTATTACCATATAATTGTGTTTGTTTCCATGTTATATTGTGTTTGCAGCATCATGCAGCTGTTTCCTTGTTGATGTGGATCTGCTGCTCATGTGAATCCTCCCACAGTGTTTCATTAGCAGCTGGAACCACAGTGACTCTGATAAAACAGGAATTAGCAGAATCCATCTGATATGAAGCTGTGGTTTGAATACCACTTCCCTCCTCTTTGAAGAGTAGTCAGATATCTGTGTTCAGGTTTTTGTACAGCCTCTTCTACACTTTGTATCACTGTGTTTCTACAGCACAGTAGTAGAGAGCTGTGTCTGCCAGGGTTAGCTTTGTGATGGTCAGTTCAGTGGATGTATCTGTTGTTTGGGAGCCATATCGTTTATCTGGAATATATTCAGCACCACTCTGATCTTTTGCTCCTTTCCAGAGTATAAACTGAGGAGCCTGAGAATGATGTTTGTACCAGTGAAGGTAATCACCACTGTAATCTGTCTGATATGTACATGTGAGAGTGACAGATCGTCCTTCTCTTCCACTGACTTCATCTTGTTGAGGAGAGATTGTGTCTCCAGCTGTTAGTCCTGGAAAAAGTAGAGAAAATGAAGCCATTAGACTAACATTTTCCATGAGGCTGAGAGGAGAAGAAAGTGGAAAATGTCACCTGTACAGTGTTACTCTGTGGACATTCACAACTAAATCAACTGTAGAACTCTGTCAGTTCAATTTACAAGATGATCCAAACATGATTTTCATTCTATCAGAGCAAAGACAGAAGAAAAGTAGTGAAATGCAATCTGTATATCTGGTTAATGCAGCAGCTTCAACAAAACTTTAATCCCTGTTCTTAAACTCACCTATAATGTGAGATAGAAGCAAAAAGAGGAGAAGCAACATGTCTTTGGAGTTCTTAAAGCCAGACAGACAGCAGATGAACAATGTTCTTCCACTGCAGTAGAATGAGGAAGAAATAATGTCATTGGATGAGCTGAAGTTCAGTGGGCGGGGCCCATTACCTGTTGACATGATTGTTTGACTTCAGCTCAACCAATCAGATTCTTTTCTGCTTCCACAGCAGCTCTGTCTCTGTCTCTGATCTTTACTGCTTCATTTCTCTGTTGTCTTTGTCATCAGTCCAATGACTCAACAACCAGTGCTTTAACAGTGTGTGAGTCCCTCTAGTGGATGTTGTGGAGTATTGTGTTGTCTTTGCTCCAAAGGTTTATGTACAGAGTTTTGGTGTTTCCTGTCACTGTGGGCCTCACAGCACAGTAGTACACAGCAGAGTCTGTCACAGCAGCAGAGGAGATCACCAGATTTATTTCCTTTTTATCCACTTCAATTTCCAGTTCTGTTATTTTTTCATTACCAACAGCTCCTGAAGCAGAGTGAGAGATCAGGAGCTCTGGGGGTTTTTCTGGATATTGTCGATACCAGAAGAAATAGTTACTAATTGACAGTTTGGGATAACTATAGGACAGAGTAACAGAGCTGCCTTCTAAACTGGACTCTTCATCCTTGACTGCAGTGAGTTCTTCACAGCTGACACCTGAAAGAAGAGAGAAGTGTTTCATATTTCACCATAAATCTCTTTAGAAATTAATAATATTTATAAAACATTGAAATGAAATTCATTAATGATGTAGAATGTAACGTGCCTGTTAGAATCCTGATAATCAGGATAGAAAGCACAGAATAGTCCATGTTGAATAAAGGTAATGTCTGTGTGTTGAACTGTGTTGAATGTGGAAGTTTGTGTCTCTTCTATAGTTCAGTAACAGCTCAGCTCCTCCCTGAATCTCTCCTCTTTGATCTGTAGGTTCTCTTCTCTCAGCTCTTCCTCCTGGTTTATTAGCTCCATATTTAATAATGTTGAGGTCATGAGATTACATCCTGATTGTTTTATAACAGGAGTTTAAGACGTGAATATACTTTTTTCACAGTTGTAACCTCAAGGACTGATTCTGCCTTCATAAACTGTTCTTTTAAACCAGCTGGTTATGAAATGTCAACATGTGATATGTCTCAGATTATATGGACAGTATATGTAAATCTTTTCATAAAAAGAAACAAAATATCAATTCTTGTGAAACATTTGGCAAAAGTTTCACCTAAAAAGTTTTGATTTAGTCATTTTGCAAAATATGTGGGAAAAGATTTTATTAAGATGACAGAACACAGCAACACATTTAACACATTTATTCATGGAACATTTCATTGTTTTATGATCTTATTTTGGCTTTTGGCCTTCATTGGTTATTATAAAACTCAGATCCAGTACAGAACAACAAACAGCATTCATATATGGCATCGTGTGATGGATGGAAACCTCTTCACAAAAAACAAAGAAGCAGCAAAATCACTGAGATATGTTCTATTCTCATCTGTACAAAGGATGTTGACAGAACCATAATAAACCAGAGAAGTGGAACAGTGTGTGAGTCCCTCTAGTGGATGTTGTGGAGTATTGTGTTGTCTTTGCTCCAAAGGTTTTTGTACAGAGTTTTGGTGTTTCCTGTCACTGTGGGCCTCACAGCACAGTAGTACACAGCAGAATCAGATGGATGAAGTTCCTGGATCTTCAGATTAACTGATTTGTCTTTGAGCTCAGCATCAAATCTGTCTTTGCTGAACTCTGGAGCATTATCTCCGGTTGATGAGTATCGTTTCAACATGTACTTTGGATAACTATTTACTTCTTGTTTGTACCAGAACAAATAAGGATATGTATCACTGGTTTCATAAGTACAGTTGAGTGTAACTGAGCCTCCTTCAGCAGCAATGACATCTTCTCTTGGCTGGGTCACTTTGTCTTCTCCTTTACACTCTGGGGAAGAACAGAACATGCAGAGGAAGAGATTAATCAATAAAGATGATTGATTAAAGGAGAACAGTCGGCAGCTTTAAAGAGTTCTATCACATGTAGAATAGATGTCATTTTCACTGATCATTGTCACTTTGAACCATAGAAGGTGTTTTTACAAGGTAACAAATGGCAGCAGAAGTGATCTGCTCTAATTTTCTGTAGAATGAACATTAAAAGCTCTTCATGTGCAGCTCAGTAATGTGTTCAAGTGTTTGAAGAGGAAACATGTTGAGCTTTCTATCTTACCAAAGAAAAGAGCAGCAAAAATAATCCACCGCCAATGTTCCATCTGTACAACAAGGTTTAAATCAACAGGAGAAACTAGCTGATGTTCAACACTCAGTCTGACAATTGTTCTCTTCACAGCAGCAGTTCTTATTGACAGAAAGCTTGTACACAGAGCAGAAGCAGAGCACCGCCTATTTGATAATGTCACCCTCTGGTGGAGGTAAGGAGTTGCGTTTAAAGGTGGAAAAACAGGTTTCCAGCAGCTTGTCAGTGAGCTTTTTGGAAGGACTCAGAGTCTGCCAGAGATAAAACATATTCTGGTCATTGGTATTGTGAGTTTGGCTAAAAAAAAATTTCTCCTCGTTTTATGAGCCCTTAAAGACAAATGAAAGAATAGAAAATCATGTCATCCTTTCTCTAAGTCTCACCAAATAAACAATTTCTTCTCCTGACTTTATAACTTTAATCATCAAACATTGAGTCTCTATAACTTCTAATTTCACCAACACTGATCCAGGTTACAAAGCCTCTATATCTGTTTCAGGAAATCTTCAAATAAAGAGCTCCATGTTACTGCACAGAGGTGTTTGTACAAACAGAATCCAACTGAGAAGGAATTAATTGTCTGTCACCATTTATGCATCAGATTATAGGTCTCTATGATTTCTCTCTTTGTTCAACACCTCAAAACGTAAAAGTTCAACTTGTAACAGAACAATAATTTTCTCCTGAAACCTTCAACTTAAAATAAACTGCTGTATTTCTACCTTTCCTAAATAAAACGGATGAACCAGCAGTCTTGTAAAATATGCGGGAAAAGTGTCGCTCAAAGTAATCGTTGTTGGGATAACACAGAAATTCATACAGGTGAGAATATTCATTTCTGAAGTCTCTGAGTGTACACAGGGGAAAATGATAAAACATTAAAAAAATAAAAAATATGAAAAAACATCAAATTTTTAATGAAAACTTGATAACTGCTGGAAACTGGCAACATGTGTGAGTTTATTGTACATTTAAATTAGCAACCGTAATTGTGCATATTTGGGGACGCTAACTTAGGATTGGACAGGAACCGTTAGTGGGAGGGGCTTAGCGAAAGGTGAGCTCGAAATTGGATGAAACGGGAAACGCTCGTTATCGGTTTATTCCATTATTCATTTGAGCATAAAATCGAAAACTGAAAAAAACTAGTCATCTGGCCTTGTTTCTATGTGGAGCATAGAAGCTGAATGCAGCTTCTCCATGTCTGGTTCTGACTGTTGGAACTGATAAAAAACAGATCCAGATGACCTGAGGAGTCTGGAAGGTTCATAGTGGGTCAGGAGGTCACTGATGTATTTTGGTCCTGGACCATTCAGAGCTTTATAGACCAGCATCAGAACTTTAAAGTATATCCTCTGATGGACAGGCAGCCAGTGTAAAGACCTCAGAGCTGGACTGATGTGGTCCACTTTTTTGGTCTTAGTGAGGACTGGAGCAGCTGAGTTCTGAATGAGCTGCAGTTGTCTGACTGACTTTTTAGGTAGTCTTGTAAAGATGCTGTTACAATAATCAAACCTACTAAAGATGAATGCACGGACTAGTTTTTCCAGGTCCTGCTGAGACATCAGATCTTTTAACCTTGATATATTCTGAACGTGATTGTATTCTGACTTTATAGTTGCCTTAATGTGTTTTTTTTAATTTAGGTTTGAGTCCATCACTACACCCAGATTTCTGGCCTGGTTGGTAGTTTTTAGGTGTATAGATTGAAGCTCTGTGGTGACCTGTAATCGTTTCTCTTTGGCTCCAAAGACAATTGCCTCAGTTTTGTTTTTGTTTAGCTGGAGAAAGTTGTGGCACATCCAGTCATTAATCTCCTCAATGTATTTACCAAAGGCCTGTACAGGGCCTTGGTCTCCTGGTGACATTGTAATATATATGTGTGTCATCTGCATAGCTATGGTAGTTTATTTATTTATTTATTTTTATATAGGGAATTATTCACTGAGTCTGGTCCATTTGTTTCTTTTGCACAAGTTTTTTGTGCCTACCTTAAATCACTTTTACAAAAAATTTCAACTTTGTTGTAAGAAACAAGAGGAACAGTGTGTGAGTCCCTCTAGTGGATGTTGTGGAGTATTGTGTTGTCTTTGCTCCAAAGGTTTTTGTACAGAGTTTTGTTGTTTCCTGTCACTGTGGGCCTCACAGCACAGTAGTACACAGCAGAGTCTGTCACTGCAGCAGAGGAGATCACCAGATTTATTTCCTTTTTATCCACTTCAATTTCCAGTTCTGTTATTTTTTCATTACCAACAGCTCCTGAAGCAGAGTGAGAGATCAGGAGCTCTGGGGGTTTTTCTGGATATTGTCGATACCAGAAGAAATAGTTACTAGTTGACAGTTTGGGATAACTATAGGACAGAGTAACAGAGCTGCCTTCTAAACTGGACTCTTCATCCTTGACTGCAGTGAGTTCTTCACAGCTGACACCTAAAAGAAGAGAGAAGTGTTTCATATTTCACCATAAATCTCTTTAGAAATTAATAATATTTATAAAACATTTAAATGAAATTCATTAATGATGTAGAATGTAACGTGCCTGTTAGAATCCTGATAATCAGGATAGAAAGCACAGAATAGTCCATGTTGAATAAAGGTAATGTTTGTGTGTTGAACTGTGTTGAATGTGGAAGTTTGTGTCTCTTCTATAGTTCAGTAACAGCTCAGCTCCTCCCTGAATCTCTCCTCTTTGATCTGTAGGTTCTCTTCTCTCAGCTCTTCCTCCTGGTTTATTAGCTCCATATTTAATAATGTTGAGGTCATGAGATTACATCCTGATTGTTTTATAACAGGAGTTTAAGACGTGAATATACTTTTTTCACAGTTGTAACCTCAAGGACTGATTCTGCCTTCATAAACTGTTCTTTTAAACCAGCTGGTTATGAAATGTCAACATGTGATATGTCTCAGATTATATGGACAGTATATGTAAATCTTTTCATAAAAAGAAACAAAATATCAATTCTTGTGAAACATTTGGCAAAAGTTTCACCTAAAAAGTTTTGATTTAGTCATTTTGCAAAATATGTGGGAAAAGATTTTATTAAGATGACAGAACACAGCAACACATTTAACACATTTATTCATGGAACATTTCATTGTTTTATGATCTTATTTTGGCTTTTGGCCTTCATTGGTTATTATAAAACTCAGATCCAGTACAGAACAACAAACAGCATTCATATATGGCATCGTGTGATGGATGGAAACATCTTCACAAAAAACAAAGAAGCAGCAAAATCACTGAGATATGTTCTATTCTCATCTGTACAAAGGATGTTGACAGAACCATAATAAACCAGAGAAGTGGAACAGTGTGTGAGTCCCTCTAGTGGATGTTGTGGAGTATTGTGTTGTCTTTGCTCCAAAGGTTTTTGTACAGAGTTTTGGTGTTTCCTGTCACTGTGGGCCGCAGAGCACAGTAGTACACAGCAGAATCAGATGGATGAAGTTCCTGGATCTTCAGATTAACTGATTTGTCTTTGAGCTCAGCATCAAATCTGTCTTTGCTGAACTCTGGAGCATTATCTCCGGTTGATGAGTATCGTTTCAACATGTACTTTGGATAACTATTTACTTCTTGTTTGTACCAGAACAAATAAGGATATGTATCACTGGTTTCATAAGTACAGTTGAGTGTAACTGAGCCTCCTTCAGCAGCAATGACATCTTCTCTTGGCTGGGTCACTTTGTCTTCTCCTTTACACTCTGGGGAAGAACAGAACATGCAGAGGAAGAGATGAATCAATAAAGATGATTGATTAAAGGAGAACAGTCGGCAGCTTTAAAGAGTTCTATCACATGTAGAATAGATGTAATTTTCACTGATCATTGTCACTTTGAACCATAGGTGTTTTTACAAGGTAACAAATGGCAGCAGAAGTGATCTGCTCTAATTTTCTGTAGAATGAACATTAAAAGCTCTTCATGTGCAGCTCAGTAATGTGTTCAAGTGTTTGAAGAGGAAACATGTTGAGCTTTCTATCTTACCAAAGAAAAGAGCAGCAAAAATAATCCACCGCCAATGTTCCATCTGTACAACAAGGTTTAAATCAACAGGAGAAACTAGCTGATGTTCAACACTCAGTCTGACAATTGTTCTCTTCACAGCAGCAGTTCTTATTGACAGAAAGCTTGAACACAAAGCAGAAGCAGAGCACCGCCTACTTGATAACGTCGCCCTCTGCTGGAGATAAAGAGTTGAGTTTAAAGGTGTAAAAACAGGCTTCCAGCAGCTTGTCAGTGAGATTTTTTTGGAAGGCCTGAGAGTCAGCCAGAGATAAAACATATTCTGGTCATTGATAGTGTGAGTCTGGCTAAATAGTTTTTTCTCTTCATTTTATGAGCCCTTAAAGACAAATGAAAGAATAGAAAATCATGTCATCCTTTCTCCTGACTTTACAACTTTAATCATCAAACATTAAGTCTCTATAACTTCTAATTTCACCAACACTGATCCAGGTTACAGGGCTTCTATATCTTTTAGGAAATCTTCAAATAAAGAGCTCCATGTTACTGCACAGAGGCGTTTGTACAAATAAAATCCAATTGAAAAGGATTTTAATTTCTGTCACCATTTATGTATCAGATTATAGGTCTTTATGATTTCTCTCTTTATTCAACACCTCAAAATGTAAAAGTTAAACATATAATAGAACAATACTTTTCTCCTGAAACCTCCAACTTTGAATAAAGTGCTTGTATTTCTACCTTTCCTAAATAAAACGGGTGAACCTGCAGTCTTGTAAAATATGTGGGAAAAGTGTCACTCAATGTGATCGTTGATGGGATCACACAGAAATTCATACAGGGGAGAATATTCATTTTCAATTGTACACAGGGGAAAATGATAACAATAGAAATAAAAATGAAAAATTATTATGGAGGAGGGGAGATATCAGACACTCCCAGCACGGTTTTCACACACACACATTTTTAAACCAATTAAAGGCTTTACTTACAGAATTATCAGCATTTTAAAAGCAAACAACAATCCAAACAGGTGACAAGCAGCTTGTAAAATATGCGGGAAGTTTGTCTCAAAGTGATAGTTTTTAGGACCATACAGAAATTCTTACAGTTGAGAATAGTCTTTTCTGAAGTGTACACAGGTGAAAACTATTACCAAAAGAAGACATAAGACAGTATAGATATAACTTATTAGGATCTACTTTGGTTGTTTTTATAAGATACAAAACACACGTCTTTTTTTCTCATACTTGATTTTTTTCTACTTGATTAAGAAATTATAAGTCTATTTCTTGTAGTTTATTGAGAATCTAGACTTCATCATCACAGAGTTTAGTGATGTAGCAAACATATTGATGATAGTTTATTCTCACTTTTACAAAGAAGTTTCAACTGTGATATCAGAAACAAAAGGAACAGTGTGTGAGTCCCTCTAGTGGATGTTGTGGAGTATTGTTGTCTTTGCTCCAAAGGTTTTTGTACAGAGTTTTGGTGTTTCCTGTCACTGTGGGCTGCAGAGCACAGTAGTACACAGCAGAGTCTGTCACTGCAGCAGAGGAGATCACCAGATCCATTTGTTTTTTATCATCACTCACTTTATAAGACAGTCCAGGTGCTTCATTCTTTAATTTTATTCCTGTTCCTAAATGAGAGATCAGGAACTCTGGTGGTTTTCCTGGATATTGTCGATACCAGTAAAACTGATCACCCCCAGTTGCTGTTTGATGGTATGTGTAGGACAGAGTAACAGAGCTGCCTTCTAAACTGGACTCTTCATCATTGACTGCAGTGAGTTGATCACAGCTGACACCTAAAGGAAGAGAGAAGTCAAATAACTGAACAACAAACATAAAATGCTGAAATGAATCTTTGAAAGAATCAAACAAACCTGTTACAATGAGTAGAAACAGCAGAGTGAATACAAATGTCTGCAAAGTCAACATGTTGAATAAAGGTAATGTCTGTGGTTTGTGTGTTGAACTGTGTTGAATGTCGAAGTTTGTGTCTCTTCTATAGTTCAGTAACAGCTCAGCTCCTCCCTGAATCTCTCCTCTTTGATCTGTAGTTTCTCTTCTCTCAGTTCCTCTTCCTCCTGGTTAACCGTCTCACAGCTTCATCTTCAATCATTGTGAGATGAGGAGCTGATATTTGTTGGATTTTAAAGGATGACTCAGTTTATCTTTATTTGTCTGAAATACAATTTTAATACAAAATTGTTTTTTCATCACTGAACTTTTCTAACCATGTGGAAACCACATTATATGAACTGTAACCTAAATCTTAACTTCAGAGGTATTTAAGCTTCTGATTTTTAGTGTGAACTTGTTATTTAAGGTTGAACCCTGTGGTTCTCCGTGAGAAATCCCAGCCTGAGAGGACACGACTGAAAATTTCTTGAAATAAATTCAAGTTATTTAAACCAGTCTTTGATATTGAAAAAAAGTTTATTTAGATGTTTGAAGTCAAAAAGAGATATTCCAAATAAGCAAGAAATAATTGTTTTAGATAGTCTTCAATTATCATTATATCAGTTCAATAGTGACACAGGAAAATCTTTTAAATTAAAATGCACACAAGGGCATTCTTTCATAACATTTGGTCATCATGTAATAGTTTGACAGTTCTTATTTCATGAGATCCCACATAGGTGATGTTATAAATTCTTTTAAAACGTGGTTCTGTCACAATTGTTCTTGCTGTGGTTTGTTTTGGTTTCTGCGCCTGAGGTGGGGTGGAGCAGGTTCCAGGAGGACTACCCTGCCTCCTTGCTTTGCTTACCCTGCCTCCTTCTTTCTCCAGTCACCCTTTCCGTCGTTTTCCTTTGTCTGGCTTCCGAGTCTTTGTATTCCATGCGGTCGCCACCAGTCCTCCAGCCTCACCAACCCACCCCTACGCCCCACTACAGACTCAGGATCGCTGCACCACAGCCAGCCGGAACCCCCCTCTGCTCGGACACCCACCTGGATTTAGGCTCACACTGGAACTCTCGTTAATCATCTCTCTGTCCTCTCAAACTCGCGTGCACTTTGGATCTGTCTCCCAACACCACTTCTCATTGGTCTTGTCTTAATTCCACCTGTTGTTTTCAGGTTCTTGGGTCCATTTGTCGGTCAGCTAAGCACTAGCTGTAACGGGTTCAAGTTTTAATTCGTGTTGGTCATATTGCAAAATATGTGGTAAAAGTTTTTATTAGGGTTTCAGAAATTTCAACAGCACCTATAGAAATTATAGAACTGTTTTTTTTTTAATTCTACACACAGATTATGGGGTAAGCAGACAAGATCATTCGACCAGACAAATATCCGTAATGAACTGTTCCATTACTGGAACGTACGATGTTAGACTTGACGCAGACACACTGACGCCACTCGACGGCGGCATGTCTGCCAACAACATTTGCAGCTTGTTTAAGTTCAAATGTCGCACGGAAATAATAATAAAAAAAGTTTTTGTTTGACTCAGACATCAAAGACCTCACTCACCTGATTTGGTATATAATGACACATCACAAGGTGGTTTTGCTAAATAAAACTATCAAGGTGGGTTGACAAACTTATCATTTATTTGTGAGTTATTTGTTATCATTCATTAAAGTATCTCTCTCACCATATCGGTCATTTGTGGGACTTTGAACTTGACATAAATAAATTACATCTTATGCATCAAAATATATCTTCGTATTTAGTTGCATTGTTAAAATTTCAGATAGCTCCTTTAGGTCATTTAGTCACGATCACCATTTTTGTATTTTGATTTTCTTGTACTTTAGAGGTTTTTTTCATGGTTTATATATTTCTTGGTTGCTCTCTGGTCTATGTTCTTAGTGTGTACTTTGTTTATTTTGTTTTATTTTTTATCTGGTAATCATTCCTACTCGTCCTCAGCTCCACTTTCAGTCACCACTTAATCTCTCATAGTTGTACTTATAAATCCCTCCATATGTAAGGACCGTTTTTCATCCCTGTTTTGTGGTTACTTCGCTGCTCTGTTTATTCACCTTGTCATTTTGTTTTATTAGTCTCTTGTTGTCTTAGTTCAAGTCAATGGTTTTCCAGCTTAGCCACGTTTTTTTATTTTTTATTTTTTAATCAAAGCCTTTGCAACCGGACTGTTGTTTCCTACATTTCGGACTCAATTTATCACTTAACGCCATGACATATAAGTTACCTGTTTAATGGTTTGTGTTTGTTGTATTGTCACTCGCTTTGCTATTGTTTAGTCTCGTCTTGTTCATCTAAGAGTGTACATTAAAAAGACCTGGGAACTGCGCCGGAACATTACAGTGTGACACCCGCCGGAAGTAAACAGTCCAACGGCCCCAGCAGTGTTTTCTGTCCTCGTGTGGGACTCAGCAGGAGGACGGTGGTGTTGTCTGAGCTGAATATCTGAGTGTGAGCAGCAACAATGTCTTCAGCTCAGCATCTGAGAGAGTTTATCAGCCAGCGACTAACTGCTGCTGCTGAAGAAATATTCACAGAGTTTGAGAAAACCATCGTCCAGTACGAGGAAGAGATCGACCGCCAGCGCAGACTGCTGGATATCACCTGGAAACCCCGAATAAACTCCCACACAGCAGGTACGGAACACCGTGATGGGCTGCATGAACTCACACATGAATCTGACTGATGGAGGATCCTGATCAGAGCTCTACGTTACATTTATTTCAGGCTCACAGAGAAAGTTAAGGTGCAGCTGCAGCTATTTTTCAGACAGAAATAACATGAATGTGTTTAAAAGCAGAAACATTTAGAGTCAAACTCACAGTCTGTAGAAGACACAGGAGAAACCGACTGAGCTGGAAACATGGTTGTTAAACTGAAATACAAGATGTGAGCTGACAGAGGACAGGCTGCGGTGTGTCTGAATGTTTCCATCCTGAGCGACATGCAGTCTGAATTCATGTAAGACTTGGAAATCAGGATTTTAACACCGTATGAGTCAGGAATATAAATGCAACTACAGTGTAGAGAGAGTTTCATCCTGTCATTTTGTTATCTGCTCCATTTGTTAAATGAAACCACTTTTTAGCCTCTGAAAGCTTTTCAGTGTGTGCTGCTGTTCTTTTATTATGTTTGAAGTTCAAGATAATTTGATGCTGAAAAGACAAAGAATTCTTGGAAAAGACCAATAAATTAATTTTGTTTTGAAACTCGCTGAGTAATCGTGTTAAATGATCATGAACACAATATTGACCAAAACTGTGGTCATTTTTGCTATAATCAAGCAGGTCCAATAATTGTTCATGTATTCATGGAAGTTATTGTTATTTTGTAATGGTAAATTAGAATAACAAAAGATAAATTAAACCAAAAATGATATGTGTTCCACAGAGCTTCAGTTCAAACTCTGATTTAATCTGGCAAAACCTAACAACTGTTGAACTCTCCGCTGGTAATGTGGAAAAGAGTTAGCTTGGTGTCATGTTGACATAAAAAGTGTCTGTTCATGCTTTCTGTTTAAAACGTTCCAATGTTCGTCAGCTCCGTATTATTTTTTACATTTGACATACTTCTGAAAATTAAATTACTTTTGAAATGCATTGTGTATGTAAACATGAATTAAAATGATGTGATAATAATTGATGATGGGAAATCTATCGGACTAAGGAAAATGTCTAACACTACCTTGATGTAATGACTGCACTGAGTAAATTAATAGAAGTGAGATGTTGGGGCAGTTCACTGAATCAGAAAAGATTTAGGACTGCCACCATCAGGACAAAAGTACTGAGTGTTCTGAAAAAGCACAACATCCTTACCAAGGCATTTTTAAGTAGTAAAAGAAACCCAATACTTTTCTAAACTGGTTCGTAGAAATGCTGTGGGAACGGAACGAGGACCATCTAGAACATCTGAACTTTAGTTCTTTTGATTTACTTTAAATCTTTTCCTTCAGAAAATCAACAGCATCATGTCTGTAAGGAGGAGGAGAATGTCTCAGCTGACCAGCGGCTTCGTAACCAGAAAAGAAGCTCCATTCTAGATCAGGAGGAACCGGAGTCTCTGAAGATTAAAGAGGAACAGGAGGAACAGTACACCAGACAGGAGGGAGAGCAGTTTGTACAGAAGAATGAAACCGATAGCTTTTTGATTGTTCCACCTTATGAGCAAAGTGACCACAGCAAACCCGAACCAAATGTTACCCGGCTCCCCTTCCACAACTATCTTGATGATAATAGTAAGCATCAGGGGAAAACCAATCTGAAAGACTCGGGATTTACAAAAAATGCTGATCTGAAGCCAAATAATCATTCTCATGGTAACAGAAGTCCTAGTAACGATTTAAGTAAATCGTCATTCTCAGGAAGTCATTCTAATGCTAAACAGAAAGGGAAGAAACTGTACTTTTGTCACACCTGTGGCAAAATATATTTTTACTCGTCATCACTTCAAAGGCATAAAAGAACGCACACGGGTGAAAAGCTATATTCCTGCAAAACATGTGGTAAAAGATTTAGTCAAAATGCCACTTTGACTGTTCACATGAGAACTCATACAGGGGAGAAACCATATTCATGTAAAACGTGTGGCAAATGTTTCAGTCGAAATGGTACTTTGCAGAGCCACATGAAAGTTCACCTCAACGAAAAGCCATATTGTTGTAACGTGGAAAAGGTTTCAGTCAAAGAGGTAATTTATCAGTCCACATGAGAATTCACACTGGAGAAACCATGCTGTTGCAAAACGTGGAAATGTTTCAGTCAAAACCATGTTCTGTCAGGCCACATGAGAATTCATACAGATGAGAAACCATATTCTTGCAAAATCTGCGGGAAAATATTCGGGCTAAATTGTTATATGTTGCACCACATGAGAACTCACCCACAAGAGAACCCAAAAAAATACATTTTGAGTTAAAAGAATATGTTTGAGGCTAAGCTGTCTTCTCTGTGACCTCAAATATGGTTTTAGCCTGTGACCACATCAAAACAGTTCCTAAAAACTAGCCATACTTATTATAATCACCATGTGTTCTTATCAAACTGCATATATGAAACGAACTTGAATTAACAGGCGTGAAAGACAAAAAATCAGGTTACACCTAAACAGTGACATTTTAATTCTGTTCTATGTTGTCAGTAATAAATTCCGATAGTATAACTTCATGATTTTTCTAACGAAGTTATTATAATGATGGTGAATCAGCCAGTGTAAGGCAGTTATGTTAGTGTGTACAGCCTGTTCTCTTTAGTCTTGGGATAACTTCAAAGGTCATCAAAATATAGCAATTTGCATAAAACGTTACTTTAAAGTAACACCAAAAAACACTTGTAAATGCAATGTTGTAAGTCCGGCTATACGATTGGTTGGAAGGAGTTGGATTTACAACATTCTGGAGAATTTCATGAAATTACTTTTGTTGTTAACTGGCAATGTCAAAAAATCAAAGTTTTCATGATTCGTAACAACGACAAAGTGAATACAGTGATTATCACCAAGTGTGTGCAGCGAGAATATATAATTTACACATATGTCAGGCAATGAAATGGCTTTTTAAAGCAAATTGAACCTTTTTAAAGTGTAGCGGTTTTAAATGGCTGTGGTGGTGTGTAACATTGTTATTTGGTTAATGACCTTTTCAAGCTGCAGTCTTACATTTCTTTTTTAAATTTTTTTATCTCTGCCAGGGTCTGTTTCTGATCTTATGGAGTTAATGTGGATCTGCTGCTCATGTGAATCCTCCCACAGTGTTTCATTAGCAGCTGGAACCACAGTGACTCTGATAAAACAGGAATTAGCAGAATCCATCTGATATGAAGCTGTGGTTTGAATACCACTTCCCTCCTCTTTGAAGAGTAGTCAGATATCTGTGTTCAGGTTTTTGTACAGCCTCTTCTACACTTTGTATCACTGTGTTTCTACAGCACAGTAGTAGAGAGCTGTGTCTGCCAGGGTTAGCTTTGTGATGGTCAGTTCAGTGGATGTATCTGTTGTTTGGGAGCCATATCGTTTATCTGGAATATATTCTTCTCCACTCCAATCTTTTGCTCCTTTCTTTAGTATAAACTGAGGAGCCTGAAGGTCAGAATGATGTTTGTACCAGTGAAGCTGAACATAGCTGTCATCTGTCTGATATGTACATGTGAGAGTGACAGATCGTCCTTCTCTTCCACTGACTTCATCTTGTTGAGGAGAGATTGTGTCTCCAGCTGTTAGTCCTGGAAAAAGTAGAGAAAATGAAGCCATTAGACTAACATTGTCCATGAGGCTGAGAGGAGAAGACAGTGGAAAATGTCACCTGTACAGTGTTACTCTGTGGACATTCACAACTAAATCAACTGTAGAACTCTGTCAGTTCAATTTACAAGATGATCCAAACATGATTTTCATTCTATCAGAGCAAAGAAAGACGAAAAGTAGTGAAATGCAGTCTGTATATCTGGTTAATGCAGCAGCTTCAACAAAACTTTAATCCCTGTTCTTAAACTCACCTATAATGTGAGATAGAAGCAAAAAGAGGAGAAGCAACATGTCTTTGGAGTTCTTAAAGCCAGACAGACAGCAGATGAACAATGTTCTTCCACTGCAGTAGAATGAGGAAGAAATAATGTCATTGGATGAGCTGAAGTTCAGTGGGCGGGGCCCATTACCTGTTGACATGATTGTTTGACTTCAGCTCAACCAATCAGATTCTTTTCTGCTTCCACAGCAGCTCTGTCTCTGTCTCTGATCTTTACTGCTTCATTTCTCTGTTGTCTTTGTCATCAGTCCAATGACTCAACAATCAGTGCTTTAACAGTGTGTGAGTCCCTCTAGTGGATGTTGTGGAGTATTGTGTTGTCTTTGCTCCAAAGGTTTTTGTACAGAGTTTTGGTGTTTCCTGTCACTGTGGGCCTCACAGCACAGTAGTACACAGCAGAGTCTGTCACTGCAGCAGAGGAGATCACCAGATCCATTTGTTTTTTATCATCACTCACTTTAAAAGACAGTCCAGGTGCTTCGTTCTTTAATTTCATTCCTGTTCCTAAATGAGAGATCAGGAACTCTGGTGCTTTTCCTGGATATTGTCGATACCAGTCAAATTCATCACCCCCAGCTGCTGTTTGATGGTAAGTGTAGGACAGAGTTACAGAGCTGCCTTCTAAACTGGACTCTTCATCCTTGACTGTAGTGAGTTGTCCACAGCTGACACCTAAAGGAAGAGAGAAGTCAAATAACTGAACAACAAACATAAAATGCTGAAATGAATCTTTGAAAGAATCAAACAAACCTGTTACAATGAGTAGAAACAACAGAGTGAATTCAAATGTCTGCAAAGACAGCATGTTGAATAAAGGTAATGTCTGTGGTTCGTGTGTTGAACTGTGTTGAATGTGGAAGTTTGTGTCTCTTCTATAGTTCAGTAACAGCTCAGCTCCTCCCTGAATCTCTCCTCTTTGATCTGTAGTTTCTCTTCTCTCAGTTCCTCTTCCTCCTGGTTTGTTAGCTTCATATTTAATAATTTTGAGGTCATGAGATTACATGCTGAATGTTTTATAACAGCTGGTTATGAAATGTCAACACGTGATATGTCTCAGATTATATGGACAGTATATATAAATATTTTCATAGAAAGAAACAAACAATCAGTTATTGTGAAACATTTGGCAAAAGTTGCACCTAAAAAGTTCTCATTTGGTCATTTTGCAAAATATGTGGGAAAAGATTTTATTAAGATTATATAGTTTATTCATGGAACATATAATTGTTTGATGATCTTATTTAGGCTTTTGGCCTTCATCAGGGTCATTATAAAACTCACATGTTGGATGGTGTGAAATCTTCCAGCAGGCAGCATTGTATTCCAGTTTGTAGAATCTGTATTAAAGGAAGAGGACAGAAAGTTATTGTCTATTGTTATCAACATGTAAAAGCAGGAATTTTTTTATACAGAGTTTATCTTAATGCTTTTGATTTTCCATTTAAAAATCATGGAACTCTGAAATAGTAGAGATTTGTTATTTTTAGAATAAAACCACACCATTAAGATAAAATTTAAAGAAATAAGTGAAAAAAAGTGATTATTTAGTGGTTTCGACAGTTTTTGTTCCTCCAGGTGACCAACAAACATATAAATAAGTGTTTTTTGAGAATAAAGGAGGCCAGATTCATTAAGATAGCAGTAAATGGGGTTTTGATTTTCTGATGTAAAGAAAATACTCAAATACACCTGAAAAACAGATTTATATTTCACCTGTATGATCTGTCACAAGTTTGGCTTTTACATTTAACTATCATATTAAACATTATTTTTTTTGTAATACTTTATAATTCTACTATTCGATTAAGAATAAAAATGTGACCATAAAAAAAAAACAATGAAACAGCAAAAACACTGAGATATGTTTTATTCTCATCTGTACAAAGAATGTTGACAGAAGCATAACAAACCAGACAAGTGTAACAGTGTGTGAGTCCCTCTAGTGGATGTTGTGGAGTATTGTGTTGTCTTTGCTCCAAAGGTTTTTATACAGAGTTTTGGTGCTTCCTGTCACTGTGGGCTTCACAGCACAGTAGTACACAGCAGAGTCTGTTACTGCAGCAGAGGAGATCACCAGATCCATCAGAGTTTCCTCTTTTGTCACTCTAACAGAATGTCCAGCAGCTGAATCCTTTAATATTTCTCCAGATTCCAGATGAGAGATGAGGAACTTCGGTTGTTTTCCTGGATATTGTTTATACCAGAAGAAATTATCATCACCTTTGGTATATTTGCAGGACAGAGTTACGGTGCTTCCTTCTGAACTGGATTTTTCTTTATCGACTGCAGTGGGTTTCTGACAGCTGACCCCTAAGGAAAAAGATAACTGTTATATCATGTTATAAATGTTTCAACAGATAATTTTTTGCCATTAGACGCTTTGCTTTAATTTTCCTTGATAGTTTACTATACCTGTGAGAATGAGAAGAAATAGAGAAGAACAATAAGAGGACGTTTGCATGTTGAATAAAGGTAATGTCTGTGGTTTGTGTGTTGAACTGTGTTGAATGTGGAAGTTTGTGTCTCTTCTATAGTTCAGTAACAGCTCAGCTCCTCCCTGAATCTCTTCTCTTTGATCTGTAGTTTCTCTTCTCTCAGTTCCTCTTCTTCCTGCTGCATCACTGTGAGGAACCCATACGCTATATCTTTGTGACCTGAGGGGTTGATATTTGTCATTGTTTTATAACAGGAGTTTATAGGATGGAGCACATTTTCATTACTGCAGTGTTTTATCCTTCTAAAAGAAACAAAAACAAAAATCAGCATCAGATATTCTTCAGATTATATCGGAAGTCACGTCAACATGAACAAAGAATTAAACAAGATATAATTTCACCTGATTTATGTAATATCAGGAGGAAATAAAATATTTTCCATTTCTTTAAAATATCAAGGCATCAACAGGCAGTCTGAGCAGGCTTACTGGGAGCTGGAGAAAGTTGTCCAATATGTCTCTGTTTTTGACTCATATCCTTGTAGAGCAAGCATCTCCCATGGATGGAATATACACATGATTCACTAATCAGAACAATTACAGGACGGTGACCTTTTGAGTGGGCATTAGGATACCAAACACCACATGATTTAGGGTTCCCTTCAATGTAGAACCTCTTAAATCATTGCCATGAGGTCTTGAGGAGACCAGCGCAATTCTTCGGTCTTCTGAAAGTTAATACTTTAAAAATTCCTTCTTAACTGGACTGGAGTGTGGAACAAGGTTATCCAATCAGAAGAGGGGAGATAACAGATAATCCCAGCATGGTTTTCACATGCAGAACTTTGAAAAACAATTAAATTCTTTACTTACAAAATTATTAGTATTTAAAAAGCAAACAACAGGTGACAAGCAGCGGTCTTGTAAAATATGCGGAAAAAGTTTTACTCAAAGTGATCGTTGTTGGGACCACAAAGAAATTCATACAGCTGAGAATATTCATTTTTTGAAGTGTACACATGAAATTCATCACAAAAAATAAAAATGATGGAAACATTCAAAACTGAATGAAAACTTAAAGCACTGATGGTAACGGATTCAGCTATTGTGTGCATTTATTGTATGTTGCTCAATTTGATGGCTGTGTGATCTGAAAGGTGGAGTTTATGCTTTACTCAATATTTAATGTTCAGATGATTTTTGTTTATAACAGTTTATGATGAGGAGCTTCATCGTCTTAAATGTTCTGTAATTAATGCCGGAGTAACAGTATAGATAGTAACTTATTACGATCTACATTGGTTGTTTCTATTTGTTACAAAACACACATCTGGTTTTTTTCTCATACCCGTTTTTTCTACTTGATTAAAAAATTACAATAACCAATTTTTTTGTAGTTTACTGAGAATCTAGGCTTCATCATCACAAAGAGTTTAGTGATGCAGCAAATGTATATAATGGTTTATTCTCACTTTTACAAAGAATTTCGACTGTGTTGTAAGGAACAAGAGAAACAGTGCGTGAGTCCGTCTTGTGGATGTTGTGGAGTATTGTGTTGTCTTTGCTCCAAAGGTTTTTGTACAGAGTTTTGGTGTTTCCTGTCACTGTGGGCCGCAGAGCACAGTAGTACACAGCAGAGTCAGACGGATGAAGCTTCTGGATCTTCAGATTAACTGATTGGTCTTTGAGCTCAGCATCAAATCTGTCTTTGTTGAACTCTGGAGCATTATCTCCTGTTGATGAGAATCTGTTCAACATGTACTTTGGGTAACTATTTACTTCTTGTTTGTACCAGAATAATGTGGGACCAGTATAACTGGTTTCATAAGAACAGTTGAGTGTAACTGAGCCTCCTTCAGCAGCAATGACATCTTCTCTTGGCTGGGTCACTTCTCCTTTACACTCTGAGGAAGAACAGAACATGCAGAGGAAGAGATTAATCAATAAAGATGATTGATTAAATGAGAACAATCGGCAGCTTTAAAGAGTTCTATCACATGTAGAATAGATGTCATTTTCACTGATCATTGTCACTTTGAACAATAGAAGGTGTTTTTACAAGGTAACAAATGGCAGCAGAAATGATCTGCTCTGATTTTCTGTAGAATGAACATTAAAAGCTCTTCATGTGCAGCTCAGTAATGTGTCCAAGTGTTTGAAGAGGAAACATGTTGAGCTTTCTATCTTACCAAAGAAAAGAGTAGCAAGAATAATCTACAGCCAATGTTCCATCTGTACAACAAGGTTTAAATCAACAGGAGAAACGAGCTGATGTTCAACATTCAGTCTAACAATTGTTCTCTTCACAGCAGCAGTTCTTATTGACAGAAAGCTTGAACACAGAGCAGAAGCAGAGCACCGCCTACTTCATAACGTCGCCCTCTGGTGGAGGTAAAGAGTTGAGTTTAAATGTGGATAAAAAGCTTCAAGTTGCTTGTCAGTGAGGTTGTTGGAAGGCCTGAGAGTGAGTTGGAGAAAAAATATTCTGATGTTGGTCAGCACTGCTCACTGGTCTATACAGGCATTATAGTGAATTATTCAATGAGTTCATTTCTTCTTCAGCACAAGTTTCTTGTGTTTACCTTGAATCACTTTTACAAAGACTGTTGACAGAAGCATAACAAACAAGAGGAACAGTGTGTGAGTCCCTCTAGTGAATGTTGTGGAGTATTGTGTTGTCTTTGCTCCAAAGGTTTTTGTACAGAGTTTTGGTGTTTCCCGTCACTGTGGGCTGCAGAGCACAGTAGTACACAGCAGAGTCTGTCACTGCAGCAGAGGAGATCACCAGATCAAACTCCTTTTTGTCTTTCTTATGTTTTAAAGAAAACTTTTCTCCTTTTTCGTCTGATAATCCTGAGATGACAAGCTGTGGAGATGAACCAGAATTCTGTCGGTACCAAAAGAGATAATATACAGAGCCTGAATAGTTGCAGGAGAGAGTCACATCGTCTCCTTCCAAACCCATCAGTACATCTTTAAATGGTGTCAGTAAATCCTCAGAGGATCCTGAAAACAACAAAGACATATTTCAGAATGATGTTTTGACTTAAATTCTTTCTCTTTAATCTCAGTTTAGTTTTATAAAAAGTGAATCCAAACATCAACTAAATGTTTTTCAGGTCTATCCTCCATTTTAAAATCTGACTCCATCTTCTGTTGACTTACCTGTCTGAAAGGAGACGATCATCATCCAAATGAAGAGCAGAAACATTATTTTCACTTGTACTGAGTGAACAGCAGAGAGAACACAGCAGCTCCTCAGTTACAACATGAAGCCTTTCATATTCAGCTGTGTAGCTCCTCCTCCTGCTGTGTTCTGTTTCCATTCAGGCTGATGGAAGCTTTAGAAAAGACTCTGATGCTGCACTCATCTTCATCATCATCATCATCATCATCAGTATCATCATCATCTATGTCAGATTGAAGGAGGAATCTTTAGAAAATCCATCTGGAGAAAAACAATTTTGTGACAAATCAATAAAATCACATGATTATAGATATCACACAGAGATTGAAAGTGAGGAGACTCAGTGTTCCCACTTCTGATGGACAGTGAATGCAGCATGAGTCCCATCAGAACTTGTTTTTGTGAGTTCTTCAGATCAACTTTGTTAACACGGTTTTCTGCAGGTACCCAGCATGAAATTAATGTACAAACACAACATGTTTTTGGGCTGAAAATAACAAGTGTGGAGGTTAATCTGAACCCTTCGTCTAATTAAACTACCAATGCTGTTCTTCACTATACAGGAACTCATGAACTGACACGTCTGAATATTGAGACAGAACAAAACTTTTCATTAGTTTTTACTTTGGGTGGAAGATTAGTGGACTTTGCTTTAAAGGTAAATCTGGAACATTTCCTCCACAGTATGAAGTGGACAGCAGTGATGATGGAGTTTCTGTCAAACCTGATGATGAACTCTGATACTGCTGGATTTAGCTGGAAGTTTTCCTTCAGAAAAACAAAAATTATTCAGAAACACAGAGTTTATTTCATGGAGTCTTCAAAGTTATTACCATATAATTGTGTTTGTTTCCATGTTATATTGTGTTTGCAGCATCATGCAGCTGTTTCCTTGTTGATGTGGATCTGCTGCTCATGTGAATCCTCCCACAGTGTTTCATTAGCAGCTGGAACCACAGTGACTCTGATAAAACAGGAATTAGCAGAATCCATCTGATATGAAGCTGTGGTTTGAATACCACTTCCCTCCTCTTTGAAGAGTAGTCAGATATCTGTGTTCAGGTTTTTGTACAGCCTCTTCTACACTTTGTATCACTGTGTTTCTACAGCACAGTAGTAGAGAGCTGTGTCTGCCAGGGTTAGCTTTGTGATGGTCAGTTCAGTGGATGTATCTGTTGTTTGGGAGCCATATCGTTTATCTGGAATATATTCACCTGTGGAGCCTTTTGCTCCTTTCAGGAGTATAAACTGAGGAGCCTGAAGGTCAGAATGATGTTTGTACCAGTGAAGCCGAACACCACTGTAACTTGTCTGATATGTACATGTGAGAGTGACAGATCGTCCTTCTCTTCCACTGACTTCATCTTGTTGAGGAGAGATTGTGTCTCCAGCTATTAGTCCTGGAAAAAGTAGAGAAAATGAAGCCATTAGACTAACATTGTCCATGAGGCTGAGAGGAGAAGAAAGTGGAAAATGTCACCTGTACAGTGTTACTCTGTGGACATTCACAACTAAATCAACTGTAGAACTCTGTCAGTTCAATTTACAAGATGATCCAAACATGATTTTCATTCTATCAGAGCAAAGAAAGAAGAAAAGTAGTGAAATGCAGTCTGTATATCTGGTTAATGCAGCAGCTTCAACAAAACTTTAATCCCTGTTCTTAAACTCACCTATAATGTGAGATAGAAGCAAAAAGAGGTGAAGCAACATGTCTTTGGAGCTCTTAAAGCCAGACAGACAGCAGATGAACAATGTTCTTCCACTGCAGTAGAATGAGGAAGAAATAATGTCATTGGATGAGCTGAAGTTCAGTGGGCGGGGCCCATTACCTGTTGACATGATTGTTTGACTTCAGCTCAACCAATCAGGTTATTTTCTGCTTCCACAGCAGCTCTGTCTCTGTCTCTGATCTTTACTGCTTCATTTCTCTGTTGTCTTTGTCATCAGTCCAATGACTCAACAATGGGTGCTTTAACAGTGTGTGAGTCCCTCTTGTGGATGTTGTGGAGTATTGTGTTCTCTTTGCTCCAAAGGTTTTTGTACAGAGTTTTGGTGTTTCCTGTCACTGTGGGCTGCAGAGCACAGTAGTACACAGCAGAGTCAGACGGATGAAGCTCCTGCATCTTCAGATTAACTGATTTGTCTTTGAGCTCAGCATCAAATCGGTCTTTGCTGAACTCTGGAGCATTATCTCCTGTTGATGAGAATCTGTTCAACATGTACTTTGGGTAACTATTTACTTCTTGTTTGTACCAGAATAATGTGGGACTTGCTCGACTTGTTTCATAAGAACAGTTGAGTGTAACTGAGCCTCCTTCAGCAGCAGTGACATCTTCTCTTGGCTGGGTCACTTTGTCTTCTCCTTTACACTCTGAGGAAGAACAGAACATGCAGAAGAAGAGATGAATCAATAAAGATGATTGATTAAAGGAAAACAATCAGCAGCTTTAAAGAGTTCTATCACATGTAGAATAGATGTCATTTTCACTGATCATTGTCACTTTGAACCATAGAAGGTGTTTTTACAAGGTAACAAATGGCAGCAGAAATGATCTGCTCTGATTTTCTATAGAATGAACATTAAAAGCTCTTCATGTGCAGCTCAGTAATGTGTCCAAGTGTTTGAAGAGGAAACATGTTGAGCTTTCTATCTTACCAAAGAAAAGAGCAGCAAGAATAATCCACAGCCAATGTTCCATCTGTACAACAAGGTTTAAATCAACAGGAGAAACTAGCTGATGCTCAACATTCAGTCTGACAATTGTTCTCTTCACAGCAGCAGTTCTTATTGACAGAAAGCTTGAACACAGAGCAGAAGCAGAGCACCGCCTACTTGATAATGTCGCCCTCTGCTGGAGGTAAAAAGCTGCGTTTAAAGGTGTAAAAACAGGCTTCCAGCAGCTTGTCAGTGAGGTTTTTGTAAGGCCTCAGAGTCAGCCAGAGATAAAACATATTCTGGTCATTGGTTTTGTGAGTCTGGCTAAATAGTTTTTTCTCCTCATTTTATGCGCCCTTAAAGACAAATGAAAGAATAGAAAATCATGGCATCCTTTCTCTAAGTCTGACCAAATAAATTTTTTTTCTCCTGACTTTATAACTTTAATCATCAAACATTAAGTCTTTATAACTTCTAATTTCACCAACACTGATCCTGATTACAGAGATATCTGTTACAGGAAATCTTCAAATAAAGAGCTCCATGTTTCTGCACAGAGGTGTTTGAACAAATAAAATCCAACTGAAAAGAAATTTGTTGTCTGTCACCATTTATGCATCAGATTAAAGGTCTCTATGATTTCTCTCTTTATTCAACACCTCAAAACGTAAAAGTTCAACTTGTAACAGAACAATAATTTTCTCCTGAAACCTTCAACTTAAAATAAACTGCTGTATTTCTACCTTTCCTAAATAAAACGGATGAACCAGCAGTCTTGTAAAATATGCGGGAAAAGTGTCGCTCAAAGTAATCATCGTTGGGACCACACAGAAATGCATAGAGGTGAGAATATTAATTTCTGAAGTCTCTGAGTGTACACAGGGGAAAATGATAAAACATTAAAAAAATAAAAAGTATGAAAACATCAAATATTTAATGAAAACTTAATAACTGCTGGAAACTGGCTACTCTTGTGTGAGTTTATTGTACATTTACATTAGCAACCGTAATTATGCATAGTTACGGTTGCTGACATCGGATTGGACAGAAGCCGTTAGTGGGAGGGGCTTAGCGAAGGGTCAGCTCGAAATTGGATGAAACGGGAAACGCTCGTTATCGGTTTATTCCATTATTCATTTGAGCATAAAATCGAAAACTGAAAAAACGAGTCATCCGGCCTTGTTTCTATGTGGAGCATAGAAGCTGAATGCAGCTTCTCCATGTCTGGTTCTGACTCTGAGCACTGATAAAAACCAGATCCAGATGACCTGAGGGGTCTGGAAGGTTCATACTGGGCCAGGAGGTCACTGATGTATTTTGGTCCTGGACCATTCAGAGCTTTATAGACCAGCATCAGAACTTTAAGGTCTATCCTCTGATGGACAGGCAGCCAGTGTAAAGACCTCAGAGCTGGACTGATGTGGTCCACTTTTTCGGTCTTAGTGAGGACTCGAGCAGTTGAGCTGCAGTTGTCTAACTGACTTTTTAGGTAGTCTTGTAAACATGCTGTTACAATAATCAAGCATACTGAAGATGAATGCACGGACTAGTTTTTCCAGGTCCTGCTGAGACATCAGATCTTTTTACCTTCATATATTTTTAACGTGATAGTAGGCTGACTTTATAATTGCCTTAATGTGTTTTACTAAATTTAGGTCTGAGTCCATCACTACACCCAGATTTCTGGCCTGGTTGGTAGTTTTTAGGTGTATAGATTGAAGCTCTGTGGTGACCTGTAATCGTTTCTCTTTGGCTCCAAAGACAATTGCCTAAGTTTTGTTTTTGTTTAGCTGGAGAAAAATGTGGCACATCCAGTCATTAATCTCCTCAATGCATTAACCAAGGGCCTGTACAGGCCCTCGGTCTCCTGGTGACATTATAATACATATCTGCGTGTCATCTGCATAGCTATGGTAGTTTATTTATTTATTTTTAATTATTATTTATTTATTATTATTATTTATTCACTGAGTCTGGTCCATTTTTTTTCTTCAGCACAAGTTTCTTGTGCTTACCTCAAATCACTTTTACAAAACATTTCAACTGTGTTGTAACAAACAAGAGGAACAGTGTGTGAGTCCCTCTAGTGGATGTTGTGGAGTATTGTGTTGTCTTTGCTCCAAAGGTTTTTGTACAGAGTTTTGGTGTTTCCTGTCACTGTGGGCTGCAGAGCACAGTAGTACACAGCAGAGTCTGTCACTGCAGCAGAGGAGATCACCAGATCAAACTCCTTTTTGTCTTTCTTATGTTTTAAAGAAAACTTTTCTCCTTTTTTGTCTGATAATCCTGAGATGACAAGCTGTGGAGATGAACCAGAATTCTGTCGGTACCAAAAGAGATATCGTACAGAGCCTGAATAGTTGCAGGAGAGAGTCACATCGGCTCCTTCCAAACCCATCAGTACATCTTTAAATGGTGTCAGTAAATCCTCAGAGGATCCTGAAAACAACAAAGACAGATTTCAGAATGATGTTTTGACTTAAATTCTTTCTCTTTAATCTCAGTTTAGTTTTATAAAAAGTGAATCCAAACATCAACTAAATGTTTTTCAGGTCTATCCTCCATTTTAAAATCTGGCTCCATCTTCTGTTGACTTACCTGTCTGAAAGGAGACGATCATCATCCAAATGAAGAGCAGAAACATTATTTTCACTTGTACTGAGTGAACAGCAGAGAGAACACAGCAGCTCCTCAGTTACAACATGAAGCCTTTCATATTCAGCTGTGTAGCTCCTCCTCCTGCTGTGTTCTGTTTCCATTCAGGCTGATGGAAGCTTTAGAAAAGACTGATGCTGCACTCATCATCCTCAGCATCTTCATCATCAGCATCATCATCATCTATGTCAGCTTAAAGGAGGAATCTTTAAAAAATCCATCTGGAGAAAAACAATCTTGTGACAAATCAATAAAATCAGATGATCATAGATATCACACAGAGATTGAAAGTGAGGAGACTCAGTGTTCCCACTTCTGATGGACAGTGAATGCAGCATGAGTCCCATCAGAACTTGTTTTTGTGAGTTCTTCAGATCAACTTTGTTAACACGGTTTTCTGCAGGTACCCAGCATGAAATTAATGTACAAACACAACATGTTTTTGGGCTGAAAGTAACTAGTGTGGAGGTTAATCTGAACCCTTCGTCTAATTAAACTACCAATGCTGTTCTTCACTATACAGGAACTCATGAACTGACACGTCTGAATATTGAGACAGAGTAAAACTTTTCATTAGTTTTTACTTTGGGTGGAAGATGAGTGGACTTTGCTTTAAAGGTAAATCTGGAACATTTCCTCCACAGTATGAAGTGGACAGCAGTGATGATGGAGTTTCTGTCAAACCTGATGATGAACTCTGATACTGCTGGATTTAGCTGGAAGTTTTCCTTCAGAAAAACAAAAATTGTTCAGAAACACAGAGTTTATTTCATGGAGACTTCAAAGTTATTACCATATAATTGTGTTTGTTTCCATGTTATATTGTGTTTGCAGCATCATGCAGCTGTTTCCTTGTTGATGTGGATCTGCTGCTCATGTGAATCCTCCCACAGTGTTTCATTAGCAGCTGGAACCACAGTGACTCTGATAAAACAGGAATTAGCAGAATCCATCTGATATGAAGCTGTGGTTTGAATACCACTTCCCTCCTCTTTGAAGAGCAGTCAGATATCTGTGTTCAGGTTTTTGTACAGCCTCTTCTACACTTTGTATCACTGTGTTTCTACAGCACAGTAGTAGAGAGCTGTGTCTGCCAGGGTTAGCTTTGTGATGGTCAGTTCAGTGGATGTATCTGTTGTTTGGGAGCCATATCGTTTATCTGGAATATATTCACCTGTGGAGCCTTTTGCTCCTTTCAGGAGTATAAACTGAGGAGCCTGAAGGTCAGAATGATGTTTGTACCAGTGAAGCCGAACACCACTGTAACTTGTCTGATATGTACATGTGAGAGTGACAGATCGTCCTTCTCTTCCACTGACTTCATCTTGTTGAGGAGAGATTGTGTCTCCAGCTATTAGTCCTGGAAAAAGTAGAGAAAATTAAGCCATTAGACTAACATTGTCCATGAGGCTGAGAGGAGAAGACAGTGGAAAATGTCACCTGTACAGTGTTACTCTATGGACATTCACAACTAAATCAACTGTAGAACTCTGTCAGTTCAATTTACAAGATGATCCAAACATGATTTTCATTCTATCAGAGCAAAGAAAGAAGAAAAGTAGTGAAATGCAGTCTGTATATCTGGTTAATGCAGCAGCTTCAACAAAACTTTAATCCCTGTTCTTAAACTCACCTATAATGTGAGATAGAAGCAAAAAGAGGAGAAGCAACATGTCTTTGGAGTTCTTAAAGCCAGACAGACAGCAGATGAACAATGTTCTTCCACTGCAGTAGAATGAGGAAGAAATAATGTCATTGGATGAGCTGAAGTTCAGTGGGCGGGGCCCATTACCTGTTAACATGATTGTTTGAATTCAGCTCAACCAATCAGATTCTTTTCTGCTTCCACAGCAGCTCTGTCTCTGATCTTTACTGCTTCATTTCTCTGTTGTCTTTGTCATCAGTCCAATGACTCAACAATCAGTGCTTTAACAGTGTGTGAGTCCCTCTAGTGGATGTTGTGGAGTATTGTGTTGTCTTTGCTCCAAAGGTTTTTGTACAGAGTTTTGGTGTTTCCTGTCACTGTGGGCTTCACAGCACAGTAGTACACAGCAGAGTCTGTTACTGCAGCAGAGGAGATCACCAGATCCATTTGTTTTTTATCATCACTCACTTTAAAAGACAGTCCAGGTGCTTCATTCTTTAATTTTATTCCTGTTCCTAAATGAGAGATCAGGAACTCTGGTGGTTTTCCTGGATATTGTCGATACCAGAAGAAATAATCACTGGCAGCTGCTGTTTGATGGTAAGTGTAGGACAGAGTCACAGAGCTGCCTTCTAAACTGGACTCTTCATCCTTGACTGCAGTGAGTTGTTCACAGCTGACACCTAAAGGAAGAGAGAAGTCAAATAACTGAACAACAAACATAAAATGCTGAAATGAATCTTTGAAAGAATCAAACAAACCTGTTACAATGAGTAGAAACAGCAGAGTGAATACAAATGCCTGCAAAGACCGCATGTTGAATAAAGGTAATGTCTGTGGTTTGTGTGTTGAACTGTGTTGAATGTGGAAGTTTGTGTCTCTTCTATAGTTCAGTAACAGCTCAGCTCCTCCCTGAATCTCTCCTCTTTCATCTGTAGTTTCTCTTCTCTCAGGTCCTCTTCCTCCTGCTGCATCACTGTGAGGAAACCATGCGCTATATCTTTGTGACCTGAGGAGGTGGTATTTGTCATTGTTTTATAACAGGATTTTATAAGATGGAGCACATTTTCATCACTGCAGTGTTTTATCCTTCTACAAGAAACAAAAACGAAAATTTTGCAGATCATATCAGTCATGTCAACAAGAAAGAAAGAATTATAGAAGATGTCATTTCACCTGATTTATGTAATTTCATGAGGAAATAAAATATTCTTTGTTCCTTTAAAGTGTCAATAGTGGCATGGACAGGCAGTCTGAGCAGACCATACCAGATAATACTTTAAAAATCTCTCACTAACTGGTCTGGAATGTGGAACAAGTTTATTCAATCAGAGGAGGGGATATCAGACAGTTGCAGCATGGTTTTCACATTCACAGCTTTTGAAACCAATTAAATGCTTTACTTACAGTATTATCAGCATCAGGAACCAGCAATCCAAACAGGTGACAAGCAGCAGTGTTGTAAAATATGCGGGAAAAGTGTGTCTTAAAGTGATCGATGTTGGGACCACACAGAAATTCATACAGGTGAGAATATTAATTTCTGAAGTGTAAACAGGTGAAAATTATTACTAAAAAAACAAAGATGAAAAATAAAAAATATGGAAATATTTAAGATTTACTTAAAACTTAATTTCTGAACCGGTTTTCAGCAATGCTTTATGTGCTTGTGTTGTATGTTGCACAATTTCACGGTTGTGTGATCTGAAAGGTGGAGTTTTATGCTTTACTCAATATTTAAGGCTCAGCTGATTTTTCTTGTAAGAACAATTTTTAATGAGGAGCTTCATCATGTTCAGTGTTGTGTAATTAACACCAGCGTTACAATATAGATAGTAACTTATTACGATCTACATTGGCTGTTTCCATAGGACATAAAACACATATCTTTTCTTTTGAATTTTTTACTCATACTTGATTTTTTTTTTATTAAGAGATAAAGAGAATAACTCTATTTCTTGTAGTTTATTTAGAGTTTAGACTTCCTCATCACACAGAATTTAGTGATGTAGCAAACATATTAATGATGGTTTATTTTCACTTTTTCAAAGGATTTTGACTGTGTTGTAAGAAACAAGAGGAACAGTGTGTGAGTCCCTCTAGTGGATGTTGTGGAGTATTGTGTTGTCTTTGCTCCAAAGGTTTTTGTACAGAGTTTTGGTGCTTCCTGTCACTGTGGGCCTCACAGCACAGTAGTACACAGCAGAGTCTGTTACTGCAGCAGAGGAGATCACCAGATCCATCAGAGTTTCCTCTTTTGTCACTCTAACAGAATGTCCAGAAGCTGAATCCTTTAATATTTCTTCCGATTCCAGATGAGAGATGAGGAACTTCGGTTGTTTTCCTGGATATTGTTTATACCAGAAGAAATTATCATCACCTTTGGTATATTTGCAGGACAGAGTTACGGTGCTTCCTTCTGAACTGGATTTTTCTTTATCGACTGCAGTGGGTTTCTGACAGCTGACCCCTAAGGAAAAAGATAACTGTTATATCATGTTATAAATGTTTCAACAGATAATTTTTTGCCATTAGACATTTTGTTTTAATTTTCCTTTATAGTTTACTATACCTGTGAGAATGAGAAGAAATAGAGAAGAACAATAAGAGGGCGTTTTCATGTTGAATAAAGGTGTGTCTGTGGTTTGTGTGTTGAACTGTGTTGAATGTGGAAGTTTGTGTCTCTTCTATAGTTCAGTAACAGCTCAGCTCCTCCCTGAATCTCTCCTCTTTGATCTGTAGTTTCTCTTCTCTCAGGTCTTCTTCCTCCTGGTTTGTTAGCTTCATATTTAATAATGTTGAGGTCATAAGATTACATCCTGAATGTTTTATAAAAGGAGTTTAAGTCATGAATTTACTTTTTTCACAGTTGTAACCTCAAGGACTGATTCTGGCTTCATAACTGTTCTTTTAAACCAGCTGGTTATGAAATGTACACGTGATATGTCTCAGATTATATGGACAGTATATATAAATATTTTCATAGAAAGAAACAAACAATCAGTTCTTGCGAAACATTTGGCAAAAGTTTCACCTAAAAAGTTCTCATTTGGTCATTTTGCAAAATATGTGGGAAAAGATTTTATTAAGATTACAGAACACAGCAACACATTTAAGATTTAATCATGGAACATTTGATTGTTTCATGATCTTATTTTTCTTTTGGCCTTCATCAGGGTCCTTATAAAACTCACATCCAGGACAGAACAACAAACAGCATTCATATATGGCATCTTGTGATGGATGGAAACCTCTTCACAAAAAACATCACAAAAAACAATGAAGCAGCAAAAACACTGAGATATGTTTTATTCTCGTCTGTACAAAGAATGTTGACAGAAGCATAACAAACCAGAGAAGTGTAACAGTGTGGGAGTCCCTCTAGTGGATGTTGTGGAGTATTGTGTTGTCTTTGCTCCAAAGGTTTTTGTACAGAGTTTTGGTGTTTCCTGTCACTGTGGGCTGCAGAGCACAGTAGTACACAGCAGAGTCAGACTGATGAAGCTCCTGGATCTTCAGATTAACTGATTTTCCTTTGAGCTCTGCATCAAATCTGTCTTTGCTGAACTCTGGAGCATTATCTCCTGTTGATGATATTCGTTTCAACATGTACTTTGGATAACTATTTATTTCTTGTTTGTACCAGAATAATGTGGGACCAGTATAACTGGTCTCATAAGAACAGTTGAGTGTAACTGAGCCTCCTTCAGCAGCAGTGACATCTTCTCTTGACTGGGTTACTGTGTCTTCTCCTTTACACTCTGAGGAAGAACAGAACATGCAGAGGAAGAGATGAATCAATAAAGATGATTGATTAAAGGAGAACAATCGGCAGCTTTAAAGAGTTCTATCACATGTAGAATTGATGTCATTTTCACTGATCATTGTCACTTTGAACCATAGAAGGTGTTTTTACAAGGTAACAAATGGCAGCAGAAGTGATCTGCTCTGATTTTCTGTAGAATGAACATTAAAAGCTCTTCATGTGCAGCTCTGTCATGTGTCCAAGTGTTTGAAGAGGAAATATGTTGAGCTTTCTATCTTACCAAAGAAAAGAGCAGCAAGAATAATCCACAGCCAATGTTCCATCTGTACAACAAGGTTTAAATCAACAGGAGAAATGAGCTGATGTTCAACATTCAGTCTGACAATTGTTCTCTTCACAGCAGCAGTTCTTATTGACAGAAAGCTTGAACACAGAGCAGAAGCAGAGCACCGCCTACTTGATAATGTCGCCCTCTGCTGGAGGTAAAAAGCTGCGTTTAAAGGTGTAAAAACAGGCTTCCAGCAGCTTGTCAGTGAGTTTTTTTTCTATCCTTCACAAAGAGCCTCAGAGTACTTGGTAATATGCTTATTAGCAGCCTTCAGGTAAATGCAGACACACACACATAAAATTGTCTATTGCATTGTATTCCAGTTTGTAGGATCTGTATTAAAGGAAGTGGACAGAAAGCTATTGTCTATTGTTATCAACATTTTTTTATTAATTCTTAGTAATTCTTTCAATTTTACATTTAAAAATCATGGAACTCTGACATAATAGAGATTTGTTACTTTTAGAATAAAACCACATCATTAAGATAAAACTTAAAGAAATAAGTGAAAAAAGTGATTGTTTAGTGGTTTCGACAGTGTTTGTTCCTCCAGGTGACCAACAAACATATAAATAAGTGTTTTGTCAGAATAAAGGAAGCCAGATGAATTAAGATAGCAGTAAATGGGGTTTTGACTCCCTGATCTAAAGAAAATACTCAAATACACCTGAAAAACAGATTTATATTTCACTTGTATGAGCTGTCATATGTTTGGCTTTTACATTTAACTATCATATTAAACATTATTTGTTTTGTCATACTTTGTATTTCTATTATTCTATTCAGAATAAAAATGTGACCATCACAAAAACAATGAAGCAGCAAAAACACTGAGATATGTTTTATGTCTTTTGTTCTCATCTGTACAAAGAATGTTGACAGAAGCATACCAAACCAGAGAAGTGTAACAGTGTGTGAGTCCCTCTAGTGGATGTTGTGGAGTATTGTGTTGTCTTTTCTCCAAAGGTTTTTGTACAGAGTTTTGGTGTTTCCTGTCACTGTGGGCTGCAGAGCACAGTAGTACACAGCAGAGTCTGTCACTGCAGCAGAGGAGATCACCAGATCAACTTGTTTTCTCTCCTGGTTCAGTTCAGCAGTCAGTCGAGGTTTTGGAGGTTTAGCTTCCACCACAGTTGGATTTTTTGTATCAGTGATCAGAAGAAGGAACTGAGGAGCTGATCCAGGATCCTGTCGATACCACTGCAGATTATTGGCTGTAACTGAGTAGTTACAGGACAGTGTAACTGTTTGGCCCTCTGATGAAAACACTTCAGCTCTGCTGGCAGTGATATCATCTTCCAGACTGTTACCTGCTGATCAAACAGCAAGTTATTACAGCTCTGTTTCAGAGTCACAAACACAATGATATTTGCTGTGAACACAAGTGCTGCTTGTAACAGTTCAGTTAGTAGTAACAGAGGATCAATGTCTCTGTTATGTAGAATCTGTGTCACTAAAATGTCAAAACCTGAACTTCAACTAAAACAGAATCCAATCTGGATGAGTAATGCTGTGAGAAAAGTATTTCTTTTCAGGTATTTCTGTCAGAAACTTACGTACCTACGAAAGCTAAACAGAACCAAACCACAGCCAGTATTTCCATGTTTCCAGAAGTGAAATGTTAGAGCTGTTGTTCAGGATGAATTAGCTGTGAGAGGTGTTGTGAGTTCAGGTTGGTGTGATGTTCACAGCTGGAGTCAAACACTTTACTGCTGTGCAGCAGGTCTGCAGCAGCTCTGCAGTCAGTGGGAGGAGACTTGATGTGAGGCTGTTGTACAGAGAGGTTTCCAGTCATCAACATGTGTTTCTGTCTGTACAACTGCTGCTCAGTGTTGGTTTCAGTTTTTTCTCTGTTTGAGATGAAAAACTGAAGGTTCAGAAACACTCAGACAGAACGCCTGATGGAACAAAGATGGTCCAGAACAGAAACACAGCTGAGCAGCTCTGAAGTGCAGAACAACCGATTATCTGTTGGGTTTAGCCTCTAAGCTAATATTTTAAGAGTCGTCATTGTTGACTGTTGTCACGGCTACAACAAAACAAAAAATAGATTTCATCACAAACAGAAGAAAAGAGACAAAAACAATGATGACCAAAATCCATTATTTAACACTTAGTTTGACTCCCTCCACTGCAGAGTAAAGCTAAAGCACCAACACAGCCAACAGCTCAGATTGTTCCACATATTTCCTTGTCTGCCCGACGTAGCAGCAAAATGTTACAGAATGAGTTGGTGTCTTTTCAAAGCAGAGTGGGGTCCGAAACATGTTTAATATCCAACGTGTTGGTTTAGTGTTTCTGAGTCAGAGGTGGCTCCAAGTGCTGCCTTTTAATAATCTCTTCAAGCTTTTACAGTTCTGCAGTAACATTGCACACTCTTAACCTCTGATAGTATTTATATATCTGAATGCTGCCTGACTTAGTTACAGAACACCAGAAGAACTGTTTAAGCAAAATGAAATATAACATGTAAGAAAAAAGTATTGTTTTATTAAGATTTATTCCAATGTTTCAGTTTATAATCATGTTTAAACTTCATAAATTACGTGAAATCGCCTGATAAGTTTTGAATTAAAAATATTTTCTTCGAAAAAATGTTGAGTAAAAAACCTCCAAAGTTCCTGCATTTCAACATCTTTGTTTCCTTTATATTAGGCGAAGGTTGAAAATGCTAAAGCTTATCCCAACCCTGAGTTTTAGAAAGATTCAAGACAGAAACAAAACATGAAAACATTTCAGAGAAGAGGAACAGTGTGTGAGTCCCTCTAGTGGATGTTGTGGAGTATTGTGTTGTCTTTGCTCCAAAGGTTTTTGTACAGAGTTTTGGTGTTTCCTGTCACTGTGGGCCTCACAGCACAGTAGTACACAGCAGAGTCTGTCACTGCAGCAGAGGAGATCACCAGATCAACTTGTTTTCTCTCCTGGTTCAGTTCAGCAGTCAGTCGAGGTTTTGGAGGTTTAGCTTCCACCACAGTTGGATTTTTTGTATCAGTGATCAGAAGAAGGAACTGAGGAGCTGATCCAGGATCCTGTCGATACCACTGCAGATTATCGGCTGTAACTGAGTAGTTACAGGACAGTGTAACTGTTTGACCCTCTGATGAAAACACTTCAGCTCTGCTGGCAGTGATATCATCTTCCAGACTGTTACCTGCTGATCAAACAGCAAGTTATTACAGCTCTGTTTCAGAGTCACAAACACTATGATATTTGCTGTGAACACAAGTGCTGCTTGTAACAGTTCAGTTAGTAGTAACAGAGGATCAATGTCTCTGTTATGTAGAATCTGTGTCACTAAAATGTCAAAACCTGAACTTCAACTAAAACCGAATCCAATCTGGATGAGTAATGCTGTGAGAAAAGTATTTCTTTTCAGGTATTTCTGTCAGAAACTTACGTACCTACGAAAGCTAAACAGAACCAAACCACAGCCAGTATTTCCATGTTTCCAGAAGTGAAATGTTAGAGCTGTTGTTCAGGATGAATTAGAGAGAGGTGTTGTGAGTTCAGGTTGGTGTGATGTTCACAGCTGGAGTCAAACACTTTACTGCTGTGCAGCAGGTCTGCAGCAGCTCTGCAGTCAGTGGGAGGAGACTTGATGTGAGGCTGTTGTACAGAGAGGTTTCCAGTCATCAACATGTGTTTCTGTCTGTACAACTGCTGCTCAGTGTTGGTTTCAGTCCTCTCTCTGTTTGAGATGAAAAACTGAAGGTTCAGAAACACTCAGACAGAACGCCTGATGGAACAAAGATGGTCCAGAACAGAAACACAGCTGAGCAGCTCTGAAGTGCAGAACAACCAATTATCTGTTGGGTTTAGCCTCTAAGCTAATATTTTAAGAGTCGTCATTGTTGACTGTTGTCACGGCTACAACAAAACAAAAACAGATTTCATCACAAACAGAAGAAAAGAGACAAAAACAGTGATGACCAAAATCCATTATTTAACACTTAGTTTGACTCCCTCCACTGCAGAGTAAAGCTAAAGCACCAACACAGCCAACAGCTCAGATTGTTCCACATATTTCTTCGTCTGCCCGACGTAGCAGCAAAATGTTACAGCATGAGTTGGTGTATTTTCAAAGCAGAGTGGGGTCAGAAACATGTTTAATATCCAATGTGTTGGTTTAGTGTTTCTGAGTCAGAGGTGGCTGCTTGGTGCACTTCCACCAACTTTCGTGCCACATGCGCTTCATGGGAGGCTGATTGTGTGCTCCAAGTCCTGCCTTTTAATAATCTCTTCAAGCTTTCACAGTTCTGCAGAGTTACATTGCACACTCTTAACCTTTGATAGTATTTATATATCTGAATGCTTCCTGACCCTGCTTAGTTACAGAACACCACAAGAACTGTTTAAGCAAAATGAAATATAAGAAGTAAGACAAAATGATTGTTTTATTAAGATTTATTCCAATGTTTGAGTTCATAATCATGTTTTAAACTTCATAAATTATGTGAAATCACCTGATAAGTTTTTAATTAAAAAGATTTTCTTGTCTACTTTATCAACAGTATATATAAATCTTTTCATAGAAAGAAACAAACAATCAGTTATTGCGAAACATTTGGCAAAAGTTTCACCTAAAAAGTTTTAATTTTGTCATTTTGCAAAATATGTGGGAAAAGATTTTATTAAGACGACAGAACTTCAGCAACACATTTAACATTTATTCATGGAACATTTCATTGTTTTATCAACTTATTTTGGCTTTTGGCCTTCATCAGGGTCATTATAAAACTTACATCCAGTTCAGAACAACAAACAGCATTCATATATGGCATCGTGTGATGTATGGAAACCTCTTCATGTTGTACGTCTGGAGCTCCTCTGCTCAGTGATTTGTTTTTTAAGAGAATTTGATGTTTCACTTATATTTCTATTTAGCCAAGTGGACACTGCATGAAGTATGTTGATGATGCTTCAACTGTTGATTACAATTTCTGGCATTAATTTTGATCAAGTTAATTGTGAGTTTACTGACACAGATAAGCTCTAACAACTCTAACCCCCCATGTTTCTGCCTTTCTACCACAAAATGACGAGCAATTTTTTTTTTTATTGTGGATGTTGTGAAATCTTCCAGCAGGCAGCATTGTATTCCAGTTTGTAGGATCTGTATTAGAGGAAGAGGACAGAAAGTTATTGTCTATTGTTATCAACATGTAAAAGCAGGAAGTTTTTGATAAAGATAAAGTTGATAAAGTTTATCTTAATGCTTTGAATTTTCCATTTAAAAATCATGGAACTCTGAAATAGTTATTTTTAGAATAAAACCACATCATTAAGATAAAACTTAAAAAAATAAGTGAAAGAAGTGATTGTTTAGTGGTTTCGACAGTGTTTGTTCCTCCAGGTGACCAACAAACATATAAATAAGTGTTTTTTTAGAATAAAGGAGGCCAGATTCATTAAGATAGCAGTAAATGGGGTTGTGACTCCCTGATGTAAAGAAAATACTCAAATACACCTGAAAAACAGATTTATATTTCACCTGTATGATCTGTCACATGTTTGGCTTTTACATTTAACTATCATGTTAAACATTATTTGTTTTGTCATACTTTATATTTCTATTATTCTATTAAGAATAAAAATGTGACCATCACAAAAAACAATGAAGCAGCAAAAACACTGAGATATGTTTTATTCTCATCTGTACAAAGAATGTTGACAGAAGCCTAACAAACCAGAGAAGTGTAACAGTGTGGGAGTCCCTCTAGTGGATGTTGTGGAGTATTGTGTTGTCTTTGCTCCAAAGGTTTTTGTACAGAGTTTTGGTGTTTCCTGTCACTGTGGGCTGCAGAGCACAGTAGTACACAGCAGAATCTGTCACTGCAGCAGAGGAGATCACCAGATCCATTTGTTTTTTATCATCACTCACTTTATAAGACAGTCCAGGTGCTTCATTCTTTAATTTCATTCCTGTTCCTAAATGAGAGATCAGGAACTCTGGTGGTTTTCCTGGATATTGTCGATACCAGTAAAACTGATCACCCCCAGTTGCTGTTTGATGGTATGTGTAGGACAGAGTAACAGAGCTGCCTTCTAAACTGGACTCTTCATCATTGACTGCAGTGAGTTGATCACAGCTGACACCTAAAGGAAGAGAGAAGTCAAATAACTGAACAACAAACGTAAAATGCTGAAATGAATCTTTGAAAGAATCAAACAAACCTGTTACAATGAGTAGAAACAGCAGAGTGAATACAAATGTCTGCAAAGACAGCATGTTGGATAAAGGTAATGTCTGTGGTTCGTGGGTTGAACTGTGTTGAATGTGGAAGTTTGTGTCTCTTCTATAGTTCAGTAACAGCTCAGCTCCTCCCTGAATCTCTCCTCTTTGATCTGTAGTTTCTCTTCTCTCAGTTCGTCTTCCTCCTGGTTTGTTAGCTTCATATTTAATAATTTTGAGGTCATGAGATTACATCCTGAATGTTTTATAACAGCTGGTTATGAAATGTCAACACGTGATATGTCTCAGATTATATGGACAGTATATATAAATATTTTCATAGAAAGAAACAAACAATCAGTTATTGTGAAACATTTGGCAAAAGTTGCACCTAAAAAGTTCTCATTTGGTCATTTTGCAAAATATGTGGAAAAAGATTTTATTAAGATTATATAATTTATTCATGGAACATATAATTGTTTGATGATCTTATTTTGGCTTTTGGCCTTCATCAGGGTCATTATAAAACTCACATGTTGGATGGTGTGAAATCTTCCAGCAGAAAGCATTGTATTCCAGTTTGTAGAATCTGTATTAAAGGAAGAGGACAGAAAGTTATTGTCTATTGTTATCAACATGTAAAAGCAGGAATTTTTTTATACAGAGTTTATCTTAATGCTTTTGATTTTTCATTTAAAAATCATGGAACTCTGAAATAGTAGAGATTTGTTATTTTTAGAATAAAACCACACCATTAAGATAAAATTTAAAGAAATAAGTGAAAGAAAGTGATTATTTAGTGGTTTCGACAGTGTTTGTTCCTCCAGGTGACCAACAAACATATAAATAAGTGTTTTTTGAGAATAAAGGAGGCCAGATTCATTAAGATAGCAGTAAATGGGGTTTTGATTTTCTGATGTAAAGAAAATACTCAAATACACCTGAAAAACAGATTTATATTTCACCTGTATGATATGTCACATGTTTGGCTTTTACATTTAACTATCATATTAAACATTATTTTTTTTGTAATACTTTATAATTCTACTATTCGATTAAAAATAAAAAGGTGACCATAAAAAAAAAACAATGAAGCAGCAAAAACACTGAGATATGTTTTATTCTCATCTGTATAAAGAATGTTGACAGAAGCATAACAAACCAGAGAAGTGTAACAGTGTGTGATTCCCTCTAGTGGATGTTGTGGAGTATTGTGTTGACTTTGCTCCAAAGGTTTTTGTACAGAGTTTTGGTGTTTCCTGTCACTGTGGGCTGCAGAGCACAGTAGTACACAGCAGAGTCTGTCACTGCAGCAGAGGAGATCACCAGATCAAACTCCTTTTTGTCTTTTTTATGTTTTAAAGAAAACTTTTCTCCTTTTTCATCTGAATATCCTCTGATGACAAGCTGTGGAGATGAACCAGAATTCTGTCGGTACCAAAAGAGATAATTTACGGAGCCTGAATAGTTGCAGGAGAGAGTCACATCGTCTCCTTCCAAACCCATCAGTACATCTTTAAATGGTGTCAGTAAATCCTCAGAGGATCCTGAAAACAACAAAGACAGATTTCAGAATGATGTTTTGACTTAAATTCTTTCTCTTTAATCTCAGTTTAGTTTTATAAAAAGTGAATCCAAACATCAACTAAATGTTTTTCAGGTCTATCCTCCATTTTAAAATCTGGCTCCATCTTCTGTTGACTTACCTGTCTGAAAGGAGACGATCATCATCCAAATGAAGAGCAGAAACATTATTTTCACTTGTACTGAGTGAACAGCAGAGAGAACACAGCAGCTCCTCGGTTACAACATGAAGCCTTTCATATTCAGCTGTGTAGCTCCTCCTCCTGCTGTGTTCTGTTTCCATTCAGGCTGATGGAAGCTTTAGAAAAGACTCTGATTCTGCACTCATCTTCATCAGCATCTTCATCATCATCATCATCATCAGTATCATCATCATCTATGTCAGCTTAAAGGAGGAATCTTTAGAAAATCCATCTGGAGAAAAACAATTTTGTGACAAATTAATAAAATCAGATGATCATAGATATCACAAAGAGATTGAAAGTGAGGAGACTCAGTGTTCCCACTTCTGATGGACAGTGAATACAGCATGAGTCCCATCAGAACTTGTTTTTGTGAGTTCTTCAGATCAACTTTGTTAACACGGTTTTCTGCAGGTACCCAGCATGAAATTAATGTACAAACACAACATGTTTTTGGGCTGAAAGTAACAAGTGTGGAGGTTAATATGAACCCTTCGTCTAATTAAACTACCAATGTTGTTCTTCACTATACAGGAACTCATGAACTGACACGTCTGAATGTTGAGACTGAACTTTTCATTAGTTTTTACTTTGGGTGGAAGATTAGTGGACTTTGCTTTAAAGGTAAATCTGGAACATTTCCTCCACAGTATGAAGTGGACAGCAGTAATGATGGAGTTTCTGTCAAACTTGATGATGAACTCTGATACTGCTGGATTTAGCTGGAAGTTTTCCTTCAGAAAAACAAAAATTATTCAGAAACACAGAGTTTATTTCATGGAGACTTCAAAGTTATTACCATATAATTGTGTTTGTTTCCATGTTATATTGTGTTTGCAGCATCATGCAGCTGTTTCCTTGTTGATGTGGATCTGCTGCTCATGTGAATCCTCCCACAGTGTTTCATTAGCAGCTGGAACCACAGTGACTCTGATAAAACAGGAATTAGCAGAATCCATCTGATATGAAGCTGTGGTTTGAATACCACTTCCCTCCTCTTTGAAGAGTAGTCAGATATGTGTGTTCAGGTTTTTGTACAGCCTCTTCTACACTTTGTATCACTGTGTTTCTACAGCACAGTAGTAGAGAGCTGTGTCTGCCAGGGTTAGCTTTGTGATGGTCAGTTCAGTGGATGTATCTGTTGTTTGGGAGCCATATCGTTTATCTGGAATATATTCATAACTACTCCAGTCTTTTGCTCCTTTCAAGAGTATAAACTGAGGAGCCTGAGAATGATGTTTGTACCAGTGAAGCTGAACATAGCTGTCATCTGTCTGATATGTACATGTGAGAGTGACAGATCGTCCTTCTCTTCCACTGACTTCATCTTGTTGAGGAGAGATTGTGTCTCCAGCTATTAGTCCTGGAAAAAGTAGAGAAAATGAAGCCATTAGACTAACATTGTCCATGAGGCTGAGAGGAGAAGACAGTGGAAAATGTCACCTGTACAGTGTTACTCTGTGGACATTCACAACTAAATCAACTGTAGAACTCTGTCAGTTCAATTTACAAGATGATCCAAACATGATTTTCATTCTATCAGAGCAAAGACAGAAGAAAAGTAGTGAAATGCAATCTGTATATCTGGTTAATGCAGCAGCTTCAACAAAACTTTAATCCCTGTTCTTAAACTCACCTATAATGTGAGATAGAAGCAAAAAGAGGTGAAGCAACATGTCTTTGGAGTTCTTAAAGCCAGACAGACAGCAGATGAACAATGTTCTTCCACTGCAGTAGAATGAGGAAGAAATAATGTCATTGGATGAGCTGAAGTTCGGTGGGCGGGGCCCATTACCCGTTGACATGATTGTTTGACTTCAGCTCAACCAATCAGATTCTTTTCTGCTTCCACAGCAGCTCTGTCTCTGTCTCTGATCTTTACTGCTTCATTTCTCTGTTGTCTTTGTCATCAGTCCAATGACTCAACAATCAGTGCTTTAACAGTCTGTGAGTCCCTCTAGTGGATGTTGTGGAGTATTGTGTTGTCTTTGCTCCAAAGGTTTTTTTACAGAGTTTTGGTGTTTCCTGTCACTGTGGGCCTCACAGCACAGTAGTACACAGCAGAGTCTGTCACTGCAGCAGAGGAGATCACCAGATTTATTTCCTTTTCATCCACTTCAATCTCCAGTTCTGTTACTTTTTTATTACCAACAGCTCCTGAAGCAGAGTGAGAGATCAGGAGCTCTGGTGGTTTTTCTGGATATTGTCGATACCAGAAGAAATAGTTACTAGTTGACAGTTTGGGATAACTATAGGACAGAGTAACAGAGCTGCCTTCTAAACTGGACTCTTCATCCTTGACTGCAGTGAGTTCTTCACAGCTGACACCTAAAGGAAGAGAGAAGTGTTTTATATTTCATCATAAATCTCTTTAGAAATTAATAATATTTATAAAACTTTGAAATGAAAATTTATTAATGATATAGAATGTAACGTACCTGTTAGAATCCTGATAATCAGGATAGAAAGCACAGAATAGTCCATGTTGAATAAAGTTAATGTCTGTGTGTTGAACTGTGTTGAATGTGGAAGTTTGTGTCTCTTCTATAGTTCAGTAACAGCTCAGCTCCTCCCTGAATCTCTCCTCTTTCATCTGTAGTTTCTCTTCTCTCAGTTTCTCTTCCTCCTGGTTTATTAGCTCCATATTTAATAATGTTGAGTTCATGAGATTACATCCTGAATGTTTTATAACAGGAGTTTAAGACGTGAATTTACTTTTTTCACCGTTATAACCTCAAGGACTGATTCTGCCTTCATAAACTGTTCTTTTAAACCAGCTGGTTATGAAATGTCAACATGTGAAATGTCTCAGATTATATGGACAGTATATGTAAATATTTTCATAAAAATAAAGAAAATATCAATTCTTGTGAAACATTTGGCAAAAGTTTGACCTAAAGAGTTTTAATTTTGTCATTTTGCAAAATGTGTGGGAAAAGATTTTATTAAGATGACAGAACACAGCAACACATTTAACATTTATTCATGGAACATTTCATTGTTTTATGATCTTATTTTGGGTTTTGGCCTTCATCAAGGTCATTATAAAACTCACATCCAGTACAGAACAACAAACAGCATTCATATATGGCATCGTGTGATGGATGGAAACCTCTTCACAAAAAACAAAGAAGCAGCAAAAACAGTGAGATATGTTCTATTCTCATCTGTACAAAGGATGTTGACAGAACCATAATAAACCAGAGAAGTGGAACAGTGTGTGAGTCCCTCTAGTGGATGTTGTGGAGTATTGTGTTGTCTTTGCTCCAAAGGTTTTTGTGCAGAGTTTTGGTGTTTCCTGTCACTGTGGGCCGCAGAGCACAGTAGTACACAGCAGAGTCAGACGGATGAAGTTCCTGGATCTTCAGATTAACTGATTTGTCTTTGAGCTCAGCATCAAATCTGTCTTTGCTGAACTCTGGAGCATTATCTCTGGTTGATGATATTCGTTACAACATGTACTTTGGGTAACTATTTACTTCTTTTTTGTACCAGAACAATGTGGGAGTATAACTGGTCTCATAAGTACAGTTGAGTGTAACTGAGCCTCCTTCAGCACCAGTGACATCTTCTCTTGGCTGGGTCACTTTGTCTTCTCCTTTACACTCTGGGGAAGAACAGAACATGCAGAGGAAGAGATGAATCAATAAAGATGATTGATTAAAGGAGAACAGTCGGCAGCTTTAAAGAGTTCTATCACATGTTGAATAGATGTCATTTTCACTGATCATCGTCACTTTGAACCATAGAAGGTGTTTTACAAGGTAACAAATGGCAGCAGAAATGATCTGCTCTGATTTTCTGTAGAATGAACATTAAAAGCTCTTCATGTGCAGCTCAGTAATGTGTTCAAGTGTTTTAAGAGGAAATATGTTGAGCTTTCTATCTTACCAAAGAAAAGAGCAGCAACAATAATCCACAGCCAATGTTCCATCTGTACAACAAGGTTTAAATCAACAGGAGAAACTAGCTGATGTTCAACATTCAGTCTGACAATTGTTCTCTTCAAAGCAGCAGTTCTTATTGACAGAAAACTTGTACACAGAGCAGAAGCAGAGCACCGCCTATTTGAGAATGTCACCCTCTGGTGGAGGTAAGGAGTTGCGTTTAAAGGTGGAAAAACAGGTTTCCAGCAGCTTGTCAGTGAGCTTTTTGGAAGGACTCAGAGTCTGCCAGAGATAAAACATATTCTGGTCATTGGTATTGTGAGTTTGGCTAAAAAAAAATTTCTCCTCGTTTTATGAGCCCTTAAAGACAAATGAAAGAATAGAAAATCATGTCATCCTTTCTCTAAGTCTCACCAAATAAACAATTTCTTCTCCTGACTTTATAGCTTTAATCATCAAACATTGAGTCTCTATAACTTCTAATTTCACCAACACTGATCCAGGTTACAAAGCCTCTATATCTGTTACAGTAAATCTAAAAATAAAGAGCTCCATGTTACTGCACAGAGGTGTTTGTACAAACAGAATCCAACTGAGAAGGAATTAATTGTCTGTCACCATTTATGCATCAGATTATAGGTCTCTATGATTTCTCTCTTTATTCAACACCTCAAAACGTAAAAGTTCAACTTGTAACAGAACAATAATTTTCTCCTGAAACCTTCAACTTAAAATAAACTGCTGTATTTCTACCTTTCCTAAATAAAACGGATGAACCAGCAGTCTTGTAAAATATGCGGGAAAAGTGTCGCTCAAAGTGATCGTTGTTGGGATCACACAGAAATTCATACAGGTGAGAATATTCATTTCTGAAGTCTCTGAGTGTACACAGGGGAAAATGATAAAACATTAAAAAAATAAAAAATATGAAAAAACATCAAATTTTTAATGAAAACTTAATAACTGCTGGAAACTGGCAACATGTGTGAGTTTATTGTACATTTAAATTAGCAACCGTAATTGTGCATATTTGGGGACGCTAACTTAGGATTGAACAGAAGCCGTTAGTGGGAGGGGCTTAGCAAAGGGTGAGCTCGAAATTGGATGAAACGGGAAACGCTCGTTATCGGTTTATCCCATTATTCATTTGAGCATAAAATCGAAAACTGAAAAAAACTAGTCATCTGGCCTTGTTTCAATGTGGAGCATAGAAGCTGAATGCAGCTTCTCCATGTCTGGTTCTGACTCTGGGAACTGATAAAAAACAGATCCAGATGACCTGAGGAGTCTGGAAGGTTCATAGTGGGTCAGGAGGTCACTGATGTATTTTGGTCCTGGACCATTCAGAGCTTTATAGACCAGCATCAGAACTTTAAAGTCTATCCTCTGATGGACAGGCAGCCAGTGTAAAGACCTCAGAGCTGGACTGATGTGGTCCACTATTTTGGTCTTAGTGAGGACTGGAGCAGCTGAGTTCTGCATGAGCTGCAGTTGTCTGACTGACTTTTTAGGTAGTCTTGTAAAGATGCTGTTACAATAATCAAACCTACTGAAGATGAATGCATGGACTAGTTTTTCCAGGTCCTGCTGAGACACCAGATCTTTTAACCTTGATATATTCTGAACGTGATTGTAGGCTGACTTTATAGTTGCCTTAATGTGTTTTTCCAAATTTAGGTCTGAGTCCATCACTACAGCCAGATTTCTGGCCTGGTTGGTAGTTTTTAGGTGTATAGATTGAAGCCCTGTGGTGACCTGTAATCGTTTCTCTTTGGCTCCAAAGACAATTGCCTCAGTTTTGTTTTTGTTTAGCTGGAGAAAGTTGTGGCACATCCAGTCATTAATCTCCTCAATGCATTTACCAAGGGCCTGTACAGGGCCTCGGTCTCCTAGTGACATTGTAATACATATGTGTGTCATCTGCATAGCTATGGTATTTTATTTATTTATTTATTTTTTATATAGGGAATTATTCACTGAGTCTGGTCCATTTGTTTCTTTTGCACAAGTTTTTTGTGCCTACCTTAAATCACTTTTACAAAGAATTTCAACTGTGTTGTAAGAAACAAGAGGAACAGTGTGTGAGTCCCTCTAGTGGATGTTGTGGAGTATTGTGTTGTCTTTGCTCCAAAGGTTTTTGTACAGAGTTTTTGTGTTTCCTGTCACTGTGGGCCTCACAGCACAGTAGTACACAGCAGAGTCTGTCACTGCAGCAGAGGAGATCACCAGATTTATTTCCTTTTTATCCACTTCAATCTCCAGTTCTGTTATTTTTTTATTACCAACAGCTCCTGAAGCAGAGTGAGAGATCAGGAACTCTGGGGGGTTTTCTGGATATTGTCGATACCAGAAGAAATAGTTACTAGTTGACAGTTTGGGATAACTGTAGGACAGAGTAACAGAGCTGCCTTCTAAACTGGACTTTTCATCCTTGACTGCAGTGAGTTCTTCACAGCTGACACCTAAAGGAAGAGAGAAGTGTTTTATATTTCATCATAAATCTCTTTAGAAATTAATAATATTTATAAAACTTTGAAATGAAAATTCATTAATGATATAGAATGTAACGTACCTGTTAGAATCCTGATAATCAGTATAGAAAGCACAGAATAGTCCATGTTGATTAAAGGTAATGTTTGTGGTTTGTGTGTTGAACTGTGTTGAATGTGGAAGTTTGTGTCTCTTCTATAGTTCAGTAACAGCTCAGCTCCTCCCTGAATCTCTCCTCTTTGATCTGTAGTTTCTCTTCTCTCAGGTCCTCTTCCTCCTGGTTTGTTAGCTCCATATCTAATAATGTTGAGGTCATGAGATTATATTCTGAATGTTTTATAACAGGAGTTTAAGGCAGGAATTTACTATTTTAACAGTTGTAACCTCAAGGACTGATTCTGCCTTCATAACTGTTCTTTTAAACCAGCTGGTTATGAAATGTCAACATGTGATATGTCTCAGATTATATGGACAGTAAATATAAATCTTTTCATAGAAAGAAACAAACAATCAGTTCTTGCAAAACATTTGGCAAAAGTTTCACCTAAAAAGTTCTAATTTAGTAATTTTGCAAAATATGTGGGAAAAGATTTTATTAAGATGACGGAACTTCAGCAACACATTTAACATTTATTCATGGAACATTTCATTGTTTTATGATCTTATTTTGGCTTTTGGCCTTCATCAGGGTCATTATAAAACTTACATCCAGTTCAGAACAACAAACAGCATTAATATGGCATCCTGTGATGGATGGAAACCTCTTCATGTTGTTAGCCTGGAGCTCCTCTGCTCAGTGATTTGTTTTTTAAGAGAATTTGATGCTTCACTTATATTTCTATTTAGCCAAGTGGACACTGCATCAAGTATGTTGATGATGCTTCAACTGTTGATTACAATTTTTGGCATTAATTTTGATCAAGTTAATTGTGAGTTTACTAACACAAATAAGCTCTAACAACTCTGACCCCCCATGTTTCTGCCTTTCTACCACAAAATGACGAGCATGTCATTTTTTCGAGGTGGATGGTGTGAAATCTTACAGCAGGCAGCATTGTATTCCAGTTTGTAGGATCTGTATTAAAGGAAGAGGACAGAAAGTTATTGTCTATTGTTATCAACATGTAAAAGCAGGATTTTTTTGATAAAGAGTTTATCTTAATGCTTTGAATTTTCCATTTAAAAATCATGGAACTCTGAAATAGTTATTTTTAGAATAAAACCACATCATTAAGATAAAACTTAAAAAAATAAGTGAAAGAAGTTATTGTTTAGTGGTTTCGACAGTGTTTGTTCCTCCAGGTGACCAACAAACATAAATAAGTGTTTTTGAGAATAAAGGAGGCCAGATACATTAAGATAGCAGTAGATGGGGTTTTGACTCCTTGATGTAAAGAAAATACTCAAATACACCTGAAAAACAGATTTATATTTCACCTGTATGATCTGTCACATGTTTGGCTTTTACATTTAACTATCATATTAAACATTATTTGTTTTGTCATACTATATATTTCTATTATTCTATTAAAAATAAAAAAATGTGACTGTCACAAAAGCTTCACTGAAGCAGCAAAAACATATGTTTTATTCTCATCTGTACAAAGAATGTTGACAGAAGCATAACAAACCAGAGAAGTGTAACAGTGTGTGAGTCCCTCTAGTGGATGTTGTGGAGTATTGTGTTGTCTTTGCTCCAAAGGTTTTTGTACAGAGTTTTGGTGTTTCCTGTCACTGTGGGCCGCAGAGCACAGTAGTACACAGCAGAGTCAGACGGATGAAGCTCCTGGATCTTCAGATTAACTGATTTTCCTTTGAGCTCAGCATCAAATCTGTCTTTGCTGAACTCTGGAGCATTATCACCTATTGTTGATGAGTATCGTTTCAACATGTACTTTGGGTAACTATTTACTTCTTTTTTATACCAGAACAATGTGGGACTAGTATAGCTGGTTTCATAAGAACAGCTGAGTGTAACTGAGCCTCCTTCAGCAGCAGTGACATCTTCTCTCGGCTGGGTCACTTTTTCTTCTCCTTTACACTCTGGGGAAGAACAGAACATGCAAAGGAAGAGATGAATCAATAAAGATGATTGATTAAAGGAGAACAATCGGCAGCTTTAAAGAATTCTATCACATGTAGAATAGATCATTCTCACTGATCATTGTCACTTTGAACCTCAGAGGGTGTTTTTACAAGGTAACAAATGGCAGCAGAAGTGATCTGCTCTGATTTTCTGTAGAATGAACATTAAAAGCTCTTCATGTGCAGCTCAGTAATGTGTCCAAGTGTTTGAAGAGGAAATATGTTGAGCTTTCTATCTTACCAAAGAAAAGAGCAGCAAAAATAATCCACAGCCAATGTTCCATCTGTACAACAAGGTTTAAATCAACAGGAGAAACTAGCTGATGTTCAACATTGAGTCTGACAATTGTTCTCTTCACAGCAGCAGTTCTTATTGACAGAAAGCTTTAACACAGAGCAGAAGCAGAGCACCGCCTACTTGATAATGTCGCCCTCTGCTGGAGGTAAAGAGTTGAGTTTAAAGGTGTAAAAACAGGCTTCCAGCAGCTTGTCAGTTTACAGCCGACAAAGGAAGATAAAACCTCAGACGCTATTCTTGATGAAGAAATGTATACAGATCAGCATGATTATATAAGAATGAAATATGTTGTTACCGAGGATGGTAAAGTAGAACATGCATTTTGGATTTATTTACCATTATTTACCATTTTAGACCTGCTCTGCTCGCCATAATTCTGATGGCAACTGCATGTTAGCTTTCTTACCTTCCTCAGAATGTAAAAGTGAGACATTTAACATTATAAACATTATATTCTACAAACCTTAACTTTACCATTAACTCGAAAAAAATAGCTGTTCCTGCAAAACAGAGAATGTTGAAAAACTGAATGGGGATAACTGACTATGCTAAAAAAGTGGAAAATAGTGAAAAAGTCAAGTGAGTAATAGTTAAAATGGTTGCAGTGTAATATGTAGCAGATTGGAAGACTGATGTCATCACAGTGGTAGGAATCTGTGTAAGCAGCTGGGGCTTAAGGAGTTTCCTCCCAGTAGAACCAGCAGAAATGGCTAAATGGATACTATGACCCTCTGTGAGAAAACCATAAGAGTGAGGAAAATAATTTATTTTATATGTTTGTATTTCATTAACACGTGTGATATACACTTTTCTACCTAAATCAGTTTGGTTTGGCACAACAGTTGACTAACTTGACCGCAAGAAAATTTACTTTTACATGCAAAAAAAAAATTAAAAATTGTGAAAAAAACATGCTTACCACAGCACGATGAGGTCCTCTCCTTCATGGCCAAGGGAAAATGGGAGGGGCTTCAAAATATAATGTCACATGACCACAAATTTTGCGTTGCCTAGATACAGGGGGTGTCTCACATTACCCCATGTCTCACATTACCCCACTCTCCCCTACGCTGCAAGAGTCCATATCGGCCTATCTCTGTTAAACCTAAGCCTGACCCATGGCTCAGTGATGCCACCAGCGCCCTTAGGCATCGCTGCAGATAAGCCGAACACAGGTGGAAGAAAGATAGGCTCCATGTTTCTCTTGGCATTCTGAGGGACAGTCTTAATGACTACGAAAGATATGTCAAATGTCAATATTTGTCAACTATCTTATCCACCTGCTGTAATCTCCCCAGGAGTTATTTAATACCTTTCAATCTATTACAAACCCATCCAATGACGTTCTGAAAAATGTGTCAGTGGCAACCTGCAATGAGTTTTTTGCATGACTTTATTGAAAAAGTAGCCTCTGTTAGACAGACTATTGGTAATGCAACTATTGTTATTGTTGTGTCTTTCTGCTGTCACTTCTGTGTTTATTGTGTTTGAGCCAGTGTCTCTGTCCCTTCTGCTTGAAGTGGTCCAAGGAATAAGATCCACCAACTGCCCACTGGACATTATTCCATCCCATATGCTTAAACAGGTTTTTAGCACAGTGGGTCCAAGTCTTCTCATATTTATCAATAGTCACCCTACTGTAATAATGTTGTTAAAAGTCTGGGAGTGAAATTTGACTCCAGTCTTAAATTTGACCCACAAGTTAATGCTGTAATGAAGGCAAGCTTCTTTCAGCTTTGCCTCCTTGCAAAAGTTAAGCCGTTTCTGAGCCGCTGTGACCTGGAAACAGCCATCCGTGCCTTTATTAGCTCAAGGTTAGATTACTGCAACACACTGTACATCGGACTTAGACAAACATCTCTCCACCACCTACAACTGATAGAAAATGCTGCTGCCAGGTTCCTAACCAACACCCGTAAACACGACCACATCACACCTGTACTTTACTCCCTCCACTGGCTACCTGTAAAATTTAGGATCCAGTTTAAAACTTTATTTGTTTTCAACGCAGTTAATGGCCTTGCACCCCCCTACATAAGTGAAACACTGAGGTTTATTCACTGACCTCACTAATGATCTTCTGGAAGAATGGTCAAAACCTCCCATAAACACACTCCTAAACCCTGTGGAAAGCTTGCTCAGAAGAGTTGAAGCTATTATAGCTGCAAAGGGTGGACCAAAGTCATCCTAAACCCTCTGGATTAAGAATGGGATGTAATTTAAGTTCATATGCATGTAAAGAAAGATGAGTGAATACTTTTGGCAATGTAGTGTATCACAATGAGCTTGAGTGTCTTTTTCTGACTGTTGTCTGTCTGGCTGTGGTTTGACCATCAGGATATCAGATCAAGGAACTGATCTGAGTTCAGTTCAGTTCAGGTGTGTCAATTCACAGCCAAGGTCACACCAACTCACTTTACAAAGAAAATATAGAAGTTCAGTTAATGTACAGTTTCTGACAAACAAATTCAGCCCAAATCAAAACAAAGCATGTAAATTAAATTCTTCATCCTAAGCATGCCGGGGGGCAGCAGGTCAGAGTGGAGAGGAAAAATTCCCTTCCCTCATATTTTCTAATTACAACTATACTAGAATAAGTATTTCTCATTGTCACCATGTGCTCCCAAAATCTAAAGAATGCATTTGATTCAAAATAATAAGTTGTTGAAAGACTGAAAAAAGAAAACTGTTAAACCATCTGCTATAATCAGATTTTTCCTCAATGGATTGTCGGAAACATCTACACATGCTAAAGGTTCTATTCATCACCATGTGGTTGTTTCCTTGTTGATGTGGATCTGCTGCTCATGTGAATCCTCCCACAGTGTTTCATTAGCAGCTGGAACCACAGTGACTCTGATAAAACAGGAATTAGCAGAATCCATCTGATATGAAGCTGTGGTTTGAATACCACTTCCCTCCTCTTTGAAGAGTAGTCAGATATCTGTGTTCAGGTTTTTGTACAGCCTCTTCTACACTTTGTATCACTGTGTTTCTACAGCACAGTAGTAGAGAGCTGTGTCTGCCAGGGTTAGCTTTGTGATGGTCAGTTCAGTGGATGTATCTGTTGTTTGGGAGCCATATCGTTTATCTGGAATATATTCAGCTGTGGAGCCTTTTGCTCCTTTCAAGAGTATAAACTGAGGAGCCTGAAGGTCAGAATGGTGTTTGTACCAGTAAAGCCAAACATCACTGTAACTTGTCTGATATGTACATGTGAGAGTGACAGATCGTCCTTCTCTTCCACTGACTTCATCTTGTTGAGGAGAGATTGTGTCTCCAGCTATTAGTCCTGGAAAAAGTAGAGAAAATGAAGCCATTAGACTAACATTTTCCATGAGGCTGAGAGGAGAAGAAAGTGGAAAATGTCACCTGTACAGTGTTACTCTGTGGACATTCACAACTAAATCAACTGTAGAACTCTGTCAGTTCAATTTACAAGATGATCCAAACATGATTTTCATTCTATCAGAGCAAAGACAGAAGAAAAGTAGTGAAATGCAATCTGTATATCTGGTTAATGCAGCAGCTTCAACAAAACTTTAATCCCTGTTCTTAAACTCACCTATAATGTGAGATAGAAGCAAAAAGAGGAGAAGCAACATGTCTTTGGAGTTCTTAAAGCCAGACAGACAGCAGATGAACAATGTTCTTCCACCTCAGTCGAATGAGGAAGAAATAATGTCATTGAATGAGCTGAAGTTCAGTGGGCGGGGCCCATTACCCGTTGACATGATTGTTTGACTTCAGCTCAACCAATCAGATTCTTTTCTGCTTCCACAGCAGCTCTGTCTCTGTCTCTGATCTTTACTGCTTCATTTCTCTGTTGTCTTTGTCATCAGTCCAATGACTCAACAACCAGTGCTTTAACAGTGTGTGAGTCCCTCTAGTGGATGTTGTGGAGTATTGTGTTGTCTTTGCTCCAAAGGTTTTTGTACAGAGTTTTGGTGTTTCCTGTCACTGTGGGCCTCACAGCACAGTAGTACACAGCAGAGTCTGTCACAGCAGCAGAGGAGATCACCAGATTTATTTCCTTTTTATCCACTTCAATTTCCAGTTCTGTTATTTTTTCATTACCAACAGCTCCTGAAGCAGAGTGAGAGATCAGGAGCTCTGGGGGTTTTTCTGGATATTGTCGATACCAGAAGAAATAGTTACTAGTTGACAGTTTGGGATAACTGTAGGACAGAGTAACAGAGCTGCCTTCTAAACTGGACTCTTCATCCTTGACTGCAGTGAGTTCTTCACAGCTGACACCTAAAAGAAGAGAGAAGTGTTTCATATTTCACCATAAATCTCTTTAGAAATTAATAATATTTATAAAACTTTGAAATGAAATTCATTAATGATGTAGAATGTAACGTGCCTGTTAGAATCCTGATAATCAGGATAGAAAGCACAGAATAGTCCATGTTGAATAAAGGTAATGTTTGTGTGTTGAACTGTGTTGAATGTGGAAGTTTGTGTCTCTTCTATAGTTCAGTAACAGCTCAGCTCCTCCCTGAATCTCTCCTCTTTGATCTGTAGGTTCTCTTCTCTCAGCTCTTCCTCCTGGTTTATTAGCTCCATATTTAATAATGTTGAGGTCATGACATTACATCCTGATTGTTTTATAACAGGAGTTTAAGACGTGAATATACTTTTTTCACAGTTGTAACCTCAAGGACTGATTCTGCCTTCATAAACTGTTCTTTTAAACCAGCTGGTTATGAAATGTCAACATGTGATATGTCTCAGATTATATGGACAGTATATGTAAATCTTTTCATAAAAAGAAACAAAATATCAATTCTTGTGAAACATTTGGCAAAAGTTTCACCTAAAAAGTTTTGATTTAGTCATTTTGCAAAATATGTGGGAAAAGATTTTATTAAGATGACAGAACACAGCAACACATTTAACACATTTATTCATGGAACATTTCATTGTTTTATGATCTTATTTTGGCTTTTGGCCTTCATTGGTTATTATAAAACTCAGATCCAGTACAGAACAACAAACAGCATTCATATATGGCATCGTGTGATGGATGGAAACCTCTTCACAAAAAACAAAGAAGCAGCAAAATCACTGAGATATGTTCTATTCTCATCTGTACAAAGGATGTTGACAGAACCATAATAAACCAGAGAAGTGGAACAGTGTGTGAGTCCCTCTAGTGGATGTTGTGGAGTATTGTGTTGTCTTTGCTCCAAAGGTTTTTGTACAGAGTTTTGGTGTTTCCTGTCACTGTGGGCCTCACAGCACAGTAGTACACAGCAGAATCAGATGGATGAAGTTCCTGGATCTTCAGATTAACTGATTTGTCTTTGAGCTCAGCATCAAATCTGTCTTTGCTGAACTCTGGAGCATTATCGCTTATTGTTGATGAGTATCGTTTCAACATGTACTTTGGATAACTATTTACTTCTTGTTTGTACCAGAACAAATAAGGATATGTATCACTGGTTTCATAAGTACAGTTGAGTGTAACTGAGCCTCCTTCAGCAGCAATGACATCTTCTCTTGGCTGGGTCACTTTGTCTTCTCCTTTACACTCTGGGGAAGAACAGAACATGCAGAGGAAGAGATGAATCAATAAAGATGATTGATTAAAGGAGAACAGTCGGCAGCTTTAAAGAGTTCTATCACATGTAGAATAGATGTCATTTTCACTGATCATTGTCACTTTGAACCATAGAAGGTGTTTTTACAAGGTAACAAATGGCAGCAGAAGTGATCTGCTCTAATTTTCTGTAGAATGAACATTAAAAGCTCTTCATGTGCAGCTCAGTAATGTGTTCAAGTGTTTGAAGAGGAAACATGTTGAGCTTTCTATCTTACCAAAGAAAAGAGCAGCAAAAATAATCCACCGCCAATGTTCCATCTGTACAACAAGGTTTAAATCAACAGGAGAAACTAGCTGATGTTCAACACTCAGTCTGACAATTGTTCTCTTCACAGCAGCAGTTCTTATTGACAGAAAACTTGTACACAGAGCAGAAGCAGAGCACCGCCTATTTGATAATGTCACCCTCTGGTGGAGGTAAGGAGTTGCGTTTAAAGGTGGAAAAACAGGTTTCCAGCAGCTTGTCAGTGAGCTTTTTGGAAGGACTCAGAGTCTGCCAGAGATAAAACATATTCTGGTCATTGGTATTGTGAGTTTGGCTAAAAAAAAATTTCTCCTCGTTTTATGAGCCCTTAAAGACAAATGAAAGAATAGAAAATCATGTCATCCTTTCTCTAAGTCTCACCAAATAAACAATTTCTTCTCCTGACTTTATAACTTTAATCATCAAACATTGAGTCTCTATAACTTCTAATTTCACCAACACTGATCCAGGTTACAAAGCCTCTATATCTGTTTCAGGAAATCTTCAAATAAAGAGCTCCATGTTACTGCACAGAGGTGTTTGTACAAACAGAATCCAACTGAGAAGGAATTAATTGTCTGTCACCATTTATGCATCAGATTATAGGTCTCTATGATTTCTCTCTTTGTTCAACACCTCAAAACGTAAAAGTTCAACTTGTAACAGAACAATAATTTTCTCCTGAAACCTTCAACTTAAAATAAACTGCTGTATTTCTACCTTTCCTAAATAAAACGGATGAACCAGCAGTCTTGTAAAATATGCGGGAAAAGTGTCGCTCAAAGTAATCGTTGTTGGGATAACACAGAAATTCATACAGGTGAGAATATTCATTTCTGAAGTCTCTGAGTGTACACAGGGGAAAATGATAAAACATTAAAAAAATAAAAAATATGAAAAAACATCAAATTTTTAATGAAAACTTGATAACTGCTGGAAACTGGCAACATGTGTGAGTTTATTGTACATTTAAATTAGCAACCGTAATTGTGCATATTTGGGGACGCTAACTTAGGATTGGACAGGAACCGTTAGTGGGAGGGGCTTAGCGAAAGGTGAGCTCGAAATTGGATGAAACGGGAAACGCTCGTTATCGGTTTATTCCATTATTCATTTGAGCATAAAATCGAAAACTGAAAAAAACTAGTCATCTGGCCTTGTTTCTATGTGGAGCATAGAAGCTGAATGCAGCTTCTCCATGTCTGGTTCTGACTGTTGGAACTGATAAAAAACAGATCCAGATGACCTGAGGAGTCTGGAAGGTTCATAGTGGGTCAGGAGGTCACTGATGTATTTTGGTCCTGGACCATTCAGAGCTTTATAGACCAGCATCAGAACTTTAAAGTATATCCTCTGATGGACAGGCAGCCAGTGTAAAGACCTCAGAGCTGGACTGATGTGGTCCACTTTTTTGGTCTTAGTGAGGACTGGAGCAGCTGAGTTCTGAATGAGCTGCAGTTGTCTGACTGACTTTTTAGGTAGTCTTGTAAAGATAATGTTACAATAATCAAACCTACTAAAGATGAATGCACGGACTAGTTTTTCCAGGTCCTGCTGAGACATCAGATCTTTTAACTTTGATATATTCTGAACGTGATTGTATTCTGACTTTATAGTTGCCTTAATGTGTTTTTTTTAATTTAGGTTTGAGTCCATCACTACACCCAGATTTCTGGCCTGGTTGGTAGTTTTTAGGTGTATAGATTGAAGCTCTGTGGTGACCTGTAATCGTTTCTCTTTGGCTCCAAAGACAATTGCCTCAGTTTTGTTTTTGTTTAGCTGGAGAAAGTTGTGGCACATCCAGTCATTAATCTCCTCAATGTATTTACCAAAGGCCTGTACAGGGCCTTGGTCTCCTGGTGACATTGTAATATATATGTGTGTCATCTGCATAGCTATGGTAGTTTATTTATTTATTTATTTTTATATAGGGAATTATTCACTGAGTCTGGTCCATTTTTTCTTCAGCACAAGTTTCTTGTGCTTACCTTAAATCACTTTTACAAAAAATTTCAACTTTGTTGTAAGAAACAAGAGGAACAGTGTGTGAGTCCCTCTAGTGGATGTTGTGGAGTATTGTGTTGTCTTTGCTCCAAAGGTTTTTGTACAGAGTTTTGTTGTTTCCTGTCACTGTGGGCCTCACAGCACAGTAGTACACAGCAGAGTCTGTCACTGCAGCAGAGGAGATCACCAGATCAAACTCCTTTTTGTCTTTCTTATGTTTTAAAGAAAACTTTTCTCCTTTTTCATCTGATAATCCTGAGATGACAAGCTGTGGAGATGAACCAGAATTCTGTCGGTACCAAAAGAGATAATTTACAGAGCCTGAATAGTTGCAGGAGAGAGTCACATCGTCTCCTTCCAAACCCATCAGTACATCTTTAAATGGTGTCAGTAAATCCTCAGAGGATCCTGAAAACAACAAAGACAGATTTCAGAATGATGTTTTGACTTAAATTCTTTCTCTTTAATCTCAGTTTAGTTTTATAAAAAGTGAATCCAAACATCAACTAAATGTTTTTCAGGTCTATCGTCCATTTTAAAATCTGGCTCCATCTTCTGTTGACTTACCTGTCTGAAAGGAGACGATCATCATCCAAAGGAAGAGCAGAAACATTATTTTCACTTGTACTGAGTGAACAGCAGAGAGAACACAGCAGCTCCTCAGTTACAACATGAAACCTTTCATATTCAGCTGTGTAGCTCCTCCTCCTGCTGTGTTCTGTTTCCATTCAGGCTGATGGAAGCTTTAGAAAAGACTCTGATGCTGCACTCATCTTCATCAGCATCTTCATCATCATCAGTATCATCATCTATGTCAGCTTAAAGGAGGAATCTTTAGAAAATCCATCTGGAGAAAAACAATCTTGTGACAAATCAATAAAATCAGATGATCATAGATATCACACAGAGATTGAAATTGAGGAGACTCAGTGTTCCCACTTCTGATGGACAGTGAATGCAGCATGAGTCCCATCAGAACTTGTTTTTGTGAGTTCTTCAGATTAACTTTGTTAACACGGTTTTCTGCAGGTACCCAGCATGAAATTAATGTACAAACACAACATGTTTATGGGCTGAAAATAACAAGTGTGGAGGTTAATATGAACCCTTCGTCTAATTAAACTACCAATGCTGTTCTTCACTATACAGGAACTCATGAACTGACACGTCTGAATGTTGAGACTGAATAAAACTTTTCATTAGTTTTTACTTTGGGTGGAAGATGAGTGGACTTTGCTTAAAAGGTAAATCTGGAACATTTCCTCCACAGTATGAAGTGGACAGCAGTAATGGTGGAGTTTCTGTGAAACCTGATGATGAACTCTGATACTGCTGGATTTAGCTGGAAGTTTTCCTTCAGAAAAACAAAAATTATTCAGAAACACAGAGTTTATTTCATGGAGACTTCAAAGTTATTACCATATAATTGTGTTTGTTTCCATGTTATATTGTGTTTGCAGCATCATGCAGCTGTTTCCTTGTTGATGTGGATCTGCTGCTCATGTGAATCCTCCCACAGTGTTTCATTAGCAGCTGGAACCACAGTGACTCTGATAAAACAGGAATTAGCAGAATCCATCTGATATGAAGCTGTGGTTTGAATACCACTTCCCTCCTCTTTGAAGAGTAGTCAGATATCTGTGTTCAGGTTTTTGTACAGCCTCTTCTACACTTTGTATCACTGTGTTTCTACAGCACAGTAGTAGAGAGCTGTGTCTGCCAGGGTTAGCTTTGTGATGGTCAGTTCAGTGGATGTATCTGTTGTTTGGGAGCCATATCGTTTATCTGGAATATATTCAGCACCACTCTGATCTTTTGCTCCTTTCCAGAGTATAAACTGAGGAGCCTGAAGGTCAGAATGATGTTTGTACCAGTAAAGCCAAACATTACTGTCATCTGTCTGATATGTACATGTGAGAGTGACAGATCGTCCTTCTCTTCCACTGACTTCATCTTGTTGAGGAGAGATTGTGTCTCCAGCTATTAGTCCTGGAAAAAGTAGAGAAAATGAAGCCATTAGACTAACATTTTCCATGAGGCTGAGAGGAGAAGAAAGTGGAAAATGTCACCTGTACAGTGTTACTCTGTGGACATTCACAACTAAATCAACTGTAGAACTCTGTCAGTTCAATTTACAAGATGATCCAAACATGATTTTCATTCTATCAGAGCAAAGACAGAAGAAAAGTAGTGAAATGCAATCTGTATATCTGGTTAATGCAGCAGCTTCAACAAAACTTTAATCCCTGTTCTTAAACTCACCTATAATGTGAGATAGAAGCAAAAAGAGGAGAAGCAACATGTCTTTGGAGTTCTTAAAGCCAGACAGACAGCAGATGAACAATGTTCTTCCACTGCAGTAGAATGAGGAAGAAATAATGTCATTGGATGAGCTGAAGTTCAGTGGGCGGGGCCCATTACCTGTTGACATGATTGTTTGACTTCAGCTCAACCAATCAGATTCTTTTCTGCTTCCACAGCAGCTCTGTCTCTGTCTCTGATCTTTACTGCTTCATTTCTCTGTTGTCTTTGTCATCAGTCCAATGACTCAACAACCAGTGCTTTAACAGTGTGTGAGTCCCTCTAGTGGATGTTGTGGAGTATTGTGTTGTCTTTGCTCCAAAGGTTTTTGTACAGAGTTTTTGTGTTTCCTGTCACTGTGGGCCTCACAGCACAGTAGTACACAGCAGAGTCTGTCACTGCAGCAGAGGAGATCACCAGATTTATTTCCTTTTTATCCACTTCAATTTCCAGTTCTGTTATTTTTTCATTACCAACAGCTCCTGAAGCAGAGTGAGAGATCAGGAGCTCTGGGGGTTTTTCTGGATATTGTCGATACCAGAAGAAATAGTTACTAGTTGACAGTTTGGGATAACTATAGGACAGAGTAACAGAGCTGCCTTCTAAACTGGACTCTTCATCCTTGACTGCAGTGAGTTCTTCACAGCTGACACCTAAAAGAAGAGAGAAGTGTTTCATATTTCACCATAAATCTCTTTAGAAATTAATAATATTTATAAAACATTGAAATGAAATTCATTAATGATGTAGAATGTAACGTGCCTGTTAGAATCCTGATAATCAGGATAGAAAGCACAGAATAGTCCATGTTGAATAAAGGTAATGTTTGTGAGTTGAACTGTGTTGAATGTGGAAGTTTGTGTCTCTTCTATAGTTCAGTAACAGCTCAGCTCCTCCCTGAATCTCTCCTCTTTGATCTGTAGGTTCTCTTCTCTCAGCTCTTCCTCCTGGTTTATTAGCTCCATATTTAATAATGTTGAGGTCATGAGATTACATCCTGATTGTTTTATAACAGGAGTTTAAGACGTGAATATACTTTTTTCACAGTTGTAACCTCAAGGACTGATTCTGCCTTCATAAACTGTTCTTTTAAACCAGCTGGTTATGAAATGTCAACATGTGATATGTCTCAGATTATATGGACAGTATATGTAAATCTTTTCATAAAAAGAAACAAAATATCAATTCTTGTGAAACATTTGGCAAAAGTTTCACCTAAAAAGTTTTGATTTAGTCATTTTGCAAAATATGTGGGAAAAGATTTTATTAAGATGACAGAACACAGCAACACATTTAACACATTTATTCATGGAACATTTCATTGTTTTATGATCTTATTTTGGCTTTTGGCCTTCATTGGTTATTATAAAACTCAGATCCAGTACAGAACAACAAACAGCATTCATATATGGCATCGTGTGATGGATGGAAACATCTTCACAAAAAACAAAGAAGCAGCAAAATCACTGAGATATGTTCTATTCTCATCTGTACAAAGGATGTTGACAGAACCATAATAAACCAGAGAAGTGGAACAGTGTGTGAGTCCCTCTAGTGGATGTTGTGGAGTATTGTGTTGTCTTTGCTCCAAAGGTTTTTGTACAGAGTTTTGGTGTTTCCTGTCACTGTGGGCCGCAGAGCACAGTAGTACACAGCAGAATCAGATGGATGAAGTTCCTGGATCTTCAGATTAACTGATTTGTCTTTGAGCTCAGCATCAAATCTGTCTTTGCTGAACTCTGGAGCATTATCTCCGGTTGATGAGTATCGTTTCAACATGTACTTTGGATAACTATTTACTTCTTGTTTGTACCAGAACAAATAAGGATATGTATCACTGGTTTCATAAGTACAGTTGAGTGTAACTGAGCCTCCTTCAGCAGCAATGACATCTTCTCTTGGCTGGGTCACTTTGTCTTCTCCTTTACACTCTGGGGAAGAACAGAACATGCAGAGGAAGAGATGAATCAATAAAGATGATTGATTAAAGGAGAACAGTCGGCAGCTTTAAAGAGTTCTATCACATGTAGAATAGATGTCATTTTCACTGATCATTGTCACTTTGAACCATAGGTGTTTTTACAAGGTAACAAATGGCAGCAGAAGTGATCTGCTCTAATTTTCTGTAGAATGAACATTAAAAGCTCTTCATGTGCAGCTCAGTAATGTGTTCAAGTGTTTGAAGAGGAAACATGTTGAGCTTTCTATCTTACCAAAGAAAAGAGCAGCAAAAATAATCCACCGCCAATGTTCCATCTGTACAACAAGGTTTAAATCAACAGGAGAAACTAGCTGATGTTCAACACTCAGTCTGACAATTGTTCTCTTCACAGCAGCAGTTCTTATTGACAGAAAGCTTGAACACAAAGCAGAAGCAGAGCACCGCCTACTTGATAACGTCGCCCTCTGCTGGAGATAAAGAGTTGAGTTTAAAGGTGTAAAGACAGGCTTCCAGCAGCTTGTCAGTGAGATTTTTTTGGAAGGCCTGAGAGTCAGCCAGAGATAAAACATATTCTGGTCATTGGTTTTGTGAGTCTGGCTAAATAGTTTTTTCTCTTCATTTTATGAGCCCTTAAAGACAAATGAAAGAATAGAAAATCATGTCATCCTTTCTCCTGACTTTACAACTTTAATCATCAAACATTAAGTCTCTATAACTTCTAATTTCACCAACACTGATCCAGGTTACAGGGCTTCTATATCTTTTAGGAAATCTTCAAATAAAGAGCTCCATGTTACTGCACAGAGGCGTTTGTACAAATAAAATCCAATTGAAAAGGATTTTAATTTCTGTCACCATTTATGTATCAGATTATAGGTCTTTATGATTTCTCTCTTTATTCAACACCTCAAAATGTAAAAGTTAAACATATAATAGAACAATACTTTTCTCCTGAAACCTCCAACTTTGAATAAAGTGCTTGTATTTCTACCTTTCCTAAATAAAACGGGTGAACCTGCAGTCTTGTAAAATATGTGGGAAAAGTGTCACTCAATGTGATCGTTGATGGGATCACACAGAAATTCATACAGGTGAGAATATTCATTTTCAATTGTACACAGGGGAAAATGATAACAATAGAAATAAAAATGAAAAATTATTATGGAGGAGGGGAGATATCAGACACTCCCAGCACGGTTTTCACACACACACATTTTTAAACCAATTAAAGGCTTTACTTACAGAATTATCAGCATTTTAAAAGCAAACAACAATCCAAACAGGTGACAAGCAGCTTGTAAAATATGCGGGAAGTTTGTCTCAAAGTGATAGTTTTTAGGACCATACAGAAATTCTTACAGTTGAGAATAGTCTTTTCTGAAGTGTACACAGGTGAAAACTATTACCAAAAGAAGACATAAGACAGTATAGATATAACTTATTAGGATCTACTTTGGTTGTTTTTATAAGATACAAAACACACGTCTTTTTTTCTCATACTTGATTTTTTTCTACTTGATTAAGAAATTATAAGTCTATTTCTTGTAGTTTATTGAGAATCTAGACTTCATCATCACAGAGTTTAGTGATGTAGCAAACATATTGATGATAGTTTATTCTCACTTTTACAAAGAAGTTTCAACTGTGATATCAGAAACAAAAGGAACAGTGTGTGAGTCCCTCTAGTGGATGTTGTGGAGTATTGTGTTGCCTTTGCTCCAAAGGTTTTTGTACAGAGTTTTGGTGTTTCCTGTCACTGTGGGCCTCACAGCACAGTAGTACACAGCAGAGTCTGTCACTGCAGCAGAGGAGATCACCAGATCCATTTGTTTTTTATCATCATTCACTTTATAAGACAGTCCAGGGACTGGAGCTAATATTTCTCTTCCTGTTCCTGAGTGAGAGATCAGGAACTCTGGTGGGTTTTCTGGATATTGTCGATACCAGAAGAAATAATCACTGGCAGCTGCTGTTTGATGGTAAGTGTAGGACAGAGTAACAGAGCTGCCTTCTAAACTGGACTCTTCATCCTTGACTGCAGTGAGTTGTTCACAGCTGACACCTAAAGGAAGAGAGAAGTCAAATAACTGAACAACAAACATAAAATGCTGAAATGAATCTTTGAAAGAATCAAACAAACCTGTTACAATGAGTAGAAACAGCAGAGTGAATACAAATGTCTGCAAAGTCAACATGTTGAATAAAGGTAATGTCTGTGGTTTGTGTGTTGAACTGTGTTGAATGTCGAAGTTTGTGTCTCTTCTATAGTTCAGTAACAGCTCAGCTCCTCCCTGAATCTCTCCTCTTTGATCTGTAGTTTCTCTTCTCTCAGTTCCTCTTCCTCCTGGTTAACCGTCTCACAGCTTCATCTTCAATCATTGTGAGATGAGGAGCTGATATTTGTTGGATTTTAAAGGATGACTCAGTTTATCTTTATTTGTCTGAAATACAATTTTAATACAAAATTGTATTTTCATCACTGAACTTTTCTAACCATGTGGAAACCACATTATATGAACTGTAACCTAAATCTTAACTTCAGAGGTATTTAAGCTTCTGATTTTTAGTGTGAACTTGTTATTTAAGGTTGAACCCTGTGGTTCTCCGTGAGAAATCCCAGCCTGAGAGGACACGACTGAAAATTTCTTGAAATAAATTCAAGTTATTTAAACCAGTCTTTGATATTGAAAAAAAGTTTATTTAGATGTTTGAAGTCAAAAAGAGATATTCCAAATAAGCAAGAAATAATTGTTTTAGATAGTCTTCAATTATCATTATATCAGTTCAATAGTGACACAGGAAAATCTTTTAAATTAAAATGCACACAAGGGCATTCTTTCATAACATTTGGTCATCATGTAATAGTTTGACAGTTCTTATTTCATGAGATCCCACATAGGTGATGTTATAAATTCTTTTAAAACGTGGTTCTGTCACAATTGTTCTTGCTGTGGTTTGTTTTGGTTTCTGCGCCTGAGGTGGGGTGGAGCAGGTTCCAGGAGGACTACCCTGCCTCCTTGCTTTGCTTACCCTGCCTCCTTCTTTCTCCAGTCACCCTTTCCGTCGTTTTCCTTTGTCTGGCTTCCGAGTCTTTGTATTCCATGCGGTCGCCACCAGTCCTCCAGCCTCACCAACCCACCCCTACGCCCCACTACAGACTCAGGATCGCTGCACCACAGCCAGCCGGAACCCCCCTCTGCTCGGACACCCACCTGGATTTAGGCTCACACTGGAACTCTCGTTAATCATCTCTCTGTCCTCTCAAACTCAAACTCGCGTGCACTTTGGATCTGGCTCCCCACACCACTTCTCATTGGTCTTGTCTTAATTCCACCCGTTGTTTCAGGGTCTGCTCTTGTGTCCATTTGTCGGTCAGCTAAGCACTAGCTGTAACGGGTTCAAGTTTGAATTCGTGTTGGTCATATTGCAAAATATGTGGTAAAAGTTTTTATTAGGGTTTCAGAAATTTCAACAGCACCTATAGAAATTATAGAACTGTTTTTTTTTTAATTCTACACACAGATTATGGGGTAAGCAGACAAGATCATTCGACCAGACAAATATCCGTAATGAACTGTTCCATTACTGGAACGTACGATGTTAGACTTGACGCAGACACACTGACGCCACTCGACGGCGGCATGTCTGCCAACAACATTTGCAGCTTGTTTAAGTTCAAATGTCGCACGGAAATAATAATAAAAAAAGTTTTTGTTTGACTCAGACATCAAAGACCTCACTCACCTGATTTGGTATATAATGACACATCACAAGGTGGTTTTGCTAAATAAAACTATCAAGGTGGGTTGACAAACTTATCATTTATTTGTGAGTTATTTGTTATCATTCATTAAAGTATCTCTCTCACCATATCGGTCATTTGTGGGACTTTGAACTTGACATAAATAAATTACATCTTATGCATCAAAATATATCTTCGTATTTAGTTGCATTGTTAAAATTTCAGATAGCTCCTTTAGGTCATTTAGTCACGATCACCATTTTTGTATTTTGATTTTCTTGTACTTTAGAGGTTTTTTTCATGGTTTATATATTTCTTGGTTCCTCTCTGGTCTATGTTCTTAGTGTGTACTTTGTTTATTTTGTTTTATTTTTTATCTGGTAATCATTCCTACTCGTCCTCAGCTCCACTTTCAGTCACCACTTAATCTCTCATAGTTGTACTTATAAATCCCTCCATATGTAAGGACCGTTTTTGATCCCTGTTTTGTGGTTACTTCGCTGCTCTGTTTATTCACCTTGTCATTTTGTTTTATTAGTCTCTTGTTGTCTTAGTTCAAGTCAATGGTTTTCCAGCTTAGCCACGTTTTTTTATTTTTTATTTTTTAATCAAAGCCTTTGCAACCGGACTGTTGTTTCCTACATTTCGGACTCAATTTATCACTTAACGCCATGACATATAAGTTACCTGTTTAATGGTTTGTGTTTGTTGTATTGTCACTCGCTTTGCTATTGTTTAGTCTCGTCTTGTTCATCTAAGAGTGTACATTAAAAAGACCTGGGAACTGCGCCGGAACATTACAGTGTGACACCCGCCGGAAGTAAACAGTCCAACGGCCCCAGCAGTGTTTTCTGTCCTCGTGTGGGACTCAGCAGGAGGACGGTGGTGTTGTCTGAGCTGAATATCTGAGTGTGAGCAGCAACAATGTCTTCAGCTCAGCATCTGAGAGAGTTTATCAGCCAGCGACTAACTGCTGCTGCTGAAGAAATATTCACAGAGTTTGAGAAAACCATCGTCCAGTACGAGGAAGAGATCGACCGTCAGCGCAGACTGCTGGAAATCACCTGGAAACCCCGAATAAACTCCCACACAGCAGGTACGGAACACCGTGATGGGCTGCATGAACTCACACATGAATATGACTGATGGAGGATCCTGATCAGAGCTCTACGTTACATTTATTTCAGGCTCACAGAGAAAGTTACGGTGCAGCTGCAGCTATTTTTCAGACAGAAATAACATGAATGTGTTTAAAAGCAGAAACATTTAGAGTCAAACTCACAGTCTGTAGAAGACACAGGAGAAACCGACTGAGCTGGAAACATGGTTGTTAAACTGAAACATGAGATGTGAGCTGACAGAGGACAGGCTGCGGTGTGTCTGAATGTTTCCATCCTGAGCGACATGCAGTCTGAATTCATGTAAGACTTGGAAATCAGGATTTTAACACCGTATGAGTCAGGAATATAAATGCAACTACAGTGTAGAGAGAGTTTCATCCTGTCATTTTGTTATCTGCTCCATTTGTTAAATGAAACCACTTTTTAGCCTCTGAAAGCTTTTCAGTGTGTGCTGCTGTTCTTTTATTATGTTTGAAGTTCAAGATAATTTGATGCTGAAAAGACAAAGAATTCTTGGAAAAGACCAATAAATTAATTTTGTTTTGAAACTCGCTGAGTAATCGTGTTAAATGATCATGAACACAATATTGACCAAAACTGTGGTCATTTTTGCTATAATCAAGCAGGTCCAATAATTGTTCATGTATTCATGGAAGTTATTGTTATTTTGTAATGGTAAATTAGAATAACAAAAGATAAATTAAACCAAAAATGATATGTGTTCCACAGAGCTTCAGTTCAAACTCTGATTTAATCTGGCAAAACCTAACAACAACTGTTGAACTCTCCGCTGGTAATGTGGAAAAGAGTTAGCTTGGTGTCATGTTGACATAAAAAGTGTCTGTTCATGCTTTCTGTTTAAAACGTTCCAATGTTCGTCAGCTCCGTATTATTTTTTACATTTGACATACTTCTGAAAATTAAATTACTTTTGAAATGCATTGTGTATGTAAACATGAATTAAAATGATGTGATAATAATTGATGATGGGAAATCTATCGGACTAAGGAAAATGTCTAACACTACCTTGATGTAATGACTGCACTGAGTAAATTAATAGAAGTGAGATGTTGGGGCAGTTCACTGAATAAGAAAAGATTTAGGACTGCAACCATCAGGACAAAAGTACTGAGTGTTCTGAAAAAGCACAACATCCAAAAAACACAGGCCTTTTTAAGTAGTAAAAGAAACCCAGTACTTTTCTAAACTGGTTCGTATAAATGCTGTGGGAACGGAACGAGGACCATCTAGAACATCTGAACTTTAGTTCTTTTGATTTACTTTAAATCTTTTCCTTCAGAAAATCAACAGCATCATGTCTGTAAGGAGGAGGAGAAGAATGTCTCAGCTGACCAGCGGCTTCGTAACCAGAAAAGAAGCTCCATTCTAGATCAGGAGGAACCGGAGTCTCTGAAGATTAAAGAGGAACAGGAGGAACAGTACACCAGACAGGAGGGAGAGCAGTTTGTACAGAAGAATGAAACCGATAGCTTTTTGATTGTTCCACCTTATGAGCAAAGTGACCACAGCAAACCCGAACCAAATGTTACCCGGCTCCCCTTCCACAACTATCTTGATGATAATAGTAAGCATCAGGGGAAAACCAATCTGAAAGACTCGGGATTTACAAAAAATGCTGATCTGAAGCCAAATAATCATTCTCATGGTAACAGAAGTCCTAGTAACGATTTAAGTAAATCGTCATTCTCAGGAAGTCATTCTAATGCTAAACAGAAAGGGAAGAAACTGTACTTTTGTCACACCTGTGGCAAAATATATTTTTACTCGTCATCACTTCAAAGGCATAAAAGAACGCACACGGGTGAAAAGCTATATTCCTGCAAAACATGTGGTAAAAGATTTAGTCAAAATGCCACTTTGACTGTTCACATGAGAACTCATACAGGGGAGAAACCATATTCATGTAAAACGTGTGGCAAATGTTTCAGTCGAAATGGTACTTTGCAGAGCCACATGAAAGTTCACCTCAACGAAAAGCCATATTGTTGTAACGTGGAAAAGGTTTCAGTCAAAGAGGTAATTTATCAGTCCACATGAGAATTCACACTGGAGAAACCATGCTGTTGCAAAACGTGGAAATGTTTCAGTCAAAACCATGTTCTGTCAGGCCACATGAGAATTCATACAGATGAGAAACCATATTCTTGCAAAATCTGCGGGAAAATATTCGGGCTAAATTGTTATATGTTGCACCACATGAGAACTCACCCACAAGAGAACCCAAAAAAATACATTTTGAGTTAAAAGAATATGTTTGAGGCTAAGCTGTCTTCTCTGTGACCTCAAATATGGTTTTAGCCTGTGACCACATCAAAACAGTTCCTAAAAACTAGCCATACTTATTATAATCACCATGTGTTCTTATCAAACTGCATATATGAAACGAACTTGAATTAACAGGCGTGAAAGACAAAAAATCAGGTTACACCTAAACAGTGACATTTTAATTCTGTTCTATGTTGTCAGTAATAAATTCCGATAGTATAACTTCATGATTTTTCTAACAAAGTTATTATAATGATGGTGAATCAGCCAGTGTAAGGCAGTTATGTTAGTGTGCACAGCCTGTTCTCTTTAGTCTTGGGATAACTTCAAAGGTCATCAAAATATAGCAATTTGCATAAAACGTTACTTTAAAGTAACACCAAAAAATACTTGTAAATGCAACAATGTTGTAAGTCCGGCTATACGATTGGTTGGAAGGAGTTGGATTTACAACATTCTGGAGAATTTCATGAAATTACTTTTGTTGTTAACTGGCAATGTCAAAAAATCTAAGTTTTCATGATTCATAACAACGACAAAGTGAATACAGTGATTATCACCAAGTGTGTGCAGCGAGAATACATACTTTACACATATGTCAGGCAATGAAATGGCTTTTTAAAGCAAATTGAACCTTTTTAAAGTGTAGCGGTTTTAAATGGCTGTGGTGGTGTGTAACATTGTTATTTGGTTAATGACCTTTTCAAGCTGCAGTCTTACATTTCTTTTTAAAATTTTTTTATCTCTGCCAGGGTCTGTTTCTGAACTTATGGAGTTAATGTGGATCTGCTGCTCATGTGAATCCTCCCACAGTGTTTCATTAGCAGCTGGAACCACAGTGACTCTGATAAAACAGGAATTAGCAGAATCCATCTGATATGAAGCTGTGGTTTGAATACCACTTCCCTCCTCTTTGAAGAGTATTCAGATATCTGTGTTCAGGTTTTTGTACAGCCTCTTCTACACTTTGTATCACTGTGTTTCTACAGCACAGTAGTAGAGAGCTGTGTCTGCCAGGGTTAGCTTTGTGATGGTCAGTTCAGTGGATGTATCTGTTGTTTGGGAGCCATATCGTTTATCTGGAATATATTCTTCTCCACTCCAATCTTTTGCTCCTTTCCAGAGTATAAACTGAGGAGCCTGAAGGTCAGAATGATGTTTGTACCAGTGAAGCTGAACATAGCTGTCATCTGTCTGATATGTACATGTGAGAGTGACAGATCGTCCTTCTCTTCCACTGACTTCATCTTGTTGAGGAGAGATTGTGTCTCCAGCTGTTAGTCCTGGAAAAAGTAGAGAAAATGAAGCCATTAGACTAACATTGTCCATGAGGCTGAGAGGAGAAGACAGTAGAAAATGTCACCTGTACAGTGTTACTCTGTGGACATTCACAACTAAATCAACTGTAGAACTCTGTCAGTTCAATTTACAAGATGATCCAAACATGATTTTCATTCTATCAGAGCAAAGAAAGAAGAAAAGTAGTGAAATGCAGTCTGTATATCTGGTTAATGCAGCAGCTTCAACAAAACTTTAATCCCTGTTCTTAAACTCACCTATAATGTGAGATAGAAGCAAAAAGAGGTGAAGCAACATGTCTTTGGAGTTCTTAAAGCCAGACAGACAGCAGATGAACAATGTTCTTCCACTGCAGTAGAATGAGGAAGAAATAATGTCATTGGATGAGCTGAAGTTCAGTGGGCGGGGCCCATTACCTGTTGACATGATTGTTTGACTTCAGCTCAACCAATCAGATTCTTTTCTGCTTCCACAGCAGCTCTGTCTCTGTCTCTGACCTTTACTGCTTCATTTCTCTGCCTTTGTCATCAGTCCAATGACTCAACAATCAGTGCTTTAACAGTGTGTGAGTCCCTCTAGTGGATGTTGTGGAGTATTGTGTTGTCTTTGCTCCAAGGTTTTTGTACAGTTTTGGTGTTTCCTGTCACTGTGGGCTTCACAGCACAGTAGTACACAGCAGAGTCTGTCACTGCAGCAGAGGAGATCACCAGATCCATTTGTTTTTTATCATCACTCACTTTATAAGACAGTCCAGGGACTGGAGCTAATATTTCTGTTCCTGTTCCTGAGTGAGAAATCAGGAACTCTGGTGGTTTTCCTGGATATTGTCGATACCAGAAGAAATAATCATTGGCAGCTGCTGTTTGATGGTAAGTGTAGGACAGAGTAAGAGAGCTGCCTTCTAAACTGGACTCTTCATCCTTGACTGCAGTGAGTTCTTCACAGCTGACACCTAAAAGAAGAGAGAAGTGTTTTATATTTCATCATAAATCTCTTTAGAAATTAATAATATTTACAAAACTTTGAAATGAAAATTCATTGATGATGTAGAATGTAACGTACCTGTTAGAATCCTGATAATCAGTATAGAAAGAACAGAATAGTCCATGTTGAATAAAGATAATGTTTGTGTGTTGAACTGTGTTGAATGTGGAAGTTTGTGTCTCTTCTATAGTTCAGTAACAGCTCAGCTCCTCCCTGAATCTCTCCTCTTTGATCTGTAGTCTCTCTTCTCTCAGTTCCTCTTCCTCCTGGTTTGTTAGCTCCATATTTAATAATGTTGAGGTAATGAGATTACATCCTGAATGTTTTATAACAGGAGTTTCAGGCAGGAATTTACAATTTACAGAGTTATAACCTCAAGGTCTAATTCTGGCTTCATAACTGTTCTTTTAAACCAGCTGGTTATGAAATGTCAACATGTGATATGTCTCAGATTATATGGACAGTATATATTAATCTTTTCATAGAAAGAAACAAACAATAAGTTCTTGCGAAACATTTGGCAAAAGTTTCACCTAAAAAGTTCTAATTTAGTAATTTTGCAAAATATGTGGGAAAAGATTTTATTAAGATGACGGAACTTCAGCAACACATTTAACATTTATTCATGGAACATTTCATTATTTTATGATCTTATTTTTGCTTTTGGCCTTCATCAGGGTCATTATAAAACTCACATCCAGTTCAGAACAACAAACAGAATTCATATGACATCCTGTGATGGATGGAAACCTCTTCATGTTGTACGCCTGGAGCTCCTCTGTTCAGTGATTTGTTTTTTAAGAGAATTTGATGCTTCACTTATATTTCTATTTAGTCAAGTGGACACTGCATCGAGTATGTTGATGATGCTTCAACTGTTGATTACAATTTTTGGCATTAATTTTGATCAAGTTAATTGTGAGTTTACTGACTCAGATAAGCTCTACCAACTCTAACCCCCCATGTTTCTGCCTTTCTACCACAAAATGACGAGCATGTCATTTTTTCGAGGTGGATGGTGTGAAATCTTCCAGCAGGCAGCATTGTATTCCAGTTTGTAGGATCTGTATTAAATGAAGAGGATAGAAAGTTATTGTCTATTGTTATCAACATGTAAAAGCAGGAATTTATTTATTCAGAGTTTATCTTAATGCTTTTAATTTTCCATTTAAAAATCATGGAACTCTGATATAATAGAGATGTTATTTTTAGAATAAAACCACATCATTAAGATAAAACTTACAGAAATAAGTGAAAAAAGTGATTGTTTAGTGGTTTCGACAGTGTTTGTTCCTTCAGGTGACCAACAAACATATAAATAAGTGGGTTTTTTTTAGAATAAAGGAGGCCAGATGAATTAAGATAGCAGTAAATGGGGTTTTGATTCCCTGATGTAAAGAAAATACTCAAATACACCTGAAAAACAGATTTATATTTCACCTTTAGGATCTGTCACATGTTTGGCTTTTACATTTAACTATCATATTAAACATTATTTGTTTTGTCATACTTTATATTTCTATTATTCTGTTAAGAATATAAATGTGACCATCAGAAAAAACAATGAAGCAGCAAAAACACTGAGATATGTTTTGTTCTCATCTGTACAAAGAATGTTGACAGAAGCATAACAAACCAGACAAGAGGAACAGTGTGTGAGTCCCTCTAGTGGATGTTGTGGAGTATTGTGTTGTCTTTGCTCCAAAGGTTTTTGTACAGAGTTTTGGTGTTTCCTGTCACTGTGGGCTGCAGAGCACAGTAGTACACAGCAGAGTCAGACGGATGAAGCTCCTGGATCTTCATACTAACTGATTTGTCTTTGAGCTCAGCATCAAATCTTTCTTTGCTGAACTCTGGAGCATTATCCCCGGTTGATGAGAATCTGTTCAACATGTACTTTGGGTAACTATTTACTTCTTGTTTGTACCAGAACAATGTGGGACTTGCTCGACTTGTTTCATAAGAACAGTTGAGTGTAACTGAGCCTCCTTCAGCAGCAGTGACATCTTCTCTTGGCTGGGTCACTTTGTCTTCTCCTTTACACTCTGGGGAAGAACAGAACACGCAGAGGAAGAGATGAATCAATAAAGATGATTGATTAAATGAGAACAATCGGCAGCTTTAAAGAGTTCTATCACATGTAGAATAGATGTCATTTTCACTGATCATTGTCACTTTGAACCATAGAAGGTGTTTTTACAAGGTAACAAATGGCAGCAGAAATGATCTGCTCTGATTTTCTGTAGAATGAACATTAAAAGCTCTTCATGTGCAGCTCAGTAATGTGTTCAAGTGTTTGAAGATGAAACATGTTGAGCTTTCTATCTTACCAAAGAAAAGAGCAGCAAGAATAATCCACAGCAAATTTTCCATCTGTACAATAAGGTTTAAATCAACAGGAGAAACGAGCTGATGTTCAACATTCAGTCTGACAATTGTTCTCTTCACAGCAGCAGTTCTTATTGACAGAAAGCTTGATCACAGAGCAGAAGCAGAGCACCGCCTACTTGACAATGTCGCCCTCTGGTGGAGGTAAAGAGTTGAGTTAAGAGGTGGAAAAACAGGCTTCCAGCAGCTTGTCAGTGAGGTTTTTGGAAGGCCTCAGAGTCAGCCAGAGATTTCTGCTCGTTTTATGAGCCCTTAAAGACAAATTAAAGAATATAAAATCATGTCATCCTTTCTCTAAGTCTGACCAAATAAACATTTTTTCTCCTGACTTTATAACTTTAATCATCAAACATTGAGTCTATATAACTTCTAATTTCACCAACACTGATCCAGGTTACAAAGCTTCTATATCTGTGACAGGAAATCTTCAAATAAAGAGCTCCATGTTTCTGCAGAGAGGTGTTTGTACAAATAAAATCCAACTGAGAGGATTTTATTGTCTGTCACCATTTATGCATCAAATTATAGGTCTCTAAGATTTCTCTCTTTATTCAACACCTCAAAACGTAAAAGTTCAACATATAATAGAACAATACTTTTCTCCTGAAACCTTCAACTTAAAATAAACTGCTGTATTTCTACCTTTCCTAAATAAAACGGATGAACTAGCAGTTTTGTAAAATATGCGGGAAAAGTGTTGCTCAAAGTGATCGTTGTTGGGAAATTCATACAGGTGAGAATATTAATTTCTGAAGTCTCTGAGTGTACACAGGGGAAAATGATAAAAAAAATTAAAAAACAAAAATGAAAAATAAAAAATTATGAAAACATCAAATATTTAATGAAAACTTAATAACTGCTGGAAACTGGCTACTCTTGTGTGAGTTTATTGTAAATTTACATTAGCAACTGTAATTATGCATAGTTACGGTTGTTGACATCAGATTGGACAGAAGCCGTTAGTGGGAGGGGCTTAGCGAAGGGTGAGCTCGAAATTGGATGAAACGGGAAACGCTCGTTATACGTTTATTCCATTATTCATTTGAGCATAAAATCGAAAACTGAAAAAACGAGTAATCCAGCCTTGTTTCTATGTGGAGCATAGAAGCTGAATGGAGCTTCTCCATGTCTGGTTCTGACTCTGGGAACTGATAAAGACCAGATCCAGATGACCTGAGGAGTCTGGAAGGTTCATAGTGGGTCAGGAGGTCACTGATGTATTTTGGTCCTGGACCATTCAGAGCTTTATAGACCAGCATCAGAACTTTAAGTTCTATCCTCTGATGGACAGGCAGCCAGTGTAAAGACCTCAGAGCTGGACTGATGTGGTCCACTATTTTGGTCTTAGTGAGGACTCGAGCAGCTGAGTTCTGAATGAACTGCAGTTGTCTGACTGACTTTTTAGGGAGTCCTGTAAAGATGCTGTTACAATAATCAAGCATACTGAAGATGAATGCATGGACTAGTTTTTCCAGGTCCTGCTGAGACATCAGATCTTTTAACTGATATATTCTGAACGTGATTGTAGGCTGACTTTATAATTGCCTTAATGTGTTTGTCCAAATTTAGGTCTGAGTCCATCACTACAGCTAGATTTCTGGCCTGGTTGGTAGTTTTTAGGTGTATAGATTGAAGCTCTGTGGTGACCTGTAATCGTTTCTCTTTGGCTCCAAAGACAATTACCTCAGTTTTGTTTTTGTTTAGCTGGAGAAAGTTGTGGCACATCCAGTCATTAATCTCCTCAATGCATTTACCAAGGGCCTGTACAGGGCCTCGGTCTCCTGGTGACATTGTAATATATATCTGCGTGTCATCTGCATAGCTATGGTAGTTTATTTATTTATTTTTAATTATTATTTATTTATTATTATTATTTATTCACTGAGTCTGGTCCATTTTTTTTTACTTTTGCACAAGTTTCTTGTGCTTACCTTAAATCACTTTTACAAAAAATTTCAACTGTCTTGTAACAAACAAGAGGAACAGTGTGTGAGTCCCTCTAGTGGATGTTGTGGAGTATTGTGTTGTCTTTGCTCCAAAGGTTTTTGTACAGAGTTTTGGTGTTTCCTGTCACTGTGGGCTGCAGAGCACAGTAGTACACAGCAGAGTCTGTCACTGCAGCAGAGGAGATCACCAGATCAAACTCCTTTTTGTCTTTCTTATGTTTTAAAGAAAACTTTTCTCCTTTTTCGTCTGATAATCCTGAGATGACAAGCTGTGGAGATGAACCAGAATTCTGTCGGTACCAAAAGAGATAATATACAGAGCCTGAATAGTTGCAGGAGAGAGTCACATCGTCTCCTTCCAAACCCATCAGTACATCTTTAAATGGTGTCAGTAAATCCTCAGAGGATCCTGAAAACAACAAAGACAGATTTCAGAATGATGTTTTGACTTAAATTCTTTCTCTTTAATCTCAGTTTAGTTTTATAAAAAGTGAATCCAAACATCAACTAAATGTTTTTCAGGTCTATCCTCCATTTTAAAATCTGGCTCCATCTTCTGTTGACTTACCTGTCTGAAAGGAGACGATCATCATCCAAAGGAAGAGCAGAAACATTATTTTCACTTGTACTGAGTGAACAGCAGAGAGAACACAGCAGCTCCTCAGTTACAACATGAAGCCTTTCATATTCAGCTGTGTAGCTCCTCCTCCTGCTGTGTTCTGTTTCCATTCAGGCTGATGGAAGCTTTAGAAAAGACTCTGATGCTGCACTCATCTTCATCAGCATCTTCATCTTCATCATCTATGTCAGCTTAAAGGAGGAATCTTTAGAAAATCCATCTGGAGAAAAACAATTTTGTGACAAATTAATAAAATCAGATGATCATAGATATCACACAGAGATTGAAAGTGAGGAGACTCAGTGTTCCCACTTCTGATGGACAGTGAATGCAGCATGAGTCCCATCAGAACTGTTTTTGTGAGTTCTTCAGATCAACTTTGTTAACACGGTTTTCTGCAGGTACCAAGCATGAAATTAATGTACAAACACAACATGTTTTTGGGCTGAAAGTAACTAGTGTGGAGGTTAATCTGAACCCTTCGTCTAATTAAACTACCAATGCTGTTCTTCACTCTTGAACTGACACGTCTGAATGTTGAGACAGAATAAAACTTTTCATTAGTTTTTACTTTGGGTGGAAGATTAGTGGACTTTGCTTTAAAGGTAAATCTGGAACATTTCCTCCACAGTATGAAGTGGACAGCAGTAATGATGGAGTTTCTGTCAAACCTGATGATGAACTCTGATACTGCTGCATTTAGCTGGAAGTTTTCCTTCAGAAAAACAAAAATTATTCAGAAACGCAGAGTTTAATTCATGGAGACTTCAAAGTTATTACCATATAATTGTGTTTGTTTCCATGTTATATTGTGTTTGCAGCATCATGCAGCTGTTTCCTTGTTGATGTGGATCTGCTGCTCATGTGAATCCTCCCACAGTGTTTCATTAGCAGCTGGAACCACAGTGACTCTGATAAAACAGGAATTAGCAGAATCCATCTGCTATGAAGCTGTGGTTTGAATACCACTTCCCTCCTCTTTGAAGAGTAGTCAGATATCTGTGTTCAGGTTTTTGTACAGCCTCTTCTACACTTTGTATCACTTTGTTTCTACAGCACAGTAGTAGAGAGCTGTGTCTGCCAGGGTTAGCTTTGTGATGGTCAGTTCAGTGGATGCATCTGTTGTTTGGGAGCCATATCGTTTATCTGGAATATATTCACCTGTGGAGCCTTTTGCTCCTTTCAGGAGTATAAACTGAGGAGCCTGAAGGTCAGAATGATGTTTGTACCAGTAAAGCCAAACACCACTGTCATCTGTCTGATATGTACATGTGAGAGTGACAGATCGTCCTTCTCTTCCACTGACTTCATCTTGTTGAGGAGAGATTGTGTCTCCAGCTGTTAGTCCTGGAAAAAGTAGAGAAAATGAAGCCATTAGACTAACATTGTCCATGAGGCTGAGAGGAGAAGACAGTAGAAAATGTCACCTGTACAGTGTTACTCTGTGGACATTCACAACTAAATCAACTGTAGAACTCTGTCAGTTCAATTTACAAGATGATCCAAACATGTTGTCTTTGCTCCAAAGGTTTTTTTACAGAGTTTTGGTGTTTCCTGTCACTGTGGGCCTCACAGCACAGTAGTACACAGCAGAGTCTGTTACTGCAGCAGAGGAGATCACCAGATCCATTTGTTTTTTATCATCACTCACTTTATAAGACAGTCCAGGGACTGGAGCTGATATTTCTGTTCCTGTTCCTGAGTGAGAAATCAGGAACTCTGGTGGTTTTCCTGGATATTGTCGATACCAGAAGAAATAATCATTGGCAGCTGCTGTTTGATGGTAAGTGTAGGACAGAGTAAGAGAGCTGCCTTCTAAACTGGACTCTTCATCCTTGACTGCAGTGAGTTCTTCACAGCTGACACCTAAAAGAAGAGAGAAGTGTTTTATATTTCATCATAAATCTCTTTAGAAATTAATAATATTTACAAAACTTTGAAATGAAAATTCATTGATGATGTAGAATGTAACGTGCCTGTTAGAATCCTGATAATCAGTATAGAAAGAACAGAATAGTCCATGTTGAATAAAGATAATGTTTGTGTGTTGAACTGTGTTGAATGTGGAAGTTTGTGTCTCTTCTATAGTTCAGTAACAGCTCAGCTCCTCCCTGAATCTCTCCTCTTTGATCTGTAGTTTCTCTTCTCTCAGTTCCTCTTCCTCCTGGTTTGTTAGCTCCATATTTAATAATGTTGAGTTCATGAGATTACATCCTGAATGTTTTATAACAGGAGTTTCAGGCAGGAATTCACGATTTACAGAGTTATAACCTCAAGGACTAATTCTGGCTTCATAACTGTTCTTTTAAACCAGCTGGTTATGAAATGTCAACATGTGATATGTCTCAGATTATATGGACAGTATATATTAATCTTTTCATAGAAAGAAACAAACAATAAGTTCTTGCGAAACATTTGGCAAAAGTTTCACCTAAAAAGTTCTAATTTAGTAATTTTGCAAAATATGTGGGAAAAGATTTTATTAAGATGACGGAACTTCAGCAACACATTTAACATTTATTCATGGAACATTTCATTGTTTTATGATCTTATTTTGGCTTTTGGCCTTCATCAGGGTCATTATAAAACTCACATCCAGTTCAGAACAACAAACAGAATTCATATGGCATCCTGTGATGGATGGAAACCTCTTCATGTTGTACGCCTGGAGCTCCTCTGTTCAGTGATTTGTTTTTTAAGAGAATTTGATGCTTCACTTATATTTCTATTTAGCTAAGTGGACACTGCATCGAGTATGTTGATGATGCTTCAACTGTTGATTACAATTTTTGGCATTAATTTTGATCAAGTTAATTCTGAGTTTACTGACTCAGATAAGCTCTACCAACTCTAACCCCCCATGTTTCTGCCTTTCTACCACAAAATGACGAGCATGTCATTTTTTCGAGGTGGATGGTGTGAAATCTTCCAGCAGGCAGCATTGTATTCCAGTTTGTAGGATCTTTATTAAATGAAGAGGATAGAAAGTTATTGTCTATTGTTATCAACATGTAAAAGCAGGAATTTATTTATTCAGAGTTTATCTTAATGCTTTTAATTAGCCATTTAAAGATCATGGAACTCTGATATAATAGAGATTTGTTATTTTTAGAATAAAACCACATCATTAAGATAAAACTTACAGAAATAAGTGAAAAAAGTGATTGTTTAGTGGTTTCGACGGTGTTTGTTCCTCCAGGTGACCAACAAACATATAAATAAGTGGTTTTTTTTAGAATGAAGGAGGCCAGATGAATTAAGATAGCAGTAAATGGGGTATTGATTCCCTGATGTAAAGAAAATACTCAAATACACCTGAAAAACAGATTTATATTTCACCTTTAGGATCTGTCACATGTTTGGCTTTTACATTTAACTATCATATTAAACATTATTTGTTTTGTCATACTTTGTATTTCTATTATTCTATTCAGAATAAAAATGTGACCATCACAAAAACAATGAAGCAGCAAAAACACTGAGATATGTTTTGTTCTCATCTGTACAAAGAATGTTGACAGAAGCATAACAAACCAGAGAAGTGTAACAGTGTGTGAGTCCCTCTAGTGGATGTTGTGGAGTATTGTGTTGTCTTTGCTCCAAAGGTTTTTGTACAGAGTTTTGGTGTTTCCTGTCACTGTGGGCTGCAGAGCACAGTAGTACACAGCAGAGTCAGACGGATGAAGCTCCCGGATCTTCAGAGGCACTGATTTGTCTTTGAGCTCAGCATCAAATCTGTCTTTGCTGAACTCTGGAGCATTATCTCCTGTTCCTGTGGTGGAATATAGTTTCAACATGTACTTTGGGTAACTATTTACTACTTGTTTGTACCAGAACAAATAAGCATTCGTGTAAGCACTGGTCTCATAAGTACAGTTGAGTGTAACTGAGCCTCCTTCAGCAGCAGTGACATCTTCTCTTGGCTGGGTCACTTTGTCTTCTCCTTTACACTCTGGGGAAGAACAGAACATGCAGAGGAAGAGATTAATCAATAAAGATGATTGATTAAAGGAAAACAATCGGCAGCTTTAAAGAGTTCTATAACATGTAGAATAGATGTAATTTTCACTGATCATTGTCACTTTGAACCATAGAAGGTGTTTTTACAAGGTAACAAATGGCAGCAGAAATGATCTGCTCTGATTTTCTGTAGAATGAACATTAAAAGCTTTTCATGTGCAGCTCAGTGATGTGCCCAAGTGTTTGAAGAGGAAATATTTTGAGCTTTCTATCTTACCAAAGAAAAGAGCAGCAAGAATGATCCACAGCCAATGTTCCATCTGTACAACAAGGTTTAAATCAACAGGAAAAACTAGCTGATGCTCAACATTCAGTCTGACAATTGTTCTCTTCACAGCAGCAGTTCTTATTGACAGAAAGCTTGAACACAGAGCAGAAGCAGAGCACCGCCTACTTGATAACGTCGCCCTCTGGTGGAGGTAAAAAGTTGAGTTTAAAGGTGGAAAAACAGGCTTCCAGCAGCTTGTCAGTGAGGTTTTTGGAAGGCCTCAGAGTCAGCCAGAGATAAAACATATTCTGGTCATTGATATTGTGAGTCTGGCTAAATTGTTTTTTCCTCTTCGTTTTATGAGCCCTTAAAGACAAATGAAACAATAGAAAATCATGTCATCCTTTCTCTAAGTCTGACCAAATAAACATTTTTTTCTCCTGACTTTATAACTTTAATCATCAAACATTGAGTCTCTATAACTTCTAATTTCACCAACACTACAACACAGGATCTGTATTAAAGGAAGAGGACAGAAAGTTATTGTCTATTGTTATCAACATGTAAAACAGGAAGTTTTTGATAAAGAGTTTATCTTAATGTTTTTAATTTTTAATTTAAAAATCATGGAACTCTGAAATTGTAGAGATTTATTATTTTTAGAATAAAACCACATCATTAAGATAAAACCTAAAGAAATAAGTGAAAAAAGTTAATGTTTAGTTTCGACAGTGTTTGTTCCTCCAGGTGACCAACAAACATATAAATAAGTGTTTTTTGAGAATAAAGGAGGTCAGATTAATTAAGATAGCAGTAAATGGGGTTTTGATTTTCTGATGTAAAGAAAATACTCAAATACACCTGAAAAACAGATTTATATTTCACCTGTATGATCTGTCACATGTTTGGCTTTTACATTTAACTATCATATTAAACATTATTTGTTTAGTCATACTATATATATCTATTATTCTATTAAGAATAAAAATGTGACCAAAAACAGCAAAAATACTGAGATATGTTTTATTCTCATCTGTACAAAGAATGTTGACAGAAGCATAACAGTGTATCAGCGTGTGAGTCCCTCTAGTGGATGTTGTGGAGTATTGTGTTGTCTTTGCTCCAAAGGTTTTTGTACAGAGTTTTGGTGTTTCCTGTAACTGTGGGCCTCACAGCACAGTAGTACACAGCAGAGTCTGTTACTGCAGCAGAGGAGATCAACAGATCCATCAGAGTTTCCTGTTTTGTAACTCTAACAGAATGTCCAGAAGCTGAATCCTTTAATATTTCTCCAGATTCCAGATGAGAGATGAGGAACTTCGGTTGTTTTCCTGGATATTGTTTATACCAGAAGAAATTGTCATCACCTTTGGTATATTTGCAGGACAGAGTTACGGTGCTTCCTTCTGAACTGGATTTTTCTTTATCGACTGCAGTGGGTTTCTGACAGCTGACCCCTAAGGAAAAAGATAACTGTTATATCATGTTATAAATGTTTCAACAGATAATTTTTTGCCATTAGACGCTTTGCTTTAATTTTCCTTGATAGTTTACTATACCTGTGAGAATGAGAAGAAATAGAGAAGAACAATAAGAGGACGTTTGCATGTTGAATAAAGGTAATGTCTGTGGTTTGTGTGTTGAACTGTGTTGAATGTGGAAGTTTGTGTCTCTTCTATAGTTCAGTAACAGCTCAGCTCCTCCCTGAATCTCTTCTCTTTGATCTGTAGTTTCTCTTCTCTCAGTTCCTCTTCTTCCTGCTGCATCACTGTGAGGAACCCATACGCTATATCTTTGTGACCTGAGGAGGGGATATTTGTCATTGTTTTATAACAGGAGTTTATAGGATGGAGCACATTTTCATCACTGCAGTGTTTTATCCTTCTAAAAGAAACAAAAACAAAAATCAGCATCAGATATTCTTCAGATTATATCGGAAGTCACGTCAACATGAACAAAGAATTAAACAAGATATAATTTCACCTGATTTATGTAATATCAGGAGGAAATAAAATATTTTCCATTTCTTTAAAATATCAAGGCATCAACAGGCAGTCTGAGCAGGCTTACTGGGAGCTGGAGAAAGTTGTCCAATATGTCTCTGTTTTTGACTCATATCCTTGTAGAGCAAGCATCTCCCATGGATGGAATATACACATGATTCACTAATCAGAACAATTACAGGACGGTGACCTTTTGAGTGGGCATTAGGATACCAAACACCACATGATTTAGGGTTCCCTTCAATGTAGAACCTCTTAAATCATTGCCATGAGGTCTTGAGGAGACCAGCACAACTCTTCGGTCTTCTGAAAGTTAATACTTTAAAAATTCCTTCTTAACTGGACTGGAGTGTGGAATAAGGTTATCCAATCAGAGGAGGGGAGATAACAGATAATCCCAGCATAGTTTTCACATGCAGAACTTTGAAAAACAATTAAATGCTTTACTTACAAAATTATTAGTATTTAAAAAGCAAACAACAGGTGACAAGCAGCGGTCTTGTAAAATATGCGGGAAAAGTTTTACTCAAAGTGATCGTTGTTGGGACCACACAGAAATTCATACAGCTGAGAATATTCATTTTTTGAAGTGTACACATGAAATTCATCACAAAAAATAAAAATGATGGAAACATTCAAAACTGAATGAAAACTTAAAGCACTGATGGTAACGGATTCAGCTATTGTGTGCATTTATTGTATGTTGCTCAATTTGATGGCTCTGTGATCTGAAAGGTGGAGTTTATGCTTTACTCAATATTTAATGTTCAGATGATTTTTGTTTATAACAGTTTATGATTAGGGCTTCATCATCTTAAACGTTCTGTAATTAATGCCGGAGTAACAGTATAGATAGTAACTTATTACCATCTACATTGGTTGTTTCTATTTGTTACAAAACACACATCTGTTTTTTTTTCTCATACCCGTTTTTTCTACTTGATTAAAAAATTACAATAACCAATTTTTTTGTAGTTTACTGAGAATCTAGGCTTCATCATCACAAAGAGTTTAGTGATGCAGCAAATGTATATAATGGTTTATTCTAACTTTTACAAAGAATTTCGACTGTGTTGTAAGGAACAAGAGGAACAGTGTGTGAGTCCCTCTTGTGGATGTTGTGGAGTATTGTGTTGTCTTTGCTCCAAAGGTTTTTGTACAGAGTTTTGGTGTTTCCTGTCACTGTGGGCTGCAGAGCACAGTAGTACACAGCAGAGTCAGACGGATGAAGCTTCTGGATCTTCAGATTAACTGATTTGTCTTTGAGCTCAGCATCAAATGTGTCTTTGTTGAACTCTGGAGCATTATCGCTTATTGTTGATGAGTATCGTTTCAACATGTACTTTGGGTGACTATTTACTTCTTGTTTGTACCAGAACAATGTGGGACCAGCAACATTGGTCTCATAAGTACAGTTGAGTGTAACTGAGCCTCCTTCAGCAGCAGTGACATCTTCTCTTGGCTGGGTCACTTTGTCTTCTCCTTTACACTCTGGGGAAGAACAGAAAACGCAGAGGAAGTGATGAATCAATAAAGCTGATTGATTAAATGAGAACAATCGGCAGCTTTAAAGAGTTCTATCACATGTAGAATAGATGTAATTTTCACTGATCATTGTCACTTTGAACCATAGAAGGTGTTTTTACAAGGTAACAAATGGCAGCAGAAGTGATCTGCTCTAATTTTCTGTAGAATGAACATTAAAAGCTCTTCATGTGCAGCTCAGTCACGTGTCCAAGTGTTTGAAGAGGAAACATGTTGAGCTTTCTATCTTACCAAAGAAAAGAGCAGCAAGAATAATCCACAGCCAATGTTCCATCTGTACAACAAGGTTTAAATCAACAGGAAAAACGAGCTGATGTTCAACATTCAGTCTGACAATTGTTCTCTTCACAGCAGCAGTTCTTATTGACAGAAAGCTTGAACACAGAGCAGAAGCAGAGCACCGCCTACTTGATAACGTCGCCCTCTGGTGGAGGTAAAGAGTTGAGTTTAAATGTGGATAAAAAGCTTCAAGTTGCTTGTCAGTGAGGTTGTTGGAAGGCCTGAGAGTGAGTTGGAGAAAAAATATTCTGATGTTGGTCAGCACTGCTCACTGGTCTATACAGGCATTATAGTGAATTATTCAATGAGTTCATTTCTTCTTCAGCACAAGTTTCTTGTGTTTACCTTGAATCACTTTTACAAAGACTGTTGACAGAAGCATAACAAACAAGAGGAACAATGCGTGAGTCCCTCTTGTGAATGTTGTGGAGTATTGTGTTGTCTTTGCACCAAAGGTTTTTGTACAGAGTTTTGGTGTTTCCTGTCACTGTGGGCCACAGAGCACAGTAGTACACAGCAGAGTCAGACGGATGAAGCTCCCGGATCTTCAGATTAACTGATTTGTCTTTGAGCTCAGCATCAAATCGGTCTTTGCTGAACTCTGGAGCATTATCCCCGGTTGATGAGAATCTGTTCAACATGTACTTTGGGTAACTATTTACTTCTTGTTTGTACCAGAATAATGTGGGAGTATAACTGGTTTCATAAGTACAGTTGAGTGTAACTGAGCCTCCTTCATCAGCAATGACATCTTCTCTTGGCTGGATCACTTTGTCTTCTCCTTTACACTCTGGGGAAGAACAGAACATGCAGAGGAAGAGATTAATCAATAAAGATGATTGATTAAAGGAAAACAATCGGCAGCTTTAAAGAGTTCTATAACATGTAGAATAGATGTAATTTTCACTGATCATTGTCACTTTGAACCATAGAAGGTGTTTTTACAAGGTAACAAATGGCAGCAGAAATTATCTGCTCTGATTTTCTGTAGAATGAACATTAAAAACTCTTCATGTGCAGCTCAGTAATGTGTTCAAGTGTTTGAAGATGAAACATGTTGAGCTTTCTATCTTACCAAAGAAAAGAGCAGCAAAAATAATCCACCGCCAATGTTCCATCTGTACAACAAGGTTTAAATCAACAGGAGAAACTAGCTGATGTTCAACATTGAGTCTGACAATTGTTCTCTTCACAGCAGCAGTTCTTATTGACAGAAAGCTTGAACACAGAGCAGAAGCAGAGCACCGCCTACTTGACAATGTCGCCCTCTGGTGGAGGTAAAGAGTTGAGTTAAAAGTTGGAAAAACAGGCTTCCAGCAGCTTGTCAGTGAGGTTTTTGGAAGGCCTCAGAGTCAGCCAGAGATAAAACATATTCTGGTCATTGGTATTGTGAGTCTGGCTAAATTGTTTTTTCTCCTCGTTTTATGAGCCCTTAAAGACAAATGAAAGAATAGAAAATCATGTCATCCTTTCTCTAAGTCTGACCAAATAAACATTTTTTTCTCCTGACTTTATAACTTTAATCATAAAACATTGAGTCACAATAATTTCTAATTTCACCAACACTGATCCAGGTTAAAAAACTTCTATATCTGTTACAGGAAATCTTCAAATAAAGAGCTCCATGTTTCTGCAGAGAGGTGTTTGTACAAATAAAATCCAACTGAGAAGGATTTTATTGTCTGTCACCATTTATGCATCAGATTATAGGTCTCTATGATTTCTCTCTTTATTCAACACCTCAAAACGTAAAAGTTCAACATATAATAGAACAATACTTTTCTCCTGAAACCTTCAACTTAAAATAAACTGCTGTATTTCTACCTTTCCTAAATAAAACGGATGAACTAGCAGTCTTGTAAAATATGCGGGAAAAGTGTTGCTCAAAGTAATCGTTGTTGGGACCACACAGAAATTCATACAGATGAGAATATTCATTTCTGAAGTTTCTGCGTGTACACAGGGGAAAATGATAAAAAAATAAAAAAACAAAAAACGAAAAATAAAAAATTAAGAAAACATCAAATATTTAATGAAAACTTAATAACTGCTGGAAACTGGCTACTCTTGTGTGAGTTTATTGTACATTTACATTAGCAACCATAATTATGCATAGTTACAGTTGCTGACATCGGAATGGACAGAAGCCGTTAGTGGGAGGGGCTTAGCGAAGGGTCAGCTCGAAATTGGATGAAACTGGAAACACTCCGTTTATTCCATTATTCATTTGAGCATAAAATCGAAAACTGAAAAAACTAGTCATCCGGCCTTGTTTCTATGTGGAACATAGAAGCTGAATGCAGCTTCTCCATGTCTGGTTCTGACTCTGGGAACTGATAAAAAACAGATCCAGATGACCTGAGGAGTCTGGAATGTTCATACTAGGTCAGGAGGTCACTGATGTATTTTGGTCCTGGACCATTCAAAGCTTTATAGACCAGCATCAGAACTTTAAGGTCTATCCTCTGATGGACAGGCAGCCAGTGTAAAGACCTCAGAGCTGGACTGATGTGGTCCACTTTTTTGGTCTTAGTGAGGACTGGAGCAGCTGGGTTCTGAATGAGCTGCAGTCGACTGACTGACTTTTTAGGTAGTCTTGTAAAGATACTGTTACGATAATCAAACCTACTAAAGATGAATGCACGGACTAGTTTTTCCAGGTCCTGCTGAGACATCAGATCTTTTAACGTGCATATATTCTTAAGGTGATAGTCGCCTGACTTTATAGTTGCCTTAATGTGTTTTTTTTAATTTAGGTTTGAGTCCATCACTACACCTAGATTTCTGGCCTGGTTGGTAGTTTTTAGGTGTATAGATTGAAGCTCTGTGGTGACCTGTAATCGTTTCTCTTTGGCTCCAAAGACAATTGCCTAAGTTTTGTTTTTGTTTAGCTGGAGAAAAATGTGGCACATCCAGTCATTAATCTCCTCAATGCATTTACCAAGGGCCTGTACAGGCCCTCGGTCTCCTGGTGACATTATAATATATATGTGTGTCATCTGCATAGCTATGGTAGTTTTTTTTTATATAGGGAATTATTCCCTGAGTCTGGTCCATTTTTTTACTTTTGCAAAAGTTTCTTGTGCTTGCCTTAAATCACTTTAACAAAACATTTCAACTGTGTTGTAGGAAACAAGAGGAACAGTGTGTGAGTCCCTCTAGTGGATGTTGTGGAGTATTGTGTTGTCTTTGCTCCAAAGGTTTTTGTACAGAGTTTTGGTGTTTCCTGTCACTGTGGGCTGCAGAGCACAGTAGTACACAGCAGAGTCTGTCACTGCAGCAGAGGAGATCACCAGATCAAACTCCTTTTTGTCTTTCTTATGTTTTAAAGAAAACTTTTCTCCTTTTTCGTCTGATAATCCTGAGATGACAAGCTGTGGAGATGAACCAGAATTCTGTTGGTACCAAAAGAGATATTGTACAAAGCCTGAATAGTTGCAGGAGAGAGTCACATCGTCTCCTTCCAAACCCATCAGTACATCTTTAAATGGTGTCAGTAAATCCTCAGAGGATCCTGAAAACAACAAAGACAGATTTCAGAATGATGTTTTGACTTAAATTCTTTCTCTTTAATCTCAGTTTAGTTTTATAAAAAGTGAATCCAAACATCAACTAAATGTTTTTCAGGTCTATCCTCCATTTTAAAATCTGGCTCCATCTTCTGTTGACTTACCTGTCTGAAAGGAGACGATCATCATCCAAATGAAGAGCAGAAACATTATTTTCACTTGTACTGAGTGAACAGCAGAGAGAACACAGCAGCTCCTCAGTTACAACATGAAGCCTTTCATATTCAGCTGTGCAGCTCCTCCTCCTGCTGTGTTCTGTTTCCATTCAGGTTGATGGAAGCTTTAGAAAAGACTCTGATGCTGCACTCATCTTCATCAGCATCATCAGCATCATCATCTATGTCAGCTTAAAGGAGGAATCTTTAGAAAATCCATCTGGAGAAAAACAATCTTGTGACAAATCAATAAAATCAGACGATCATAGATATCACACAGAGATTGAAAGTGAGGAGACTCAGTGTTCCCACTTCTGATGGACAGTGAATGCAGCATGAGTCCCATCAGAACTTGTTTTTGTGAGTTCTTCAGATCAACTTTGTTAACACGGTTTTCTGCAGGTACCCAGCATGAAATTAATGTACAAACACAACATGTTTTTGGGCTGAAAGTAACTAGTGTGGAGGTTAATCTGAACCCTTCGTCTAATTAAACTACCAATGCTGTTCTTCACTATACAGGAACTCATGAACTGACACGTCTGAATATTGAGACAGAACAAAACTTTTCATTAGTTTTTACTTTGGGTGGAAGATTAGTGGACTTTGCTTTAAAGGTAAATCTGGAACATTTCCTCCACAGTATGAAGTGGACAGCAGTGATGATGGAGTTTCTGTCAAACCTGATGATGAACTCTGATACTGCTGGATTTAGCTGGAAGTTTTCCTTCAGAAAAACAAAAATTATTCAGAAACACAGAGTTTATTTCATGGAGACTTCAAAGTTATTACCATATAATTGTGTTTGTTTCCATGTTATATTGTGTTTGCAGCATCATGCAGCTGTTTCCTTGTTGATGTGGATCTGCTGCTCATGTGAATCCTCCCACAGTGTTTCATTAGCAGCTGGAACCACAGTGACTCTGATAAAACAGGAATTAGCAGAATCCATCTGATATGAAGCTGTGGTTTGAATACCACTTCCCTCCTCTTTGAAGAGTAGTCAGATATCTGTGTTCAGGTTTTTGTACAGCCTCTTCTACACTTTGTATCACTGTGTTTCTACAGCACAGTAGTAGAGAGCTGTGTCTGCCAGGGTTAGCTTTGTGATGGTCAGTTCAGTGGATGTATCTGTTGTTTGGGAGCCATATCGTTTATCTGGAATATATTCATCTCCACTCAGGGATTTTGCTCCTTTCTTTAGTATAAACTGAGGAGCCTGAAGGTCAGAATGATGTTTGTACCAGTGAAGCCAAACACCACTGTAACTTGTCTGATATGTACATGTGAGAGTGACAGATCGTCCTTCTCTTCCACTGACTTCATCTTGTTGAGGAGAGATTGTGTCTCCAGCTATTAGTCCTGGAAAAAGTAGAGAAAATGAAGCCATTAGACTAACATTGTCCATGAGGCTGAGAGGAGAAGACAGTGGAAAATGTCACCTGTACAGTGTTACTCTGTGGACATTCACAACTAAATCAACTGTAGAAATCTGTCAGTTCAATTTAAAAGATGATCCAAACATGATTTTCATTCTATCAGAGCAAAGAAAGAAGAAAAGTAGTGAAATGCAGTCTGTATATCTGGTTAATGCAGCAGCTTCAACAAAACTTTAATCCCTGTTCTTAAACTCACCTATAATGTGAGATAGAAGCAAAAAGAGGTGAAGCAACATGTCTTTGGAGTTCTTAAAGCCAGACAGACAGCAGATGAACAATGTTCTTCCACTGCAGTAGAATGAGGAAGAAATAATGTCACTGGATGAGCTGAAGTTCAGTGGGCGGGGCCCATTACCTGTTGACATGATTGTTTGACTTCAGCTACACCAATCAGATTCTTTTCTGCTTCCACAGCAGCTCTGTCTCTGTCTCTGATCTTTACTGCTTCATTTCTCTGTTGTCTTTGTCATCAGTCCAATGACTCAACAATCAGTGCTTTAACAGTGTGTGAGTCCCTCTAGTGGATGTTGTGGAGTATTGTGTTGTCTTTGCGCCAAAGGTTTTTGTACAGAGTTTTGGTGTTTCCTGTCACTGTGGGCCTCACAGCACAGTAGTACACAGCAGAGTCTGTCACTGCAGCAGAGGAGATCACCAGATCCATTTGTTTTTTATCATCACTCACTTTAAAAGACAGTCCAGGTGCTTCATTCTTTAATTTCATTCCTGTTCCTAAATGAAAGATCAGGAACTCTGGGGGTTTTCCTGGATATTGTCGATACCAGTAAAACTCATCACTGCCAGTTGCTGTTTTATGGTAAGTGTAGGACAGAGTAACAGAGCTGCCTTCTAAACTGGACTCTGCATCCTTGACTGCAGTGAGTTGTTCACAGCTGACACCTGAAGGAAGAGAGAAGTCAAATAACTGAACAACAAACATAAAATGCTGAAATGAATCTTTGAAAGAATCAAACAAACCTGTTACAATGAGTAGAAACAGCAGCGTGAATACAAATGTCTGCAAAGACAGCATGTTGGATAAAGGTAATGTCTGTGGTTCGTGTGTTGAACTGTGTTGAATGTGGAAGTTTGTGTCTCTTCTATAGTTCAGTAACAGCTCAGCTCCTCCCTGAATCTCTCCTCTTTGATCTGTAGTCTCTCTTCTCTCAGTTCCTCTTCCTCCTGGTTTGTTAGCTCCATATTTAATAATGTTGAGGTAATGAGATTACATCCTGAATGTTTTATAACAGGAGTTTCAGGCAGGAATTTACAATTTACAGAGTTATAACCTCAAGGACTAATTCTGGCTTCATAACTGTTCTTTTAAACCAGCTGGTTATGAAATGTCAACATGTGATATGTCTCAGATTATATGGACAGTATATATTAATCTTTTCATAGAAAGAAACAAACAATAAGTTCTTGCGAAACATTTGGCAAAAGTTTCACCTTAAAAGTTCTCATTAGGTAATTTTGCAAAATATGTGGGAAAAGATTTTATTAAGATCACAGAACTTCAGCAACACATTTAACATTTATTCATGGAACATTTCATTGTTTTATCATCTTATTTTGGCTTTTGGGCTTCATCAGGGTCATTATAAAACTCACATCCAATACAGAACAACAAACAGCATTCATATATGGCATCTTGTGATGGATGGAAACCTCTTCATGTTGTACATCTGGAGCTCCTCTGTTCAGTGATTTGTTTTTTAAGAGAATTTGATGTTTCACTTATATTTCTATTTAGCCAAGTGGACACTGCATCAATTATGTTGATGATGCTTCAACTGTTGATTACAATTTTTGGCATTAATTTTGATCAAGTTAATTGTGAGTTTACTAACACAAATAAGCTCTAACAAGTCTAACCCCCCATGTTTCTGCCTTTCTACCACAAAATGACGAGCATGTAATTGTTTCGAGGTGGATAGTGTGAAATCTTCCAGCAGGCAGCATTGTATTCCAGTTTGTAGAATCTGTATTAAAGGAAGAGGACAGAAAGTTATTGTCTATTGTTATCGACATGTAAAAGCAGGAATTTTTTTATAAAGAGTTTATCTTAATGCTTTGAATTTTCCATTTAAAAATCATGGAACTCTGAAATAGTTATTTTTAGAATAAAACCACATCGTTAAGAGAAAATTTAAAGAAATAAGTGAAAAAATGTATTGTTTAGTGGTTTTTACAGTGTTTGTTCCTCCAGGTGACCAACAAACATATAAATAAGTGTTTTTTTCAGAATAAAGGAGGCCAGATTAATTAAGATAGCAGTAGATGGGGTTTTGACTCCCTGATATAAAGACAATACTCAAATACACCTGAAAAACAGATTTATATTTCACCTGTATGATCTGTCATATGTTTGGCTTTTATATTTAACTATCATATTAAACATTATTTGTTTTGTCATACTTTTTATATTTCTATTATTCTATTAAGAATAAAAATGTGACCATCACAAAAAAACAATGAAGCAGCAAAAACACTGAGATATGTTTTATTCTCATGTGTAAAAAGAATGTTGACAAAATCATAAAAAACCAGAGAAGTGGAACAGTGTGTGAGTCCCTCTAGTGGATGTTGTGGAGTATTGTGTTGTTTTTGCTCCAAAGGTTTTTGTACAGAGTTTTGGTGTTTCCTGTCACTGTGGGCTGCAGAGCACAGTAGTACACAGCAGAGTCTGTCACTGCAGCAGAGGAGATCACCAGATCCATTTGTTTTTTATCATCACTCACTTTAAAAGACAGTCCAGGTGCTTCATTTTTTAATTTCATTCCTGTTCCTAAATGAGAGATCAGGAACTCTGGTGGTTTTCCTGCATATTGTCGATACCAGTAAAACTCATCACTGGCAGCTGCTGTTTGATGGTAAGTGTAGGACAGAGTAACAGAGCTGCCTTCTAAACTGGACTCTTCATCCTTGACTGCAGTGAGTTGTTCACAGCTGACACCTAAAGGAAGAGAGAAGTCAAATAACTGAACAACAAACATAAAATGCTGAAATGAATCTTTGAAAGAATCAAACAAACCTGTTACAATGAGTAGAAACAGCAGAGTGAATACAAATGTCTGCAAAGACAGCATGTTGAATAAAGGTAATGTCTGTGGTTCGTGTGTTGAACTGTGTTGAATGTGGAAGTTTGTGTCTCTTCTATAGTTCAGTAACAGCTGAGCTCCTCCCTGAATCTCTCCTCTTTGATCTGTAGTTTCTCTTCTCTCAGATCCTCTTCCTCCTGCTGCATCACTGTGAGGAAATTATACGCTATATCTTTGTGACCTGAGGAGGTGATATTTGTCATTGTTTTATAACAGGGGTTTATAGGATGGAGCACATCTTCATCACTGCAGAAAGAAAAGAAAACTCAGCATCAAATATTCTTCAGATTTTACAGAAGTTACTTCAACACAATTTATGTAATTTCAGGTGGACATAAAAGATTTAAAAGATAAAAGATACCAACCACCACTACGTCCCTCTCAAGAACATGATTTAGGGGTTGCTTCAGTCCAGAACCCCTTAAATCGCTGCCACAAAGTTTTGGGGGAGACCGGTGTAGTTTGTACCATCCACCGAAAGATAATACTTTAAAAGTCCTTCACTATTTGGAATGTGGGACAAGGTTATCCAGTCCAAGGAGGGGAGATATCAGACAGCCCCAGCTTGGTTTTCACATGCACACCTTTTGAAACCAATTAAAGGCTTTATTTACAGAATTACCAGTATTTAAACAGCAATCCAAACAAGTGATCTTGTAAAATATGCGGGAAAAGTTTGTCTCAAAGTGATGTGTGAAATTCTTACAGGTGAAAATGTTCATTTCTGAAGTGTACACAGGTGAAAACTATTTCCAAAAGAAAAAAATATGGAAACATTTGAGATTTAATTAAAACATAAAGCACTGCTGGAAATGGCTTCAGAAATGATCAGATGATTTTTATTGTCAGAACAGTTTTTAATGAGGAGCTTCGTGTTAAATGTTCTGTAATTAATACCAGAGTGACGGTATAGATAGTAACTTATTATGATCTACTTTGGTTGTTTCCATATGATATAAAACACACATCTCAGCCTATTTTTTCTCATAGTTGTTTTTTTTCTTAGTTGATTAAGAAATTATTATAACTTTATTTCTTGTAGTTTATTGAGAATCTAGATTTCATCATCACTGAGACTATAGTGATATAGCAAACATATTGATGATGGTGATTTTCGACTGTGTTGTAAGAAACAAGAGGAACAGTGTGTGAGTCCCTCTAGTGGATGTTGGGGAGTATTGTGTTGTCTTTTCTCCAAAGGTTTTTGTACAGAGTTTTGGTGTTTCCTGTCACTGTGGGCTGCAGAGCACAGTAGTACACAGCAGAGTCTGTCACTGCAGCAGAGGAGATCACCAGATCAACTTGTTTTCTCTCCTGGTTCAGTTCAGCAGTCAGTCGAGGTTTTGGAGGTTTAGCTTCCACCACAGTTGGATTTTTTGTATCAGTGATCAGAAGAAGGAACTGAGGAGCTGATCCAGGATCCTGTCGATACCACTGCAGATTATCGGCTGTAACTGAGTAGTTACAGGACAGTGTAACTGTTTGACCCTCTGATGAAAACACTTCAGCTCTGCTGGCAGTGATATCATCTTCCAGACTGTTACCTGCTGATCAAACAGCAAGTTATTACAGCTCTGTTTCAGAGTCACAAACACAATGATATTTGCTGTGAACACAAGTGCTGCTTGTAACAGTTCAGTTAGTAGTAACAGAGGATCAATGTCTCTGTTATGTAGAATCTGTGTCACTAAAATGTCAAAACCTGAACTTCAACTAAAACAGAATCCAATCTGGATGAGTAATGCTGTGAGAAAAGTATTTTTCAGGTGTTTCTGTCAGAAACTTACGTACCTACGAAAGCTAAACAGAACCAAACCACAGCCAGTATTTCCATGTTTCCAGAAGTGAAATGTTAGAGCTGTTGTTCAGGATGAATTAGCTGTGAGAGGTGTTGTGAGTTCAGGTTGGTGTGATGTTCACAGCTGGAGTCAAACACTTTACTGCTGTGCAGCAGCTCTGCAGTCAGTGGGAGGGGACTTGATGTGAGGCTGTTGTACAGAGAGGTTTCCAGTCATCAACATGTGTTTCTGTCTGTACAACTGCTGCTCAGTGTTGGTTTCAGTCCTTTCTCAGTTTGAGATGAAAAACTGAAGGTTCAGAAACACTCAGACAGAACGCATGATGGAACAAAGATGGTCCAGAACAGAAACACAGCTGAGCAGCTCTGAAGTGCAGAACAACCGATTATCTGTTGGGTTCAGTTTGGATCAGAGTTCAGTTTTACTGTTAGAAATAAAACTAATTTTAAAGAAATCTACATGTATGTGTATTAATGGACATGGATTATTAATCAGTTCACACATTCGCATGATCTCATGGTGTAACCTGACCAATCATCTTGTTTTCTTTTTTTACAAAAACTAATCAGCGAAGTTGTTCTGAGACAATGTTTGGGAAACGAGAAGCACTTGAAAATTGTTTTTGGGATTAATTGGTCCAACAATCGCTGTGTGTCACAAACATTTGTATGAATGGAACTAGTTGGTCAATCAGACAAACTGAAATCAGTCAGAAAAATAACAAAAACACCCTTTATCTCAACTAAAGACTGAAGAGTCATTCCTTCTCTTCTTTAAATGAAGAAATATTCTCTAATTCTGATCTCACTGATTCTACAGCAGCCTTGAAGCTAATCTCTTAAGAGTCGTCATTGTTGACTGTTGTCACGGCTACAACAAAACAAAAACAGATTTCATCACAAACAGAAGAAAAGAGACAAAAACAATGATGACCAAAATCCATTATTTAACACTGAGTTTTACTCCCTCCACTGCAGAGTAAAGCTAAAGCACCAACACAGCCAACAGCTCAGATTGTTCCACATATTTCCTTGTCTGTCCGACGTAGCAGCAAAATGTTACAGCATGAGTTGGTGTCTTTTCAAAGCAGAGTAGGGTCCGAAACATGTTTAATATCCAATGTGTTGGTTTAGTGTTTCTGAGTCAGAGGTGGCTCCAAGTGCTGCCTTTTAATAATCTCTTCAAGCTTTCACAGTTCTGCAGAGTTACATTGTACACTCTTAACCTCTGATAGTATTTATATATCTGAATGCTTCCTGACCCTGCTTAGTTACAGAACACCACAAGAACTGTTTAAGCAAAATGAAATATAAGAAGTAAGAAAAAAGGATTGTTTTATTAAGATTTATTCCAATGTTTCAGTTTATAATCATGTTTTAAACTTCATAAATTATGTGAAATCGCCTGATAAGATTTGAATTAAAAATATTTTCTTCGAAAAAATGTTGAGTAAAAAACCTCTGCAGTTCCTGCATTTCAACATCTTTGTTTCCTTTATATTAGATGAAGGTTGAGAGTGCTAAAGCTAATCCCAACCCTGAGTTTTAGAGAGATTCAAGACAGAAACAAAACATGAAAACATTTCAGAGAAGTGTAACAGTGTGTGAGTCCCTCTAGTGGATGTTGTGGAGTATTGTGTTGTCTTTGCTCCAAAGGTTTTTGTACAGAGTTTTGGTGTTTCCTGTCACTGTGGGCCGCAGAGCACAGTAGTACACAGCAGAGTCAGATGGATGAAGTTCCTGGATCTTAAGATTAACTGATTTTCCTTTGAGCTCAGCATCAAATCTGTCTTTGCTGAACTCTGGAGCATTATCTCCTGTTGATAATAATCGTTTCAACATGTACTTTGGGTAACTATTTACTTCTTGTTTATACCAGAACAATGTGGGAGTTCCAGCAGCACTGGTTTCATAAGTACAGTTGAGTGTAACTGAGCCTCCTTCAGCACCAGTGACATCTTCTCTTGGCTGGGTCACTTTGTCTTCTCCTTTACACTCTGGGGAAGAACAGAACATGCAGAGGAAGAGATGAATCAATAAAGATGATTGATTAAAGGAGAACAATCAGCAGCTTTAAAGAGTTCTATCACATGTAGAATATATGTCATTTTCACTGATCATTGTCACTTTGAACCATAGAAGGTGTTTTTACAAGGTAACAAATGGCAGCAGAAGTGATCTGCTCTAATTTTCTGTAGAATGAACATTAAAAGCTCTTCATGTGCAGCTCAGTAATGTGTCCAAGTGTTTGAAGAGGAAACATGTTGAGCTTTCTATCTTACCAAAAAAAAGAGCAGCAAGAATAATCCACAGCCAATGTTCCATCTGTACAACAAGGTTTAAATCAACAGGAGAAACTAGCTGATGTTCAACATTCAGTCTGACAATTGTTCTCTTCACAGCAGCAGTTCTTATTGACAGAAAGCTTGATCACAGAGCAGAAGCAGAGCACCGCCTACTTGATAACGTCGCCCTCTGGTGGAGGTAAAGAGTTGAGTTTAAAGGTGGAAAAACAGGCTTCCAGCAGCTTGTCAGTGGGGTTTTTGGAAGGTCTGAGAGTCAGCCAGAGATAAAACATATTCTGGTCATTGATAGTGTGAGTCTGGCTGAATTGCTTCTTTCTCCTCGTTTTTCAAGCCCTTAAAGGCAAATGAAAGAATATAAAATCATGTCATCCTTTCTCTAAGTCTGACCAAATAAACATTTTTTTCTCCTGACTTTATAACTTTAATCATTAAACATTGAGTCTTTATAACTTCTAGAAAGCTTCTTTTGTTTAAGTCTGCCTCATTAGGAGAGCGTGAAGATTTATTTGTAATCATTTATAGCCCTTTATTTTTTCCTCCTAGAGTGGAGTGAGTTTTGATTTTGATAAATTTCACAGCTGCACCCTCCTCAAACATAGTTATTGAGGAGAGTGCTTTAGGAGTTTCACAGGCCTTTTCTTTGCTCTGTTTGGAGATCCCCAACCTGTTTATTATTAATAAACATTCTTGCCTTGAAATCGACCCTGCATCTGTGTCCGTGACAGCAGTAAAATATGCGGGAAAAGTTTGTCTCAAAGTGATGTGTGAAATTCTTACATGTGAGAATGTTCATTTCTGAAGTGTACACAGGTGAAAACTATTTCCAAAAGAAAAAAATATAGAAACATTTAAGATTGAATTAAAACATAAAGCACTGCAGAAACGGCTTCAGAAATGATCACATTACTTTTATTGTCAGAACAGTTTTTAATGAGGAGCTTCATCATGTTAAATGTTCTGTAATTAACGCCAGAGTGACGGTATAGATAGTAACGTATTATGTTCTACTTTGGTTGTTTCCATATGATATAAAACACACATCTCAGCCTATTTTTTTCTCATAGTTGATTTTTTTCTCAGTTCATTAAGAAATTATTATAACTTTATTTCTTGTAGTTTATTGAGAATCTAGATTTCATCATTACTAAGACTTTAGTGATATAGCAAACATATTGATGATGGTGATTTTCGACTGTGTTGTAAGAAACAAGAGGAACAGTGTGTGAGTCCCTCTAGTGGATGTTGTGGAGTATTGTGTTGTCTTTGCTCCAAAGGTTTTTGTACAGAGTTTTGGTGTTTCCTGCCACTGTGGGCCTCACAGCACAGTAGTACACAGCAGAGTCTGTCACTGCAGCAGAGGAGATCACCAGATCAACTTGTTTTCTCTCCTGGTTCAGTTCAGCAGTCAGTCGAGGTTTTGGAGGTTTAGCTTCCACAACAGTTGGATTTTTTGTATCAGTGATCAGAAGAAGGAACTGAGGAGCTGATCCAGGATCCTGTCGATACCACTGCAGATTATCGGCTGTAACTGAGTAGTTACAGGACAGTGTAACTGTTTGACCCTCTGATGAAAACACTTCAGCTCTCCTGGCAGTGATATCATCTTCCAGACTGTTTCCTGCTGATCAAACAGCAAGTTATTACAGCTCTGTTTCAGAGTCACAAACACAATGATATTTGCTGTGAACACAAGTGCTGCTTGTAACAGTTCAGTTAGTAGTAACAGAGGATCAATGTCTCTGTTATGTAGAAACTGTGTCACTAAAATGTCAAAACCTGAACTTCAACTAAAACCGAATCCAATCTGGATGAGTAATGCTGTGAGAAAAGTCTTTCTTTTCAGGTGTTTCTGTCAGAAACGTACGTACCTACGAAAGCTAAACAGAACCAAACCACAGCCAGTATTTCCATGTTTCCAGAAGTGAAATGTTAGAGCTGTTGTTCAGGATGAATTAGAGAGAGGTGTTGTGAGTTCAGGTTGGTGTGATGTTCACAGCTGGAGTCAAACACTTTACTGCTGTGCAGCAGGTCTGCAGTCAGTGGGAGGAGACTTGATGTGAGGCTGTTGTACAGAGAGGTTTCCAGTCATCAACATGTGTTTCTGTCTGTACAACTGCTGCTCAGTGTTGGTTTCAGTTTTTTCTCTGTTTGAGATGAAAAACTGAAGGTTCAGAAACACTCAGACAGAACGCCTGATGGAACAAAGATGGTCCAGAACAGAAACACAGCTGAGCAGCTCTGAAGTGCAGAACAACTGATTATCTGTTGGGTTCAGTTTGGATCAGAGTTCAGTTTTACTGTTAGAAATAAAACTAATTTTAAAGAAATCTACATGTATGTGTATTAATGGACATGGATTATTAATCAGTTCATACATTCGCATGATCTCATGGTGTAACCTGACCAATCATCTTGTTTTCTTTTTTTACAAAAACTAATCAGCGAAGTTGTTCTGAGACAATGTTTGGAAAACGAGAAGCACTTGAAAATTGTTTTTGGGATTAATTGGTCCAACAATCTGTCAGTCACTGTGTGTCACAAACATCTGTATGAATGGAACTAGTTGGTCAATCAGACAAACTGAAATCAGTCAGAAAAATAACCAAAACACCCTTTATCTCAACTAAAGACTGAAGAGTCATTCCTTCTCTTCTTTAAATGAAGAAATATTCTCTAATTCTGATCTCACTGATTCTACAGCAGCCTTGAAGCTAATCTCTTAAGAGCCGTCATTGTTGACTGTTGTCACGGCTACAACAAAACAAAAACAGATTTCATCACAAACAGAAGAGACAAAAACAGTGATGACCAAAATCCATTATTTAACACTTAGTTTGACTCCCTCCACTGCAGAGTAAAGCTAAAGCACCAACACAGCCAACAGCTCAGATTGTTCCACATATTTCTTTGTCTGTCCGACGTAGCAGCAAAATGTTACAGCATGAGTTGGTGTATTTTCAAAGCAGAGTGGGGTCAGAAACATGTTTAATATCCAATGTGTTGGTTTAGTGTTTCTGAGTCAGAGGTGGCTCCAAGTGCTGCCTTTTAATAATCTCTTCAAGCTTTCACTTCCTGACCCTACTTAGTTACAGAACACCACAAGAACTGTTTAAGCAAAATTAAATATAAGAAGTAAGAAAAAATGATTGTTTTATTAAGATTTATTCCAATGTTTGAGTTCATAATCATTTTTTAAACTTCATAAATTATGTGAAATCACCTGATAAGTTTTGAATTAAAAAGATTTTCTTCAAAAAAATGTTGAGTAAAAAACCTCTGCAGTTCCTGCATTTCAACATCTTTGTTTCCTTTATATTAGATGAAGGTTGAGAGTGCTAAAGCTAATCCCAACCCTGAGTTTTAGAGAGATTCAAGACAGAAACAAAACATGAAAACATTTCAGAGAAGAGGAACAGTGTGTGAGTCCCTCTAGTGGATGTTGTGGAGTATTGTGTTGTCTTTGCTCCAAAGGTTTTTGTACAGAGTTTTGGTGTTTCCTGTCACTGTGGGCCTCACAGCACAGTAGTACACAGCAGAGTCTGTCACTGCAGCAGAGGAGATCACCAGATCCATTTGTTTTTTATCATCACTCACTTTAAAAGACAGTCCAGGTGCTTCATTCTTTAATTTTATTCCTGTTCCTAAATGAGAGATCAGGAACTCTGGTGGTTTTCCTGGATATTGTCGATACCAGTAAAACTGATCACCCCCAGTTGCTGTTTGATGGTATGTGTAGGACAGAGTAACAGAGCTGCCTTCTAAACTGGACTCTTCATCATTGACTGCAGTGAGTTGATCACAGCTGACACCTAAAGGAAGAGAGAAGTCAAATAACTGAACAACAAACGTAAAATGCTGAAATGAATCTTTGAAAGAATCAAACAAACCTGTTACAATGAGTAGAAACAGCAGAGTGAATACAAATGTCTGCAAAGACAGCATGTTGGATAAAGGTAATGTCTGTGGTTTGTGTGTTGAACTGTGTTGAATGTGGAAGTTTGTGTCTCTTCTATAGTTCAGTAACAGCTCAGCTCCTCCCTGAATCTCTCCTCTTTCATCTGTAGTTTCTCTTCTCTCAGTTTCTCTTCCTCCTGGTTTATTAGCTCCATATTTAATAATGTTGAGTTCATGAGATTACATCCTGAATGTTTTATAACAGGAGTTTAAGACGTGAATTTACTTTTTTCACCGTTGTAACCTCAAGGACTGATTCTGCCTTCATAAACTGTTCTTTTAAACCAGCTGGTTATGAAATGTCAACATGTGAAATGTCTCAGATTATATGGACAGTATATGTAAATCTTTTCATAAAAATAAAGAAAATATCAATTCTTATGAAACATTTGGCAAAAGTTTGACCTAAAGAGTTTTAATTTTGTCATTTTGCAAAATATGTGGGAAAAGATTTTATTAAGATGACAGAACACAGCAACACATTTAACATTTATTCATGGAACATTTCATTGTTTTATGATCTTATTTTGGGTTTTGGCCTTCATCAAGGTCATTATAAAACTCACATCCAGTACAGAACAACAAACAGCATTCATATATGGCATCGTGTGATGGATGGAAACCTCTTCACAAAAAACATCACAAAAAACAATGAAGCAGCAAAAACACTGAGATATGTTCTATTCTCATCTGTACAAAGGATGTTGACAGAACCATAATAAACCAGAGAAGTGTAACAGTGTGTGAGTCCCTCTAGTGGATGTTGTGGAGTATTGTGTTGTCTTTGCTCCAAAGGTTTTTGTACAGAGTTTTGGTGTTTCCTGTCACTGTGGGCCGCAGAGCACAGTAGTACACAGCAGAGTCAGACGGATGAAGTTCCTGGATCTTCAGATTAACTGATTTGTCTTTGAGCTCAGCATCAAATCTGTCTTTGCTGAACTCTGGAGCATTATCTCTGGTTGATGATATTCGTTTCAACATGTACTTTGGGTAACTATTTACTTCTTGTTTGTACCAAAATAATGTGGGAGTATAACTGGTCTCATAAGTACAGTTGAGTGTAACTGAGCCTCCTTCAGCAGCAGTGACATCTTCTCTTGGCTGGGTCACTTTGTCTTCTCCTTTACACTCTGGGGAAGAACAGAACATGCAGAGGAAGAGATGAATCAATAAAGATGATTGATTAAAGGAGAACAGTCAGCAGCTTTAAAGAGTTCTATCACATGTAGAATAGATGTAATTTTCACTGATCATTGTCACTTTGAACCATAGAAGGTGTTTTTACAAGGTAACAAATGGCAGCAGAAGTGATCTGCTCTGATTTTCTGTAGAATGAACATTAAAAGCTCTTCATGTGCAGCTCAGTCATGTGTCCAAGTGTTTGAAGATGAAACATGTTGAGCTTTCTATCTTACCAAAGAAAAGAGCAGCAAAAATAATCCACCGCCAATGTTCCATCTGTACAACAAGGTTTAAATCAACAGGAGAAACTAGCTGATGTTCAACATTGAGTCTGACAATTGTTCTCTTCACAGCAGCAGTTCTTATTGACAGAAAGCTTGAACACAGAGCAGAAGCAGAGCACCGCCTACTTGACAATGTCGCCCTCTGGTGGAGGTAAAGAGTTGAGTTAAAAGTTGGAAAAACAGGCTTCCAGCAGCTTGTCAGTGAGGTTTTTGGAAGGCCTCAGAGTCGGCCAGAGATAAAACATATTGTGGTCATTGGTATTGTGAGTCTGGCTAAATTGTTTTTTCTCCTCGTTTTATGAGCCCTTAAAGACAAATGAAAGAATAGAAAATCATGTCATCCTTTCTCTAAGTCTGACCAAATAAACATTTTTTTCTCCTGACTTTATAACTTTAATCATAAAACATTGAGTCACGATAATTTCTAATTTCACCAACACTGATCCAGGTTACAAAGCTTCTATATCTGTTACAGGAAATCTTCAAATAAAGAGCTCCATGTTTCTGCAGAGAGGTGTTTGTACAAATAAAATCCAACTGAGAAGGATTTTATTGTCTGTCACCATTTATGCATCAGATTATAGGTCTCTATGATTTCTCTCTTTATTCAACACCTCAAAACGTAAAAGTTCAACATATAATAGAACAATACTTTTCTCCTGAAACCTTCAACTTAAAATAAACTGCTGTATTTCTACCTTTCCTAAATAAAACGGATGAACTAGCAGTCTTGTAAAATATGCGGGAAAAGTGTTGCTCAAAGTAATCGTTGTTGGGACCACACAGAAATTCATACAGATGAGAATATTCATTTCTGAAGTTTCTGCGTGTACACAGGGGAAAATGATAAAAAAATAAAAAAACAAAAAACGAAAAATAAAAAATTAAGAAAACATCAAATATTTAATGAAAACTTAATAACTGCTGGAAACTGGCTACTCTTGTGTGAGTTTATTGTACATTTACATTAGCAACCATAATTATGCATAGTTACAGTTGCTGACATCGGAATGGACAGAAGCCGTTAGTGGGAGGGGCTTAGCGAAGGGTCAGCTCGAAATTGGATGAAACTGGAAACACTCCGTTTATTCCATTATTCATTTGAGCATAAAATCGAAAACTGAAAAAACTAGTCATCCGGCCTTGTTTCTATGTGGAACATAGAAGCTGAATGAATATATATGTGTGTCATCTGCATAGCTATGGTAGTTTTTTTTTATATAGGGAATTATTCCCTGAGTCTGGTCCATTTTTTTACTTTTGCACAAGTTTCTTGTGCTTGCCTTAAATCACTTTAACAAAACATTTCAACTGTGTTGTAACAAACAAGAGGAACAGTGTGTGAGTCCCTCTAGTGGATGTTGTGGAGTATTGTGTTGTCTTTGCTCCAAAGGTTTTTGTACAGAGTTTTGGTGTTTCCTGTCACTGTGGGCCTCACAGCACAGTAGTACACAGCAGAGTCTGTCACTGCAGCAGAGGAGATCACCAGATCAAAATCCTTTTTGTCTTTCTTATGTTTTAAAGAAAACTTTTCTCCTTTTTCATCTGAAAATCCTCTGATGACAAGCTGTGGAGATGAACCAGAATTCTGTTGGTACCAAAAGAGATAATTTACAGAGCCTGAATAGTTGCAGGAGAGAGTCACATCGTCTCCTTCCAAACCCATCAGTACATCTTTAAATGGTGTCAGTAAATCCTCAGAGGATCCTGAAAACAACAAAGACAGATTTCAGAATGATGTTTTGACTTAAATTCTTTCTCTTTAATCTCAGTTTAGTTTTATAAAAAGTGAATCCAAACATCAACTAAATGTTTTTCAGGTCTATCCTCCCTTTTAAAATCTGGCTCCATCTTCTGTTGACATACCTGTCTGAAAGGAGACGATCATCATCCAAAGGAAGAGCAGAAACATTATTTTCACTTGTACTGAGTGAACAGCAGAGAGAACACAGCAGCTCCTCAGTTACAACATGAAGCCTTTCATATTCAGCTGTGTAGCTCCTCCTCCTGCTGTGTTCTGTTTCCATTCAGGCTGATGGAAGCTTTAGAAAAGACTCTGATGCTGCACTCATCTTCATCATCATCAGCAGCAGCAGCATCATCAGCAGCATCATCATCTATGTCAGCTTAAAGGAGGAATCTTTAGAAAATCAATCTGGAGAAAAACAATTTTGTGACAAATCAATAAAATCAGATGATCATAGATATCACACAGAGATTGAAAGTGAGGAGACTCAGTGTTCCCACTTCTGATGGACAGTGAATGCAGCATGAGTCCCATCAGAACTTGTTTTTGTGAGTTCTTCAGATCAACTTTGTTAACACGGTTTTCTGCAGGTACCAAGCATGAAATTAATGTACAAACACAACATGTTTTTGGGCTGAAAGTAACTAGTGTGGAGGTTAATGTGAACCCTTTGTCTAATTAAACTACCAATGCTGTTCTTCACTCTTGAACTGACACGTCTGAATGTTGAGACAGAACAAAACTTTTCATTAGTTTTTACTTTGGGTGGAAGATTAGTGGACTTTGCTTTAAAGGTAAATCTGGAACATTTCCTCCACAGTATGAAGTGGACAGCAGTGATGATGGAGTTTCTGTCAAACCTGATGATGAACTCTGATACTGCTGGATTTAGCTGGAAGTTTTCCTTCTGAAAAACAAAAATTGTTCAGAAACACAGAGTTTATTTCATGGAGACTTCAAAGTTATTACCATATAATTGTGTTTGTTTCCATGTTATATTGTGTTTGCAGCATCATGCAGCTGTTTCCTTGTTGATGTGGATCTGCTGCTCATGTGAATCCTCCCACAGTGTTTCATTAGCAGCTGGAACCACAGTGACTCTGATAAAACAGGAATTAGCAGAATCCATCTGATATGAAGCTGTGGTTTGAATACCACTTCCCTCCTCTTTGAAGAGTAGTCAGATATCTGTGTTCAGGTTTTTGTACAGCCTCTTCTACACTTTGTATCACTGTGTTTCTACAGCACAGTAGTAGAGAGCTGTGTCTGCCAGGGTTAGCTTTGTGATGGTCAGTTCAGTGGATGTATCTGTTGTTTGGGAGCCATATCGTTTATCTGGAATATATTCAGGACCACTCTCATCTTTTGCTCCTTTCTTTAGTATAAACTGAGGAGCCTGAAGGTCAGAATGATGTTTGTACCAGTAAAGCCGAACACCACTGTAACTTGTCTGATATGTACATGTGAGAGTGACAGATCGTCCTTCTCTTCCACTGACTTCATCTTGTTGAGGAGAGATTGTGTCTCCAGCTATTAGTCCTGGAAAAAGTAGAGAAAATGAAGCCATTAGACTAACATTGTCCATGAGGCTGAGAGGAGAAGACAGTGGAAAATGTCACCTGTACAGTGTTACTCTGTGGACATTCACAACTAAATCAACTGTAGAACTCTGTCAGTTCAATTTACAAGATGATCCAAACATGATTTTCATTCTATCAGAGCAAAGAAAGAAGAAAAGTAGTGAAATGCAGTCTGTATATCTGGTTAATGCAGCAGCTTCAACAAAACTTTAATCCCTGTTCTTAAACTCACCTATAATGTGAGATAGAAGCAAAAAGAGGTGAAGCAACATGTCTTTGGAGTTCTTAAAGCCAGACAGACAGCAGATGAACAATGTTCTTCCACTGCAGTAGAATGAGGAAGAAATAATGTCATTGGATGAGCTGAAGTTCAGTGGGCGGGGCCCATTACCTGTTAACATGATTGTTTGACTTCAGCTCAACCAATCAGGTTCTTTTCTGCTTCCACAGCAGCTCTGTCTCTGATCTTTACTGCTTCATTTCTCTGTTGTCTTTGTCATCAGTCCAATGACTCAACAATCAGTGCTTTAACAGTGTGTGAGTCCCTCTAGTGGATGTTGTGGAGTATTGTGTTGTCTTTGCTCCAAAGGTTTTTGTACAGAGTTTTGTTGTTTCCTGTCACTGTGGGCTGCAGAGCACAGTAGTACACAGCAGAGTCTGTCACTGCAGCAGAGGAGATCACCAGATCAAACTCCTTTTTGTCTTTCTTATGTTTTAAAGAAAACTTTTCTCCTTTTTCGTCTGATAATCCTGAGATGACAAGCTGTGGAGATGAACCAGAATTCTGTTGGTACCAAAAGAGATATTGTACAAAGCCTGAATAGTTGCAGGAGAGAGTCACATCGTCTCCTTCCAAACCCATCAGTACATCTTTAAATGGTGTCAGTAAATCCTCAGAGGATCCTGAAAACAACAAAGACAGATTTCAGAATGATGTTTTGACTTAAATTCTTTCTCTTTAATCTCAGTTTAGTTTTATAAAAAGTGAATCCAAACATCAACTAAATGTTTTTCAGGTCTATCCTCCCTTTTAAAATCTGGCTCCATCTTCTGTTGACTTACCTGTCTGAAAGGAGACGATCATCATCCAAATGAAGAGCAGAAACATTATTTTCACTTGTACTGAGTGAACAGCAGAGAGAACACAGCAGCTCCTCAGTTACAACATGAAGCCTTTCATATTCAGCTGTGTAGCTCCTCCTGCTGCTGTGTTCTGTTTCCAGTCAGGCTGATGGAAGCTTTAGAAAAGACACTGATGCTGCACTCATCTTCATCAGCATCTTCATCATCATCATCAGTATCATCATCATCTATGTCAGTTTAAAGGAGGAATCTTTAGAAAATCCATCTGGAGAAAAACAATCTTGTGACAAATCAATAAAATCAGATGATCATAGATATCACACAGAGATTGAAAGTGAGGAGACTCAGTGTTCCCACTTCTGATGGACAGTGAATGCAGCATGAGTCCCATCAGAACTTGTTTTTGTGAGTTCTTCAGATTAACTTTGTTAACACGGTTTTCTGCAGGTACCCAGCATGAAATTAATGTACAAACACAACATGTTTTTGGGCTGAAAGTAACTAGTGTGGAGGTTAATCTGAACCCTTTGTCTAATTAAACTACCAATGCTGTTCTTCACTATACAGGAACTCATGAACTGACACGTCTGAATGTTGAGACAGAATAAAACTTTTCATTAGTTTTTACTTTGGGTGGAAGATGAGTGGACTTTGCTTTAAAGGTAAATCTGGAACATTTCCTCCACAGTATGAAGTGGACAGCAGTGATGATGGAGTTTCTGTCAAACCTGATGATGAACTCTGATACTGCTGGATTTAGCTGGAAGTTTTCCTTCAGAAAAACAAAAATTATTCAGAAACACAGAGTTTATTTCATGGAGACTTCAAAGTTATTACCATATAATTGTGTTTGTTTCCATGTTATATTGTGTTTGCAGCATCATGCAGCTGTTTCCTTGTTGATGTGGATCTGCTGCTCATGTGAATCCTCCCACAGTGTTTCATTAGCAGCTGGAACCACAGTGACTTTGATAAAACAGGAATTAGCAGAATCCATCTGATATGAAGCTGTGGTTTGAATACCACTTCCCTCCTCTTTGAAGAGTGTTCAGATATCTGTGTTCAGGTTTTTGTACAGCCTCTTCTACACTTTGTATCACTGTGTTTCTACAGCACAGTAGTAGAGAGCTGTGTCTGCCAGGGTTAGCTTTGTGATGGTCAGTTCAGTGGATGTATCTGTTGTTTGGGAGCCATATCGTTTATCTGGAATATATTCACCTGTGTAGCCTTTTGCTCCTTTCAGGAGTATAAACTGAGGAGCCTGAAAGTCAGAATGATGTTTGTACCAGTGAAGCTGAACATCACTGTAACTTGTCTGATATGTACATGTGAGAGTGACAGATCGTCCTTCTCTTCCACTGACTTCATCTTGTTGAGGAGAGATTGTGTCTCCAGCTATTAGTCCTGGAAAAAGTAGAGAAAATGAAGCCATTAGACTAACATTGTCCATGAGGCTGAGAGGAGAAGACAGTGGAAAAAGTCACCTGTACAGTGTTACTCTGTGGACATTCACAACTAAATCAACTGTAGAACTCTGTCAGTTCAATTTACAAGATGATCCAAACATGATTTTCATTCTATCAGAGCAAAGAAAGACGAAAAGTAGTGAAATGCAGTCTGTATATCTGGTTAATGCAGCAGCTTCAACAAAACTTTAATCCCTGTTCTTAAACTCACCTATAATGTGAGATAGAAGCAAAAAGAGGTGAAGCAACATGTCTTTGGAGTTCTTAAAGCCAGACAGACAGCAGATGAACAATGTTCTTCCACTGCAGTAGAATGAGGAAGAAATAATGTCATTGGATGAGCTGAAGTTCAGTGGGCGGGGCCCATTACCTGTTGACATGATTGTTTGACTTCAGCTCAACCAATCAGATTCTTTTCTGCTTCCACAGCAGCTCTGTTTCTGTCTCTGATCTTTACTGCTTCATTTCTCTGTTGTCTTTGTCATCAGTCCAATGACTCAACAACCAGTGCTTTAACAGTGTGGGAGTCCCCCTAGTGGATGTTGTGGAGTATTGTGTTGTCTTTGCTCCAAAGGTTTTTGTACAGAGTTTTGGTGTTTCCTGTCACTGTGGGCCTCACAGCACAGTAGTACACAGCAGAGTCAGACGGATGAAGCTCCTGCATCTTCAGATTAACTGATTTGTCTTTGAGCTCAGCATCAAATCTGTCTTTGCTGAACTCTGGAGCATTATCTCCGGTTGATGAGAATCTGTTCAACATGTACTTTGGGTAACTATTTACTTCTTGTTTGTACCAGAATAATGTGGGACTTGCTCGACTTGTTTCATAAGAACAGTTGAGTGTAACTGAGCCTCCTTCAGCAGCAGTGACATCTTCACTTGGCTGGGTCACTTTGTCTTCTCCTTTACACTCTGGGGAAGAACAGAACATGCAGAGGAAGAGATTAATCAATAAAGATGATTGATTAAAGGAGAACAGTCGGCAGCTTTAAAGAGTTCTATCACATGTAGAATAGATGTCATTTTCACTGATCATTGTCACTTTGAACCATAGAAGGTGTTTTTACAAGGTAACAAATGGCAGCAGAAGTGATCTGCTCTGATTTTCTGTAGAATGAACATTAAAAGCTCTTCATGTGCAGCTCAGTAATGTGTCCAAGTGTTTGAAGAGGAAACATGTTGAGCTTTCTATCTTACCAAACAAAAGAGCCGCAAGAATAATCCACAGCCAATGTTCCATCTGTACAACAAGGTTTAAATCAACAGGAGAAACTAGCTGATGCTCAACATTCAGTCTGACAATTGTTCTCTTCACAGCAGCAGTTCTTATTGACAGAAAGCTTGAACACAGAGCAGAAGCAAAGCACCGCCTACTTGATAATGTCGCCCTCTGCTGGAGGTAAAGAGTTGAGTTTAAAGGTGGAAAAACAGGCTTCCAGCAGCTTGTCAGTGAGTTGTTTTTTGTGTTTTTTTCTATCCTTCACAAAGAGCCTCAGACTACTTGGTAATATGCTTATTAGCAGCCTTCAGGTAAATGCAGACACACACACATACAGTCTGTGTGGTGTAACTTGATGTCTGGCTCATGGACCCTGTAGTTTCTCTTCTCTCAGGTCCTCTTCCTCCTGGTTTGTTAGCTCCATATTTAATAATGTTGAGGTCATGAGATTATATCGTTAATGTTTTATAACAGGAGTTTCAGGCAGGAATTTACTATTTACAGAGTTGTAACCTCAAGGACTAATTCTGCCTTCATAACTGTTCTTTTAAACCAGCTGGTTATGAAATGTCAACATGTGATATGTCTCAGATTATATGGACAGTATATATTAAACTTTTCATAGAAAGAAACAAATAATCAGTTCTTGCGAAACATTTGGCAAAAGTTTCAGCTAAAAAGTTCTCATTTGGTCATTTTGCAAAATATGTGGGAAAAGATTTTATTAAGATGACAGAACTTCAGCAAAACATTTGACATTTATTCATGGAACATTTAATTGTTTTATCATCTTATTTTGGCTTTTGGCCTTCATCAGGGTCATTATAAAACTCACATCCAGTTCAGAACAACAAACAGCATTCATATATGGCATCCTGTGATAGATGGAAACCGCTAAACAAAAAACATCACAAAAAACAATGAAGCAGCAAAAACACTGAGATATGTTTTATTCTCATCTGTACAAAGAATGTTGACAGAAGCATAACAAACCAGAGAAGTGTAACAGTGTGTGAGTCTCTCTAGTGGATGTTGTGGAGTATTGTGTTGTCTTTGCTCCAAAGGTTTTTGTACAGAGTTTTGGTGTTTCCTGTCACTGTGGGCCTCACAGCACAGTAGTACACAGCAGAATCTGTCACTGCAGCAGAGGAGATCACCAGATCCATTTGTTTTTTATCATCACTCACTTTATAAGACAGTCCAGGTGCTTCATTCTTTAATTTCATTCCTGTTCCTAAATGAGAGATCAGGAACTCTGGTGGTTTTCCTGGATATTGTCGATACCAGTAAAACTGATCACCCCCAGTTGCTGTTTGATGGTATGTGTAGGACAGAGTAACAGAGCTGCCTTCTAAACTGGACTCTTCATCAGTGACTGCAGTGAGTTGATCACAGCTGACACCTAAAGGAAGAGAGAAGTCAAATAACTGAACAACAAACGTAAAATGCTGAAATGAATCTTTGAAATAATCAAACAAACCTGTTACAATGAGTAGAAACAGCAAAGTGAATACAAATGTCTGCAAAGACAGCATGTTGGATAAAGGTAATGTCTGTGGTTCGTGTGTTGAACTGTGTTGAATGTGGAAGTTTGTGTCTCTTCTATAGTTCAGTAACAGCTCAGCTCCTCCCTGAATATCTTCTCTTTGATCTGTAGTTTCTCTTCTCTCAGTTCCTCTTCCTCCTGGTTTGTTAGCTCCATATTTAATAATGTTGAGGTCATGAGATTACATCCTGAATGTTTTATGAAAGGAGTTTAAGACATGAATTTACTTTTTCATAGTTCTAACCTCAGGGACTGATTCTGCCTTCATAACTGTTCTTTTAAACCAGCTGGTTATGAAATGTCAACATGTGATATGTCTCAGATTTTATGGACAGTATATATACATCTTTTCATAGACAGAAACAAACAATCAGTTCTTGCGAAACATTTGGCAAAAGTTTCAGCTAAAAAGTTCTCATTTGGTAATTTTGCAAAATATGTGGGAAAAGATTTTATTAAGACGACTGAACTTCAGCAACACATTTAACATGTATTCAGGGAACATTTAATTGTTTTATCAACTTATTTTGGCTTTTGGTCTTCATCAGGGTCATTATAAAACTCACATCCAGTTCAGAACAACAAACAGCATTCATATATGGCATCCTGTGATAGATGGAAACCGCTAAACAAAAAACATCACAAAAAACAATGAAGCAGCAAAAACACTGAGATATGTTTTATTCTCATCTGTACAAAGAATGTTGACAGACATAACATAACAAACCAGAGAAGTGTAACAGTGTGTGAGTCTCTCTAGTGGATGTTGTGGAGTATTGTGTTGTCTTTGCTCCAAAGGTTTTTGTACAGAGTTTTGGTGTTTCCTGTCACTGTGGGCCGCAGAGCACAGTAGTACACAGCAGAGTCAGATGGATGAAGCTCCTGGATCTTCAGATTAACTGATTTGCCTTTGAGCTCTGCATCAAATCTGTCTTTGCTGTACTCTGGAGCATTATCGCTTATTGTTGATGAGTATCGTTTCAACATGTACTTTGGGTGACTATTTACTTCTTGTTTGTACCAGAACAAATACGAAAACTTATCACTGGTTTCATAAGAACAGTTGAGTGTAACTGAGCCTCCTTCAGCAGCAGTGACATCTTCTCTCGGCTGGGTCACTTTGTCTTCTCCTTTACACTCTGGGGAAGAACAGAACATGCAGAGGAAGAGATGAATCAATAAAGATGATTGATTAAAGGAGAACAGTCGGCAGCTTTAAAGAGTTCTATCACATGTAGAATAGATGTAATTTTCACTGATCATTGTCACTTTGAACCATAGAAGGTGTTTTTACTAGGTAACAAATGGCAGCAGAAATGATCTGCTTTGATTTTCTGTAGAACGAAAATTAAAAGCTCTTCATGTGCAGCTCAGTAATGTGTTCAAGTGTTTGAAGAGGAAACATGTTGAGCTTTCTATCTTACCAAAGAAAAGAGCAGCAAGAATAATCCACAGCCAATGTTCCATCTGTACAACAAGGTTTAATTCAACTGGAGAAACGAGCTGATGCTCCATATTCAGTCTGACGTTGTTCTCTTCACAGCAGTAGTTCTTATTGACAGACAGCTTGAACACAGAGCAGAAGCAGAGCACCGCCTACTTGATAATGTCGCCCTCTGCTGGAGGTAAAAAATTGCGTTTAAAGGTGTAAAAACAGGCTTCCAGCAGCTTGTCAGTGAGGTTTTTGGAAGGCCTCAGAGTCAGCCAGAGATAAAACATATTCTGGTCATTGGTTTTGTGAGTCTGGCTAAATAGTTTTTTCTCCTCATTTTATGCGCCCTTAAAGACAAATGAAAGAATAGAAAATCATGTCATCCTTTCTCTAAGTCTGACCAAATAAAAATTTTTTCTCCTGACTTTATAACTCTAATCATCAAACATTGACTCTTTATAACTTCCAATTTCACCAACACTGATCCTGATTACAGAGCTTCTATATCTGTTACAGGAAATCTTCAAATAAAGAGCTCCATGTTTCTGCACAGAGGTGTTTGAACAAATAAAATCCAACTGAAAAGGATTTTGTCTGTCACCATTTATGGATCAGATTATAGGTCTCTATGATTTCTCTCTTTATTCAACACCTCAAAAAGTAAAAGTTCAACTTGTAACAGAACAATAATTTTCTCCTGAAACCTTCAACTTAAAATAAACTGCTGTATTTCTACCTTTCCTGAATGAAACGGATGAACTAGCAGTCCTGTAAAATATGCGGGAAAAGTGTCGCTCAAAGTAATCATTGTTGGAACCACACAGAAATTCATACAGGTGAGAATATTAATTTTTGAAGTCTCTGAGTGTACACAGGGGAAAATGATAAAACATTTAAAAAAATAAAAAGTATGAAAACATCAAATATTTAATGAAAACTTAATAACTGCTGGAAACTGGCTACTCTTGTGAGTTTATTGTATATTTACATTAGCAACCATAATTATGCATAGTTACGGTTGCTGACATCGGATTGAACAGAAGCCGTTAGTGGGAGGGGCTTAGCAAAGGGTGAGCTCGAAATTGGATGAAACGGGAAACGCTCGTTATCGGTTTATCCCATTATTCATTTGAGCATAAAATCGAAAACTGAAAAAACTAGTCATCCGGCCTTGTTTCTATGTGGAACATAGAAGCTGAATGCAGCTTCTCCGTGTCTGGTTCTGACTCTGGGAACTGATAAAAACCAGATCCAGATGACCTGAGGAGTCTGGAAGGTTCATAGTGGGTCAGGAGGTCACTGATGTATTTTGGTCCTGGACCATTCAGAGCTTTATAGACCAGCATCAGAACTTTAAAGTCTATCCTCTGATGGACAGGCAGCCAGTGTAAAGACCTCAGAGCTGGACTGATGTGGTCCACTTTTCGAGCAGCTGGGTTCTGAATGAGCTGCAGTTGTCTGACTGACTTTTTAGGTAGTCTTGTAAAGATGCTGTTACAATAATCAAGCATACTGAAGATGAATGCATGGAGTAGTTTTTCCAGGTCCTGCTGAGACATCAGATCTTTTAACTTTTATGTGTTCTTAAGGTGATGGGAGGATGACTTTATAATTGCCTTAATGTGTTTTTCCAAATTTAGGTCTGAGTCCATCACTACACCCAGATTTCTGGCTTGGTTGGTAGTTTTTAGGTGTATAGATTGAAGCCCTGTGGTGACCTGTAATCGTTTCTCTTTGGCTCCAAAGACAATTGCCTCAGGTTTGTTTTTGTTTAGCTGGAGAAAGTTGTGGCACATCCAGTCATTAATCTCCTCAATACATTTACCAAGGGTCTGTACAGGGCCTCGGTCTCCTGGTGACATTGTAATATATATGTGTGTCATCTGCATAGCTATGGTAGTTTATTTATTTTTTAATTTTTTTATATAGGGAATTATTCCCTGAGTCTGGTTAATTTTTTTTTCTTCAGCACAAGTTTCTTGTGCTTACCTTAAGTCACTTTTACAAAAAATTTCAACTGTGTTGTAAGAAACAAGAGGAATAGTGTGTGAGTCCCTCTAGTGGATGTCGTGGAGTATTGTGTTGTCTTTGCTCCAAAGGTTTTTGTACAGAGTTTTGGTGTTTCCTGTCACTGTGGGCTTCACAGCACAGTAGTACACAGCAGAATCTGTCACTGCAGCAGAGGAGATCACCAGATCCATTTGTTTTTTATCATCACTCACTTTATAAGACAGTCCAGGGACTGGAGCTGATATTTCTGTTCCTGTTCCAAAATGAGAGATCAGGAACTCTGGTGCTTTTCCTGGATATTGTCGATACCAGAAGAAATAATCACTGCCAGTTGCTGTTTGATGGTATGTGTAGGACAGAGTAACAGAGCTGCCTTCTAAACTGGACTCTTCATCCTTGACTGCAGTGAGTTGTTCACAGCTGACACCTAAAGGAAGAGAGAAGTCAAATAACTGAACAACAAACATAAAATACTGAAATGAATCTTTGAAAGAATCAAACAAACCTGTTACAATGAGTAGAAACAGCAGAGTGAATACAAATGTCTGCAAAGACAGCATGTTGAATAAAGGTAATATCTGTGGTTTGTGTGTTGAACTGTGTTGAATGTGGAAGTTTGTGTCTCTTCTATAGTTCAGTAACAGCTCAGCTCCTCCCTGAATCTCTCCTCTTTGATCTGTAGTTTCTCTTCTCTCAGTTCCTCTTCCTCCTGCTGCATCACTGTGAGGAAACCATACGCTATATCTTTGTGACCGGAGGAGGTGGTATTTGTCATTGTTTTATAACGGGATTTTATAGGATGGAGCACATTTTCATCACTGCAGTGTTTTAGCCTTCTAAAAGAAACAAAAACAAAAATCAGCATCAGATATTCTTCAGATTATATCGGAAGCCATGTCAACATGAACAAAGGATTAAACAAGATATAATTTCACCTGATTTATGTAATTTAAGGAGGAAATAACACATTCTTTATTCATTTAAAGTGTCAAAGCATGGACAGGCAGTCTGAGCAGACTTACTGGGAGCTGGAGAAAGTTGTCCGATATGTCTCTGTTTTTGACTCATATCCTTGTAGAGCAAGCTTCTATCATAGATGGAATATACACATGATTCACTAATCAGAACAATTACAGGACGGTGACCTTTTGAGTGGGCATTAGGATACCAAACACCACATGATTTAGGGTTCCCTTCAATGCAGAACCTCTTAAATCATTGCCATGAGGTCTTGAGGAGACCAGCGCAATTCTTCGGTCTTCTGAAAGCTAATACTTTAAAAATTCCTTATTAACTGGACTGGAGTGTGGAACAAGGTTATCCAATCAGAAGAGGGGAGATAACAGATAATCCCAGCATGGTTTTCACATGCAGAACTTTGAAAAACAATTAAATGCTTTACTTACAAAATTATTAGTATTTAAAAAGCAAACAACAGGTGACAAGCAGCGGTCTTGTAAAATATGCGGAAAAAGTTTTACTCAAAGTGATCGTTGTTGGGACCACAAAGAAATTCATACAGCTGAGAATATTCATTTTTTGAAGTGTACACATGAAATTCATCACAAAAAATAAAAATGATGGAAACATTCAAAACTGAATGAAAACTTAAAGCACTGATGGTAACGGATTCAGCTATTGTGTGCATTTATTGTATGTTGCTCAATTTGATGGCTGTGTGATCTGAAAGGTGGAGTTTATGCTTTACTCAATATTTAATGTTCAGATGATTTTTGTTTATAACAGTTTATGATGAGGAGCTTCATCGTCTTAAATGTTCTGTAATTAATGCCGGAGTAACAGTACAGAAAGTAACTTATTACCATCTACATTGGTTGTTTGCATATGTTACAGTGGATGTTGTGGAGTATTGTGTTGTCTTTGCTCCAAAGGTTTTTGTACAGAGTTTTGGTGTTTCCTGTCACTGTGGGCCGCAGAGCACAGTAGTACACAGCAGAGTCAGAGGGATGAAGCTCCTGGATCTTCAGAGGCACTGATTTGTCTTTGAGCTCAGCATCGAATCTGTCTTTGCTGAACTCTGGAGCATTTTCTCCTGTTCCTGTGGTGGAATATCGTTTCAACATGTACTTTGGGTAATTATTTACTTCTTGTTTGTACCAGAACAAATAAGCATTCGAGTAAGCACTGGTTTCATAAGAACAGTTGAGTGTAACTGAGCCTCCTTCAGCAGCAGTGACATCTTCTCTTGGCTGGGTCACTTTGTCTTCTCCTTTACACTCTGGGGAAGAACAGAACATGCAGAGGAAGAGATGAATCAATAAAGATGATTGATTAAAGGAGAACAATCAGCAGCTTTAAGGAGTTCTATCACATGTAGAATAGATGTCATTTTCACTGATCATTGTCACTTTGAACCTTAGAAGGTGTTTTTACAAGGTAACAAATGGCAGCAGAAGTGATCTGCTCTGATTTTCTGTAGAATGAACATTAAAAGCTCTTCATGTGCAGCTCAGTAATGTGTCCAAGTGTTTGAAGAGGACACATGTTGAGCTTTCTATCTTACCAAAGAAAAGAGCAGCAAGAATAATCCACAGCCAATGTTCCATCTGTACAACAAGGTTTAAATCAACAGGAGAAACTAGCTGATGTTCAACATTCAGTCTGACAATTGTTCTCTTCACAGCAGCAGTTCTTATTGACAGAAAGCTTGAACACAGAGCAGAAGCAGAGCACCGCCTACTTGATAACGTCGCCCTCTGGTGGAGGTAAAGAGTTTAGTTTAAAGGTGGAAAAACAGGCATCCAGCAGCTTGTCAGTGAGTGTTTTTTTCTATCCTTCACAAAGAGCCTCAGAGTACTTGGTAATATGCTTATTAGCAGCCTTCAGGTAAATGCAGACACACACACATAAAATTGTCTATTGCATTGTATTCCAGTTTGTAGGATCTGTATTAGAGGAAGAGGACAGAAAGTTATTGTCTATTGTTATCAACATGTAAAAGCAGGAATTTTTTGATTCAGAGTTTATCTTAATGCTTTTAATTTTCCATTTAAAAATCATGGAACTCTGACATAACAGAGATTTGTTACTTTTAGAATAAAACCACATCATTAAGATAAAACTTAAAGAAATAAGTGAAAAAAGTGATTGTTTAGTGGTTTCGACAGTGTTTGTTCCGCCAGGTGACCAACAAACATATAAATAAGTGTTTTGTCAGAATAAAGGAAGCCAGATGAATTAAGATAGCAGTAAATGGGGTTTTGATTCCCTGATGTAAAGAAAATACTCAAATACACCTGAAAAACAGATTTATATTTCACCTGTATGATCTGTCACATGTTTGGCTTTTACATTTAACTATCATATTAAACATTACTTGTTTTGTCATACTATATATTTCTATTATTCTATTAAGAATAAAAATGTGACCATCACAAAAAAACAATGAAGCAGCAAAAACACTGAGATATGTTTTATTCTCATCTGTACAAAGAATGTTGACGGAAGCATAACAAACCAGAGAAGTGTAACAGTGTGTGAGTCCCTCTAGTGGATGTTGTGGAGTATTGTGTTGTCTTTGCTCCAAAGGTTTTTGTACAGAGCTATCAGAAAAACAAAAATTATTCAGAAACACAGAGTTTAATTCATGGAGACTTCAAAGTTATTACCATATAATTGTGTTTGTTTCCATGTTATATTGTGTTTGCAGCATCATGCAGCTGTTTCCTTGTTGATGTGGATCTGCTGCTCATGTGAATCCTCCCACAGTGTTTCATTAGCAGCTGGAACCACAGTGACTCTGATAAAACAGGAATTAGCAGAATCCATCTGATATGAAGCTGTGGTTTGAATACCACTTCCCTCCTCTTTGAAGAGTAGTCAGATATCTGTGTTCAGGTTTTTGTACAGCCTCTTCTACACTTTGTATCACTGTGTTTCTACAGCACAGTAGTAGAGAGCTGTGTCTGCCAGGGTTAGCTTTGTGATGGTCAGTTCAGTGGATGTATCTGTTGTTTGGGAGCCATATCGTTTATCTGGAATATATTCACCTGTGTAGCCTTTTGCTCCTTTCTTTAGTATAAACTGAGGAGCCTGAAATTCAGAATGATGTTTGTACCAGTGAAGCTGAACATAGCTGTCATCTGTCTGATATGTACATGTGAGAGTGACAGATCGTCCTTCTCTTCCACTGACTTCATCTTGTTGAGGAGAGATTGTGTCTCCAGCTATTAGTCCTGGAAAAAGTAGAGAAAATGAAGCCATTAGACTAACATTGTCCATGAGGCTGAGTGGAGAAGACAGTGGAAAATGTCACCTGTACAGTGTTACTCTGTGGACATTCACAACTAAATCAACTGTAGAACTCTGTCAGTTCAATTTACAAGATGATCCAAACATGATTTTCATTCTATCAGAGCAAAGAAAGAAGAAAAGTAGTGAAATGCAGTCTGTATATCTGGTTAATGCAGCAGCTTCAACAAAACTTTAATCCCTGTTCTTAAACTCACCTATAATGTGAGATAGAAGCAAAAAGAGGTGAAGCAACATGTCTTTGGAGTTCTTAAAGCCAGACAGACAGCAGATGAACAATGTTCTTCCACTGCAGTAGAATGAGGAAGAAATAATGTCATTGGATGAGCTGAAGTTCAGTGGGCGGGGCCCATTACCTGTTGACATGATTGTTTGACTTCAGCTCAACCAATCAGATTCTTTTCTGCTTCCACAGCAGCTCTGTCTCTGATCTTTACTGCTTCATTTCTCTGCCTTTGTCATCAGTCCAATGACTCAACAATCAGTGCTTTAACAGTGTGTGAGTCCCTCTAGTGGATGTTGTGGAGTATTGTGTTGTCTTTGCTCCAAAGGTTTTTGTACAGAGTTTTGGTGTTTCCTGTCACTGTGGGCTGCAGAGCACAGTAGTACACAGCAGAGTCAGACGGATGAAGTTCCTGGATCTTCAGATTAACTGATTTGTCTTTGAGCTCAGCATCAAATCTGTCTTTGCTGAACTCTGGAGCATTATCTCTGGTTGATGAGTATCGTTTCAACATGTACTTTGGGTAACTATTTACTTCTAGTTTGTACCAGAACAAATAAGGATATGTATCACTGGTTTCATAAGTACAGTTGAGTGTAACTGAGCCTCCTTCAGCAGCAGTGACATCTTCTCTTGGCTGGGTCACTTTGTCTTCTCCTTTACACTCTGGGGAAGAACAGAACACGCAGAGGAAGAGATGAATCAATAAAGATGATTGATTAAAGGAGAACAATCGGCAGCTTTAAGGAGTTCTATCACATGTAGAATAGATGTCATTTTCACTGATCATTGTCACTTTGAACCATAGAAGGTGTTTTTACAAGGTAACAAATGGCAGCAGAAGTGATCTGCTCAGATTTTCTGTAGAATGAACATTAAAAGCTCAAGTGTTTGAAGAGGAAATATGTTGAGCTTTCTATCTTACCAAAGAAAAGAGCAGCAAGAATAATCCACAGCCAATGTTCCATCTGTACAACAAGGTTTAAATCAACAGGAGAAACTAGCTGATGTTCAACACTCAGTCTGACAATTGTTCTCTTCACAGCAGCAGTTCTTATTGACAGAAAGCTTGAACACAGAGCAGAAGCAGAGCACCGCCTACTTGATAATGTCGCCCTCTGGTGGAGGTAAAGAGTTAAGTTTAAAGGTGGAAAAACAGGCTTCCAGCAGCTTGTCAGTGAGGTTTTTGTAAGGCCTCAGAGTCAGCCAGAGATAAAACATATTCTGGTCATTGATAGTGTGAGTCTGGCTAAATTGTTTTTTCTCCTCGTTTTATGAGCCCTTAAAGACAAATGAAAGAATAGAAAATCATGTCATCCTTTCTCTAAGTCTGACCAATTAAACATTTTTTTCTCCTGACTTTATAACTTTAATCATCAAACATTGAGTCTCTATAACTTCGAATTTCACCAACACTGATCCAGGTTACAAAGCTTCTATATCTGTTACAGTAAATCTAAAAATAAAGAGCTCAATGTTACTGCACAGAGGTGTTTGTACAAACAGAATCCAACTGAAAAGGGTTTTATTGTCTGTCACCATTTATGCATCAGATTATAGGTCTCTATGATTTCTCTCTTTATTCAAAACCTCAAAGCGTAAAAGTTCAACTTGTAACAGAACAATAATTTTCTCCTGAAACATTCAACTTAAAATAAACTGCTGTATTTCTACCTTTCCTAAGTAAAACGAATGAACCAGCAGTCTTGTAAAATATGCGGGAAAAGTGTCACTCAAAGTGATCGTTGATGGGATCACACAGAAATTCATACAGGTGAGAATATTCATTTCTGAAGTCTCTGAGTGTACACAGGGGAAAATGATCAAAAAAATTTTAAAAATAAAAAATTATGAAAACATCAAATATTTAATGAAAACTTATTAACTGCTGGAAACTGGCTACTGTTGTGTGAGTTTATTGTACAATTACATTAGCAACCGAAATTAATAAATAAGTCTGACTGACTTTTTAGGTAGTCCTGTAAAGATGCTGTTACAATAATCAAGCATACTGAAGATGAATGCATGGACTAGTTTTTCCAGGTCGTGCTGAGACATCAGATCTTTTAACCTTGATATATTCTGAACGTGATTGTATTCTGACTTTATAATTGCCTTAATGTGTTTTTTCAAATTTAGGTTTGAGTCCATCACTGCACCTAGATTTCTGGCCTGGTTGGTAGTTTTTAGGTGTATAGATTGACGCTCTGTGGTGACCTGTAATCGTTTCTCTTTGGCTCCAAAGACAATTGCCTAAGTTTTGTTTTTGTTTAGGTGGAGAAAGTTGTGGCACATCCAGTCATTAATCTCCTCAATGCATTTACCAAGGGCCTGTACAGGGCCTCGGTCTCCTGGTGACATTGTAATACATATCTGCGTGTCATCTGCATAGCTATGGTATTTTATTTATTTATTTATTTTTTATATAGGGAATTATTCACTGAGTCTGGTCCATTTGTTTCTTTTGCACAAGTTTTTTGTTCCTACCTTAAATCACTTTTACAAAGAATTTCAACTGTGTTGTAAGAAACAAGAGGAACAGTGTGTGAGTCCCTCTAGTGGATGTTGTGGAGTATTGTGTTGTCTTTGCTCCAAAGGTTTTTGTACAGAGTTTTGTTGTTTCCTGTCACTGTGGGCCTCACAGCACAGTAGTACACAGCAGAGTCTGTCACTGCAGCAGAGGAGATCACCAGATCCATTTGTTTATCATCACTCACTTTATAAGACAGTCCAGGGACTGGAGCTGATATTTCTGTTCCTTTTCCTGAGTGAGAGATCAGGAACTGTGGTGGTTTTCCTGCATATTGTCGATACCAGAAGAAATAATCATTGGCAGTTGCTGTTTGATGGTAAGTGTAGGACAGAGTAACAGAGCTGCCTTCTAAACTGGACTCTTCATCCTTGACTGCAGTGAGTTGTTCACAGCTGACACCTAAAGGAAGAGAGAAGTCAAATACCTGAACAACAAACATAAAATGCTAAAATGAATCTTTGAAAGAATCAAACAAACCTGTTACAATGAGTAGAAACAGCAGCGTGAATACAAATGTCTGCAAAGACAGCATGTTGAATAAAGGTAATGTCTGTGGTTTGTGTGTTGAACTGTGTTGAATGTGGAAGTTTGTGTCTCTTCTATAGTTCAGTAACAGCTCAGCTCCTCCCTGAATCTCTCCTCTTTGATCTGTAGTTTCTCTTCTCTCAGTTCCTCTTCCTCCTGGTTAACCGTCTCACAGCTTCATCTTCAATCATTGTGAGATGAGGAGCTGATATTTGTTGGATTTTAAAGGATGACTCAGTTTATCTTTATTTGTCTGAAATACAATTTTAATACAAAATTGTTTTTCATCACTGAACTTTTCTAACCATGTGGAAACCACATTATATGAACTGTAACCTAAATCTTAACTTCAGAGGTATTTAAGCTTCTGATTTTTAGTGTGAACTTGTTATTTAAGGTTGAACCCTGTGGTTCTCCGTGAGAAATCCCAGCCTGAGAGGACACGACTGAAAATTTCTTGAAATAAATTCAAGATATTTAAACCAGAGTCTTTGATATTGAAAAAAAGTTTATTTAGATGTTTGAAGTCAAAAAGAGATATTCCAAATAAGCAAGAAATCATTTTTTTAGATAGTCTTCAATTATCATTATATCAGTTCAATAGTGACACAGGAAAATCTTTTTAAAATCTTTTAAATTAAAATGCACACAAGGGAATTCTTTCATAACATTTGGTCAAAATTTGGTCATCATGTAATAGTTTGACAGTTCTTATTTCATGAGATCCCACATAGGTGATGTTATAAATTCTTTTAAAACGTGGTTCTGTCACAATCGTTCTTGCTGTGGTTTGTTTTGGTTTCTGCGCCTGAGGTGGGGTGGAGCAGGTTCCAGGAGGTCCGGAGCGCAGTCTGGTCAGTGCATGCTCACACACTAGTGTTGGGAACTTTGAGTCTTTTGGCTGAATCGGATCATTTACTCTCGAACAGTAAATTGAACGAATCTTTGAACGAATCATTTTGTTCATTTTTCCAGCAGGTGGCGCTGTAGCCCTACTGTGGGCGTTGCACAAAATGGCCACGGTTCTAAACACTTAACACTGAAGGAAACATAGTTTGCTTCAGCTGAGCTGACAAAGTACAAAACACATAATGCCACAAACAATTCAAACCATGTGAAAACCTGGGAAAGCAAATACACAATAAGGTGACTTGTGTCTGTATCCTCCCTGCCATTGTTGTTTAAAGCCCGACACTGACTCAGTAGCTGTCACGTGACAAATTAACGAACGAGAATGATCCGTTCAGCCCTGCCACGTGACAGCTGGTAGAGAACAAGTGAATGTAAAACTCACATTCATTTTGACAATTAGTAACACAATTAAGTGAGAAAAAAAGTAACAATAAGTTCCCTAAAATGTTCCATAGTGCATTTATTGCGTGTTATTATCATTAGTAGTAGTAGTAGTAGTATATAATTTTATGGTATAACACAAAATCAATATGTTGATATAATTTTTAAAAGTATCTATTCACATTATTACATTATCATTTATCTATTTACACACTTCAGGCATTATATACACAACAACACTATACATATCTACAAGAACCGAAGACCACTAATTAATTATGATTTCATGACAAATTAATGAACATCACAAATCAGACATCATTCATTTCCTCCTTCGTTTCTCAGTCCACAGTAGAGCCCTGTGTGGGACTGTTTTCTTCACCCCGCTCCCGCTGAATTTCTGACCATTAATGTGTGTTACACTCCCGGCCGCAGCCGCAAAACTTTGAGAATTTATGCCCGCACAATAATAGAAATGCATTGATTCTGTGTCTTCTCCCGTCCCACAGGAGAAAACACGTCATTTTATAGGCTATTAATAAAGAGATTCACGGACAATTGAGAAACTTCTCCAAATATCACACTTGCCTTGCTTTGTCTTTGTGCTGTAAAGACCTTCTTTGAGCTTCCTTTCCACATCATTTATTGACATCCTGTCGCTAGGCTACATACCGATCTCACAGTGTTTTTAGCAGCCAGCCGCCAGCAGTTGAGTTGTGAACGAATCAAACTGTTTCCTGTGCGAGGAGCCGTAACCCGAGGAGTTGACTCGTGAACGAATCAAAACTGTTTCCTGTCCTGCTGACTGAGCTTATGCAGCTGCCGCCTGCCATGTGGGGAGAGAGGGTACTGCATGGAAATGAATTAATCATTTCTGTTTCCTGTCCTGCTGACTGAGTTTATGCAGCTGCCGCCTGTCATATGGGGAGGAAGGGTACTGCGTGAAAACGAACGAATCACTCACTGAGACTACTCGTTACTCCCGAGTCATATACAAGATTAGTTAATATCGAACGAATCGTTCGCGAACGACACATCACTACCACACACCTGTTCTTCATCTGCACTCATCAAGGCTTCCTCTTTAGTACCTGCAGGCGCAACCAGACTACCCTGCCTCCTTGCTTTGCTTACCCTGCCTCCTTCTTTCTCCAGTCACCCTTTCCGTCGTTTCCCTTTGTCTGGCTTCCGAGTCTTTGTATTCCATGCGGTCGCCACCAGTCCTCCAGCCTCACCAACCCACCCCTACGCCCCACTACAGACTCAGGATCGCTGCACCACAGCCAGCCGGAACCCCCCTCTGCTCGGACTATGTTCTTAGTGTGTACTTTGTTTATTTTGTTTTATTTTTTATCTGGTAATCATTCCTACTCGTCCTCAGCTCCACTTTCAGTCACCACTTAATCTCTCATAGTTATACTTCTCTTATAAATCCCTCCATATCTAAGGGCCGTTTTTCATCCCTGTTTCGTGGTTACTTCGCTGCTCTGTTTATTCACCTTGTCATTTTGTTTTATTAGTCTCTTGTTGTCTTAGTTCAAGTCAATGGTTTTCCAGCTTAGCCACGTTTTTTTATTTTTTATTTTTTAATCAAAGCCTTTGCAACCGGACTGTTGTTTCCTACATTTCGGACTCAATTTATCACTTAACGCCATGACATATAAGTTACCTGTTTAATGGTTTGTGTTTGTTGTATTGTCACTCGCTTTGCTATTGTTTAGTCTCGTCTTGTTCATCTAAGAGTGTACATTAAAAAGACACGGGGACTGCGCCGGAACATTACAGTGTGACACCCGCCGGAAGTAAACAGTCCAATGGCCCCAGCAGTGTTTTCTGTCCTCGTGTGGGACTCAACAGGAGGACGGTGGTGTTGTCTGAGCTGAATATCTGAGTGTGAGCAGCAACAATGTCTTCAGCTCAGCATCTGAGAGAGTTTATCAGCCAGCGACTAACTGCTGCTGCTGAAGAAATATTCACAGAGTTTGAGAAAACCATCGTCCAGTACGAGGAAGAGATCGACCGCCAGCGCAGACTGCTGGAAATCACCTGGAAACCCCGAATAAACTCCCACACAGCAGGTACGGAACACCGTGATGGGCTGCATGAACTCACACATGAATCTGACTGATGGAGGATCCTGATCAGAGCTCTACGTTACATTTATTTCAGGCTCACAGAGAAAGTTAAGGTGCAGCTGCAGCTATTTTTCAGACAGAAATAACATGAATGTGTTTAAAAGCAGAAACATTTAGAGTCAAACTCACAGTCTGTAGAAGACACAGGAGAAACCTACTGAGCTGGAAACATGGTTGTTAAACTGAAACATGAGATGTGAGCTGACAGAGGACAGGCTGCGGTGTGTCTGAATGTTTCCATCCTGAGCGACATGCAGTCTGAATTCATGTAAGACTTGGAAATCAGGATTTTAACACCGTATGAGTCAGGAATATAAATGCAACTACAGTGTAGAGAGAGTTTCATCCTGTCATTTTGTTATCTGCTCCATTTGTTAAATGAAACCACTTTTTAGCCTCTGAAAGCTTTTCAGTGTGTGCTGCTGTTCTTTTATTATGTTTGAAGTTCAAGATAATTTGATGCTGAAAAGACAAAGAATTCTTGGAAAAGACCAATAAATTAATTTTGTTTTGAAACTCGCTGAGTAATCGTGTTAAATGATCATGAACACAATATTGACCAAAACTGTGGTCATTTTTGCTATAATCAAGCAGGTCCAATAATTGTTCATGTATTCATGGAAGTTATTGTTATTTTGTAATGGTAAATTAGAATAACAAAAGATAAATTAAACCAAAAATGATATGTGTTCCACAGAGCTTCAGTTCAAACTCTGATTTAATCTGGCAAAACCTAACAACAACTGTTGAACTCTCCGCTGGTAATGTGGAAAAGAGTTAGCTTGGTGTCATGTTGACATAAAAAGTGTCTGTTCATGCTTTCTGTTTAAAACGTTCCAATGTTCGTCAGCTCCGTATTATTTTTTACATTTGACATACTTCTGAAAATTAAATTACTTTTGAAATGCATTGTGTATGTAAACATGAATTAAAATGATGTGATAATAATTGATGATGGGAAATCTATCGGACTAAGGAAAATGTCTAACACTACCTTGATGTAATGACTGCACTGAGTAAATTAATAGAAGTGAGATGTTGGGGCAGTTCACTGAATAAGAAAAGATTTAGGACTGCAACCATCAGGACAAAAGTACTGAGTGTTCTGAAAAAGCACAACATCCAAAAAACACAGGCCTTTTTAAGTAGTAAAAGAAACCCAATACTTTTCTAAACTGGTTCGTATAAATGCTGTGGGAACGGAACGAGGACCATCTAGAACATCTGAACTTTAGTTCTTTTGATTTACTTTAAATCTTTTCTGCTTTTTTCCTTCAGAAAACCAATGGCATCATCATGTCTGTAAGGAGGAGGAGAATGTCTCAGCTGACCAGCGGCTTCGTAACCAGAAAAGAAGCTCCATTCTAGATCAGGAGGAACCGGAGTCTCTGAAGATTAAAGAGGAACAGGAGGAACAGTACACCAGACAGGAGGGAGAGCAGTTTGTACAGAAGAATGAAACCGATAGCTTTTTGATTGTTCCACCTTATGAGCAAAGTGACCACAGCAAACCCGAACCAAATGTTACCCGGCTCCCCTTCCACAACTATCTTGATGATAATAGTAAGCATCAGGGGAAAACCAATCTGAAAGACTCGGGATTTACAAAAAATGCTGATCTGAAGCCAAATAATCATTCTCATGGTAACAGAAGTCCTAGTAACGATTTAAGTAAATCGTCATTCTCAGGAAGTCATTCTAATGCTAAACAGAAAGGGAAGAAACTGTACTTTTGTCACACCTGTGGCAAAATATATTTTTACTCGTCATCACTTCAAAGGCATAAAAGAACGCACACGGGTGAAAAGCTATATTCCTGCAAAACATGTGGTAAAAGATTTAGTCAAAATGCCACTTTGACTGTTCACATGAGAACTCATACAGGGGAGAAACCATATTCATGTAAAACGTGTGGCAAATGTTTCAGTCGAAATGGTACTTTGCAGAGCCACATGAAAGTTCACCTCAACGAAAAGCCATATTGTTGTAACGTGGAAAAGGTTTCAGTCAAAGAGGTAATTTATCAGTCCACATGAGAATTCACACTGGAGAAACCATGCTGTTGCAAAACGTGGAAATGTTTCAGTCAAAACCATGTTCTGTCAGGCCACATGAGAATTCATACAGATGAGACACCATATTCTTGCAAAATCTGCGGGAAAATATTCGGGCTAAATTGTTATATGTTGCGCCACAAGAGAACCCAAAAAAATACATTTTGAGTTAAAAGAATATGTTTGAGGCTAAGCTGTCCTCTCTGTGACCTCAAATATGGTTTTAGCCTGTGACCACATCAAAACAGTTCCTAAAAACTAGCCATACTTGTTATAATCACCATGTGTTCTTATCAAACTGCATATATGAAACGAACTTGAATTAACAGGCGTGAAAGACAAAAAATCAGGTTACACCTAAACAGTGACATTTTAATTCTGTTCTATGTTGTCAGTAATAAATTCTGATAGTATAACTTCATGATTTTTCTAACAAAGTTATTATAATGATGGTGAATCAGCCAGTGTAAGGCAGTTATGTTAGTGTGTACAGCCTGTTCTCTTTAGTCTTGGGATAACTTCAAAGGTCATCAAAATATAGCAATTTGCATACAACGTTACTTTAAAGTAACACCAAAAAACACTTGTAAATGCAACAATGTTGTAAGTCCGGCTATACGATTGGTTGGAAGGAGTTGGATTTACAACATTCTGGAGAATTTCATGAAATTACTTTTGTTGTTAACTGGCAATGTCAAAAAATCTAAGTTTTCATGATTCATAACAACGACAAAGTGAATACAGTGATTATCACCAAGTGTGTGCAGCGAGAATATATACTTTACACATATGTCAGGCAATGGCTTTTTAAAGCAAATTGAACCTTTTTAAAGTGTAGCGGTTTTAAATGGCTGTGGTGGTGTGTAACATTGTTATTTGGTTAATGACCTTTTCAAGCTGCAGTCTTACATTTCTTTTTTAAATTTTTTTATCTCTGCCAGGGTCTGTTTCTGATCTTATGGAGTTAATGTGGATCTGCTGCTCATGTGAATCCTCCCACAGTGTTTCATTAGCAGCTGGAACCACAGTGACTCTGATAAAACAGGAATTAGCAGAATCCATCTGATATGAAGCTGTGGTTTGAATACCACTTCCCTCCTCTTTGAAGAGTAGTCAGATATCTGTGTTCAGGTTTTTGTACAGCCTCTTCTACACTTTGTATCACTGTGTTTCTACAGCACAGTAGTAGAGAGCTGTGTCTGCCAGGGTTAGCTTTGTGATGGTCAGTTCAGTGGATGTATCTGTTGTTTGGGAGCCATATCGTTTATCTGGAATATATTCAGCTGTGGAGCCTTTTGCTCCTTTCAAGAGTATAAACTGAGGAGCCTGAAGGTCAGAATGATGTTTGTACCAGTGAAGCCAAACACCACTGTAACTTGTCTGATATGTACATGTGAGAGTGACAGATCGTCCTTCTCTTCCACTGACTTCATCTTGTTGAGGAGAGATTGTGTCTCCAGCTATTAGTCCTGGAAAAAGTAGAGAAAATGAAGCCATTAGACTAACATTGTCCATGAGGCTGAGAGGAGAAGACGGTGGAAAATTTCACCTGTACAGTGTTACTCTGTGGACATTCACAACTAAATCAACTGTAGAACTCTGTCAGTTCAATTTACAAGATGATCCAAACATGATTTTCATTCTATCAGAGCAAAGAAAGAAGAAAAGTAGTGAAATGCAGTCTGTATATCTGGTTAATGCAGCAGCTTCAACAAAACTTTAATCCCTGTTCTTAAACTCACCTATAATGTGAGATAGAAGCAAAAAGAGGTGAAGCAACATGTCTTTGGAGTTCTTAAAGCCAGACAGACAGCAGATGAACAATGTTCTTCCACTGCAGTAGAATGAGGAAGAAATAATGTCATTGGATGAGCTGAAGTTCAGTGGGCGGGGCCCATTACCTGTTGACATGATTGTTTGACTTCAGCTCAACCAATCAGGTTCTTTTCTGCTTCCACAGCAGCTCTGTCTCTGTCTCTGATCTTTACTGCTTCATTTCTCTGTTGTCTTTGTCATCAGTCCAATGACTCAACAATCAGTGCTTTAACAGTGTGTGAGTCCCTCTAGTGGATGTTGTGGAGTATTGTGTTGTCTTTGCTCCAAAGGTTTTTGTACAGAGTTTTGGTGTTTCCTGTCACTGTGGGCCTCACAGCACAGTAGTACACAGCAGAGTCTGTCACTGCAGCAGAGGAGATCACCAGATCCATTTGTTTTTTATCATCACTCACTTTAAAAGACAGTCCAGGTGCTTCATTCTTTAATTTCATTCCTGTTCCTAAATGAGAGATCAGGAACTCTGGTGGTTTTCCTGGATATTGTCGATACCAGTAAAACTGATCACTGCCAGTTGCTGTTTGATGGTAAGTGTAGGACAGAGTAACAGAGCTGCCTTCTAAACTGGACTCTTCATCCTTGACTGCAGAGAGTTCTTCACAGCTGACACCTAAAGGAAGAGAGAAGTCAAATAACTGAACAACAAACATAAAATGCTGAAATGAATCTTTGAAAGAATCAAACAAACCTGTTACAATGAGTAGAAAAAGCAGAGTGAATACAAATGTCTGCAAAGACAGCATGTTGGATAAAGGTAATGTCTGTGGTTCGTGTGTTGAACTGTGTTGAATGTGGAAGTTTGTGTCTCTTCTATAGTTCAGTAACAGCTCAGCTCCTCCCTGAATCTCTCCTCTTTGATCTGTAGTTTCTCTTCTCTCAGTTCCTCTTCCTCCTGGTGCATCACTGTGAGGAAACCATACGCTATATATTTGTGACCGGAGGAGGTGTTATTTGTCATTGTTTTATAACGGGATTTTATAGGATGGAGCACATTTTCATCACTGCAGTGTTTTATCCTTCTAAAAGAAACAAAAACAAAAATCAGCATCAGATATTCTTCAGATTATATCAGAAGCCATGTCAACATGAACAAAGGATTAAACCAGATATAATTTCACCTGATTTATGTAATTGAAGGAGGAAATAAAAGATTCTTTGTTCGTTTAAAGTGTCAAAGCATGGACAGGCAGTCTGAGCAGACTTACTGGGAGCTGGAGAAAGTTGTCCAATATGTCTCTGTTTTTGACTCATATCCTTGTAGAGCAAGCATCTCCCATGGATGGAATATACACATGATTCACTAATCAGAACAATTACAGGACGGTGACCTTTTGAGTGGGCATTAGGATACCAAACACCACATGATTTAGGGTTCTCTTCAATGTAGAACCTCTTAAATCATTGCCATGAGGTCTTGAGGAGACCAGCACAATTCTTCGGTCTTCTGAAAGTTAATACTTTAAAAATTCCTTCTTAACTGGACTGGAGTGTGGAACAAGGTTATCCAATCAGAAGAGGGGAGATAACAGACAATCCCAGCATGGTTTTCACATGCAGAACTTTGAAAAACAATTAAATGCTTTACTTACAAAATTATTAGTATTTAAAAAGCAAACAACAGGTGACAAGCAGCGATCTTGTAAAATATGCGGAAAAAGTTTTACTCAAAGTGATCGTTGTTGGGACCACAAAGAAATTCATACAGCTGAGAATATTCATTTTTTGAAGTGTACACATGAAATTCATCACAAAAAATAAAAATTATGGAAACATTCAAAACTGAATGAAAACTTAAAGCACTGATGGTAACGGATTCAGCTATTGTGTGCATTTATTGTATGTTGCTCAATTTGATGGCTGTGTGATCTGAAAGGTGGAGTTTATGCTTTACTCAATATTTAATGTTCAGATGATTTTTGTTTATAACAGTTTATGATGAGGAGCTTCATCGTCTTAAATGTTCTGTAATTAATGCCGGAGTAACAGTATAGATAGTAACTTATTACGATCTACATTGGTTATTTCTATTTGTTACAAAACACACATCTGGTTTTTTTCTCATACCCGTTTTTTCTACTTGATTAAAAAATTACAATAACCAATTTTTTTGTAGTTTACTGAGAATCTAGGCTTCATCATCACAAAGAGTTTAGTGATGCAGCAAATGTATATAATGGTTTATTCTCACTTTTACAAAGAATTTCGACTGTGTTGTAAGGAACAAGAGAACCAGTGCGTGAGTCCGTCTTGTTGATGTTGTGGAGTATTGTGTTGTCTTTGCTCCAAAGGTTTTTGTACAGAGTTTTGGTGTTTCCTGTCACTGTGGGCTGCAGAGCACAGTAGTACACAGCAGAGTCAGACGGATGAAGCTTCTGGATCTTCAGATTAACTGATTTGTCTTTGAGCTCAGCATCAAATCTGTCTTTGTTGAACTCTGGAGCATTATCTCCTGTTGATGAGAATCTGTTCAACATGTACTTTGGGTAACTATTTACTTCTTGTTTGTACCAGAACAAATAAGGATATGTATCACTGGTTTCATAAGTACAGTTGAGTGTAACTGAGCCTCCTTCAGCAGCGGTGACATCTTCTCTTGGCTGGATAACTTTGTCTTCTCCTTTACACTCTGGGGAAGAACAGAACATGCAGAGGAAGAGATTAATCAATAAAGATGATTGATTAAAGGAAAACAATCAGCAGCTTTAAAGAGTTCTATCACATGTAGAATAGATGTCATTTTCACTGATCATTGTCACTTTGAACCATAGAAGGTGTTTTTACAAGGTAACAAATGGCAGCATAAATGATCTGCTCTGATTTTCTGTAGAATGAACATTAAAAGCTCTTCATGTGCAGCTCAGTAATGTGTTCAAGTGTTTGAAGAGGAAATATGTTGAGCTTTCTATCTTACCAAAGAAAAGAGCAGCAAGAATAATCCACAGCCAATGTTCCATCTGTACAACAAGGTTTAAATCAACAGGAGAAATGAGCTGATGTTCAACACTCAGTCTGACAATTGTTCTCTTCACAGCAGCAGTTCTTATTGACAGAAAGCTTGAACACAGAGCAGAAGCAGAGCACCGCCTACTTGACAATGTCGCCCTCTGGTGGAGGTAAAGAGTTGAGTTAAAAGGTGGAAAAACAGGCTTCCAGCAGCTTGTCAGTGAGGTTTTTGGAAGGCCTCAGAGTCGGCCAGAGATAAAACATATTGTGGTCATTGGTATTGTGAGTCTGGCTAAATTGTTTTTTCTCCTCGTTTTATGAGCCCTTAAAGACAAATGAAAGAATAGAAAATCATGTCATCCTTTCTCTAAGTCTGACCAAATAAACATTTTTTTCTCCTGACTTTATAACTTTAATCATAAAACATTGAGTCTCTATAATTTCTAATTTCACCAACACTGATCCAGGTTAAAAAACTTCTATATCTGTTACAGGAAATCTTCAAATAAAGAGCTCCATGTTTCTGCAGAGAGGTGTTTGTACAAATAAAATCCAACTGAGAAGGATTTTATTGTCTGTCACCATTTATGCATCAGATTATAGGTCTCTATGATTTCTCTCTTTATTCAACACCTCAAAACGTAAAAGTTCAACATATAATAGAACAATACTTTTCTCCTGAAACCTTCAACTTAAAATAAACTGCTGTATTTCTACCTTTCCTAAATAAAACGGATGAACTAGCAGTCTTGTAAAATATGCGGGAAAAGTGTTGCTCAAAGTAATCGTTGTTGGGACCACACAGAAATTCATACAGATGAGAATATTCATTTCTGAAGTTTCTGCGTGTACACAGGGGAAAATTATAAAAAAATAAAAAAACGAAAAATAAAAAATTAAGAAAACATCAAATATTTAATGAAAACTTAATAACTGCTGGAAACTGGCTACTCTTGTGTGAGTTTATTGTACATTTACATTAGCAACCATAATTATGCATAGTTACAGTTGCTGACATCGGAATGGACAGAAGCCGTTAGTGGGAGGGGCTTAGCGAAGGGTCAGCTCGAAATTGGATGAAACTGGAAACACTTATTCCATTATTCATTTGAGCATAAAATCGAAAACTGAAAAAACTAGTCATCCGGCCTTGTTTCTATGTGGAACATAGAAGCTGAATGCAGCTTCTCCATGTCTGGTTCTGACTGGGAACTGATAAAAACCAGATCCAGATGACCTGAGGGGTCTGGAAGGTTCATACTGGGTCAGGAGGTCACTGATGTATTTTGGTCCTGGACCATTCAAAGCTTTATAGACCAGCATCAGAACTTTAAGGTCTATCCTCTGATGGACAGGCAGCCAGTGTAAAGACCTCAGAGCTGGACTGATGTGGTCCACTATTTTGGTCTTAGTGAGGACTCGAGCAGCTGAGTTCTGAATGAACTGCAGTTGTCTGACTGACTTTTTAGGGAGTCCTGTAAAGATGCTGTTACTTAAATCAAACCTACTAAAGATGAATGCATGGACTAGTTTTTCCAGGTCCTGCTGAGACATCAGATCTTTTAACTGATATATTCTGAACGTGATTGTAGGCTGACTTTATAATTGCCTTAATGTGTTTGTCCAAATTTAGGTCTGAGTCCATCACTACAGCTAGATTTCTGGCCTGGTTGGTAGTTTTTAGGTGTATAGATTGAAGCTCTGTGGTGACCTGTAATCGTTTCTCTTTGGCTCCAAAGACAATTACCTCAGTTTTGTTTTTGTTTAGCTGGAGAAAGTTGTGGCACATCCAGTCATTAATCTCCTCAATGCATTTACCAAGGGCCTGTACAGGGCCTCGGTCTCCTGGTGACATTGTAATATATATCTGCGTGTCATCTGCATAGCTATGGTAGTTTATTTATTTATTTTTAATTATTATTTATTTATTATTATTATTTATTCACTGAGTCTGGTCCATTTTTTTTTACTTTTGCACAAGTTTCTTGTGCTTACCTTAAATCACTTTTACAAAAAATTTCAACTGTCTTGTAACAAACAAGAGGAACAGTGTGTGAGTCCCTCTAGTGGATGTTGTGGAGTATTGTGTTGTCTTTGCTCCAAAGGTTTTTGTACAGAGTTTTGGTGTTTCCTGTCACTGTGGGCTGCAGAGCACAGTAGTACACAGCAGAGTCTGTCACTGCAGCAGAGGAGATCACCAGATCAAACTCCTTTTTGTCTTTCTTATGTTTTAAAGAAAACTTTTCTCCTTTTTCATCTGAAAATCCTCTGATGACAAGCTGTGGAGATGAACCAGAATTCTGTTGGTACCAAAAGAGATAATTTACAGAGCCTGAATAGTTGCAGGAGAGAGTCACATCAGCTCCTTCCAAACCCATCAGTACATCTTTAAATGGTGTCAGTAAATCCTCAGAGGATCCTGAAAACAACAAAGACAGATTTCAGAATGATGTTTTGACTTAAATTCTTTCTCTTTAATCTCAGTTTAGTTTTATAAAAAGTGAATCCAAACATCAACTAAATGTTTTTCAGGTCTATCCTCCATTTTAAAATCTGGCTCCATCTTCTGTTGACTTACCTGTCTGAAAGGAGACGATCATCATCCAAAGGAAGAGCAGAAACATTATTTTCACTTGTACTGAGTGAACAGCAGAGAGAACACAGCAGCTCCTCAGTTACAACATGAAGCCTTTCATATTCAGCTGTGTAGCTCCTCCTCCTGCTGTGTTCTGTTTCCATTCAGGCTGATGGAAGCTTTAGAAAAGACTCTGATGCTGCACTCATCTTCATCAGCATCTTCATCATCATCATCATCATCAGTATCATCATCATCTATGTCAGCTTAAAGGAGGAATCTTTAGAAAATCCATCTGGAGAAAAACAATTTTGTGACAAATCAATAAAATCAGATGATCATAGATATCACACAGAGATTGAAAGTGAAGAGACTCAGTGTTCCCACTTCTGATGGACAGTGAATGCAGCATGAGTCCCATCAGAACTTGTTTTTGTGAGTTCTTCAGATTAACTTTGTTAACATGGTTTTCTGCAGGTACCAAGCATGAAATTAATGTACAAGCACAACATGTTTTTGGGCTGAAAGTAACTAGTGTGGAGGTTAATCTGAACCCTTCGTCTAATTAAACTACCAATGCTGTTCTTCACTCTTGAACTGACACGTCTGAATGTTGAGACAGAATAAAACTTTTCATTAGTTTTTACTTTGGGTGGAAGATGAGTGGACTTTGCTTTAAAGGTAAATCTGGAACATTTCCTCCACAGTATGCAGTGGACAGCAGTGATGATGGAGTTTCTGTGAAACCTGATGATGAACTCTGATACTGCTGGATTTAGCTGGAAGTTTTCCTTCAGAAAAACAAAAATTATTCAGAAACACAGAGTTTATTTCATGGAGACTTCAAAGTTATTACCATATAATTGTGTTTGTTTCCATGTTATATTGTGTTTGCAGCATCATGCAGCTGTTTCCTTGTTGATGTGGATCTGCTGCTCATGTGAATCCTCCCACAGTGTTTCATTAGCAGCTGGAACCACAGTGACTCTGATAAAACAGGAATTAGCAGAATCCATCTGATATGAAGCTGTGGTTTGAATACCACTTCCCTCCTCTTTGAAGAGTATTCAGATATCTGTGTTCAGGTTTTTGTACAGCCTCTTCTACACTTTGTATCACTGTGTTTCTACAGCACAGTAGTAGAGAGCTGTGTCTGCCAGGGTTAGCTTTGTGATGGTCAGTTCAGTGGATGTATCTGTTGTTTGGGAGCCATATCGTTTATCTGGAATATATTCAGCTGTGGAGCCTTTTGCTCCTTTCCAGAGTATAAACTGAGGAGCCTGAAGGTCAGAATGGTGTTTGTACCAGTAAAGCCAAACATCACTGTAACTTGTCTGATATGTACATGTGAGAGTGACAGATCGTCCTTCTCTTCCACTGACTTCATCTTGTTGAGGAGAGATTGTGTCTCCAGCTATTAGTCCTGAAAAAAGTAGAGAAAATGAAGCCATTAGACTAACATTGTCCATGAGGCTGAGAGGAGAAGACAGTGGAAAATGTCACCTGTACAGTGTTACTCTGTGGACATTCACAACTAAATCAACTGTAGAACTCTGTCAGTTCAATTTACAAGATGATCCAAACATGATTTTCATTCTATCAGAGCAAAGACAGAAGAAAAGTAGTGAAATGCAATCTGTATATCTGGTTAATGCAGCAGCTTCAACAAAACTTTAATCCCTGTTCTTAAACTCACCTATAATGTGAGATAGAAGCAAAAAGAGGTGAAGCAACATGTCTTTGGAGTTCTTAAAGCCAGACAGACAGCAGATGAACAATGTTCTTCCACTGCAGTAGAATGAGGAAGAAATAATGTCATTGGATGAGCTGAAGTTCAGTGGGCGGGGCCCATTACCTGTTGACATGATTGTTTGACTTCAGCTCAACCAATCAGATTCTTTTCTGCTTCCACAGCAGCTCTGTTTCTGTCTCTGATCTTTACTGCTTCATTTCTCTGTTGTCTTTGTCATCAGTCCAATGACTCAACAATGGGTGCTTTAACAGTGTGTGAGTCCCTCTTGTGGATGTTGTGGAGTATTGTGTTGTCTTTGCTCCAAAGGTTTTTTTACAGAGTTTTGGTGTTTCCTGTCACTGTGGGCCTCACAGCACAGTAGTACACAGCAGAGTCTGTTACTGCAGCAGAGGAGATCACCAGATCCATTTGTTTTTTATCATCACTCAGTTTATAAGACAGTCCAGGGACTGGAGCTGATATTTCTGTTCCTGTTCCTGAGTGAGAAATCAGGAACTCTGGTGGTTTTTCTGGATATTGTCGATACCAGAAGAAATAGTTACTAGTTGACAGTTTGGGATAACTATAGGACAGAGTAAGAGAGCTGCCTTCTAAACTGGACTCTTCATCCTTGACTGCAGTGAGTTCTTCACAGCTGACACCTAAAAGAAGAGAGAAGTGTTTTATATTTCATCATAAATCTCTTTAGAAATTAATAATATTTACAAAACTTTGAAATGAAAATTCATTGATGATGTAGAATGTAACGTACCTGTTAGAATCCTGATAATCAGTATAGAAAGAACAGAATAGTCCATGTTGAATAAAGATAATGTTTGTGTGTTGAACTGTGTTGAATGTGGAAGTTTGTGTCTCTTCTATAGTTCAGTAACAGCTCAGCTCCTCCCTGAATCTCTCCTCTTTGATCTGTAGTCTCTCTTCTCTCAGTTCCTCTTCCTCCTGGTTTGTTAGCTCCATATTTAATAATGTTGAGGTAATGAGATTACATCCTGAATGTTTTATAACAGGAGTTTCAGGCAGGAATTCACGATTTACAGAGTTATAACCTCAAGGACTAATTCTGGCTTCATAACTGTTCTTTTAAACCAGCTGGTTATGAAATGTCAACATGTGATATGTCTCAGATTATATGGACAGTATATATTAATCTTTTCATAGAAAGAAACAAACAATAAGTTCTTGCGAAACATTTGGAAAAAGTTTCACCTAAAAAGTTCTAATTTAGTAATTTTGCAAAATATGTGGGAAAAGATTTTATTAAGATGACGGAACTTCAGCAACACATTTAACATTTATTCATGGAACATTTCATTGTTTTATGATCTTATTTTGGCTTTTGGCCTTCATCAGGGTCATTATAAAACTCACATCCAGTTCAGAACAACAAACAGCATTCATATATGGCATCCTGTGATGGATGGAAACCTCTTCATGTTGTACGCCTGGAGCTCCTCTGTTCAGTGATTTGTTTTTTAAGAGAATTTGATGCTTCACTTATATTTCTATTTAGCCAAGTGGACACTGCATCGAGTATGTTGATGATGCTTCAACTGTTGATTACAATTTTTGGCATTCATTTTGATCAAGTTAATTGTGAGTTTACTGACTCAGATAAGCTCTACCAACTCTAACCCCCCATGTTTCTGCCTTTCTACCACAAAATGACGAGCATGTCATTTTTTCGAGGTGGATGGTGTGAAATCTTCCAGCAGGCAGCATTGTATTCCAGTTTGTAGGATCTTTATTAAATGAAGAGGATAGAAAGTTATTGTCTATTGTTATCAACATGTAAAAGCAGGAATTTATTTATTCAGAGTTTATCTTAATGCTTTTAATTTGCCATTTAAAGATCATGGAACTCTGATATAATAGAGATTTGTTATTTTTAGAATAAAACCACATCATTAAGATAAAACTTACAGAAATAAGTGAAAAAAGTTATTGTTTAGTGGTTTCGACGGTGTTTGTTCCTCCAGGTGACCAACAAACATATAAATAAGTGGTTTTTTTTAGAATAAAGGAGGCCAGATGAATTAAGATAGCAGTAAATGGGGTATTGATTCCCTGATGTAAAGAAAATACTCAAATACACCTGAAAAACAGATTTATATTTCACCTTTAGGATCTGTCACATGTTTGGCTTTTACATTTAACTATCATATTAAACATTATTTGTTTTGTCATACTTTGTATTTCTATTATTCTATTCAGAATAAAGATGTGACCATCACAAAAACAATGAAGCAGCAAAAACACTGAGATATGTTTTGTTCTCATCTGTACAAAGAATGTTGACAGAAGCATAACAAACCAGAGAAGTGTAACAGTGTGTGAGACCCTCTAGTGGATGTTGTGGAGTATTGTGGTGTCTTTGCTCCAAAGGTTTTTGTACAGAGTTTTGGTGTTTCCTGTCACTGTGGGCCTCACAGCACAGTAGTACACAGCAGAGTCAGACGGATGAAGCTCCCGGATCTTCAGAGGCACTGATTTGTCTTTGAGCTCAGCATCAAATCTGTCTTTGCTGAACTCTGGAGCATTATCTCCTGTTCCTGTGGTGGAATATAGTTTCAACATGTACTTTGGGTAACTATTTACTACTTGTTTGTACCAGAACAAATAAGCATTCGTGTAAGCACTGGTTTCATAAGAACAGTTGAGTGTAACTGAGCCTCCTTCAGCAGCAGTGACATCTTCTCTTGGCTGGGTCACTTTGTCTTCTCCTTTACACTCTGGGGAAGAACAGAACATGCAGAAGAAGAGATGAATCAATAAAGATGATTGATTAAAGGAGAACAGTCGGCAGCTTTAAAGAGTTCTATCACATGTAGAATAGATCATTTTCACTGATCATTGTCACTTTGAACCATAGAAGGTGTTTTTACAAGGTAACAAATAGCAGCAGAAATGATCTGCTCTGATTTTCTGTAGAATGAACATTAAAAGCTTTTCATGTGCAGCTCAGTGATGTGCCCAAGTGTTTGAAGAGGAAATATTTTGAGCTTTCTATCTTACCAAAGAAAAGAGCAGCAAGAATGATCCACAGCCAATGTTCCATCTGTACAACAAGGTTTAAATCAACAGGAAAAACTAGCTGATGCTCAACATTCAGTCTGACAATTGTTCTCTTCACAGCAGCAGTTCTTATTGACAGAAAACTTGAACACAGAGCAGAAGCAGAGCACCGCCTACTTGATAACGTCGCCCTCTGGTGGAGGTAAAAAGTTGAGTTTAAAGGTGGAAAAACAGGCTTCCAGCAGCTTGTCAGTGAGGTTTTTGGAAGGCCTCAGAGTCAGCCAGAGATAAAACATATTCTGGTCATTGATATTGTGAGTCTGGCTAAATTGTTTTTTCCTCTTCGTTTTATGAGCCCTTAAAGACAAATGAAACAATAGAAAATCATGTCATCCTTTCTCTAAGTCTGACCAAATAAACATTTTTTTCTCCTGACTTTATAACTTTAATCATCAAACATTAAGACTCTATAACTTCTAATTTCACCAACACTACAACACAGGATCTGTATTAAAGGAAGAGGACAGAAAGTTATTGTCTATTGTTATCAACATGTAAAACAGGAAGTTTTTGATAAAGAGTTTATCTTAATGTTTTTAATTTTTAATTTAAAAATCATGGAACTCTGAAATAGTAGAGATTTATTATTTTTAGAATAAAACCACATCATTAAGATAAAACCTAAAGAAATAAGTGAAAAAAGTTAATGTTTAGTTTCGACAGTGTTTGTTCCTCCAGGTGACCAACAAACATATAAATAAGTGTTTTTTGAGAATAAAGGAGGTCAGATTAATTAAGATAGCAGTAAATGGGGTTTTGATTTTCTGATGTAAAGAAAATACTCAAATACACCTGAAAAACAGATTTATATTTCACCTGTATGATCTGTCACATGTTTGGCTTTTACATTTAACTATCATATTAAACATTATTTGTTTAGTCATACTATATATATCTATTATTCTATTAAGAATAAAAATGTGACCAAAAACAATGAAACAGCAAAAATACTGAGATATGTTTTATTCTCATCTGTACAAAGAATGTTGACAGAAGCATAACAGTGTATCAGCGTGTGAGTCCCTCTAGTGGATGTTGTGGAGTATTGTGTTGTCTTTGCTCCAAAGGTTTTTGTACAGAGTTTTGGTGTTTCCTGTAACTGTGGGCCTCACAGCACAGTAGTACACAGCAGAGTCTGTTACTGCAGCAGAGGAGATCACCAGATCCATCAGAGTTTCCTCTTTTGTAACTCTAACAGAATGTCCAGCAGCTGAATCCTTTAATATTTCTCCAGATTCCAGATGAGAGATGAGGAACTTCGGTTGTTTTCCTGGATATTGTTTATACCAGAAGAAATTGTCATCACCTTTGGTATATTTGCAGGACAGAGTTACGGTGCTTCCTTCTGAACTGGATTTTTCTTTATCGACTGCAGTGGGTTTCTGACAGCTGACCCCTAAGGAAAAAGATAACTGTTATATCATGTTATAAATGTTTCAACAGATAATTTTTTGCCATTAGACGCTTTGCTTTAATTTTCCTTGATAGTTTACTATACCTGTGAGAATGAGAAGAAATAGAGAAGAACAATAAGAGGACGTTTGCATGTTGAATAAAGGTAATGTCTGTGGTTTGTGTGTTGAACTGTGTTGAATGTGGAAGTTTGTGTCTCTTCTATAGTTCAGTAACAGCTCAGCTCCTCCCTGAATCTCTTCTCTTTGATCTGTAGTTTCTCTTCTCTCAGTTCCTCTTCTTCCTGCTGCATCACTGTGAGGAACCCATACGCTATATCTTTGTGACCTGAGGAGTTGATATTTGTCATTGTTTTATAACAGGAGTTTATAGGATGGAGCACATTTTCATCACTGCAGTGTTTTATCCTTCTAAAAGAAACAAAAACAAAAATCAGCATCAGATATTCTTCAGATTATATCGGAAGTCACGTCAACATGAACAAAGAATTAAACAAGATATAATTTCACCTGATTTATGTAATATCAGGAGGAAATAAAATATTTTCCATTTCTTTAAAATATCAAGGCATCAACAGGCAGTCTGAGCAGGCTTACTGGGAGCTGGAGAAAGTTGTCCAATATGTCTCTGTTTTTGACTCATATCCTTGTAGAGCAAGCATCTCCCATGGATGGAATATACACATGATTCACTAATCAGAACAATTACAGGACGGTGACCTTTTGAGTGGGCATTAGGATACCAAACACCACATGATTTAGGGTTCCCTTCAATGTAGAACCTCTTAAATCATTGCCATGAGGTCTTGAGGAGACCAGCACAACTCTTCGGTCTTCTGAAAGTTAATACTTTAAAAATTCCTTCTTAACTGGACTGGAGTGTGGAATAAGGTTATCCAATCAGAGGAGGGGAGATAACAGATAATCCCAGCATAGTTTTCACATGCAGAACTTTGAAAAACAATTAAATGCTTTACTTACAAAATTATTAGTATTTAAAAAGCAAACAACAGGTGACAAGCAGCGGTCTTGTAAAATATGCGGGAAAAGTTTTACTCAAAGTGATCGTTGTTGGGACCACACAGAAATTCATACAGCTGAGAATATTCATTTTTTGAAGTGTACACATGAAATTCATCACAAAAAATAAAAATGATGGAATCATTCAAAACTGAATGAAAACTTAAAGCACTGATGGTAACGGATTCAGCTATTGTGTGCATTTATTGTATGTTGCTCAATTTGATGGCTCTGTGATCTGAAAGGTGGAGTTTATGCTTTACTCAATATTTAATGTTCAGATGATTTTTGTTTATAACAGTTTATGATTAGGGCTTCATCATCTTAAACGTTCTGTAATTAATGCCGGAGTAACAGTATAGATAGTAACTTATTACCATCTACATTGGTTGTTTCTATTTGTTACAAAACACACATCTGGTTTTTTTTCTCATACCCGTTTTTTCTACTTGATTAAAAAATTACAATAACCAATTTTTTTGTAGTTTACTGAGAATCTAGGCTTCATCATCACAAAGAGTTTAGTGATGCAGCAAATGTATATAATGGTTTATTCTAACTTTTACAAAGAATTTCGACTGTGTTGTAAGGAACAAGAGGAACAGTGTGTGAGTCCCTCTTGTGGATGTTGTGGAGTATTGTGTTGTCTTTGCTCCAAAGGTTTTTGTACAGAGTTTTGGTGTTTCCTGTCACTGTGGGCTGCAGAGCACAGTAGTACACAGCAGAGTCAGACGGATGAAGCTTCTGGATCTTCAGATTAACTGATTTGTCTTTGAGCTCAGCATCAAATCTGTCTTTGTTGAACTCTGGAGCATTATCGCTTATTGTTGATGAGTATCGTTTCAACATGTACTTTGGGTGACTATTTACTTCTTGTTTGTACCAGAACAATGTGGGAGTATAACTGGTCTCATAAGTACAGTTGAGTGTAACTGAGCCTCCTTCAGCAGCAGTGACATCTTCTCTTGGCTGGGTCACTTTGTCTTCTCCTTTACACTCTGGGGAAGAACAGAAAACGCAGAGGAAGTGATGAATCAATAAAGCTGATTGATTAAATGAGAACAATCGGCAGCTTTAAAGAGTTCTATCACATGTAGAATAGATGTAATTTTCACTGATCATTGTCACTTTGAACCATAGAAGGTGTTTTTACAAGGTAACAAATGGCAGCAGAAGTGATCTGCTCTAATTTTCTGTAGAATGAACATTAAAAGCTCTTCATGTGCAGCTCAGTCACGTGTCCAAGTGTTTGAAGAGGAAACATGTTGAGCTTTCTATCTTACCAAAAAAAAGAGCAGCAAGAATAATCCACAGCCAATGTTCCATCTGTACAACAAGGTTTAAATCAACAGGAAAAACGAGCTGATGTTCAACATTCAGTCTGACAATTGTTCTCTTCACAGCAGCAGTTCTTATTGACAGAAAGCTTGAACACAGAGCAGAAGCAGAGCACCGCCTACTTGATAACGTTGCCCTCTGGTGGAGGTAAAGAGTTGAGTTTAAATGTGGATAAAAAGCTTCAAGTTGCTTGTCAGTGAGGTTGTTGGAAGGCCTGAGAGTGAGTTGGAGAAAAAATATTCTGATGTTGGTCAGCACTGCTCACTGGTCTATACAGGCATTATAGTGAATTATTCAATGAGTTCATTTCTTCTTCAGCACAAGTTTCTTCTGTTTACCTTGAATCACTTTTACAAAGACTGTTGACAGAAGCATAACAAACAAGAGGAACAATGCGTGAGTCCCTCTAGTGAATGTTGTGGAGTATTGTGTTGTCTTTGCTCCAAAGGTTTTTGTACAGAGTTTTGGTGTTTCCTGTCACTGTGGGCCGCAGAGCACAGTAGTACACAGCAGAGTCAGACGGATGAAGCTCCCGGATCTTCAGATTAACTGATTTGTCTTTGAGCTCAGCATCAAATCGGTCTTTGCTGAACTCTGGAGCATTATCCCCGGTTGATGAGAATCTGTTCAACATGTACTTTGGGTAACTATTTACTTCTTGTTTGTACCAGAACAAATAAGGATATGTATCACTGGTTTCATAAGTACAGTTGAGTGTAACTGAGCCTCCTTCATCAGCAATGACATCTTCTCTTGGCTGGATCACTTTGTCTTCTCCTTTACACTCTGGGGAAGAACAGAACATGCAGAGGAAGAGATTAATCAATAAAGATGATTGATTAAAGGAAAACAATCGGCAGCTTTAAAGAGTTCTATAACATGTAGAATAGATGTAATTTTCACTGATCATTGTCACTTTGAACCATAGAAGGTGTTTTTACAAGGTAACAAATGGCAGCAGAAATTATCTGCTCTGATTTTCTGTAGAATGAACATTAAAAACTCTTCATGTGCAGCTCAGTAATGTGTTCAAGTGTTTGAAGAGGAAACATGTTGAGCTTTCTATCTTACCAAAGAAAAGAGCAGCAAAAATAATCCACCGCCAATGTTCCATCTGTACAACAAGGTTTAAATCAACAGGAGAAACTAGCTGATGTTCAACATTCAGTCTGACAATTGTTCTCTTCACAGCAGCAGTTCTTATTGACAGAAAGCTTGAACACAGAGCAGAAGCAGAGCACCGCCTACTTGACAATGTCGCCCTCTGGTGGAGGTAAAGAGTTGAGTTAAAAGTTGGAAAAACAGGCTTCCAGCAGCTTGTCAGTGAGGTTTTTGGAAGGCCTCAGAGTCAGCCAGAGATAAAACATATTGTGGTCATTGGTATTGTGAGTCTGGCTAAATTGTTTTTTCTCCTCGTTTTATGAGCCCTTAAAGACAAATGAAAGAATAGAAAATCATGTCATCCTTTCTCTAAGTCTGACCAAATAAACATTTTTTTCTCCTGACTTTATAACTTTAATCATAAAACATTGAGTCACAATAATTTCTAATTTCACCAACACTGATCCAGGTTAAAAAACTTCTATATCTGTTACAGGAAATCTTCAAATAAAGAGCTCCATGTTTCTGCAGAGAGGTGTTTGTACAAATAAAATCCAACTGAGAAGGATTTTATTGTCTGTCACCATTTATGCATCAGATTATAGGTCTCTATGATTTCTCTCTTTATTCAACACCTCAAAACGTAAAAGTTCAACATATAATAGAACAATACTTTTCTCCTGAAACCTTCAACTTAAAATAAACTGCTGTATTTCTACCTTTCCTAAATAAAACGGATGAACTAGCAGTCTTGTAAAATATGCGGGAAAAGTGTTGCTCAAAGTAATCGTTGTTGGGACCACACAGAAATTCATACAGATGACAATATTAATTTCTGAAGTTTCTGCGTGTACACAGGGGAAAATGATAAAAAAATAAAAAAACAAAAAACGAAAAATAAAAAATTAAGAAAACATCAAATATTTAATGAAAACTTAATAACTGCTGGAAACTGGCTACTCTTGTGTGAGTTTATTGTACATTTACATTAGCAACCATAATTATGCATAGTTACAGTTGCTGACATCGGAATGGACAGAAGCCGTTAGTGGGAGGGGCTTAGCGAAGGGTCAGCTCGAAATTGGATGAAACTGGAAACACTTATTCCATTATTCATTTGAGCATAAAATCGAAAACTGAAAAAACTAGTCATCCGGCCTTGTTTCTATGTGGAACATAGAAGCTGAATGCAGCTTCTCCATGTCTGGTTCTGACTGGGAACTGATAAAAAACAGATCCAGATGACCTGAGGAGTCTGGAAGGTTCATACTAGGTCAGGAGGTCACTGATGTATTTTGGTCCTGGACCATTCAAAGCTTTATAGACCAGCATCAGAACTTTAAGGTCTATCCTCTGATGGACAGGCAGCCAGTGTAAAGACCTCAGAGCTGGACTGATGTGGTCCACTTTTTTGGTCTTAGTGAGGACTGGAGCAGCTGGGTTCTGAATGAGCTGCAGTCGACTGACTGACTTTTTAGGTAGTCTTGTAAAGATACTGTTACGATAATCAAACCTACTAAAGATGAATGCACGGACTAGTTTTTCCAGGTCCTGCTGAGACATCAGATCTTTTAACGTGCATATATTCTTAAGGTGATAGTCGCCTGACTTTATAGTTGCCTTAATGTGTTTTTTTTAATTTAGGTTTGAGTCCATCACTACACCTAGATTTCTGGCCTGGTTGGTAGTTTTTAGGTGTATAGATTGAAGCTCTGTGGTGACCTGTAATCGTTTCTCTTTGGCTCCAAAGACAATTGCCTAAGTTTTGTTTTTGTTTAGCTGGAGAAAAATGTGGCACATCCAGTCATTAATCTCCTCAATGCATTTACCAAGGGCCTGTACAGGCCCTCGGTCTCCTGGTGACATTATAATATATATGTGTGTCATCTGCATAGCTATGGTAGTTTTTTTTAATATAGGGAATTATTCCCTGAGTCTGGTCCATTTTTTTACTTTTGCAAAAGTTTCTTGTGCTTGCCTTAAATCACTTTAACAAAACATTTCAACTGTGTTGTAGGAAACAAGAGGAACAGTGTGTGAGTCCCTCTAGTGGATGTTGTGGAGTATTGTGTTGTCTTTGCTCCAAAGGTTTTTGTACAGAGTTTTGGTGTTTCCTGTCACTGTGGGCTGCACAGCACAGTAGTACACAGCAGAGTCTGTCACTGCAGCAGAGGAGATCACCAGATCAAACTCCTTTTTGTCTTTCTTATGTTTTAAAGAAAACTTTTCTCCTTTTTCATCTGAAAATCCTCTGATGACAAGCTGTGGAGATGAACCAGAATTCTGTCGGTACCAAAAGAGATAATATACGGAGCCTGAATAGTTGCAGGAGAGAGTCACATCGGCTCCTTCCAAACCCATCAGTACATCTTTAAATGGTGTCAGTAAATCCTCAGAGGATCCTGAAAACAACAAAGACAGATTTCAGAATGATGTTTTGACTTAAATTCTTTCTCTTTAATCTCTGTTTAGTTTTATAAAAAGTGAATCCAAACATCAACTAAATGTTTTTCAGGTCTATCCTCCATTTTAAAATCTGGCTCCATCTTCTGTTGACTTACCTGTCTGAAAGGAGACGATCATCATCCAAAGGAAGAGCAGAAACATTATTTTCACTTGTACTGAGTGAACAGCAGAGAGAACACAGCAGCTCCTCAGTTACAACATGAAGCCTTTCATATTCAGCTGTGTAGCTCCTCCTCCTGCTGTGTTCTGTTTCCATTCAGGCTGATGGAAGCTTTAGAAAAGACTCTGATGCTGCACTCATCTTCATCAGCATCTTCATCATCATCATCATCATCAGTATCATCATCATCTATGTCAGCTTAAAGGAGGAATCTTTAGAAAATCCATCTGGAGAAAAACAATTTTGTGACAAATCAATAAAATCAGATGATCATAGATATCACACAGAGATTGAAAGTGAAGAGACTCAGTGTTCCCACTTCTGATGGACAGTGAATGCAGCATGAGTCCCATCAGAACTTGTTTTTGTGAGTTCTTCAGATCAACTTTGTTAACACGGTTTTCTGCAGGTACCCAGCATGAAATTAATGTACAAACACAACATGTTTTTGGGCTGAAAGTAACTAGTGTGGAGGTTAATCTGAACCCTTCGTCTAATTAAACTACCAATGCTGTTCTTCACTATACAGGAACTCATGAACTGACACGTCTGAATGTTGAGACTGAACTTTTCATTAGTTTTTACTTTGGGTGGAAGATTAGTGGACTTTGCTTTAAAGGTAAATCTGGAACATTTCCTCCACAGTATGCAGTGGACAGCAGTGATGATGGAGTTTCTGTCAAACCTGATGATGAACTCTGATACTGCTGGATTTAGCTGGACGTTTTCCTTCAGAAAAAAAAATTATTCAGAAACGCATAGTTTAATTCATGGAGACTTCAAAGTTATTACCATATAATTGTGTTTGTTTCCATGTTATATTGTGTTTGCAGCATCATGCAGCTGTTTCCTTGTTGATGTGGATCTGCTGCTCATGTGAATCCTCCCACAGTGTTTCATTAGCAGCTGGAACCACAGTGACTCTGATAAAACAGGAATTAGCAGAATCCATCTGATATGAAGCTGTGGTTTGAATACCACTTCCCTCCTCTTTGAAGAGTAGTCAGATATCTGTGTTCAGGTTTTTGTACAGCCTCTTCTACACTTTGTATCACTGTGTTTCTACAGCACAGTAGTAGAGAGCTGTGTCTGCCAGGGTTAGCTTTGTGATGGTCAGTTCAGTGGATGTATCTGTTGTTTGGGAGCCATATCGTTTATCTGGAATATATTCAGCACCACTCTCATCTTTGGCTCCTTTCCAGAGTATAAACTGAGGAGCCTGAAGGTCAGAATGATGTTTGTACCAGTAAAGCCAAACTCTATCTGCACTTGTCTGATATGTACATGTGAGAGTGACAGATCGTCCTTCTCTTCCACTGACTTCATCTTGTTGAGGAGAGATTGTGTCTCCAGCTATTAGTCCTGGAAAAAGTAGAGAAAATGAAGCCATTAGACTAACATTGTCCATGAGGCTGAGAGGAGAAGACAGTGGGAAATGTCACCTGTACAGTGTTACTCTGTGGACATTCACAACTAAATCAACTGTAGAACTCTGTCAGTTCAATTTACAAGATGATCCAAACATGATTTTCATTCTATCAGAGCAAAGAAAGAAGAAAAGTAGTGAAATGCAGTCTGTATATCTGGTTAATGCAGCAGCTTCAACAAAACTTTAATCCCTGTTCTTAAACTCACCTATAATGTGAGATAGAAGCAAAAAGAGGTGAAGCAACATGTCTTTGGAGTTCTTAAAGCCAGACAGACAGCAGATGAACAATGTTCTTCCACTGCAGTAGAATGAGGAAGAAATAATGTCATTGGATGAGCTGAAGTTCAGTGGGCGGGGCCCATTACCTGTTGACATGATTGTTTGACTTCAGCTCAACCAATCAGATTCTTTTCTGCTTCCACAGCAGCTCTGTCTCTGATCTTTACTGCTTCATTTCTCTGTTGTCTTTGTCATCAGTCCAATGACTCAACAATCAGTGCTTTAACAGTGTGTGAGTCCCTCTAGTGGATGTTGTGGAGTATTGTGTTGTCTTTGCTCCAAAGGTTTTTGTACAGAGTTTTGGTGTTTCCTGTCACTGTGGGCTTCACAGCACAGTAGTACACAGCAGAGTCTGTTACTGCAGCAGAGGAGATCACCAGATTTATTTCCTTTTTATCCACTTCAATCTCCAGTTCTGTTATTTTTTTATTACCAACAGCTCCTGAAGCAGAGTGAGAGATCAGGAGCTCTGGTGGTTTTTCTGGATATTGTCGATACCAGAAGAAATAGTTACTAGTTGACAGTTTGGGATAACTGTAGGACAGAGTAACAGAGCTGCCTTCTAAACTGGACTCTTCATCCTTGACTGCAGTGAGTTGTTCACAGCTGACACCTGAAGGAAGAGAGAAGTCAAATAACTGAACAACAAACATAAAATGCTGAAATGAATCTTTGAAAGAATCAAACAAACCTGTTACAATGAGTAGAAACAGCAGAGTGAATACAAATGTCTGCAAAGACAGCATGTTGAATAAAGGTAATGTCTGTGGTTTGTGTGTTGAACTGTGTTGAATGTGGAAGTTTGTGTCTCTTCTATAGTTCAGTAACAGCTCAGCTCCCTGAATCTCTCCTCTTTGATCTGTAGTTTCTCTTCTCTCAGGTCCTCTTCCTCCTGGTTTGTTAGCTCCATATTTAATAATGTTGAGGTCATGAGATTATATTCTGAATGTTTTATAACAGGAGTTTAAGGCAGGAATTTACTATTTTAACAATTGTAACTTCAAGGACTGATTCTGCCTTCATAACTGTTCTTTGAAATGAAATGAAATGTCAACATGTGATATATCTCAGATTATATGGACAGTAAATATAAATCTTTTCATAGAAAGAAACAAACAATCAGTTCTTGCAAAACATTTGGCAAAAGTTTCACCCAAAAAGTTTTAATTTGGTCATTTTGCAAAATATGTGGGAAAAGATTTTATTAAGATGACAGAACTTCAGCAACACATTTAACATTTATCCATGGAACATTTCATTGTTTTATGATCTTATTTTGGCTTTTGGCCTTCATCAGGGTCATTATAAAACTCACATCCAGTACAGAACAACAAACAGCATTCATATATGGCATCTTGTGATGGATGGAAACCTCTTCGTGTTGTACCCCTGGAGCTCCTCTGTTCAGTGATTTGTTTTTTAAGAGAATTTGATGCTTCACTTATATTTCTATTTAGCCAAGTGGACACTGCATCAAGTATGTTGATGATGCTTCAACTGTTGATTAAAATTTTTGGCATTAATTTTGATCAAGTTAATTGTGAGTTTACTAACACAAATAAGCTCTAACAACTCTGACCCCCCATGTTTCTGCCTTTCTACCACAAAATGACGAGCATGTAATTTTTTTGAGGTGTGAAATCTTCCAGCAGGCAGTATTGTATTCAGTTTGTAGGATCTGTATTAAAGGAAGAGGACAGAAAGTTATTGTCTATTGTTATCAACATGTAAAAGCAGGAAGTTTTTTGTAAAGAGTTTATCTTAATGCTTTTAATTTTCCATTTAAAAATCATGGAACTTTGAAATAATAGAGATTTGTTATTTTCAGAATAAAACCACATCATTAAGATAAAACTTACAGAAATAAGTGAAACAAGTGATTGTTTAGTGGTTTCGACAGTGTTTGTTCTTCCAGGTGACCAACAAACATATAAATAAGTGGGGTTTTTTTAGAATAAAGGAGGCCAGATGAATTAAGATAGCAGTAAATGGGGTTTTGATTCCCTGATGTAAAGAAAATACTCAAATACACCTGGAAAACAGATTTATATTTCACCTGTATGATCTGTCACATGTTTGGCTTTTAAATTTAACTATCATATTAAACATTATTTGTTTTGTCATACTTTATATTTCTATTATTCTATTAAGAATAAAAATGTGACCATCAAAAAAACAATGAAGCAGCAAAAACACTGAGATATGTTTTATTCTCATCTGTACAAAGAATGTTGACAGAAGCATAACAAACCAGAGAAGTGTAACAGTGCGTGAGTCCCTCTAGTGGATGTTGTGGAGTATTGTGTTGTCTTTGCTCCAAAGGTTTTTGTACAGAGTTTTGGTGTTTCCTGTCACTGTGGGCCTCACAGCACAGTAGTACACAGCAGAGTCTGTCACTGCAGCAGAGGAGATCACCAGATCCATTTGTTTTTTATCATCACTCACTTTAAAAGACAGTCCAGGTGCTTCATTCTTTAATTTCATTCCTGTTCCTAAATGAGAGATCAGGAACTCTGGTGGTTTTCCTGGATATTGTCGATACCAGAAGAAATTATCATTGCCAGTTGCTGTTTGATGGTAAGTGTAGGACAGAGTAACAGAGCTGCCTTCTAAACTGGACTCTTCATCCTTGACTGCAGTGAGTTGTTCACAGCTGACACCTAAAGGAAGGGAGAAGTCAAATATCTGAACAACAAACATAAAATGCTGAAATGAATCTTTGAAAGAATCAAACAAACCTGTTACAATGAGTAGAAACAGCAGCGTGAATACAAATGTCTGCAAAGACAGCATGTTGAATAAAGGTACTGTCTGTGGTTTGTGTGTTGAACTGTGTTGAATGTGGAAGTTTGTGTCTCTTCTATAGTTCAGTAACAGCTCAGCTCCTCCCTGAATCTCTCCTCTTTGATCTGTTGTTTCTCTTCTCTCAGGTCCACTTCCTCCTGGTTTGTTAGCTTCATATTTAATAATGTTGAGGTCATGAGATTACATCCTGAATGTTTTATAACAGGAGTTTAAGGCATGAATTTGCTATTTTAACAGTTGTAACCTCAATGACTGATTCTGCCTTCACAAGTGTTCTTTTAAACCAGCTGGTTATGAAATGTCAACATGTGATATGTCTCAGATTATATGGACAGTATATATCAATATTTTCATAGAAAGAAACAAACAATCAGTTATTGTGAAACATTTGGGAAAAGTTTCACCTACAAAGTTCTCATTTGTTAATTTTGCAAAATATGTGGGAAAAGATTTTATTAAGATGACAGCAACACATTTAACATTTATTCATGGAACATTTAATTGTTTTATGATCTTATTTTGGCTTTTGGCCTTCATTGATTATTATAAAACTCACATCCAGTGCAGAACAACAAACAGCATTCATATATGGTATCGTGTGATGGATGGAAACCTCTTCACAAAAAACAATGAAGCAGCAAAAATATTGAGATATGTTCTATTCTCATCTGTACAAAGAATGTTGACAGAAGCATAATAAACCAGAGAAGTGTAACAGTGTGTGAGTCCCTCTAGTGGATGTTGTGGAGTATTGTGTTGTCTTTGCTCCAAAGGTTTTTGTATAGAGTTTTGGTGTTTCCTGTCACTGTGGGCCTCACAGCACAGTAGTACACAGCAGAGTCTGTCACTGCAGCAGAGGAGATCACCAGATCTACACGTCTCTGGGTTTTCTTTATGTGAGCTGAGAAATCAGACCGAGTTGGATGAATTGATCCTTCCTCTGTGATGTAAAGCAGGAACTCTGGTCTGGATCCCTGCTGTTGTCGGTACCACTGGATGTTGTAGATTGAACCCTCATATTCACAGCTCACATTGATGCTTCTTCCCTCTGCAACAACTTCTTCACTACGTTCCTGTTTGATGCTGTTCATGGAGCCCATGGCTGCAAAATGACTCATTCATGTCAGTTATTCTGCAGGAGATTCAAACATCAACAGACTCAGCAGAGGTTCTTCTCTTTGTGTTTCTCGTGTGATCACAATGAGATTCTTTTACAAAAACATGTCACAGTGAGATGTTTCTGTGTTCTAACACTCACCTATGTAGTGACAGAAAAGTAGAAGCAGGTAAAGTAACATGTTTTCAGTTGCTGAAGTCAGAAAGAAGATGAACAAAGTTCTTCCAGCAGAATGAAAACTGAACAGCCTCTCTGCTTCACAGTCTTCTCCTCAATATCAAGCCACTCTGAATTCTGCACACACAAACCATCTCATTGGCTGAGTTAAACAGTGATGGGTGGAGCCAGAAAAAACACTTTTCACTGTTTTCTTTCCTCTCAAATCTGAATTCAGTCAGTGAGATTATTTCTACCTCAGAGAATCCAGTTGATGTTGAAACCTGGTCAGGAGAAGGGTGTCTGTTTATGCCCAGCAAGGAAATTTGTTTGTATGGGTTATGGTTATATGCATAAAATACTGTTAGGCACTATTTTCAATTTTTTTTTTTATTATCAAGTTTTCCCAAGAACCATAGGATGTAAAAAGATCACACAGTTGAGAAAATTACTAAGAATCTTAAGGAGGCAGTTCAAGGGGACAAGCCAAGACGCTAAACCTAGGCTAACACAACTATGAGGAATACTGAGGAAGAATTTCTGTGGCACAGGAGGCGGAATAAGGAAAGAGCTAAAAAAAAATGTGCATTTTTAACATCCACAAGAACACTTGTAAGGAAGCAGGAAGGGATGGCCGATGGCCTGAATATACACAGTTATGTAATCTGACCCATAGTTTTCATAATAACTTTTACTTTTTGAACATTTACGTTCAGCTGGATTGTTTTTTTCAGTTATTTAACGTTTATTAATTTTTTACATCACATAGTTTGTTTAATTAATCATCTATTGCCACTGTAGCATTGTTGTTGTCAGTAGTGAGTATTTTATATCTATTTAGCAATATAGATATAAAATTCCTTCTGCCAATTCTGTTTTTTAAAGTTCTTAAAAACGTTTTACAAAAAGAAAAGTGAAAACATGTACAAGGTAGAACCAAAGTTATCTCTTGTCTTTTCCTGCCGGAGCTTCACGGTGTGACACCCGCCGGAAGTAAACAATCCAACGGTCCCAGCAGCGTGTGGTTTCTTTGTGTCGGACCCAGCAGGAGGACGGTGGTGTTGTCTGAGCTGAATATCTGAGTGTGAGCAGCAACAATGTCTTCAGCTCAGCATCTGAGAGAGTTTATCAGCCAGCGACTAACTGCTGCTGCTGAAGAAATATTCACAGAGTTTGAGAAAACCATCGTCCAGTACGAGGAAGAGATCGACCGTCAGCGCAGACTGCTGGATATCACCTGGAAACCCCGAATAAACTCCCACACAGCAGGTACGGAACACCGGATTAAACCGTGCGTTTCTGTTTCGGAACCAACTAAAAGATGAAGCTGCTCTATGAATGTTTTTGAGTCTCACTGAATAAACTGTATTTACTCACCTTTGATTTAATTTTCATCAGCATCCAACATTTCTCCTACTTCGCCTCAGACCAGTAGCTCAGAGCCTTCCTGCCTCCCAGTACAACCCCAGGTCCAAAAGGTTTGCGTTGCCATCAGTAACTCTGTGGTTTTAGAGAGAAGTCCAACAATACCAGGCTGATCAAACTGATTGAACCTTCAGATGATTCTAAAGAAGAGTTCTCCGAACACATTTCATGAGGTTCCATAGAAAGCACAGCTCATATATTTCAGACCGCTGTGCTCAAAGTACGGTCGTGTTCAGCCAAGTTGGCTCTTATCTTGTCCACTACCTTAATAAACACTGCTTTAATACTTGATGTCTGGATGGCGGAAAGAGAGAAATTACCGGACCGGGTCATTGGACCATTTCTTTTCTCATGTGTCTATGCATGAAATCTTTTAACTTATCGACACTTGTTTTTAATCATTTTAATTATTTTATTTCTTTCTATTTATACTATTTTACATATTTTTAATGTTTCTTCTGCTCCAATGCTTTTATTTTATATAAAGCACTTTGAATTGTTTTGTACATGAAATGTGCTACAAATAAATTTGACTTTGACTTTTACCGGCCCGGGTCATTGGACCATTGGTTATGTTGAACCCGGTTTGTATTTGAGTGGCATATCAGCATGTAGAGCCCCGCTAATGTTTTATACTCAAATATTTTTAGTAATTTCTTATCTGTGTCCTTTTGTTCCTCCAGAACAATCACAACAACATGTTTATATGGACCAGAAGGTCCTCAGTGATCAGCTGCTCTGGAACCAGGAGAAGAACTCCAGTCTGGACCAACAGCAACCAGAACCTCTTCAGATTAAAGAGGAACAGATGGATCTCTGCACCAGTCAGGATGAGGAACAGCTTGTCCTGAAGGAGGAGGCTGATACCTGCATGATGCCGCAGAACAAATCTAAATGTGAACAAGCAGTCGTTACTGGAAATGTTCAGTACGAGGAGGAGGCTGACCCTCAGCACAGACTGCTGGATGTCACCAGGGAACCCATAATAACGGTACACATAATAGGTACGTAACACCAAAGTGGTTTGAATGGCAGAACAAATGGATGACTGCAAAAATTATTATTATTAATGAATCTCTCCTTTTATAAATGCTTAAATCTATTATTGAATTTAGAGTAATTTAGTGTACAAAATGAAAGGAAAAGTGACACAAACTCTTTGACCTTATATTAATTATTTTATAATTATATCCAATCTGGATCCATTTTTGGCACCTTTACAGTCTGAAGGATGTTTCTGTTTCTGTATTTATCAGACGCTTTTATCCAAAGCGACTTACAAATGAAGATATAACAGCTCTATAAAAAGCTAACAATAAGCTACATAGAAGGAACCCAGGAGTCCGACTCTGTCAGAGGGGACAGAGCAGAGATAGGGTGCAGGCATAGAAGGAAGTGCAGAAAGATAAAGTGCAGAGATAGAGGGGGTAGGGAAGTACAAGGTAAGTGCTGGGATAGGAGATGCTCTCTGAAGAGCTGGGTTTTCAGGAGCTTCTTGAAGATAGACAGGGACGCCCCTGTTCTGGTAGCGCTCGGTAGGTCATTCCACCATCGTGGGACGACACATGAACAGAGTTTGGATTGTCTTAGGCGTGGTGTAGGAGCTGCTAGACGACAATCCTGGGACCAACGGAGGGACCCAGTTGGGACAGAAGCCTTTGCAAGAGCATTCAAGTAGATGGAGCCGCTCCATTAAGCTCTTTGTAGCTAACATCAGGGACTTGGATCTGATGCTAAGGGCAGCCAGAGGAGCTCAATGAACAGAGGGGGGACGTGTTCTTTTAGGCTGATCCAAGACCAGATGCACCGCCGCGTTCTGGACCATCTGCAGAGGTTTCACAGGCTGGAGACCAGTTAGGAAACCAGTTAGGAAACCAGTTAGGAGAGCATTGCAGTAGTCAAGGTGGGAGATGACCATGGCCTGCACCAGGAGCTGGGGGGCATGTTGGGTCAGGTTTGGTCTGATCTTTCTTATGTTTAGTAATGCAAAGCGGCACGAACGAGCAACCGAGGTAACGAGATCTTTGAAGGTTAGTTGGTCATCAATCATGACACCCAGGTTTCTAGCAACCTTTGATGGAGCAAGAGATTCAGTTTGAGTATGAGAAGCCATGTGATCGGATGATCTATCCCAGTGAGTTGGTGTATATGGCAAAGAGAAGAGGTCCCAGTACTGAACCTTGAGGGACCCAGATTGGTTTGGGTTAAGGAGGTTGTTCTGTGAGAGGTAATCGGTGACCTGCTTAAAGACCTTTTCAATGATTTTAACAGAAACGGGAGGAGAGAGACCGGCCGATAATTCTCCACATGAGTTGGAGGGAGGGAAGGTTTCTTGAGCAGCGGTGTAACCTGAGCTTGCTTGAATGTGGTAGGAAATGTGCCCGATGTCAGTGAAGCATTAATCACATGCTGCTGCAGTTACAGTAGGAGCAATGGATTGGAGAAGATTAGTAGGGGTGGGGTCCAGCGGGCATGTAGTAGGACGGCTACATGTGAGGAGTTTAGACACACTGCTCTGAGTCAGAGGGGTGAATGAGGAAAATGATGCAGTAGGACTTCTGTTTGCTTATAGCTGCCACTTTGTCAGTAAAGAATGAGGCAAAGGTGTCTGCTGTTCGATTGGTAGGCTGGATGTGTTTCTAAATAGTTACTGAAAATCCTTTTTTTTTTTTTATCATGGTTGAAGTGTTGTTGGAGTATCTGCAACCAAGCTTCAAAAGGTTGTGCTGTGGGGGTGGAGGGCCAGTTTAAAATCAGCGAGACTGTCCGAAGCCTGAATCCAACGCCAGGTACACCAGCCTTTCAAGGCTTTAAGGAGCCTCCGGAACATCTGTTGAATCCCAGTTGCCTGACAGATTTCCACACATCTGGAGCATACCTCCCAAACTCAAACTTGATGGTTAAAACTGTGAGCAGGTGCTGGAGAAGGTGGAACTGGACCAGGATATGTTCAAGAGTCATTCTGATGCTGCTGGGCAGTAAGTTTGATCTGTCAGTAATATGCTAATTTAGGTTGAATTCAAAACTTTTTTTCATGCTTGAAAATAGACACTCGCAGGGCAGGTTATACTGATGCACCTGTGGGGGAGCAGAGCAGATTGTGATCTGATAAACAAATAAAACAGAATCTGTTTCTACCTGCAACACTTTCTTTGGAAGACTTTCTCCTCCATCCAAAAAGCAAAAAGATGGAAGTATTACTATAATGACAAGAATATGGTGTACGTGCGGCTGGTTCCAGTGAGACACGTAGCAGCTGTCATGTGAAAATGAAAGAGTGAAAAGTAAGGAAACTGCATGACTTCCATATGATGAGATTCAATTGAATTGAAAAATATTTTGTTTATCTCAAAGGAAAAGTATAGAATGATCTCGTGCTAAGTAAAAGTAAAGTTGCTTACAAACATATTTACCCCACTATGCACTTTTTTTAAAATTAGGAAAAAAACTATTTTAAGAAAATGAAGCGGTGCATGTTCTCAACCCCTAACCCTTTTCTTGTTCACCCCCTTTGCTATGAAGCCCCTGGATAAGATCTGGTTAAACCTCACACAATTGGTCCACCTCGCAATTATAAATCTGCTTAAAAACTCATACGTGTACCTGACATGCCTTTGAAGGATACAACTATATATTATATATATCATATTTCTTTAGTGTACTGAGGATGAATCTGCTCATCTGACCCACCTGTCAGCAATTGATACCAGCCATCCCTGTCTATGCTAAGCAATATTAGCAACAAGTGCTAATATTAGTGTAATTTGACCATGCATTCAGTCCTTGTATAACCAAAGTAGTGTGTCCTCATTCTTGGTCCAAAGTCCAAATCTTTCATTGTGCATGTTTCAAGAGTCAAGAAGCTTTATTTATCCTTTAAGCTTTATTTATCCCGAGGGAAATTGCTGTGCAACAGCTATGGTTGAAGAGGGAAAGTACTAAATCAAATAAAGCTAACATAAAATAACATAAGTAACTGAATACAATATGTGCAAATTAGCAGCCTCAATAAAAACAATATATACAAACAAAGTGATCTTGAGAAAGTGTCAACCTGTAAGTTTGTGACTCCACCAGGGCTGCCCCTCATCACCGATCCTGGTTGTGGTTTTCAAGGAAAGGATCTGGAGGTGTAGTAAGGGAGAGGAGGGCGTCTGGTTTGGGAACCTCAGGGTTACATCTCTGCTTTTTGCAGATGATGTGGTTCTGTTGGCTTCGTCAAGCCATGACCTTCAGCTGCTCTTGAGCGGTTCACAGCTGAGTATGAAGCAGCAGTGATGGTGAGTTGGATCAGAGATGGACAGACGGATCGGGGCTTCGTCAGCAGTAATGAGGGCGCTGCTCCGGTCCGTTTGGTGAAGCTGAGCCGGAAGGAGAAGCTTTCAGGTTCCTGCTCCATCTTTCTTCCAACCCTCACCTGAGCTCACAGATCTGGGTTCTGACCCAAAGAATGAGGTCGTGGATACAAGCGGCTGAAATGAGTTTCCTTCAGAGGGGGGCTGGGCTCAGCCTGAGAGATAGGGGGAGGAGCTCCACCATCCGGAGGGAGGAGCTCCACCATCCGGAGGGAGGAGCTCCATCATCTGGAGGGAGCTCAGAGTAGAGCCGCTGCTCCTCCACATAGAAAGGAGTCAGCTGAGGTGGTTCATCTGGTTAGAATGCCTCCTGATCGCCTCCCTTTGGAGGTTTTTTTGGGCACATCCACTTGGGAGGAGGCCCGGGGCAGACCAAGAACTTGCTGAAGTGTCATATGTATATATTCATTCTGTCCTGTAAAATTCCTGATACCCCCATACAGCATTATGTAAGTATATCATCACCAAGAAGCATTACAAGCCTTGCCTCCATTTTCTCTCCCTTTTGTTTGAATGTTTTGTACACTGAGCTTTGCTAATAATGGTGTTGGAATGCAAGAGTCCCTCATACTGGTGCAACTGAATAATGTAAATGTTAAAATTTGATTTTAATATGTAAGACAAATGTTAACATTATAGACCCTGGCTGATGGTTAAAACTAGAACATATTTGCTCAATAGGGTTATATCCTCTGATCATATTAGTAACCATTTTCTTATGTCCTTCCAAGAATTTCCTCTGCATTGTGTCTGCAAGGAGGAGGAGGAGGTTCCCACCAATCACAGGCTCTGTGAGCAACAGAGAAACTCCAGTCCACAACAGGAGGAACCAGAACCTCTACAGTTTAAAGAAGAACTGAATGAGCACCACATCAATCAGAAGACAGAGGAGCTGGAGGCAGGTGCATTTATTGTGACTTCTGTTGATGAGGAAAGCAACCACAGCGATCCAGAACCAATTAAGGACCAACTCCTCTCTCACAGCTCTTCTGTTGTGGAGTTCCAAGAACAGGAAGGAAACAAGCATGACAAAAACAAAATTAACAGTGAAGATTTAGAAAACTCTTCCCTGAGTCTTTGTGAGAAATCTTACATTTGTGAGACCTGTGGGAAAAAATGTTCTGACTTGTCAGCATTTAAAATACATTTGACTGCCCACACAGGTAGGAGGAAATCCTACCTTTGCAACACTTGTGGGAAAACATTTAATTACTTATCATCACTAAAATATCACGCCACAACTCACACAGGTAAGAAGCCATATTCTTGCAAAATATGTGGTAAATGTTTAAGTAAAAAGAGTAGCTTGTTGGGTCACATGAGAACTCATACAGGTGAGAAGCCATATTCTTGTAAAATATGTGGAAAAGGTTATTGTGGAAGCAGTAGCTTGTTGTACCACATGACAACTCATACAGAAGCGAAGCCATATTCTTGCAAAATATGTGGAAAAGGTTTCAGTCAGAGTTACATCTTAAACCACCACATGAGAACTCACACTGGTGAGAAGCCGTATTCATGCGAAACATGTGGAAAAGGTTTCAGCAAAAGTAGTAACTTGTTGAGCCACATGAGAACTCACACAGGAGAGAAGCCATATTCATGCGAAACATGTGGAAAAGGTTTCAGCAAAAGTAGTAGCTTGTTAAGCCACATGAGAACTCATACAGGAGAGAAGCCGTATTCATGTGAAACATGTGGAAAAGGTTTTAGGCAAAGTAGTACCTTGTTGTACCACATGAGAACTCATACAGGTGAGAAGCCATATTCTTGCAAAATATGCGGAAAAGGTTTCAGTCAAAGTAGTAGCTTAATGCACCACATGAAAACTCACACAGGAGAGAAGCCGTATTCATGTGAAATATGTGGAAAAGGTTTTAGGCAAAGTAGTACCTTGTTGTACCACATGAGAACTCATACAGGTGAGAAGCCATATTCTTGCAAAATATGCGGAAAATGTTTCAGTCAAAGTAGTAGTTTAAAGCACCACATGAAAACTCACACAAGTGAGGAATCAAAATCCTCTCCTGGAGTCGGACAACAAACACAGATATGACACAAAACAAATGTATTTAATAGCTGAACATTCTGGCTTTGGAAAAGATAAAAACATGAATGTTAATTGCATTTCTAAAAGACTTTTGCAACCCGCTAACCCAGTTGATATTTTGTCCATTTTCACTAATTCAACTCAATTCAATTTCATTACCATAGCACCCAATCACAAATGTCATCCTGAAGCACCTCAAAAATGCAGTTAAATTCAAGCCAACTGAAATCCAATTTAATGTAAAACCATCACATTATTGTTAACTTTCAAAGTTGTATAATGCCAATTAAAAACAGACTGTGTTCTCCACAGACATTCGTAGATGATGACAGATCAACAGTCTCCATTAAAGTATTCAAAGCAAACCGGCACAGAAAAGCAGGCCAGCCTCTCCACTCACACAGAGCCACACAATGCTGTTTCACACTTAAAGAAACAAAGAAGCGTCCAGGTAGGCTGGTATGTTTCTACAGTCCAGTATTTAGGTCTGTGTCTGACCAAAAGTAGAAGAATAAAACAGCCAAGAATCAAATCTGTTTGGTTACTTACTGTTTTTTATAACAGAAAGTTCAACTAAGTTCTGCTCACAGCTGCGTAGAGGCGGAGGAAGAGTTCTCTCCAGGAGAGAAGAAGGTCTGTTTTGCAGCAATTCCGATCACACTTCCTGTATTTTGTCCTGGTGGACATACAATGAAATGTATTAATGATTATATGTCTGTAAATGTGTGCAGGAGTCTGTGAAATTATGCATGATACTTGTTCTTGTCTTTGTCAGACCTTACAGGCTGCCATTGTGTTACATGACACTCTCGCAAAAGCTTGTTATTAAACCTTTTAAAGTCCTCGGTGGTGTCTTTATGTCAGATTTCTCACAGTTCTACCTGAAAGTTTATTCACATATTGTAGAGCTGTAGCTTTTCACCATTTTGTTAATAGATATACTTTCATTTATTCTATCTAACTAATCAGATCAACTGTTGCTCCTTTTTAGAAGAATAAACTATTAGATATTATTGTGTGTTGATCATTTCAAATTTCAAATGTTAGTTCACAAACAGCAGCAGCTCTGCACAGCAGAAATAGTTGATGGAGGAGAAGTGAGTGTTGCTCTGTCAGCATACATAACACCAAAGTGGTCTGAATGGCAGAACAAATGGATCACTGCAAAAATGTCATTAATCCCTTGACTTTATGAACAATAGATTTGATTACTTACAGTGTTAAAATGAGAGGAACACTGACTGAAACTCTTTGATGATATTTTAGAACTCCACCTAATTTGAATCCATAATTGAATCTGATTGCATCACAGGTCTTCCAGGACTTGAGAAACTTTACTACACTCGGTTGGATCCAGGTTGCATGATGTTTTCATTTAATGTGTGCTTAAAGGCAGACAGAACAGTAAGTTACAGAGAAAAGGACGGTTCAAAGTCATTCTTTTCACTTCTTTCTCATCGCACACTTGAATGTGTGATGGTATATTTCTCCAGACGGACAGTCCTGTGCTTCTGTTTCTTGTTTATTCTTGTCTTGCTGTTCAGGATTTTTGTCCCATTTCTTTCTTTTGACCGGTGATGCATAGACACCAGCTGATTCCAACACAAGTTTCGTCACCTGTTCTGTGTTATATGCGGGTTCTTTCAGCAAAATAACTATTGGTAAAGTGACACCTGGACCTTTATCTCAACAGCATCTATTTTAAATTGGATGATGTAAATTCAATTTGATTGTTTGACTTCAGCTACACCAATCAGATTCTTTTCTGCTTCCACAGCAGCTCTGTCTCTGTCTCTGATCTTTACTGCTTCATTTCTCTGTTGTCTTTGTCATCAGTCCAATGACTCAACAATCAGTGCTTTAACAGTGCGTGAGTCCCTCTAGTGGATGTTGTGGAGTATTGTGTTGTCTTTGCTCCAAAGGTTTTTGTACAGAGTTTTGGTGTTTCCTGTCACTGTGGGCCTCACAGCACAGTAGTACACAGCAGAGTCTGTTACTGCAGCAGAGGAGATCACCAGATCCATTTGTTTTTTATCATCACTCACTTTAAAAGACAGTCCAGGTGCATCGTTCTTTAATTTCATTCCTGTTCCTAAATGAGAGATCAGGAACTCTGGTGGTTTTCCTGGATATTGTCGATACCAGTAAAACTGATCACTGCCAGTTGCTGTTTGATGGTAAGTGTAGGACAGAGTAACAGAGCTGCCTTCTAAACTGGACTCTTCATCCTTGACTGCAGTGAGTTGTTCACAGCTGACACCTAAAGGAAGAGAGAAGTCAAATAACTGAACAACAAACATAAAATGCTGAAATGAATCTTTGAAAGAATCAAACAAACCTGTTACAATGAGTAGAAACAGCAGAGTGAATACAAATGTCTGCAAAGACAGCATGTTGAATAAAGGTAATGTCTGTGGTTTGTGTGTTGAACTGTGTTGAATGTGGAAGTTTGTGTCTCTTCTATAGTTCAGTAACAGCTCAGCTCCTCCCTGAATCTCTCCTCTTTGATCTGTAGTTTCTCTTCTCTCAGATCCTCTTCCTCCTGCTGCATCACTGTGAGGAACCCATACGCTATATCTTTGTGACCTGAGGAGTTGATATTTGTCATTGTTTTATAACAGGAGTTTATAGGATGGAGCACATTTTCATCACTGCAGTGTTTTATCATTTGCTAAAAGAAAGAAGACAAAAATCAGCATCAGATATTCTTCAGATTATATCTGAAGTCACGTCAACATGAACAAAGGATTAAACCAGATATAATTTCACCTGATTTATGTAATTGAAGGAGGAAATAAAAGATTCTTTGTTCGTTTAAAGTGACAAAGCATGGACAGGCAGTCTGAGCAGACTTACTGGGAGCCTGAGAAAGTTGTCCGATATGTTTTTGACTCATATCCTTGTAGAGCAAGCATCTCCCATGGATGGAATATACACATGATTCACTAATCAGTACAATTACAGGACGGTGACCTTTTGAGTGGGCATTAGGATACCAAACACCACATGATTTAGAGTTCCCTTCAATGCAGAACCTCTTAAATCATTGCCATGAGGTCTGGAGGGAGACCAGTAACACTCTTCGATCTTCTGAAAGTTAATACTTTAAAAATTCCTTATTAACTGGACTGGAGTGTGGAACAAGGTTATCCAAACAGAGGAGGAGAAATAACAGATAATCCCAGCATGGTTTTCACATGCAGAACTTTGAAAAACAATTAAATGCTTTACTTACAAAATTATTAGTATTTAAAAAGCAAACAACAGGTGACAAGCAGCGGTCTTGTAAAATATGCGGGAAAAGTTTTACTCAAAGTGATCGTTGTTGGGACCTCACAGAAATTCATACAGCTGAGAATATTCATTTTTTGAAGTGTACAAATGAAATTCATCACAAAAAGTAAAAATGATGGAAACATTCAAAACTGAATGAAAACTTAAAGCACTGCTGGTAACGGATTCAACTATTGTGTATGTTTATTGTATGTTGCACAATTTGATGGCTGTGTGATCTGAAAGGTGGAGTTTATGCTTTACTCAATATTTAATGTTCAGATGATTTTGTTTATAAAAGTTTATAATGAGGAGCTTCATCGTCTTAAATGTTCTGTAATTATTGCCGGAGTAACAGTATAGATAGATATATTATTACCATCTACATTGGTTGTTTCCATATGTTACAAAACTTTAATCTGTCTTTTTTTCTCATACCTGTTTTTTCTACTTGATTAAAAAATTACAACCACTTTTTTGTAGTTTACTGAGAATCTAGGCTTCATCATCACAAAGAGTTTAGTGATGCAGCAAATGTATAATGGTTTATTTTCACTTTTACAAAGAATTTCGACTGTGTTGTCACAAACAAGATGAACAGTGCGTGAGTCCCTCTAGTGGATGTTGTGGAGTATTGTGTTGTCTTTGCTCCAAAGGTTTTTTTACAGAGTTTTGGTGTTTCCTGTCACTGTGGGCTGCAGAGCACAGTAGTACACAGCAGAGTCAGACGGATGAAGCTCCTGGATCTTCAGAGGAACTGATCTGAAGGTGGAATTCAGACTGGATGAAAATCTTTCTTCTTGCACTGTTTTCCCCTCTCCAATCTTAAAGCGACTCAGAATGAATTCAGGGCTGTTGTTTCCATCCTGTTTGTAACAGAAGAGATAATGATTTGTTGAACTGGTGTTATACAGACAGCCAAGAGTTACTGTCTCTCCTTCAGCAGCAGTCACATCTCTTTGTGGTTGCAGCACGTTGTCTTTTTGTGCTCTGCATTCTGTAAAACACAGACAAACAGTATCAGTGTCACGTTAAAGAATCATGTCAGTGTTGGATTGATCAAAGAAACAGAGCTGCGTTCACACCAAGACACATAGCAGCCAGCAGCCCTGAGATGAACAGAGGCCTCATGTCTGCAGTGCTGAGTAACTGTGAGCTACAGCAAGTATGAAGAAGGCTGTCGTCTCTGTTCAGTCTTCATCAACACTGAGTTGGTGGATTAGAAGGAGGAGCCTGATCACAGTGACAGGACTCATTCACAGCTCTGTGAGTCAGCTCCTCCGACTGACAACTTTACACTCAACACATCTTTGTGCTGCTCTGCTTTCATGGTACAACTTGTCTTGTATGTTGCCCCCATTTGAAATTTCAAGTTTCTGTTTTAAATCAACTACAGATTAAAATTCCCTTCATGTGTTTTTTTCCCCATTTGATCGTGTGGAAGATTGAATTAAGACCAAAATAACTAAGACTTTTTTTTTTTTTACCAAATTAAAACCTTATTTTGAAGAATTTACATTATTCTTTTGAAAGATTTTTTTTCTTTTTACCAAAACACGCTTATTTGAGCATCTTTTTTAGAAAGTACTGAAATATAACATCAGTCTCTGTTTTTTTCTCTGTCATTGGCGACATACTAAACATTCATCAATAAGTTTTTCAAACTGCTGCGCTTGTAAAGAATCGGATCTATTTTTTGTGCTTATGTTCTGTTATTCCTCATTTGTTACTATTTCATTGATGAACTGTTAACTGTTCAGTATCTCATTTTGTCCCGAGGATTAATGATCAATGAGAAATTACACAAGAGGTACGAAAAGGTTTCAAAGACGTGGAAAGAGCAACTGGACGGAACAATATGTGCTCTTCCACCGGAACTTCAAAGTGTGACACCCGCCGGAAGTAAACATAGAAACTGTCCCAGCAGTGTTTTCTGTCCTCGTGTGGGACTCAGCAGGAGGACGGTGGTGTTGTCTGAGCTGAATATCTGAGTGTGAGCAGCAACAATGTCTTCAGCTCAGCATCTGAGAGAGTTTATCAGCCAGCGACTAACTGCTGCTGCTGAAGAAATATTCACAGAGTTTGAGAAAACCATCGTCCAGTACGAGGAAGAGATCGACCGTCAGCGCAGACTGCTGGAAATCACCTGGAAACCCCGAATAAACTCCCACACAGCAGGTACGGAACACCGTGATGGGCTGCATGAACTCACACATGAATATAAGCACCTGGTGATCTGAGGTTTCACCTGCTGCTGAAATATCAAATCATAGAATTATAAAAAAATATAAAAATATATAAAAATACAAAATTAAAGGACAATTTCAGGGTGGAATTGGTCCAAATTGATGTTCGGCTGCTGACACCCGAACCAAGCGTTTAAAAAACCGTAAAAGCTATTTCCTGTGTCAAACCCAAAACTGTTCTTTATAGTTGTTGTGTTGAAGTTGTTCTGATCAGGAAGGTTCCCGCAGATTCTCGGTAAAAAAAAAAAACTGGAGCATCTTTTTATCCTTTAGGAAATAAATGAGTTAGACTACATGTCATTCAACAGCAACAAACAGCATCTTTGTAGGGAAACACTGACAGGGAAAATAAGCCCTATTGCTCACATTTTGTGCATTCCATCATCAGCCACCAGGATAAACTGCTGCCCTTTAACCACTTCACTACAAAACTACAACCTGCTGGGATTTCAGCTCCTCTCTCTCAGCAAAAGGACTGACGTGGACAAGATTAAACATGCAATTTCTTCTATTCATAGTCTTCGCAATTGAATACAGTAAAATTAATCGTACAAATTTAATTTTGTTGAGTTTTGTTTGTTGTATGGGGGTCAGCACCGTTGCCTCACAGCAGAGGGTTCCTGCTGTTTTTTTCTGTATGGAGTCTTCATGTTCTCCCCGTGTATACGTGGGTTCTCTCCGGCACTCCGGCTTCCTTCTGCCACCTAAAGACATGTTAGGTTAATTGGCTAAATTGACCCAAGGAGTGAGTGTTTTTGTCTCTGTGTGGCCCTGTGATGGACTGGTAACCTGTTATGGGTTATAACACACTAGAGATGCAACGGTACTCAGTAAAAAATTGAACTGTTCGGTCCGCCCTGTACGGGACGACCCCTTATGGTGTGTCCGCGGGTTTTCGGTTTTGCAATTAATTTTGCGCTGATGCTTTACACGTGTGCCTGTCCAAGCAGGTTAAAAGACTGTTGTGACCCACGCACCCCCCTCAGTCACACTGTTGTAACTGGAGGCGGGTTCAAAGTGCAGCTCGCACACGGAAGCAAAAAAAAGAAAACAAAGAGGCGTGGCACTAGCAGAGTTGAGACAGAATTTTAATTTAATTTCATTTCATTTTAATTTTACCATTTGAAAGTTGTGTTTAGTAACTGTTAATTTGAAAGAAAAGTGTTATCATTCAGTACACCAGTGATATGTTACAGTTTTTGCTGACAAGCAAAGTAAAGAGAGAATTTCTGGGAGAAAAAACAAAAGGACAAAACACTACGGAAACTGAACCGAAACCGTGGCCCAAAAACCGAGGTACTGACCGTACTATGGGTTACCATATAGGTTAACATATAGGTTATAGGTCATACCGTTGCACCCCTAGTGTCTCGCCCTTTGACAGCTGGGATAGGCTGGATATTTGGTTTGTTGTTGACATGAAAGCTTTTTTGGCAACTTTGTCATTTTACCTCAATGTGCAGTTTAAGAAACATCCATGTCTTTTCTTTAAAAGAGTATATTCACTTGATGTCCCAAGATTGGATTTAGATTTTATTAAGTCTTTAAAAGTTTTACATTTAACATGTATATGTCTGTAAACACCAATGAAATATTGAGCTACCTGATATATGATTGTCATTAATGACTGTGAATTTAGATTGTTGAATCCTTAGTTGTTTAGTTTGAATGTGCTTTCAATGTGGCAAATGAGTTTGATAATTTGATCCCTGACTCTCCCAATCCACAAATCGCAGTGTCCTCTGTCTGTGCCACTGTTGGTCCGACCATCTTGCTAATGTTTCTTAATGTTACTTGAACTTAACTCACATTTTTTCTTGTTTTTCTACCCTATATTTTTTGATACACTTGCACATTTGATCTTTGCAGAGGGTTAAAACTAATACCTTTGTTGCTCCTCTTTGTCCTTCCAGAGATCCTACAGCAAAGTACTTTTAAAGAGGAGCAAGATGCTACTGCCACTGACAGGCAGATTTGTAACCCTGCGAGGAACTCCAGTCTATATCAGGAGGAACCAGAACCACCACAAATTAAAGAGGAACAGGAAGAACTCTGCATCAGTCAAGAGGAGGCACAGTTTGTGCTGAAGCAGGAGACTGATGCCTCTATGGTGACTCAAGCTTATGAGAAAAGCAACCACAATAAACTAGAACCAAAAAGTGATGAATTTCTCTCTCACAACCCCCCTGTAGCTCAGGGCCAAGATCAGGAAGGAAACGAGAATGAAGAATTTTCTATAAATGCAGAGATGACAAAGAGGTCACGTCATAGAAGAAGCTGCCGTGACAGTGCAGAGAGCTCCTCCATGTCAGAGAGTCTTTTTAATGCGGATCCAGGTACAAAGTCTGCAAATTACCATGTGTGGGGAAAAGCCCTTACGCATGAACCACAAATTAAGAATCATCATATTGTCCATACACCAGAGAAACCATCTTTGTGTAAAACCTGTGGGAAACTATTTACTGACCCATCACTACTTACAAGGCATATGGCAACTCACTCAAGTTTAAGCCGAGGTAGTGATTTACTGTGCCATATGAGAACTCAAAAGCGATGTTCTTGTAAAATATGTGGGAAAAGTATAAGTAATATCTATCACTTAAAAATTCACATGAGAATCCACACAGGGGAAAAGCCATACCTTTGTAACACATGTGGGAAAAGATTTTCTGACTCATCAGCATTTAAAAAGCATATTGCAATCCATTCTGGGAAGAAGCCACATTCATGTGAAATATGTGGAAGAAGTTTCATTCATGGTTATAAACTAAAGGTCCACATGAGAGTCCACACAGGTGAGAGGTCTTACCCTTGTAAGATATGTGAAAAAAGATATACTAACCTACCAGCTTTAAAAAACCATACACTTACCCACATACTGGAGACACCTTCTTGCAAAATATGTGGAAAAAGTTTCAGTAAAATCTATCACTTAAATGTCCACATGAGAACCCACACAGGGGAGAAACCTTATCTATGTAACACTTGTGGGAAAAGGTTCTCAGACTCATCTGCATTAAAAAAGCATAAAACTATTCACACAGGCGAAAAGCCATATTCTTGTGAAACATGTGGGAAAAGTTTCAATCAACGTTCAAATTTGACAGTCCATATAAGAACGCACACTGGTGAGACACCATACCCATGCAACGCTTGTGAAAAACGATTTAAAACTCCTTCAGGACTTAAAAAACACACAAAAACTCACAAACAACTTTGAAAAACCCACATAGAGAGAATAATGGAATAATACAAAATCTTTCAGATATCTGATCCAGTTTTTATTTTTATTTTTTTAAGAGTATTGGACATGTATCAATCATTTTCACATTCATGGAATCCTTGGGAATATTGGAGAGAATTTGGACTCATTATTAAGCTTCATTGTGGACTCCAACATAAGCCTGAAAAATTAAGAACCAGACAAGTTCCTAAACATTTCTCCTGCCCAATCAGTATTGTTGAACCTTGATCGATATTCACAATTATTCATTTTTTTTACTTAAATTTTTACAAGTTAATGTTTACAACCTCTGCAACTGAAGTTTACTGTGTTAAAATAAACGTGCTTTTAATGATTAAAGTTTGTAATTTATTAATATTTGTTATTAGAAATAGAAAATTATTTGCTAATGTCTTCCCAACTTTTAGAAAACCAGGCAACAAATGTTTTATGGATCTGCATGTCTAGAAACAATGCATACATCTTTTCCCACACATAATCTGGTTTTTTACAGAAAGAATGCTATCAGTGTGTACTCAACAAATACTATACTGCCAGAAGTATTCGCTCATCTGCCTTTACACGCATATGAACTTCAGTAACATCCCATTCTTAATTCATAGGGTTTACTATGACGTCGGCCCACTCTTTGCAGCTATAACTTCAACTCTTCTGGGCAAGCTTTCCACAAGGTTTAGGAGTGCGTTTATGGGAATTTTTGACCATTCTTCCAGAAGCTTATTTGTGAGGTCAGACACTGACCCCACACCATAACCCCCCCTCCACCAAACTTTACACTTGGCACAATGCAGTCAGACAAGTACCGTTCCCCTAGCAACCACCAAACCCAGACTCCTCCATCAGATCGCCAGATGGAGAAGCGTGATTGGTCAGTCCAAAGAATGTGCCTCCACTGCTCTAGAGTCCAGCGGCGGCGCCCGTTACACCACTGCATCCGACGCGTTTCATTGCACTTTTTGATATATGGCTTGGATGCAGAAAGTTGGCGACCTCTACATCCGCTGACCCCGCTTTGTCATTTTACGTGGCCGACCACTTCGTGGCTGAGTTGCTGTTGTTCCCAATCGCTTCCACTCTGTTTTAATACCACTGACAGCTGACTGTTGAATATTTAGTAGCGAGGAAATTTCAGGACTGGACTTGTTGCACAGGTGGCATCCTGTCACGGAACCACGCTGGAATTCACTGAGTTCCTGAGAGCGACCCGTTCTTTCTTAGATGTTTGTAGAAGCAGTCTGTATGCTGAGGTGCCTGAATTTATACACCTGTGGTCATGGAAGTGATTGGAACACCTGAATTTAATTATTTTGATGGGTGAGTGAATACTTTTGGCAATATAGTGTATATTAGTATATATTGTATACAATATAGTTTATCTGTCAGAACTGGTTATTAGAATGAATGAATTAAATGATTTTTCTAACTATGATCATCATCAGGCTAAGTGGTTCCTGCTGTTTTCCTGATCTCATGTATTGATTCCAACAATAAATCTTTGTAAAGTGATAATGTCAGAATACCACTGAAGTCTGTAGCCATGAACTGGTTCTACTGGATGAACATCAGTTGTCTGAAAACATGAATTCTGATCAAATCCAGAGTGTTTGCAGCATCATGCAGCTGTTTCCTTGTTGATGTGGATCTGCTGCTCATGTGAATCCTCCCACAGTGTTTCATTAGCAGCTGGAACCACAGTGACTCTGATAAAACAGGAATTAGCAGAATCCATCTGATATGAAGCTGTGGTTTGAATACCACTTCCCTCCTCTTTGAAGAGTAGTCAGATATCTGTGTTCAGGTTTTTGTACAGCCTCTTCTACACTTTGTATCACTGTGTTTCTACAGCACAGTAGTAGAGAGCTGTGTCTGCCAGGGTTAGCTTTGTGATGGTCAGTTCAGTGGATGTATCTGTTGTTTGGGAGCCATATCGTTTATCTGGAATATATTCATAACTACTCAGGGATTTTGCTCCTTTCAAGAGTATAAACTGAGGAGCCTGAAGGTCAGAATGATGTTTGTACCAGTGAAGCCGAACATAGCTGTCATCTGTCTGATATGTACATGTGAGAGTGACAGATCGTCCTTCTCTTCCACTGACTTCATCTTGTTGAGGAGAGATTGTGTCTCCAGCTATTAGTCCTGGAAAAAGTAGAGAAAATGAAGCCATTAGACTAACATTGTCCATGAGGCTGAGAGGAGAAGACAGTGGAAAATGTCACCTGTACAGTGTTACTCTGTGGACATTCACAACTAAATCAACTGTAGAACTCTGTCAGTTCAATTTACAAGATGATCCAAACATGATTTTCATTCTATCAGAGCAAAGAAAGAAGAAAAGTAGTGAAATGCAGTCTGTATATCTGGTTAATGCAGCAGCTTCAACAAAACTTTAATCCCTGTTCTTAAACTCACCTATAATGTGAGATAGAAGCAAAAAGAGGTGAAGCAACATGTCTTTGGAGTTCTTAAAGCCAGACAGACAGCAGATGAACAATGTTCTTCCACTGCAGTAGAATGAGGAAGAAATAATGTCATTGGATGAGCTGAAGTTCAGTGGGCGGGGCCCATTACCTGTTGACATGATTGTTTGACTTCAGCTCAACCAATCAGGTTCTTTTCTGCTTCCACAGCAGCTCTGTCTCTGATCTTTACTGCTTCATTTCTCTGTTGTCTTTGTCATCAGTCCAATGACTCAACAACCAGTGCTTTAACAGTGTGGGAGTCCCTCTAGTGGATGTTGTGGAGTATTGTGTTGTCTTTGCTCCAAAGGTTTTTGTACAGAGTTTTGGTGTTTCCTGTCACTGTGGGCTGCAGAGCACAGTAGTACACAGCAGAGTCTGTCACTGCAGCAGAGGAGATCACCAGATCCATTTGTTTTTTATCATCACTCACTTTAAAAGACAGTCCAGGTGCTTCATTCTTTAATTTTATTCCTGTTCCTAAATGAGAGATCAGGAACTCTGGTGGTTTTCCTGGATATTGTCGATACCAGAAGAAATAATCACTGCCAGTTGCTGTTTGATAGTAAGTGTAGGACAGAGTAACAGAGCTGCCTTCTAAACTGGACTCTTCATCCTTGACTGCAGTGAGTTGTTCACAGCTGACACCTAAAGGAAGAGAGAAGTCAAATAACTGAACAACAAACATAAAATGCTGAAATGAATCTTTGAAAGAATCAAACAAACCTGTTACAATGAGTAGAAACAGCAGCGTGAATACAAATGTCTGCAAAGACAGCATGTTGAATAAAGGTAATGTCTGTGGTTTGTGTGTTGAACTGTGTTGAATGTGGAAGTTTGTGTCTCTTCTATAGTTCAGTAACAGCTCAGCTCCTCCCTGAATCTCTCCTCTTTGATCTGTAGTTTCTCTTCTCTCAGTTCCTCTTCCTCCTGGTTAACCGTCTCACAGCTTCATCTTCAATCATTGTGAGATGAGGAGCTGATATTTGATACTGTTTTATTACAGGGGTTAAAGGATGGATCATTTTTTCACTGTTTGAAACTCGAGGACTCAACATTTTTTCTTCATTGTAATATCTAAACCAGCTGAAAATACCGAGGAGCACATGATGCTGTTTGTGAAGTGATTGGCTGAGAAGTAGAGACGGAAAGAGTTTCAACTTGAGTTCCACGGTATAAAAACGCATTCCTGGAGTTAGTTTTTTAACGTGGTTTCTGCACAAAAAAAGCTAAACAATTGTCAAGAAAGTTCTCTCAAAATTAACCCTAACCCTAGGCTGAGAAAACACAAAACATTTATTCTTTCAGCAAGGAGACAACATATCAGGAAGCCCAGAGTTGTCTGAGTTGAAAAAAATATACAATCGCTATTTATGTTTATTACGAGCCACACAGGGTTAAGAGGCATTGAGTTCAGACAGAAGCCAAACACAAAACAACTAAAAGATTGTAAAGATAGTACTTCTGTTCTTTTCACCTCATGATATTTTTCTAACAAATCTGCAAAAATAAAAAGCAAGGCAGGATTATAGTTTGGCACATAAACAACTTTTAATTTCCCAACTTTTGATTCCATAAAAATGTGAGTTTCATGTTTGCATTCATCACTGTAAAGAGTAGAAGGTCCTACTGAGGATCAAAATGATCCTATGGAAATTACAGATGAATGAGCGTCATCAAGCTCTGCAGTGGCCTGATAAGGATCAGAAGGAACCAAGATTTCCACAGATGAAAGAGGAACAGGAGGAAGCAGAACCTCTGCAGATTAAAGAAGAACAACCCATGCTTGTCCTTGGGTCCCAAACTGACAGGTAGCGGTTCTTCTGGTATTCTGGTGGCTTTCTGTTGGTTTGCTTTCATCATCATCATCACCTTCTGGATTATTATCAATGTGCTTGATCTGAAACCTTCTTATCAAACTTTTAAAAAAGAAATATGTGATATTTAATGTCATGTATTCTGTTGTTCCTATGATTCTCATTTTAGTCATTTTAAATTGGAGGCAAGGGACTCTATAGAGGTTCTGGGGACAGTTTTAGACAGATAAACAGAAAGAAGAGCATTTTTATTGCTGTTCTCTGCTGCTTGGCAAATGGGTTAGGGCAGTGTTTCTCAATTCTGGTCCTCATGACCCACCGCCCTGCATGTTTTTGATGTTTCCCTCCTCTGCCACACCTGATTCAAATGATCAGCTCGTCATCCAGCTCTGCAGTGGCCTGATAAGGAGCCATTCATTTGAATCAGGTGTGGTGGAGGAGGGAAACATTGAAAACAAGCAGGGCGGTGGGTCATGAGGACCGACATTGAGAAACACTGGGTTAGGGTTATGCATCAGATCAGTAAATGAGGGAATGCTAAACCCACAGTTCGGTGGGCTGTGTCGCATCAGAGAGTCAGTGAGGGTGGAATTCAGGGTGAACCAAAGAAGAAAACTCCAATCCAAACCACCCTCCTGGAAAGAGTTCAGTTTGAGTGGACAAAAACAACAAGTTTTATGTTTCTAACGCAGGTCGCTCTTCTTGTGCCCTGTGAGCTTCCGTAGCTGCAGATACCCTCACCACACACTGTTCATTGTGTGGAAACGCTGCCGCTGCGCAGTCCGCTCCTTCTCGGTGTCGCACTGTTGAAGCTTCAATCTTTACTGCGTGTTGTTGCTCGTTCATTGGAGCTCGTTGCTGTTTCTCTCTGATTCTGACCGGACTTTTGGAGACGTTTTCAGTTTCTGTGGCCTCCATTTTTACCGTGGCATCCACCTTGTCTCGAGTGGCTGCTGAAGCTCTGCAGAGACTTTAGCAACCATTTTATTTCTGTTCGTGCTGGAGTCGGATGTGCAGAAAGTGAAATGTCTTCTGCTACAGGTGCGTGTGTTGTTGGGCTGCAGCTGGGTGGACAGATGTCCGACCAACTGAGCTACGGTTGGACTAGATTCACTTGATTTAGAGGCGCTATGGTACATTTTAATGGGAAAAGCTCACTTCCGGGGAGCCTGAAGTCCAACAGAATAAAACAGCCGTGTAGAGACACGAATCAGATGTATCAGGTCCGGTGTTACAGTTCATGTGGTCAGACCAGCGGTTCAGAGACAGATGTTTTGCAGGCGTCACTTTTCAGGCTCAGTTGTCAAACTAGGAAAATAACATGATGATAACTTGAATAGATAAACGTCCTCCTTCATAAGGCAAACAACACAAAAGGCTCCTATCCCATTAATTTAGTCCTGATACATTAAACTATCAGGCTTTCTCTTTTTGGAAATCAGTTGCCGTAATATCCATTTCATGAAATATTTCCATCCCAGTTCACACAGAAGCTGTTGATGCTTCAACCAATGACAGCTGGCAGTGATCACGCTTTGCTGTGGAGACACGAAATTCAGTGATTCTGAATAGATGGACAGCGCAGAAGATGAATCAGCAACCGCAGGAATTAAAGGAACCTGGCCTTAAAACATGTTCGGATCATGCATTTGACTCAGAATATAACTAAATACTGTGGCTATATCAGATATTCAGACATCTGAGTGATTTTCTAGATAAACTAAACTCTGTGCTATCCACCATCCCTGAGCATGACTGCCCCATGCCTTGGTGACATGAACATCAATTTAGATAATCCTAACTTTTTACCTCTGTTGCATTCCTTCAAACTACAACTGGTCTGCAGCCAAAGACCTTGACCTAATCCTCAATCGAAACTGTACCTCGGACACACTAACGGTCACTCTGTTGCACGTCTCTGACCACTTCTTCATTCGGCACAATACCAAAACTCCTTCTGATCTATTGAACCTCGGGTCGCGACTGTTGCTCCTTCTCATGCAGCGCAACTGCATCAACAAAAGAGTTTTACAGTGAGAAGATCCACAGTGCCACTGACTCATAATGAAATGAATGTATGTAAGTGGGAGCATAACATAGCTATGGGCGGGGTCGTCCAATAATGGGAAGGGTGGTGGTTCGATTCCCATTCGCCACTCAAAGGGATTGGTGACACTGACAGCTGGAGGTCCACCTCCTTGTCACGGCCGAGGTGCCCTTGGGCAAGGCACCGTACCCCCATGCTCCCCAGGCGCTGTGATTGGCTGCCCACCACTTTCCTAGTGTGATTTGACAATAGTTTATGAGGTCTGACTCAGTCAGATTGGTTTTGTACAGTTGGTGTTGAAAAGCACCAACACATTCAGCTGTGCTAGATGACTGCAAAGCAGTGAAGGATGCCGCAGTAAAATTTTGCTTGTGTTCATTTGTCCCTCCAGAACTCCCACAACAACATGACTGTAAAGAGGAGGAGATTCTCTTTGAGCAGCAGCTCTGTAACGAAGAGAGGAATTCCACGCTGAACCAGGAAGAACCAGATCCCCCACAGATGAAACAGGAACAAGAGGAACCAGATCCCCCACAGATGGAACAGGAACAGGAGGAACCAGATCCCCCACAGATGAAACAGGAACAGGAGGAACCAGATCCCCCACAGATGGAACAGGAGGAACCAGATCCCCCACAGATGAAACAGGAACAAGAGGAACCAGATCCCCCACAGATGAACCAGGAACAGGAGGAACCAGATCCCCCACAGATGAACCAGGAACAGGAGGAACCAGATCCCCCACAGATGAAACAGGAGGAACCAGATCCCCCACAGATGAAACAGGAACAGGAGGAACCAGATCCCCCACAGATGAAACAGGAACAAGAGGAACCAGATCCCCCACAGATGAAACAGGAGGAACCAGATCCCCCACAGATGGAACAGGAGGAACCAGATCCCCCACAGATGAAACAGGAACAAGAGGAACCAGATCCCCCACAGATGAAACAGGAACAAGAGGAACCAGATCCCCCACAGATGGAACAGGAGGAACCAGATCCCCCACAAGTTAAACAGGAACAGGAGGAACCAGATCCCCCACAGATGGAACAGGAACAAGAGGAACCAGATCCCCCACAGATGAAACAGGAACAAGAGGAACCAGATCCCCCACAGATGGAACAGGAGGAACCAGATCCCCCACAGGTTAAACAGGAACAGGAGGAACCAGATCCCCCACAGGTTAAACAGGAACAGGAGAACCTCTGCATCAGTCAGGAAGGAGAGCAGCTTGTACTGAAGCAGGAGAATGATACTTTTATGTTGCTTCAATGCAAAATCAAATCTGAAGAAACATTTGGAGTTTCTGAAGCTTTTGTTGTCCAGAATGAGGAAGAGATCGACCGTCAGCGCAGACTGCTGGATATCACCTGGAAACCCCGAATAAACTCCCACACAGCAGGTACGGAACACCGTGATGGGCTGCATGAACTCACACATGAACCTGACTGATGGAGGATCCTGATCAGAGCTCCACAGTTATGGGTATACATAGTCACTCTTCTTCATATATGTCCTGTAAAACAGGAAACAGCTGCAGAGATTCACTGAAACATGTTCAAACATGAACATAAATCCAGAATCTGAGGCAGAAACAGAGTTTGTTCAGTTCTCAGCAGCTTAACTCTATTCTGCTCCCTTCCTGCTGATGTTGTAGCGTTCCAAGCATGCCGTGATCCATGTTTGCAGTATTGAGCAAATAACAGCACAAATGAGTCAGCTGCTAATGGATTAAATAATAACAAACCAGTTGACTTGTTCAACTGATTTACCAGTAACAATCCACAATTTTGTTACATATACTCAAATAAGAATTTACTTTTGTTTTTTTTACATATGTGAGTGACATTTTTATACATTTGTGCTCTGACGTTTAAAACTACAATATAATTTACTCAGGTTTCTTTCTGTATATCAATACTAACCTTTTCTGCTGGCTTTTTGTCTCTTTAGACCACACGCAGCAGCATGTCTATAATGGCGATGAGTTTCTCACTGAACAACAGCTTTGTAACCAGGACAGGAAAACCAGTCTGGATCAAGAAGAACCAGAACAACTTCATACTACAGCGAATCCGGAGGATCTGTGCATTAGTCAGGATGGAGAGCAGCTTCTATTGAAGCAAGAGACTGATAGCTTTATGGTGACTCCTTCCTGTGAGGAAAGTGATCTTTGTGAACCAGAATCAAACTGGCTGCAAAGTAGAAGTTTGACGAATCACATAAGAACTCCCAGAGATGAGAAGCCATATTGTAAAGAATGTGGTAAATATTTCAGTCAAAATAGTGACTTGTTGTATCACATGAAAACTCACAAAGAAGAGAGGCCTTTTTCTTGTAAAATATGTGGGAAATACTTTAGAACAAGTAGTAGCTTATTGTGCCACATGAGCAAGCACACAGGCGAGAAGCCATATTCTTGCAAAATATGTGGGAAAAGTTTCAGGGTAAAATGTGAATTAGTATACCACATGAGAACTCACACAGGTGAGAAGCCATATTCTTGCAAAACGTGTGGAAAAAGTTTTCGTTCGAGTTGTCATTTAGTGCGCCACATGAGAACTCACACAGGTGAGAAGCCACATTGTTGTAAAATATGCGGGAAATGTTTCAGTTTAAGTGATCGTTTAGTCTGCCACATGAGAACTCACACGGGTGAGAAGCCATATTCTTGCAAAGCATGTGGAAAGAGTTTCAGTCAAAATAGTACCTTGTTAAACCACATGAGAACACACACAGGTGAGAAGCCTTATTCTTGCAAAACATGTGGAAAATGTTTCACTATAAATGATCATTTGGTGTGCCACATGAGAACTCATACAGGGGAGAAGCCATATTCTTGCAAAATATGTGGTAGGAGTTTCAGTAGAAATAGTACTTTGTTGAACCACACAAGAACTCATACAGGTGAGAAGCCTTATTCTTGCAATATATGTGGAAAAAGTTTCAGTGTAAATGGTAGCTTGTGGTGCCACATGCGAAAGCACACAGGTGACAAGCCGTATTCTTGCAAAATATGTGGAAAAGATTTCTGTGTAAGATATCATTTAGTGTGTCACATGAGAATTCACTCAGGCGAAAAGCCTTATTCTTGCAAATTCTGTGGGAAAAACTTCAGACTAAATGGTCATTTATTGAGCCACATGAGAACTCACACAGGTAAAAAGTCAAACGATTGAAATATCTGCAGTGAAAACATGTTGAACATGGCATTTAAAGGTAAAAGATTGAGGTTTGAAATTATTCCACCTACCATGCCCTACACTTGGAGGAAGACTCTCTCGTTACTGTTGCTGTGGTAGATGAAACAGCAGCAGAGCACCAAAGGTTGGATGTGGGTAACCACAAGTGCTGAAGGCTCTAATGAGTTTTTTCTTACTTTTTGAACAAGTCCAAAGGCGTAAGTTAGAAGCTTAACTGTGCTATTATAATAAGATATCTTAACTTTGGGAAATAATTAAAAGTGGTGATTCCCAGTTCATTCAACATCAGCTTTACATGGATCAAAAAGCAATTTGATAAACTCAAACTGCATCTTGAAGTGAAGTCTTGGTAGGGGCTCTACGCTGGGCCAAGCACAGAAGTGATGGGTCTGACTAATGACACCAGCCTGAGTAAGAAAAAAACTTTTCCTCAGCTTTCTCAGGATCAAATTTATCCTTTTTTTTTTTTGGAGCACTGCTAGCACCAACTCTTTCTTGGACTGGAGCTAAGGACCATTTTTCCTGTGGCCTGGGATCGGGTTCAAGAGAACCACTCGACCAACCAAAACATAGTGACTGCCATGTTTAAAAATCCACAGCCAGTGTCACGTTTAGTTTACTTATTTCAAAAGATAACAATAAAAACAGAGCTGCAATATAAATGTAAAGTCGAAGCAGCAGACAAATATTAGCTGGTTATTCCTCTCATTGTCCTGCAAAATGTGAGCTGCACATACATCACCTTAACAGAGTTGCATTTAAAACTGTCAAGTGTTTTAATATCATTAATTGGCATTTGTAGATTCCACTGAATCAACACTAACAAATCTTATTTGTTTCACCAACTATTAAATAGCAGTTAATATTTGGAAATAGGTTGACACTGCATTCACAATCACTCACTGTTTAAAGCGAGAGTGGTGACTGTAGGACATTGGTTTGCTGGGAACACGGGACCCTGTGATCTGTTGTTCTTGTGAAGAAAAACTGTACACCTGCTTTGTGTACATCTAAAGAATTTTAGACTACATTTGAGGGAGGTTTCAAATATGTTTTAGAGGAGACATTTCAAACAACACAAGGATGTTGCTCTGTTGTGGCTGTGGAAACTCTTACAAGTTCTTAGCTAGAACCAAGATAGAACTTCCTGTAGAACCAGCACCTGCTTTGGGGGAAATTTTTATTTCAAAGTACTATGAATGGTACTAGTTAATAAATTTTACTTGCATTTGGACAAGCTTTTTATTTTTATACTCTTTTTTTTTATTTATGTGTGAAAGTTAAAACTCATATCTTCCTGTTTATCATCACTAATAAACTGACATTTTCAGCTCAACTCCTTCATTCATTCTTTATTCTGACCCTATGTAAAAGATTAAGAGACAGTCCCTCATATTCATAGTGAAAGAAATGTGGGGCTTGGTGGTGTGCTGGTTAGTACCGTTGCCTCACAGCAGAAGGTTCCAGGTTCTAATCCCAGCTGGTTCTTTCTGTGTGGAGTCTGCATGTTCTCCCCATGTATGCGTGGGTTCTCTCCAGGTTCTCCAGTTTCCTCCCACCATCCAAAAGCATGCTGTTAGGTTAACTGGTGACTCTGAATTGTCACTGGGAGTGAGTGTGAGCGTGCATGGTTGTTTGTCTCTGTGTGGCCCTGTGATGGACTGGTGACCTGTCCAGGTGTCCCCCACCTGACAGCTGCGATAGGCTCCACTCTCCCCTGACCGTAAATTGGATTAAGCAGGTATAGAAAATGGATGGATGGATGAAATGTGATTTGTCTTCATAAACTTGTAATGTGTTCATTGGTTTGTTATCTGAGTAGAATTTAGCTGATGTTGGACAGATTGTGGAATCACTTCATGCACACGTGAGATCCTCACCGTACGTCCTGAGGTTATGTTTGTGTTGTAAAATTTCCTGTATGAATAAAGTTTGTTTTGGGTGCTGGTTTTTCTAACGGATTGATTCAATTATTTTTACAACTATGAGCATCATCAGCTTAAGTTAGCGCTACATGCAATGATCATTGCTTGCTGTTTTCTGATCTCATGTATTGATTCCAACAATAAATCTTTGTAGAGTGATAATGTCAGAATACCAGATTCACATTGAAGTCTGTGGTTCTACTGGATTTCTTTCTTTGCTTTGTAATCAAATTTTATTATAGAACATCTATAGCTAACATCTGTGGCACAGATCAGAAATGCCATAAGAATGAAAGGTATTGGGCAACATGGAAAAGGCAGCTATGCTGGAGCAATGTTTTGGCTCTGTCACAACCTTCTATAAGCCTTTTATGATCAAATAAAAACAGTGGTAGAACATTTGGAACTCTGGTGACACAAACACATTAACACCAAAATGAAGAGCATGGTCAATAAAGTGTGAGTGTTTTTTGTAGCAGTCCGATTGTATCCTCCTTCCCCGGAGACCAGTTAATTTTAGAATTTTATTTTATTGGTAATAATCTGTAGGGCTTTGCATGGTCAGTCTCCTCAACCTATTTCTGATTTGTTAAAACCTACTTAAAAAATTGTTAAAACTCTACTACTAGAACATTAACAGTTGAGGGTAACGTCTAATAGTTAATGTCTAATAGCTCTAAATGTTAAAACCAACATTTTGAAATGTACTCTGTAGTGGATGAGGAGCCAGTGCAGCTGAATTAGCAAATGGGTGACATGAGAATACTTGGAAGATTTAGTTAGAAGCCTGGCAGCAGTGTCCTGTACAACCTGAAGATGTTCCAGTGATTTGTTAGTCAGACAAGAGAATATAAAATTACAATAATCTAGACATGATTAAAAACCCATCAGGGGCACAGAAAAGGAATTCAGTTTTCTCATCATTAAGTTGAAGAAAACTGTCAGCCATCCAACTTCTGACAGAATCTAAGCATTTGAGCAAGATCTGTATCTTTAAAACATGATTGGATTTAAAAGAAATACATAACTGAATATCACATGCATAGCAGTGATAAGATGTGTTCTTTAAAAAATTACAGATATGCTGAGGAGGGAGCAGATATAAAAGAAACAATAATGGCAAGGCAAGTTTATTTGTATAGCACAGTTCAACAACAAGGTGATTCAAGGTGCTTTACAGAGACGTTAAATAAAAAGCATCATTCAAAATGTAAACAAAAATAAATTAAACAGACCCTCATCATAGGTAAGGAATGAGGAGGAGGACCTGAATTTAGCAGCAGCCACATAAAAATATCATCCAGACAGATATGGGGAAACCCATTCAAGGTAGATCCTGATAAACCGACTCAGAGTTTCAGCCTATCGCGAATGATGTGATGGTCAGTTTTCTGCTTTTGCTGTTTTTCAGAATATGTTTTGGTTTTGAGGAATGTAGAATTAATATTCCTGAATGTAGTGTTATGACATGGTTTAAATAACGTTTTTAAAAGAAAAACGTACAATGCAGAAGTAAAAATTAACTGTCCTCCTCTGCCGGAACTTCCGCCGGAAGTAACAAGATGTGCAGCAGTGTTTTCTGTCCTCGTGTGGGACTCAGCAGGAGGACGGTGGTGTTGTCTGAGCTGAATATCTGAGTGTGAGCAGCAACAATGTCTTCAGCTCAGCATCTGAGAGAGTTTATCAGCCAGCGACTAACTGCTGCTGCTGAAGAAATATTCACAGAGTTTGAGAAAACCATCGTCCAGTACGAGGAAGAGATCGACCGCCAGCGCAGACTGCTGGAAATCACCTGGAAACCCCGAATAAACTCCCACACAGCAGGTACGGAACACCGTGATGGGCTGCATGAACTCACACATGAATCTGACTGATGGAGGATCCTGATCAGAGCTCTACGTTACATTTATTTCAGGCTCACAGAGAAAGTTACGGTGCAGCTGCAGCTATTTTTCAGACAGAAATAACATGAATGTGTTTAAAAGCAGAAACATTTAGAGTCAAACTCACAGTCTGTAGAAGACACAGGAGAAACCGACTGAGCTGGAACATTTCAAAGAACCAAAAAGGAAATCGATCTGTGTCCATCTAACGCTGCTCTTCATTAACTCAGACACTGCTCCCCGTTGCAGGACCTTCAATCATCTCCCCAAGTTGTTGAAGTGATTCAGTTATACAACAATCGACTTCCAGCTTCAGTCTCCCTGCACAGCCAGCGTCGTACTGGTTCTCGTTCATAAACCTTTTCCCAGCTGTTGTTGCTGGCAGGAAAAATAAACCAGATCCACTGATCCACCGAGATTTCTGGGTCTTTGGGGAAGCTGAAAAGGGTCAACTTGCCCTCACAACCAAAACCATATTTTCTTGAGGAATGTCTGAAGTACCTGCTCTGAAAAGTACCAGTGGATCTCTCTATCCTTTTGGTGGATAACGTGCACACCGTAGCTGAAAGACATGCGTTTCATTTGCGTATGTTCGAGTAATAAACTGTAGAACCACGCCGATGGTTCAGATGAAAACATATTTATAAATGTTTTTCTTGTGTTTGTTTTGTCCTTCAAGAGCTTTCACAGCAGCATGTGTATAAGGAGGAGGAAGTTGGTGCTGAGCAGCGGCTCTGTAACCAGGACAGGGACTCCAGTTTGGACCAGCAGGAACCAGAACCACAGATTCAGAAGAAACGGAAGGAAGGCTGCACCAGTACAGAAGGAGAGCAGCATGGATTGAATCAGGATAAGCGTATGATCCGGTATAAAGATGGGATTGATCATTGGTGCGGACCGCTGGATATCACCTGGATACCAAAAAACAGCTTCCACACAGCAGGTATGGAACACTGTGATGGTCTGAATTAACTCACACATTAGTAGCTCCACAAAACTGCATATTTTAACTAAAAAAATCAAATGTTAAAACCTGCGATGTGTGTATAACACACACATCCAGCAGACCCAAATTCTTAGACATCAGAATAGTGATTTCAGCCTTTTAGTTTTGTCTGACTACTACATTGAGTTCTATTATTTAATCTAATTGGCTGCAGACTTGAACTCTTCCCAGGTCTAATAGGACCTGAGACGAGGTCAGTTTGCTCCACGTTACGTGTTGTTTCCGTGCTGCAGGTCTTCTGGTCTGTTTCAAAAAGACGAATATTCATAAAGAAAAACATACGGGCTCATGTTAAAGTAATCCCCTTTAAGCCTTTGATGCTGTGGGTATCCATACATAAATCTGAGACCTGTTGCATCACCATATGGCAACATGACACCCCTGAGAGAGTTTCAGGCCTCAGTTGGCTCTTGGTGTCACCAACACCGCCACGGAAGAGGCCATCGTGCAGCGCGCCTCCTGATGTGAGGACAGACGGGGCTCGACCATTTCCCAACCTGGGCACAACGACAGAGGTGCAAGCAAAGAAACTCCCCACACTGCAGGTCGTCGTTGCAAATGAGAACTGGTTTTCAACCGACTTACCTGGTTAAGTAAAGGTTACGATAGTAATAATGTTCAGTGTCCACTTCTGCTTAAACAAATGATCACTTTGCAAAAAAAAAGTGAAAAATAAAGATATTACAGATGATATAAAGAAGGATTTTTGTTGTTATTGAATTGCTTGTAATACCCAATGTGTCGAATATGATACAAACAAAAAAACATGCAAATTATTTTTATTTATCTTTTTTTTTTACATTTTGTTAAAGGAACAAATAAAGACTTAAAATTGAAGAACAACAAGGAATTTTCCATCCATTATTTCTGGGGTCAGGATTTATAGGCTTAATCATAATGACCCACCAGAAATGTGTGGTGGTGTGTTTCTCTACCTGCATGTTACCCGTCAAGGTTTAACCACAGTTAGTGCTCATTATTTACGATGATAGCTCAGCCATGTCAGGTTTTCTTTTAGGAATCTGCTTTTAACTTTGTGATATACTCTTACTGTGTTGAGTCTCCATAAAAATCAGTTTCTTCACTTTATTTGAGCTCAGCTTTTAAAAGGATATTTTGGTTTCTGTGAAGTGGGGTTGTGTGCCGTACGCAAGAGGAGTCGGTCTCCTCTTTCTACTTATGTGATGGATGGATGCAGCAGGCAGGGAGCTCACTTTATTGCTCACATAGTTGTCGTCACAGTTGATGGGTTTCTTTCTTTTTTCCCCAATGTTTTAATTCTCTGTCTACACTTCCATAACAAAGGTACTGTTACTGAATTATTTGCTGTAGATGCACCATATTATTTTGGTCATTTATTAGTATGTAAGGCATAGAGCCTGGGCTGACCAGTCTTAATGAAATGCATACATTTTGGCCTTTCTGTTTTCAGTTGGCTCTGATCTGCCTCTGATGCTAACCTTCAGTGTTCAGGTCCCGGCTGGAACTTTCAGTGTCAGAGATATGTGTAACAGACAGTTTAATGAAATAACTATCAATTCTTCTCTTCATCTTGAGCTATTGATGGCTAGCATCTGTTGATCTCGTAGAGTGTGCCACAGTTTTAAAAGCTCACGTATCAGCCTAAAATGATAACTGTGAGCTAAAGTGTTCTTGTTTTATGATGGTGAGTTTGGTGGGTAAGGCGCACAGTGACAGACGTGTGTATAAGGAGGGAAGATCCAAACGCCGAATGTTAGTTAAGAAATAACCTTCAATTCTATTCTTCATCTTGGGCTATTGATGGCAAATTCGTCTAAAATGTCATAGCAGTTCAAACGACTGCTGCGTGTTGGATCTTTACATTGCATCACTTCTGCATCAGACAAGGAGCAGGGCAGCATAACACGGTCCGTATCGCAACACGGTGCCAGAACCAGAACCATTTTGGAGCACACTGCAGACTTTGTGAATTGGTCCATTCAGTTTTCACTGGAATGTGGAATGTGTGGAATTTATCAGCCATGCTGTTCTAAAGATTAGGTTTTAAAGCAAAGTTGAAGTTCGCTGCCAAAAGGTGACCCACAGCGAGCTAAATTTACTTTAGAAAATGTATTTTTTTAACAGTATTTTTTTGTTTGTTTATATTGGTCATTGTTTACTATTTTCATTTCTTTAAGAATATCACATTTCTGTCTTTTGCGCCATTCCATTACTATATTGTCGGTAACTAATAATCTTTAATTTGGGAAGACCAGACTACATTTGCTCACAGCACTATGCTTTTTCTTATGTCTCTTTTTAACTCCAGACCTCACACAACAATTTGTCAGTGGGGAGGAGGAAGTTCTCACTGACCAGCAGCTCTCTAACCAGGATAGGAAATCCACTATGGACCAAGAGGAACCAGAACCTTTACAAAATAAAGAGGAAGAGGATCGACTCTGCACAAGTCAGGACGGAGAAGTGCTTGTTCTGAAGAAGGAGACTGATACTTTTATGGTAACTCCTGTTTATGAGGAAAGTGACCACAGTTATTCAGAACCAAACAGTAACCAGCTCCTCTCTCACAATGCTGCTTCATCAGTATTAAATAGACATATAACTATATACACAGATGAGAAGAAACCATTTGCTTGCAGTACTTGTGGGAAAAGATTCTCTTACTTATCATTAATGAAATATCACAATAGAATCCACACAGGTGAGAAGCCATATTCTTGCAAAGAATGTGGAAAGACATTTGACAGAAATTGTACTTTGTTGTATCATATGAAAACTCACTCAGGTGAGAACCCATATTCTTGCAAAATATGTGAGAAAAGATTTAGTCGTGGTGACAGCTTGATGCGCCATATGATAACTCACACAGGTGAGAGGCCGTTTTCTTGTCAGACATGTGGGGAAAGATTTGGCCTAAATAGTCATTTGTTGCGTCACATGAGAACTCACACAGGTGAGAAGCCATATTCTTGCAAAGTATGTCAGAAAAGATTCAGTCAGAGTAATAGTTTGGCTGATCATGTGCGAATACACACAGGCGAGAAGCCATATTCTTGCAAAGAATGTGGAAAAAGTTTCACTCAAAGGGGTGCTTTGACTGTTCACATGAGAACTCACACAGGTGAGAAGCCATATTCTTGCAAAATATGTGGGAAAAGATTCGGTGCAAGTACGAGCCTGTTGCACCACATACGAACTCACACAGGTGAGAAGCCATATTCTTGCAAAATATGTGGGAAAAGTTTCATTCAAAAATCTAACCTGACATGCCACAAGAAAAACTCACACAGATGAGGAATTTTTACGAGTCAGCGTTAATGAGCCTTTTGATAATTTTTGACAAAATATGTGTACGTTTTACTATTGATAGGGTCCAAGGAAACCTGAGTATTCTAAGACATATTCAGATGTGTTCCAGCTCTTCCACCTTCAGTACATTGAACATAATGTCTTTAAATACTGAATGTTTTCCTCAGAATTATGAAATCCCATCGTTATCTTTCCTTATAATTACGATTTAATCTTTGACATTTGTCTTCAGATGCTCTGTTTCAGTAGCAAATTAAATGTATTTTGCGAAGGCAAATTTTAATTTAAAACATACGTTTTTTCAGTTAATATCTGTGAATAATAATTTTCTTATGTTAATTTCATACATATGTTGAGTCACCAGCTGTTAACCTGACTCCATTAAAAAAATTCTTTGAACACATCATATTCTCTAAATTGCAGTTTTGTGGTAAAAAAATATTGTTTCATTTTTCAAAGAAGTTTGATAATGATTTTATTTTTTTATTTAAAAAAAAATTAACTACTGCTATTAAGTGGTAGTAAAACCTTGATCAGTGTCTCTTATTTTCCTGTCTAAATCTTTGTAAAGTGATAATGTCAGAATACCAGATTCACACTGAAGTCTGTAGTCATGAACTGGTTCTACTGGATGAACATCAGTTGTCTGAAAACATGAATTCTGATCAAATCCAGAGTGTTTGCAGCATCATGCAGCTGTTTCCTTGTTGATGTGGATCTGCTGCTCATGTGAATCCTCCCACAGTGTTTCATTAGCAGCTGGAACCACAGTGACTCTGATAAAACAGGAATTAGCAGAATCCATCTGATATGAAGCTGTGGTTTGAATACCACTTCCCTCCTCTTTGAAGAGTAGTCAGATATCTGTGTTCAGGTTTTTGTACAGCCTCTTCTACACTTTGTATCACTGTGTTTCTACAGCACAGTAGTAGAGAGCTGTGTCTGCCAGGGTTAGCTTTGTGATGGTCAGTTCAGTGGATATATCTGTTGTTTGGAAGCCATATCGTTTATCTGGAATATATTCAGCACCACTCTCATCTTTTGCTCCTTTCCTTTCTGAAGAGTAAACAGGTGAAAATTATTACTAAAAACACAAAGATGAAAAATAAAATATTATGGAAATATTTAGGATTTAATTCAAATTTAATTTCTGAACCGGTTTCCAGCAGTGCTTTATGTGCTTGTATTGTATTTTGCACAATTTCATGGTTGTGTGATCTGAAAGGTGGAGTTTTATGCTTTACTCAATATTTAAGGCTCAGCTGATTTTTCTTGTCACAACAGTTTTTAATGAGGAGCTTCATCATGTTAAATGTTGTGTAATTAACACCAAAGTTACAATATAGCTAGTAATATATTACGATCTACATTGGCTGTTTCCATAGGACACAAAACGCACATCTTTTCTTTTCTTAATTGATTAAGAGAAGAAACACCTCACAGCGTAACTTCCGCCGGAAGTAAACAAGATGTGCAGCAGTAATTTCTGTCCTCGTGTGGGACTCAGCAGGAGGACGGTGGTGTTGTCTGAGCTGAATATCTGAGTGTGAGCAGCAACAATGTCTTCAGCTCAGCATCTGAGAGAGTTTATCAGCCAGCGACTAACTGCTGCTGCTGAAGAAATATTCACAGAGTTTGAGAAAACCATCGTCCAGTACGAGGAAGAGATCGACCGTCAGCGCAGACTGCTGGATATCACCTGGAACCCCCGAATAAACTCCCACACAGCAGGTACGGAACACCGTGATGGGCTGCATGAACTCACACATGAATCTGACTGATGGAGGATCCTGATCAGAGCTCTACGTTACATTTATTTCAGGCTCACAGAGAAAGTTACGGTGAAGCAGACACGTGACTAAAACAGTCTTTAAATGATCGACCAAAATGAAACATTAAAGTTAGACCTGTCGCTATTACAGCTCAGGTTTCTACCACCTGCTTTTGAGGACTGTTTTTGTCAGGTTGTTAATTATTTTCTGTAGGATCTCTGTTTTTATGTAGGATTTTAACTTGTAAATCTCCTGAGTGTGAGTTTGCTCCTGAGCCTCCTAACTTTTGAGCTGCTGTGCTCCTCCTACACGCACATTTCTCACGTTGTTGGTCTGAACCAGAGCTTCTGTGAGTCAGCTCTGGGGGTTGAGAATGAACCTGAAGGCGGTCCACCAGACGCAGCTTGTCCCCTCTCACTGAGAACAGGTAAATGCTGCAGTTCCAGGTTTGGTCAGGCAGGGCTTCCAGAGGGTGAACCACACTAACACACAGCCACGTCTTTATTCCTACAACAGGGGAGCAGAGCTTTGGAAACCTGAGCAAGAACTGTGACTAATCCACAGGACAAGAATCCCAACTTGTAGAAAGTCAATTTCAACACAATGCAAACAATTGGTCCGGCAGCTCAGGCTTGTTCCTCTGGCTTTGGTTTGCAGTCGGTTAATCCAAGAGAGTTCTGAGGCTGACCACAGAACCCCCCCAAAGGTTCCTGTCCCCAGTGAAAATATCTTTCACTTGGAACACAGTTTTGATGTGGTCAGATGGGCATTTCTCTATTATCACTTTGGTAATCCTGTTCGGTTTTCATTTCATCCCTCCAGAACTCTCGCAACAAGACGTTTGTAAGGAGGAGAACGTTCTCGCAGACCGGCAGCTCTGTAACCAGGAGAGGAACTCCAGTGTGGATCAGGAGGAACCAGAACCTCCACAGATTAAAGAGGAACAGGATGAGCTCTGCCCCAGTCAAGGAGAACAGTTTGTTCTGAGTCAAGAGACTGATACCTTTATGCCACTTCAATCCAAACCCGAAGGTGAGGAAAAGTTAGAAGAGACTGGAAATGATGTTGACCAATACGAGGAAGAGATCGATCATCAGCGCAGACTGCTGGATATCACCTGGAAACCCCGAATAATCTTACACAGAATAGGTACGGAACACCGTGATGGGCTGCATGAACTCACACATGAATCTGACTGATGGAGGATCCTGATCAGAGCTCTACGTTACATTTATTTCAGGCTCACAGAGAAAGTTACGGTGCAGCTGCAGCTATTTTTCAGACAGAAATAACATGAATGTGTTTAAAAGCAGAAACATTTAGAGTCAAACTCACAGTCTGTAGAAGACACAGGAGAAACCGACTGAGCTGGAAACATGGTTGTTAAACTGAAATACAAGATGTGAGCTGACTTCTTTGTTTCCTGTTAAAATGTACTGCTTGTTGTTCAGGTTTGATTTTATGCTGTTTCATTTCTTTGTTGTCTCTGAACGCTGACTTTAAATAGGGGAAGAAGCATTAATCAGAAAGAACCTTTTGTGGAACCTCAAGAGTAAGTTAGAAATAATTAGAGGAACATAATGTCATACAGAAAATGATTCAAGCTATTGCTGCTAAAGGTGGTTCTTCAAGCTGTTTGATCATTGGATGGACTTTTATACACGTTGTTTCTGCATTTTCGTCTAATTTTTCAGACCTGATAAGGACCAAATTGCATATATCCTGATATGTAAAACCTGAAAATTGACTGATATCTTTTGTTTTTCAAATGACCGTATTTCCTCTCTGCAGTAATGTTTTATCTTGTGTCCCTTTGTATCTCCAGACCTCTCACAGCAACATGTCATTGCACTGGAGAACATTCTTTCTGACCAGCAGCTCTGTAACCAGGAGGGGAACTCGAGTCTGAACCAGAAGGAACCAAGATTTCCACAGATGAAAGAGGAACAGGAGGAAGCAGAACCTCTACAGATTAAAGAAGAACAAGAACTCTGTCATGAGGGAGAGCAGCTTTTAATAAGACAGAAGACTGATTTCCTTTTGGTGAATCCTGCTTATGAGGAAAGCGACCACAAGAATTCAGAACCAAACAGTAATCAGCTCCACTCTCACAATTCTGCTTTGTCAGTGTTAAAACGGCAAATAACTGAATACACAGATGAGATTAAACCTTACACTTGCAATGGTCTGGGGGAAAGAGTCTCTCACTCATTATTGATGAAATATGACAAAAGTAGTCACAAAGGTGAGAAGTCATATTCATGCAAAATATGTGGGAAAAGATTCAGTCTAAGTAGCAATCTGTTGCGCCACATGACAACTCACACAGGGGAAAAGCCTTATCCTTGCAAAATATGTGAGAAGCGTTTCAGTCGACGCAGCAGTCTTTTGTCCCACATGACAACTCACACAGGGGAAAAGCCTTATTCTTGCAAAATATGTGAGAAAAGATTCAGTCTAAGTAGCAGTCTGTTGCGCCACATGACAACTCACACAGGGGAAAAGCCTTATCCTTGCAAAATATGTGAGAAGCGTTTCAGTCAACGGAGCCATCTTTTGAGCCACATGACAACTCACACAGGGGAAAAGCCATATTTTTGCAAAATATGTGAGAAAAGATTCAGTCTAAGTAGCAGTCTGTTGCGCCACATGACAACTCACACAGGGGAAAAGCCTTATCCTTGCAAAATATGTGAGAAGCGTTTCAGTCGAAGCAGCAGTCTTTTGTCCCACATGACAACTCACACAGGGGAAAAGCCTTATCCTTGCAAAATATGTGGGAAAAGATTCAGTCAAAGTAGCAATCTGTTGTGCCACATGACAACTCACACAGGGGAAAAGCCATATTCTTGCAAAATATGTGAGAAGCGTTTCAGTCGACGCAGCCATCTGTTGAGCCACATGACAACTCACACAGGGGAAAAGCCTTATCCTTGCAAAATATGTGAGAAACGTTTCAGTCGACGCAGCCATCTGTTGAGCCACATGACAACTCACACAGGTGAAAAGCCATATTCTTGCAAAATATGTGAGAAGCATTTCAGTCGAAGCAGCTATCTGTTGAGCCACATGACAACTCACTCAGGGGAAAAGCCTTATCCTTGCAAAATATGTGAGAAGCGTTTCAATCGACGCAGCCATCTGTTGAGCCACATGACAACTCACACAGGTGAAAAGCCATATTCTTGCAAAATATGTGGGAGAAGATTGAGTCTACGTAGCAGTCTGTTGCGCCACATGACAACTCACACAGGTGAAAAGCCTTATCCTTGCAAAATATGTGAGAAACGTTTCAGTCGACGCAGCCACCTGTTGAGCCACATGACAACTCACACAGGTGAAAAGCCTTATCCATGCAAAATATGTGGGAAGCGTTTTAATCGACGAAACAATCTGTTGTGCCACGTGAGAACTCACACGGGTGAGAAGCCATATTCTTGCAAAGTATGTGAAAAAAATTTCAGTTATAGTAAAAGTTTGGTTAACCATCTTAGAATACACACAAGTGAGAAGCCATAATCTTGTCAAACATGGGGAAAGATCTGGCCTAAATACCCATTTGTCGCATCACGTGAGAACTTGCACAGATGAGAAGTTGTGTTCTTTCAAAATGTGAAAAATTGCTGGTTAAAAGTACAGTTTCAGATTAACAAAACTGTTTAGACTTTTTACTGATGTTTAAGTTTGTGTCACATTGACCAAAATGTGTCCAATGAAATGAAAGATGTCTCTCATAATTATGGCATGTGGATCCCAATATTCTATGTCCTTTCAATTACAAGTACATTTTTCTTGAATTGTTTTAATGTAAATTAAATGTATTTTGTCAGGTTACATTTGGGTTTAATCATACAGTTTATAGTTTGTTCTTGTCTTTCACATGTGACATTACATGTATTGACATTGAATTAAATGTATCTGGTCACAAGATGTTTGTCTGTTTTTATTAAACTCGATTTTCAATAAATCTTGTGCTGCACAGGATTTGGGAATTGTGATCCTGTGTCCTGACTTTTTGCCTTGTCCTTTGTTTTGTCAGATGTTGATAACAATATTTCATTTAGTGCTGGTTATTCAAACTGATGGATTATCCATTTTTGTTACTATTGGCATAATCGGGCTAAGAGGTAGTTCTGCATACTATAATCAGTACCTGCTGTTTTTCTGATCTAGTGTCAATTCTGACACTAAAGCTTTGTAAAGTGAAAACGTCCCCTCCATAGTATCACCACCGTAATGTGGTGGAGGGGTTTGAGTATCCCCATGATCCTGAGAGCTGTGTTGTCTGGGGCATTAGCCCCTGGTAGGGTTTCCCATGGCAAATTAGCTTTAGGGGAGGGATCAGAATAAGAGTTATTCAAAGATCTCGATTGAGTGGCAGCAGAAAACAACAGTTTGCTTGCCTGGAAAAGGGACACCGGGACACCCCCTTTAGAGCAAACTAAGCCTTGGCTCCAGGGCCTCGGTCGGGCTCAGCCCGAATAAGAGTCAGAAAGCCAACTCGAAATTCTCTCTCATCCAGGTGTTTATTTCCTCCAGACACTGACACAGTACATCTGCTGGGCTGCAGTCGTCTGGTGACAGATACACATAAAATTGTGTATCGTCTGCCTCCGGCTCTCAATGAAGGCGGTCGCATTTCTCTGCTCTCCTGTATCTTTCCCTCTCCCTTATCTCCCTGCTTCTCTTCTTTGTCTTGTCCTGTCCTGTCTCAAACTTTGGTGCCTCTCTCTGCATTGCTCTCAAAACTAAAATGGAACTGGTCAACTGGTCTCTCAACGCAATTGAAAGAATCTTTTCTACGAAAGTTTGGGTCCAGGGGAACCCGCCTGTCCTGATGGAACATTCGCCGCTGGTTACATGAGGGACTCCTGGGAGCAGTGGAGGGTCGTGTGCCTGGCGATTCTTTCCGTTGAGGACATCGAGGATCTTTAGATATTCGGAACCATGATATCGAGTCGAGAAAAAACTCCATAACACCATTCAAAGGATAAAAATTGACTGAGTGTGAGGTGTGACAGATGAGGTCAATCAGTGCTTTAACAGTGTGTGAGTCCCTCTAGTGGATGTTGTGGAGTATTGTGTTGTCTTTGCTCCAAAGGTTTTTGTACAGAGTTTTGGTGTTTCCTGTCACTGTGGGCTGCAGAGCACAGTAGTACACAGCAGAGTCTGTCACTGCAGCAGAGGAGATCACCAGATCAAACTCCTTTTTGTCTTTCTTATGTTTTAAAGAAAAGTTTTCTTCTTTTTCATCTGATAATCCTGAGATGACAAGCTGTGGAGATGAACCAGAATTCTGTCGGTACCAAAAGAGATATCGTACAGAGCCTGAATAGTTGCAGGAGAGAGTCACATCGTCTCCTTCCAAACCCATCAGTACATCTTTAAATGGTGTCAGTAAATCCTCAGAGGATCCTGAAAACAACAAAGACAGATTTCAGAATGATGTTTTGACTTAAATTCTTTCTCTTTAATCTCAGTTTAGTTTTATAAAAAGTGAATCCAAACATCAACCAAATGTTTTTCAGGTCTATCCTCCATTTTAAAATCTGGCTCCATCTTCTGTTGACTTACCTGTCTGAAAGGAGACGATCATCATCCAAATGAAGAGCAGAAACATTATTTTCACTTGTACTGAGTGAACAGCAGAGAGAACACAGCAGCTCCTCAGTTACAACATGAAGCCTTTCATATTCAGCTGTGTAGCTCCTCCTCCTGCTGTGTTCTGTTTCCATTCAGGCTGATGGAAGCTTTAGAAAAGACTCTGATGCTGCACTCATCATCATTATCATATTCATCATCATCATCATCATCATCATCATCATCATCATCATCATCATCAGTATCAGCAGCATCATCAATTGTAAGCAACTTTACTTAAACTCTAAATCAAACAGAAAGATGGAGGCACAACAGCTGATAACATGAAAAGGGTCAGATTAGCTCCCCCTTGAGCTGTCACCTTATCGTGGTGGGGGAGTTTGCGTGCCCCAATGAGTCTGGGAGCTATGTTGCCCGGGGCTTTAAGCCCCTGGTAGGGTCACCCAAGGCAAACAGATCCTAGATGAGGGACCAGACAAAGAACAGCTCAAAAGACTCCTTATGATGAACAAAAAATTTGGACCTCGTGATCCCTTGCCCGGATATGGGACACCGGGGCCTCCCCTCGGAGCCAGGCCCGGGGGTGGGGCCCGGCAGCGGGCGCCTGGTGGTCGGGCCTGTGCCCATGGGGCTCGGTCGGGCATAGCCCGAAATGATGACGTGGGTCCCCCTTCCGACGGGCTCACCACCCGTGGGAGGGGCCAAGGGGGTCAGGTGCGATGTGAACTGGGTAGCAGCCGAAGGCAGAGGCCTTGGCGGTCTGATCCTCGGCTACTGAAGCTAGCTCTTGGGACGTGGAATGTCACCTCTCTGTTGGGGAAGGAGCCGGAGCTGCTGCGCGAGGCTGAGCGGTTCCGGCTAGATATAGTCGGACTCACCTTGACGCACGGCTTGGGCTCTGGAACCAGTCCTCTTGAGAGGGGTTGGACTCTCTTCAACTCTGGAGTTGCCCGTGGTGAGAGGCGCAGAGCAGGTGTGGGCATACTTATTGCCCCCCGGCTGTGTGCCAGTACATTGGGGTTTACCCCAGTGAACGAGAGGGTAGCCTCCCTCCGCCTTCGGGTGGGGGGACGAGTCCTGACTGTTGTTTGTGCCTATGCGCCAAACAGCAGTTCAGAGTACCCACCCTTTTTGGAGTCTCTGGGGGAGGCACTGGAGAATGCTCCAACCGGAGACTCCGTCGTTCTGCTGGGGGACTTCAATGCTCACGTGGGCAATGACAGTGAGACCTGGAGGGGTGTGATTGGGAGGAACGCCCCCCCCCCGATCTGAACCAGAGTGGTGTTATGTTGTTGGACTTCTGTGCCGGTCATGGACTGTCCATAACGAACACCATGTTCAGACATAAGGGTGTCCATATGTGCACTTGGCACCAGGACACCCTTGGCCGCAGTTCGATGATCGACTTTGTGGTTGTATCATCGGACTTGCGGCCATATGTCCTGGACACTCGGGTGAAGAGAGGGGCGGAGCTGTCAACTGATCACCACCTGGTGGTGAGTTGGCTCCGCTGGTGGGGGAGGATGCCGATCAGACCTGGCAGGCCCAAACGTATTGTGAGGGTCTGCTGGGAGCGTTTGTCAGAATCCCCCATCAGAAGGAGCTTTAACTCCCACCTCCGGCAGAGCTTCAACCATATCCCGGGGGAGGTGAGGGACATTGAGTCCGAATGGGCCATGTTCCGTGACTCCATTGCCGAGGCAGCTGATCGGAGTTGTGGCCGTAAGGTGGTCGGTGCCTGTCGTGGCGGCAACCCTCGAACCTGCTGGTGGACACCAGTGGTGAGGGAAGCCGTCAAGCTGAAGAAGGAGTCCTATCGGGCCTTTTTGGCCAGTGGGACCCTGGAAGCAGCTGATAGGTACCGACAGGCCAGACGGGCCGCGGCTTCGGCGGTTGCTGAGGCAAAAACTCGGGCCTGGGAGGAGTTCGGTGAGACCATGGAGAACGATTTCCGGACGGCCTCGAAGAGATTCTGGTCCACCATCCGGCGTCTCAGGGGGGGGGGAGCGGCTCACAGTCAACACTGTTTACAGTGGGGACGGGGCTTTGCTGACCTCAACTAGGGATGTTGTGAGTCGGTGGGGGGAGTACTTCGAGGAACTCCTCAATCCTACCAACACGTGCTCGGAAGAGGCAGAGTCGGAGAGCTCGGAGACGGGGCCTCCCATTTCTGGGGCTGAGGTTGCCGTGGAACAGTGGACCAGCTCTATACCCTCGGCAGGATCCTGGAGGGTGCATGGGAGTTCGCCCAACCAGTTTACATGTGTTTTGTGGACTTGGAGAAAGCGTTCGACCGTGTCCCTCGTGGAGTCCTGTGGGGGGGTGCTCCGGGAATATGGAGTGCCGGACCCCTTGATAGGGGCCGTTCGGTCTCTGTATGACCGGTGCCAGAGTTTGGTCCGCATTGCTGGCAGTAAGTCGGATACGTTTCCGGTGAGAGTTGGACTCCGTCAGGCTGCCCTTTGTCACCGATTCTGTTCCTAACTTTTATGGACAGAATTTCTAGGCGGAGCCAGGGCGTTGAGGGTGTCCGATTTGGCGACCTCAGAATCGGGTCTCTGCTTTTTGCAGATGATGTGGTTCTGTTAGCGTCGTCAGGCCGTGACCTTCAGCTCTCACTGGAGCGATTCGCAGCCGAGTGTGAAGCGGCTGGGATGAGAATCAGCACCTCCAAATCCGAGACTATGATTCTCAGCCGGAAAAGGGTGGAATGCTCTCTCCGGGTCGGGAATGAGATCCTTCCTTGAGAGGAGTCAGATGAGGTGGCTCGGGCATCTGGTTAGGATGCCCCCGGATAAGCGGCAGATGATGGATGGATGGATGGGTCAGATTAGCAGGGCCGTGGGGGCCCAGGCCCAGAGACATTTTTGGACACTTCAGTCAAGTTTAACTTGGTCTTCATGAACTGAGCTGTTACGGTGGAGGACAGTGGTCAAAGACATGACCCTGAGACAATGATCCAAGAGAAGGTGGTATGTCCCTCAGCTACAGAGAGGGTTCATTTTCACAACATATAAAGACAAACCTATAACATTTAGAAGCAGGAGTGGCTGGTATGAATGAGCTGTCCACATAGTGTCAGCGTGGTCCAATTCTCATTTTGTCATCAGTGGCCGGTTGCCTTTTCTGAAGTCTTCAGAATTTTTCCAACCATCTAACTTTTATTGTATCATGTTTTTTTCAGGAGAACCCAACAGGAGGTTGTTTTTTTTACTACTTGACTGGGGCCCACATCCCGCAGATGAGTGTTAGAAGATGGATAGATATCTTTTATTGGCACTGTAGCTGTTGTTGTTGCTCTTCTTCAGACACGTGTTTTATCAAAGACGAATGCAGAATTATTATTTCAGTTACCTTGAAAACTTGTCTTTTAAGTTTACTTTTTTTGGTACATTTGTGTTGATTGATGTGGGCTAATTCAACAATGGTGATACATCCCCAAATCCAAAAAAGATGGGATGCTGTGTCTGTAAAAAAAAAAATGCTGAAGAAATCAATTTTTTATGCAAACCTTGAGCAACGGTACACCTCTCCCCAAGTGTGTAGACAAGTCAACGACAAAAGCATCTTACCTGTTATAATGATGCATGTTATTCTCGGGTTACAGCTCAGCAACTTTTGGGTTTTTGCCTTCTGGGTCATATAAACCATCGATTTCACAACACTGTATTTATTATCCCTGTGTTTAACGGTAAATGTGGAGGCAGGTGCTGTGCTGCAGAGCTGCTGGTGTAAATACAAACATGCATCCACGATGAAGCGGTTAAGATTCAGATTAAGATCAGATTTATTGTCATGCATACACACGAAATTTGTCCTCCGCTTTTAACCCATCCAGGTAGTTACCCGTTGACACGCACAAGGTCACACGCCCATAGATACAGATACCATGCACTGGAGCGGTGAGCAGCCATTCACAGCGCCCAGGGAGCATGGGGGTATAGTGCCTTGCCCAAGGGCACCTCGGCCGTGGCAAGGAGGTGGACTGACACCTCTCCAGCTGTCAGTGTCACCAATCCTTTTGAGTGGGAATCGAACCGCCAACCTTCCGATTATTGGACGACCCCCTCTAACTACTGCAAATCGCACACTAAGCATTCACGCAGTATAAACCATTTAAATTCTCTAAATATTAAACTGAATTGAATTAAAAAAACGTTGATATTATTTCACTTTATTTGTGCCACATTATTTTTAAAGACGGAAACAATCCTACTTCCGGCAGGGTAGGTAGGAAACTGTAGGAAACCCCTTAGTCTGCCGGAAGTGCGACACCCAGCGGAAGTGACACCGTGCTGCTACACAAAATGCTAACAGTTAGCTTAGCTTCTGCATGCACTGTCTCTGATCTTTACTGCTTCATTTCTCTGTTGTCTTTGTCATCAGTCCAATGACTCAACAACCAGTGCTTTAACAGTGTGTGAGTCCCTCTAGTGGATGTTGTGGAGTATTGTGTTGTCTTTGCTCCAAAGGTTTTTGTACAGAGTTTTGGTGTTTCCTGTCACTGTGGGCCGCAGAGCACAGTAGTACACAGCAGAGTCAGACGGATGAAGCTCCTGGATCTTCAGAGGAACTGATCTGAAGGTGGAATTCAGACTGGATGAAAATCTTTCTTCTTCCACTGTTTTCCCCTCTCCAATCTTAAAGCGACTCAGAATGAATTCAGGGCTGTTGTTTCCATCCTGTTTGTACCAGAAGAGATAATGATTTGTTGAACTGGTGTTATACAGACAGCCAAGAGTTACTGTCTCTCCTTCAGCAGCAGTCACATCTCTTTGTGGTTGCAGCACGTTGTCTTTTTGTGCTCTGCATTCTGTAAAACACAGACAAACAGTATCAGTGTCACGTTAAAGAATCATGTCAGTGTTGGATTGATCAAAGAAACAGAGCTGCGTTCACACCAAGACACATAGCAGCCAGCAGCCCTGAGATGAACAGAGGCCTCATGTCTGCAGTGCTGAGTAACTGTGAGCTACAGCAAGTATGAAGAAGGCTGTCGTCTCTGTTCAGTCTTCATCAACACTGAGTTGGTGGATTAGAAGGAGGAGCCTGATCACAGTGACAGGACTCATTCACAGCTCTGTGAGTCAGCTCCTCCGACTGACAACTTTACACTCAACACATCTTTGTGCTGCTCTGCTTTCATGGTACAACTTGTCTTGTATGTTGCCCCCATTTGAAATTTCAAGTTTCTCTTTTAAAACAACTACAGATTAAAATTCCCTTCATGTGTTTTTTTTCCCCATTTGATCGTGTGGAAGATTGAATTAAGACCAAAATAACTAAGACTTTTTTTTTTTTTTACCAAATTAAAACTTTATTTTGAAGAATTTACATTATTCTTTTGAAAGATTTTTTTTCTTTTTACCAAAACACGCTTATTTGAGCATCTTTTTTAGAAAGTACTGAAATATAACATCAGTCTCTGTTTTTTTCTCTGTCATTGGCGACATACTAAACATTCATCAATAAGTTTTTCAAACTGCTGCGCTTGTAAAGAATCGGATCTATTTTTTGTGCTTATGTTCTGTTATTCCTCATTTGTTACTATTTCATTGATGAACTGTTAACTGTTCAGTATCTCATTTTGTCCCGAGGATTAATGATCAATGAGAAATTACACAAGAGGTACGAAAAGGTTTCAAAGACGTGGAAAGAGCAACTGGACGGAACAATATGTGCTCTTCCACCGGAACTTCAAAGTGTGACACCCGCCGGAAGTAAACATAGAAACTGTCCCAGCAGTAATTTCTGTCCTCGTGTGGGACTCAGCAGGAGGACGGTGGTGTTGTCTGAGCTGAATATCTGAGTGTGAGCAGCAACAATGTCTTCAGCTCAGCATCTGAGAGAGTTTATCAGCCAGCGACTAACTGCTGCTGCTGAAGAAATATTCACAGAGTTTGAGAAAACCATCGTCCAGTACGAGGAAGAGATCGACCGCCAGCGCAGACTGCTGGAAATCACCTGGAAACCCCGAATAAACTCCCACACAGCAGGTACGGAACACCGTGATGGGCTGCATGAACTCACACATGAATCTGACTGATGGAGGATCCTGATCAGAGCTCTACGTTACATTTATTTCAGGCTCACAGAGAAAGTTACGGTGAAGCAGACACGTGACTAAAACAGTCTTTAAATGATCGACCAAAATGAAACATTAAAGTTAGACCTGTCGCTATTACAGCTCAGGTTTCTACCACCTGCTTTTGAGGACTGTTTTTGTCAGGTTGTTAATAATTTTCTGTAGGATCTCTGTTTTTATGTAGGATTTAAACTTGTAAATCTCCTGAGTGTGAGTTTGCTCCTGAGCCTCCTAACTTTTGAGCTGCTGTGCTCCTCCTACACGCACATTTCTCACGTTGTTGGTCTGAACCAGAGCTTCTGTGAGTCAGCTCTGGGGGTTGAGAATGAACCTGAAGGCGGTCCACCAGACGCAGCTTGTCCCCTCTCACTGAGAACAGGTAAATGCTGCAGTTCCAGGTTTGGTCAGGCAGGGCTTCCAGAGGGTGAACCACACTAACACACAGCCACGTCTTTATTCCTACAACAGGGGAGCAGAGCTTTGGAAACCTGAGCAAGAACTGTGACTAATCCACAGGACAAGAATCCCAACTTGTAGAAAGTCAATTTCAACACAATGCAAACAATTGGTCCGGCAGCTCAGGCTTGTTCCTCTGGCTTTGGTTTGCAGTCGGTTAATCCAAGAGAGTTCTGAGGCTGACCACAGAACCCCCCCAAAGGTTCCTGTCCCCAGTGAAAATATCTTTCACTTGGAACACAGTTTTGATGTGGTCAGATGGGCATTTCTCTATTATCACTTTGGTAATCCTGTTCGGTTTTCATTTCATCCCTCCAGAACTCTCGCAACAAGACGTTTGTAAGGAGGAGAACGTTCTCGCAGACCGGCAGCTCTGTAACCAGGAGAGGAACTCCAGTGTGGATCAGGAGGAACCAGAACCTCCACAGATTAAAGAGGAACAGGATGAGCTCTGCCCCAGTCAAGGAGAACAGTTTGTTCTGAGTCAAGAGACTGATACCTTTATGCCACTTCAATCCAAACCCGAAGGTGAGGAAAAGTTAGAAGAGACTGGAAATGATGTTGACCAGTACGAGGAAGAGATCGATCATCAGCGCAGACTGCTGGATATCACCTGGAAACCCCGAATAATCTTACACAGAATAGGTACGGAACACCGTGATGGGCTGCATGAACTCACACATGAATCTGACTGATGGAGGATCCTGATCAGAGCTCTACGTTACATTTATTTCAGGCTCACAGAGAAAGTTACGGTGCAGCTGCAGCTATTTTTCAGACAGAAATAACATGAATGTGTTTAAAAGCAGAAACATTTAGAGTCAAACTCACTTGTTTCTGCATTTTCGTCTAATTTTTCAGACCTGATAAGGACCAAATTGCATATATCCTGATATGTAAAACCTGAAAATTGACTGATATCTTTTGTTTTTCACATGACTGTATTTCCTCTGCAGTAATGTTTTATCTTGTGTCCCTTTGTATCTCCAGACCTCTCACAGCAACATGTCATTGCACTGGAGAACATTCTTTCTGACCAGCAGCTCTGTAACCAGGAGGGGAACTCGAGTCTGAACCAGAAGGAACCAAGATTTCCACAGATGAAAGAGGAACAGGGGGAAGCAGAACCTCTACAGATTAAAGAAGAACAAGAAGAACTCTGTCATGGGGGAGAGCAGCTTTTAATAAGACAGAAGACTGATTTCCTTTTGGTGAATCCTGCTTATGAGGAAAGCGACCACAAGAATTCAGAACCAAACAGTAATCAGCTCCACTCTCACAATTCTGCTTTGTCAGTGTTAAAAGGTCAAATAACTGAATACACAGATGAGATTAAACCTTACACTTGCGATGGTCTGGGGAAAAGAATCTCTCACTCATTATTGATGAAATATGACAAAAGTAGTCACAAAGGTGAGAAGTCATATTCATGCAAAATATGTGGGAAAAGATTCAGTCTCAGTAGCAGTCTGCTGCGCCACATGAGAACTCACACAGGGGAAAAGCCTTATTCTTGCAAAATATGTGAGAAGCGTTTCAGTCAACGCAGCAGTCTGTTGTCCCACATGACAACTCACGCAGGTGAAAAGCCTTATCCTTGCAAAGTATGTGGGAAAAGATTCAGTCTAAGTAGCCGTCTTTTGCGCCACATGATAACTCACACAGGGGAAAAGCCTTATCCTTGCAAAATATGTGAGAAAAGATTCAGTCTAAGTAGCAGTCTGTTGCGCCACATGACAACTCACACAGGGGAAAAGCCTTATCCTTGCAAAATATGTGAGAAGCGTTTCAGTCAACGGAGCCATCTTTTGAGCCACATGACAACTCACACAGGGGAAAAGCCATATTTTTGCAAAATATGTGAGAAAAGATTCAGTCTAAGTGGCAGTCTGTTACGCCACATGACAACTCACACAGGGGAAAAGCCTTTTCCTTGCAAAATATGTGAGAAGCGTTTCAGTCAACGGAGCCATCTTTTGAGCCACATGACAACTCACACAGGGGAAAAGCCATATTTTTGCAAAATATGTGAGAAAAGATTCAGTCTAAGTTGCAGTCTGTTGCGCCACATGACAACTCACACAGGGGAAAAGCCTTATCCTTGCAAAATATGTGAGAAGCGTTTCAGTCGAAGCAGCAGTCTTTTGTCCCACATTACAACTCACACAGGGGAAAAGCCATATTCTTGCAAAATATGTGAGAAACGTTTCAGTCGACGCAGCCAACTGTTGAGCCACATGACAACTCACACAGGTGAAAAGCCTTATCCTTGCAAAATATGTGAGAAGCGTTTCAGTCGACATGGCGGTCTTTTGTCCCACATGACAACTCACACAGGTGAGAAGCCATATTCTTGCAAAATATGTGGGAAAAGATTCAGTCAAATTAGAAGTCTGTTGAGCCACATGACAACTCACACAGGTGAAAAGCCATATTCTTGCAAAATATGTGGGAAAAGATTCAGTCAAAGTAGCAGTCTGTTGCGCCACATGACAACTCACACAGGTGAAAAGCCATATTCTTGCAAAATATGTGAGAAACGTTTCAGTCAACGCAGCCATCTGTTGAGCCACATGAGAACTCACACAGGTGAAAAGCCATATTCTTGCAAAATATGTGAGAAACGTTTTAGTCGACGTAGCCATCTGTTGTGCCACATGAGAACTCACACAGGTGAGAAGCCATATTCTTGCGAAGTATGTGAAAAAAATTTCAGTCATAGTAAAAGTTTGGTTAACCATCTTAGAATACACACAAGTGAGAAGCCATAATCTTGTCAAACATGGGGAACGATCTGGCCTAAATACCCATTTGTCGCATCACGTGAGAACTTGCACAGATGAGAAGTTGTGTTCTTGCAACACGTGAAAAATTGCTGGTTAAAAGTACAGTTTCAGATTAACACAACTGTTTAGAGTTTTTACTGATGTTTAAGTTTGTGTCACATTGACCAAAATGTGTCCAATGAAATGAAAGATGTCTCTCATAATTATGACATGTGGATCCCAATACTCCATGTCCTTTCAATTACAAGTACATTTTTCTTGAATTGTTTTAATGTAAATTAAATGTATTTTGTCAGGTTACATTTGGGTTTAATCATACAGTTTATAGTTTGTTCTTGTCTTTCACATGTGACATTACATGTATTGACATTGAATTAAATGTATCTGGTCACAAGATGTTTGTCTGTTTTTATTAAACTCGATTTTCAATAAATCTTGTGCTGCACAGGATTTGGGAATTGTGATCCTGTGTCCTGACTTTTTGCCTTGTCCTTTGTTTTGTCAGATGTTGATAACAATATTTCATTTAGTGCTGGTTATTCAAACTGATGGATTATCCATTTTTGTTACTATTGGCATAATCGGGCTAAGAGGTAGTTCTGCATACTATAATCAGTACCTGCTGTTTTTCTGATCTAGTGTCAATTCTGACACTAAAGCTTTGTAAAGTGAAAACGTCCCCTCCATAGTATCACCACCGTAATGTGGTGGAGGGGTTTGAGTATCCCCATGATCCTGAGAGCTGTGTTGTCTGGGGCATTAGCCCCTGGTAGGGTTTCCCATGGCAAATTAGCTTTAGGGGAGGGATCAGAATAAGAGTTATTCAAAGATCTCGATTGAGTGGCAGCAGAAAACAACAGTTTGCTTGCCTGGAAAAGGGACACCGGGACACCCCCTTAGAGCAAACTAAGCCTTGGCTCCAGGGCCTCGGTCGGGCTCAGCCCGAATAAGAGTCAGAAAGCCAACTCGAAATTCTCTCTCATCCAGGTGTTTATTTCCTCCAGACACTGACACAGTACATCTGCTGGGCTGCAGTCGTCTGGTGACAGATACACATAAAATTGTGTATCGTCTGCCTCCGGCTCTCAATGAAGGCGGTCGCATTTCTCTGCTCTCCTGTATCTTTCCCTCTCCCTTATCTCCCTGCTTCTCTTCTTTGTCTTGTCCTGTCCTGTCTCAAACTTTGGTGCCTCTCTCTGCATTGCTCTCCAAACTAAAATGGAACTGGTCAACTGGTCTCTCAACGCAATTGAAAGAATCTTTTCTACGAAAGTTTGGGTCCAGGGGAACCCGCCTGTCCTGATGGAACATTCGCCGCTGGTTACATGAGGGACTCCTGGGAGCAGTGGAGGGTCGTGTGCCTGGCGATTCTTTCCGTTGAGGACATTGAGGATCTTTAGATATTCGGAACCATGATATCGAGTCGAGAAAAAACTCCATAACACCATTCAAAGGATAAAAATTGACTGAGTGTGAGGTGTGACAGATGAGGTCAACCAGTGCTTTAACAGTGTGTGAGTCCCTCTAGTGGATGTTGTGGAGTATTGTGTTGTCTTTGCTCCAAAGGTTTTTGTACAGAGTTTTGGTGTTTCCTGTCACTGTGGGCCGCAGAGCACAGTAGTACACAGCAGAGTCAGACGGATGAAGCTCCTGGATCTTCAGAGGAACTGATCTGAAGGTGGAATTCAGACTGGATGAAAATCTTTCTTCTTCCACTGTTTTCCCCTCTCCAATCTTAAAGCGACTCAGAATGAATTCAGGGCTGTTGTTTCCATCCTGTTTGTACCAGAAGAGATAATAATTTGTTGAACTGGTGTTATACAGACAGCCAAGAGTTACTGTCTCTCCTTCAGCAGCAGTCACATCTCTTTGTGGTTGCAGCACGTTGTCTTTTTGTGCTCTGCATTCTGTAAAACACAGACAAACAGTATCAGTGTCACGTTAAAGAATCATGTCAGTGTTGGATTGATCAAAGAAACAGAGCTGCGTTCACACCAAGACACATAGCAGCCAGCAGCCCTGAGATGAACAGAGGCCTCATGTCTGCAGTGCTGAGTAACTGTGAGCTACAGCAAGTATGAAGAAGGCTGTCGTCTCTGTTCAGTCTTCATCAACACTGAGTTGGTGGATTAGAAGGAGGAGCCTGATCACAGTGACAGGACTCATTCACAGCTCTGTGAGTCAGCTCCTCCGACTGACAACTTTACACTCAACACATCTTTGTGCTGCTCTGCTTTCATGGTACAACTTGTCTTGTATGTTGCCCCCATTTGAAATTTCAAGTTTCTGTTTTAAAACAACTACAGATTAAAATTCCCTTCATGTGTTTTTTTCCCATTTGATCGTGTGGAAGATTGAATTAAGACCAAAATAACTAAGACTTTTTTTTTTTTCACCAAATTAAAACCTTATTTTGAAGAATTTACATTATTCTTTTGAAAGATTTTTTTTTTCTTTTTACCAAAACACGCTTATTTGAGCATCTTTTTTAGAAAGTACTGAAATATAACATCAGTCTCTGTTTTTTTCTCTGTCATTGGCGACATACTAAACATTCATCAATAAGTTTTTCAAACTGCTGCGCTTGTAAAGAATCTGATCTATTTTTTGTGCTTATGTTCTGTTATTCCTCATTTGTTACTATTTCATTGATGAACTGTTAACTGTTCAGTATCTCATTTTGTCCCGAGGATTAATGATCAATGAGAAATTACACAAGAGGTACGAAAAGGTTTCAAAGACGTGGAAAGAGCAACTGGACGGAACAATATGTGCTCTTCCACCGGAACTTCAAAGTGTGACACCCGCCGGAAGTAAACATAGAAACTGTCCCAGCAGTGTTTTCTGTCCTCGTGTGGGACTCAGCAGGAGGACGGTGGTGTTGTCTGAGCTGAATATCTGAGTGTGAGCAGCAACAATGTCTTCAGCTCAGCATCTGAGAGAGTTTATCAGCCAGCGACTAACTGCTGCTGCTGAAGAAATATTCACAGAGTTTGAGAAAACCATCGTCCAGTACGAGGAAGAGATCGACCGCCAGCGCAGACTGCTGGAAATCACCTGGAAACCCCGAATAAACTCCCACACAGCAGGTACGGAACACCGTGATGGGCTGCATGAACTCACACATGAATCTGACTGATGGAGGATCCTGATCAGAGCTCTACGTTACATTTATTTCAGGCTCACAGAGAAAGTTACGGTGAAGCAGACACGTGACTAAAACAGTCTTTAAATGATCGACCAAAATGAAACATTAAAGTTAGACCTGTCGCTATTACAGCTCAGGTTCCTACCACCTGCTTTTGAGGACTGTTTTTGTCAGGTTGTTAATTATTTTCTGTAGGATCTCTGTTTTTATGTAGGATTTAAACTTGTAAATCTCCTGAGTGTGAGTTTGCTCCTGAGCCTCCTAACTTTTGAGCTGCTGTGCTCCTCCTACACGCACATTTCTCACGTTGTTGGTCTGAACCAGAGCTTCTGTGAGTCAGCTCTGGGGGTTGAGAATGAACCTGAAGGCGGTCCACCAGACGCAGCTTGTCCCCTCTCACTGAGAACAGGTAAATGCTGCAGTTCCAGGTTTGGTCAGGCAGGGCTTCCAGAGGGTGAACCACACTAACACACAGCCACGTCTTTATTCCTACAACAGGGGAGCAGAGCTTTGGAAACCTGAGCAAGAACTGTGACTAATCCACAGGACAAGAATCCCAACTTGTAGAAAGTCAATTTCAACACAATGCAAACAATTGGTCCGGCAGCTCAGGCTTGTTCCTCTGGCTTTGGTTTGCAGTCGGTTAATCCAAGAGAGTTCTGAGGCTGACCACAGAACCCCCCCAAAGGTTCCTGTCCCCAGTGAAAATATCTTTCACTTGGAACACAGTTTTGATGTGGTCAGATGGGCATTTCTCTATTATCACTTTGGTAATCCTGTTCGGTTTTCATTTCATCCCTCCAGAACTCTCGCAACAAGACGTTTGTAAGGAGGAGAACGTTCTCGCAGACCGGCAGCTCTGTAACCAGGAGAGGAACTCCAGTGTGGATCAGGAGGAACCAGAACCTCCACAGATTAAAGAGGAACAGGATGAGCTCTGCCCCAGTCAAGGAGAACAGTTTGTTCTGAGTCAAGAGACTGATACCTTTATGCCACTTCAATCCAAACCCGAAGGTGAGGAAAAGTTAGAAGAGACTGGAAATGATGTTGACCAGTACGAGGAAGAGATCGATCATCAGCGCAGACTGCTGGATATCACCTGGAAACCCCGAATAATCTTACACAGAATAGGTACGGAACACCGTGATGGGCTGCATGAACTCACACATGAATCTGACTGATGGAGGATCCTGATCAGAGCTCTACGTTACATTTATTTCAGGCTCACAGAGAAAGTTAAGGTGCAGCTGCAGCTATTTTTCAGACAGAAATAACATGAATGTGTTTAAAAGCAGAAACATTTAGAGTCAAACTCACAGTCTGTAGAAGACACAGGAGAAACCGACTGAGCTGGAAACATGGTTGTTAAACTGAAATACAAGATGTGAGCTGACTTCTTTGTTTCCTGTTAAAATGTACTGCTTGTTGTTCAGGTTTGATTTTATGCTGTTTCATTTCTTTGTTGTCTCTGAACGCTGACTTTAAATAGGGGAAGAAGCATTAATCAGAAAGAACCTTTTGTGGAACCTCAAGAGTAAGTTAGAAATAATTAGAGGAACATAATGTCATACAGAAAATGATTCAAGCTATTGCTGCTAAAGGTGGTTCTTCAAGCTGTTTGATCATTGGATGGACTTTTATACACGTTGTTTCTGCATTTTCGTCTAATTTTTCAGACCTGATAAGGACCAAATTGCATATATCCTGATATGTAAAACCTGAAAATTGACTGATATCTTTTGTTTTTCAAATGACTGTATTTCCTCTCTGCAGTAATGTTTTATCTTGTGTCCCTTTGTATCTCCAGACCTCTCACAGCAACATGTCATTGCACTGGAGAACATTCTTTCTGACCAGCAGCTCTGTAACCAGGAGGGGAACTCGAGTCTGAACCAGAAGGAACCAAGATTTCCACAGATTAAAGAGGAACAGGAGGAAGCAGAACCTCTGCAGATTAAAGAAGAACAAGAAGAACTCTGTCATGGGGGAGAGCAGCTTTTAATAAGACAGAAGACTGATTTCCTTTTGGTGAATCCTGCTTATGAGGAAAGCAACCACAAGAATTCAGAACCAAACAGTAATCAGCTCCACTCTCACAATTCTGCTTTGTCAGTGTTAAAAGGTCAAATAACTGAATACACAGATGAGATTAAACCTTACACTTGCGATGGTCTGGGGAAAAGAGTCTCTCACTCATTATTGATCAAATATGACAAAAGTAGTCACAAAGGTGAGAAGTCATATTCATGCAAAATATGTGGGAAAAGATTCAGTCTAAGTAACAGTCTGCTGCGCCACATGAGAACTCACACAGGGGAAAAGCCTTATCCTTGCAAAATATGTGAGAAGCGATTCAGTCAACGGAGCCATCTTTTGAGCCACATGACAACTCACACAGGGGAAAAGCCTTATCCTTGCGAATTATGTGGGAAAAGATTCAGTCAACGTAGCCGTCTTTTGCGCCACATGATAACTCACACAGGGGAAAAGCCATATTCTTGCAAAATATGTGAGAAAAGATTCAGTCTAAGTAGCAGTCTGTTGCGCCACATGACAACTCACACAGGGGAAAAGCCTTATCCTTGCAAAATATGTGAGAAGCGTTTCAGTCGAAGCAGCAGTCTTTTGTCCCACATGACAACTCACACAGGGGAAAAGCCATATTCTTGCGAATTATGTGGGAAAAGATTCAGTCTAAGTAGCCGTCTGTTGCGCCACATGATAACTCACACAGGGGAAAAGCCTTATCCTTGCAAAATATGTGAGAAGCGTTTCAGTCAACGGAGCCATCTTTTGAGCCACATTACAACTCACACAGGGGAAAAGCCATATTCTTGCAAAATATGTGGGAAAAGATTCAGTCAAATTAGAAGTCTGTTGAGCCACATGACAACTCACACAGGTGAAAAGCCATATTCTTGCAAAATATGTGGGAAAAGATTCAGTCAAAGTAGCAGTCTGTTGCGACACATGACAACTCACACAGGTGAAAAGCCATATTCTTGCAAAATATGTGAGAAACGTTTCAGTCGACGCAGCTATCTGTTGTGCCACATGAGAACTCACACAGGTGAGAAGCCATATTCTTGCGAAGTATGTGAAAAAAATTTCAGTCATAGTAAAAGTTTGGTTAACCATCTTAGAATACACACAAGTGAGAAGCCATAATCTTGTCAAACATGGGGAAAGATCTGGCCTAAATACCCATTTGTCGCATCACGTGAGAACTTGCACAGATGAGAAGTTGTGTTCTTGCAAAATGTGAAAAATTGCTGGTTAAAAGTACAGTTTCAGATTAACAGAACTGTTTAGAGTTTTTACTGATGTTTAAGTTTGTGTCACATTGACCAAAATGTGTCCAATGAAATGAAAGATGTCTCTCATAATTATGACATGTGGATCCCAATATTCTATGTCCTTTCAATTACAAGTACATTTTTCTTGAATTGTTTTAATGTAAATTAAATGTATTTTGTCAGGTTACATTTGGGGTTAATCATACAGTTTATAGTTTGTTCTTGTCTTTCACATGTGACATTACATGTATTGACATTGAATTAAATGTATCTGGTCACAAGATGTTTGTCTGTTTTTATTAAACTCGATTTTCAATAAATCTTGTGCTGCACGGGATTTGGGAATTGTGATCCTGTGTCCTGACTTTTTGCCTTGTCCTTTGTTTTGTCAGATGTTGATAACAATATTTCATTTAGTGCTGGTTATTCAAACTGATGGATTATCCATTTTTGTTACTATTGGCATAATCGGGCTAAGAGGTAGTTCTGCATACTATAATCAGTACCTGCTGTTTTTCTGATCTAGTGTCAATTCTGACACTAAAGCTTTGTAAAGTGAAAACGTCCCCTCCATAGTATCACCACCGTAATGTGGTGGAGGGGTTTGAGTATCCCCATGATCCTGAGAGCTGTGTTGTCTGGGGCATTAGCCCCTGGTAGGGTTTCCCATGGCAAATTAGCTTTAGGGGAGGGATCAAAATAAGAGTTATTCAAAGATCTCAATTGAGTGGCAGCAGAAAACAACAGTTTGCTTGCCTGGAAAAGGGACACCGGGACACCCCCTTAGAGCAAACTAAGCCTTGGCTCCAGGGCCTCGGTCGGGCTCAGCCCGAATAAGAGTCAGAAAGCCAACTCGAAATTCTCTCTCATCCAGGTGTTTATTTCCTCCAGACACTGACACAGTACATCTGCTGGGCTGCAGTCGTCTGGTGACAGATACACATAAAATTGTGTATCGTCTGCCTCCGGCTCTCAATGAAGGCGGTCGCATTTCTCTGCTCTCCTGTATCTTTCCCTCTCCCTTATCTCCCTGCTTCTCTTCTTTGTCTTGTCCTGTCCTGTCTCAAACTTTGGTGCCTCTCTCTGCATTGCTCTCCAAACTAAAATGGAACTGGTCAACTGGTCTCTCAACGCAATTGAAAGAATCTTTTCTACGAAAGTTTGGGTCCAGGGGAACCCGCCTGTCCTGATGGAACATTCGCCGCTGGTTACATGAGGGACTCCTGGGAGCAGTGGAGGGTCGTGTGCCTGGCGATTCTTTCCGTTGAGGACATCGAGGATCTTTAGATATTCGGAACCATGATATCGAGTCGAGAAAAAACTCCATAACACCATTCAAAGCATAAAAATTGACTGAGTGTGAGGTGTGACAGATGAGGTCAATCAGTGCTTTAACAGTGTGTGAGTCCCTCTAGTGGATGTTGTGGAGTATTGTGTTGTCTTTGCTCCAAAGGTTTTTGTACAGAGTTTTGGTGTTTCCTGTCACTGTGGGCTGCAGAGCACAGTAGTACACAGCAGAGTCTGTCACTGCAGCAGAGGAGATCACCAGATCAAACTCCTTTTTGTCTTTCTTATGTTTTAAAGAAAAGTTTTCTTCTTTTTCATCTGATAATCCTGAGATGACAAGCTGTGGAGATGAACCAGAATTCTGTCGGTACCAAAAGAGATATCGTACAGAGCCTGAATAGTTGCAGGAGAGAGTCACATCGTCTCCTTCCAAACCCATCAGTACATCTTTAAATGGTGTCAGTAAATCCTCAGAGGATCCTGAAAACAACAAAGACAGATTTCAGAATGATGTTTTGACTTAAATTCTTTCTCTTTAATCTCAGTTTAGTTTTATAAAAAGTGAATCCAAACATCAACCAAATGTTTTTCAGGTCTATCCTCCATTTTAAAATCTGGCTCCATCTTCTGTTGACTTACCTGTCTGAAAGGAGACGATCATCATCCAAATGAAGAGCAGAAACATTATTTTCACTTGTACTGAGTGAACAGCAGAGAGAACACAGCAGCTCCTCAGTTACAACATGAAGCCTTTCATATTCAGCTGTGTAGCTCCTCCTCCTGCTGTGTTCTGTTTCCATTCAGGCTGATGGAAGCTTTAGAAAAGACTCTGATGCTGCACTCATCATCATTATCATATTCATCATCATCATCATCATCATCATCATCATCATCATCATCATCATCAGTATCAGCAGCATCATCAATTGTAAGCAACTTTACTTAAACTCTAAATCAAACAGAAAGATGGAGGCACAACAGCTGATAACATGAAAAGGGTCAGATTAGCTCCCCCTTGAGCTGTCACCTTATCGTGGTGGGGGAGTTTGCGTGCCCCAATGAGTCTGGGAGCTATGTTGCCCGGGGCTTTAAGCCCCTGGTAGGGTCACCCAAGGCAAACAGATCCTAGATGAGGGACCAGACAAAGAACAGCTCAAAAGACTCCTTATGATGAACAAAAAATTTGGACCTCGTGATCCCTTGCCCGGATATGGGACACCGGGGCCTCCCCTCGGAGCCAGGCCCGGGGGTGGGGCCCGGCAGCGGGCGCCTGGTGGTCGGGCCTGTGCCCATGGGGCTCGGTCGGGCATAGCCCGAAATGATGACGTGGGTCCCCCTTCCGACGGGCTCACCACCCGTGGGAGGGGCCAAGGGGGTCAGGTGCGATGTGAACTGGGTAGCAGCCGAAGGCAGAGGCCTTGGCGGTCTGATCCTCGGCTACTGAAGCTAGCTCTTGGGACGTGGAATGTCACCTCTCTGTTGGGGAAGGAGCCGGAGCTGCTGCGCGAGGCTGAGCGGTTCCGGCTAGATATAGTCGGACTCACCTTGACGCACGGCTTGGGCTCTGGAACCAGTCCTCTTGAGAGGGGTTGGACTCTCTTCAACTCTGGAGTTGCCCGTGGTGAGAGGCGCAGAGCAGGTGTGGGCATACTTATTGCCCCCCGGCTGTGTGCCAGTACATTGGGGTTTACCCCAGTGAACGAGAGGGTAGCCTCCCTCCGCCTTCGGGTGGGGGGACGAGTCCTGACTGTTGTTTGTGCCTATGCGCCAAACAGCAGTTCAGAGTACCCACCCTTTTTGGAGTCTCTGGGGGAGGCACTGGAGAATGCTCCAACCGGAGACTCCGTCGTTCTGCTGGGGGACTTCAATGCTCACGTGGGCAATGACAGTGAGACCTGGAGGGGTGTGATTGGGAGGAACGCCCCCCCCCCGATCTGAACCAGAGTGGTGTTATGTTGTTGGACTTCTGTGCCGGTCATGGACTGTCCATAACGAACACCATGTTCAGACATAAGGGTGTCCATATGTGCACTTGGCACCAGGACACCCTTGGCCGCAGTTCGATGATCGACTTTGTGGTTGTATCATCGGACTTGCGGCCATATGTCCTGGACACTCGGGTGAAGAGAGGGGCGGAGCTGTCAACTGATCACCACCTGGTGGTGAGTTGGCTCCGCTGGTGGGGGAGGATGCCGATCAGACCTGGCAGGCCCAAACGTATTGTGAGGGTCTGCTGGGAGCGTTTGTCAGAATCCCCCATCAGAAGGAGCTTTAACTCCCACCTCCGGCAGAGCTTCAACCATATCCCGGGGGAGGTGAGGGACATTGAGTCCGAATGGGCCATGTTCCGTGACTCCATTGCCGAGGCAGCTGATCGGAGTTGTGGCCGTAAGGTGGTCGGTGCCTGTCGTGGCGGCAACCCTCGAACCTGCTGGTGGACACCAGTGGTGAGGGAAGCCGTCAAGCTGAAGAAGGAGTCCTATCGGGCCTTTTTGGCCAGTGGGACCCTGGAAGCAGCTGATAGGTACCGACAGGCCAGACGGGCCGCGGCTTCGGCGGTTGCTGAGGCAAAAACTCGGGCCTGGGAGGAGTTCGGTGAGACCATGGAGAACGATTTCCGGACGGCCTCGAAGAGATTCTGGTCCACCATCCGGCGTCTCAGGGGGGGGGGAGCGGCTCACAGTCAACACTGTTTACAGTGGGGACGGGGCTTTGCTGACCTCAACTAGGGATGTTGTGAGTCGGTGGGGGGAGTACTTCGAGGAACTCCTCAATCCTACCAACACGTGCTCGGAAGAGGCAGAGTCGGAGAGCTCGGAGACGGGGCCTCCCATTTCTGGGGCTGAGGTTGCCGTGGAACAGTGGACCAGCTCTATACCCTCGGCAGGATCCTGGAGGGTGCATGGGAGTTCGCCCAACCAGTTTACATGTGTTTTGTGGACTTGGAGAAAGCGTTCGACCGTGTCCCTCGTGGAGTCCTGTGGGGGGGTGCTCCGGGAATATGGAGTGCCGGACCCCTTGATAGGGGCCGTTCGGTCTCTGTATGACCGGTGCCAGAGTTTGGTCCGCATTGCTGGCAGTAAGTCGGATACGTTTCCGGTGAGAGTTGGACTCCGTCAGGCTGCCCTTTGTCACCGATTCTGTTCCTAACTTTTATGGACAGAATTTCTAGGCGGAGCCAGGGCGTTGAGGGTGTCCGATTTGGCGACCTCAGAATCGGGTCTCTGCTTTTTGCAGATGATGTGGTTCTGTTAGCGTCGTCAGGCCGTGACCTTCAGCTCTCACTGGAGCGATTCGCAGCCGAGTGTGAAGCGGCTGGGATGAGAATCAGCACCTCCAAATCCGAGACTATGATTCTCAGCCGGAAAAGGGTGGAATGCTCTCTCCGGGTCGGGAATGAGATCCTTCCTTGAGAGGAGTCAGATGAGGTGGCTCGGGCATCTGGTTAGGATGCCCCCGGATAAGCGGCAGATGATGGATGGATGGATGGGTCAGATTAGCAGGGCCGTGGGGGCCCAGGCCCAGAGACATTTTTGGACACTTCAGTCAAGTTTAACTTGGTCTTCATGAACTGAGCTGTTACGGTGGAGGACAGTGGTCAAAGACATGACCCTGAGACAATGATCCAAGAGAAGGTGGTATGTCCCTCAGCTACAGAGAGGGTTCATTTTCACAACATATAAAGACAAACCTATAACATTTAGAAGCAGGAGTGGCTGGTATGAATGAGCTGTCCACATAGTGTCAGCGTGGTCCAATTCTCATTTTGTCATCAGTGGCCGGTTGCCTTTTCTGAAGTCTTCAGAATTTTTCCAACCATCTAACTTTTATTGTATCATGTTTTTTTCAGGAGAACCCAACAGGAGGTTGTTTTTTTTACTACTTGACTGGGGCCCACATCCCGCAGATGAGTGTTAGAAGATGGATAGATATCTTTTATTGGCACTGTAGCTGTTGTTGTTGCTCTTCTTCAGACACGTGTTTTATCAAAGACGAATGCAGAATTATTATTTCAGTTACCTTGAAAACTTGTCTTTTAAGTTTACTTTTTTTGGTACATTTGTGTTGATTGATGTGGGCTAATTCAACAATGGTGATACATCCCCAAATCCAAAAAAGATGGGATGCTGTGTCTGTAAAAAAAAAAATGCTGAAGAAATCAATTTTTTATGCAAACCTTGAGCAACGGTACACCTCTCCCCAAGTGTGTAGACAAGTCAACGACAAAAGCATCTTACCTGTTATAATGATGCATGTTATTCTCGGGTTACAGCTCAGCAACTTTTGGGTTTTTGCCTTCTGGGTCATATAAACCATCGATTTCACAACACTGTATTTATTATCCCTGTGTTTAACGGTAAATGTGGAGGCAGGTGCTGTGCTGCAGAGCTGCTGGTGTAAATACAAACATGCATCCACGATGAAGCGGTTAAGATTCAGATTAAGATCAGATTTATTGTCATGCATACACACGAAATTTGTCCTCCGCTTTTAACCCATCCAGGTAGTTACCCGTTGACACGCACAAGGTCACACGCCCATAGATACAGATACCATGCACTGGAGCGGTGAGCAGCCATTCACAGCGCCCAGGGAGCATGGGGGTATAGTGCCTTGCCCAAGGGCACCTCGGCCGTGGCAAGGAGGTGGACTGACACCTCTCCAGCTGTCAGTGTCACCAATCCTTTTGAGTGGGAATCGAACCGCCAACCTTCCGATTATTGGACGACCCCCTCTAACTACTGCAAATCGCACACTAAGCATTCACGCAGTATAAACCATTTAAATTCTCTAAATATTAAACTGAATTGAATTAAAAAAACGTTGATATTATTTCACTTTATTTGTGCCACATTATTTTTAAAGACGGAAACAATCCTACTTCCGGCAGGGTAGGTAGGAAACTGTAGGAAACCCCTTAGTCTGCCGGAAGTGCGACACCCAGCGGAAGTGACACCGTGCTGCTACACAAAATGCTAACAGTTAGCTTAGCTTCTGCATGCACTGTCTCTGATCTTTACTGCTTCATTTCTCTGTTGTCTTTGTCATCAGTCCAATGACTCAACAACCAGTGCTTTAACAGTGTGTGAGTCCCTCTAGTGGATGTTGTGGAGTATTGTGTTGTCTTTGCTCCAAAGGTTTTTGTACAGAGTTTTGGTGTTTCCTGTCACTGTGGGCCGCAGAGCACAGTAGTACACAGCAGAGTCAGACGGATGAAGCTCCTGGATCTTCAGAGGAACTGATCTGAAGGTGGAATTCAGACTGGATGAAAATCTTTCTTCTTCCACTGTTTTCCCCTCTCCAATCTTAAAGCGACTCAGAATGAATTCAGGGCTGTTGTTTCCATCCTGTTTGTACCAGAAGAGATAATGATTTGTTGAACTGGTGTTATACAGACAGCCAAGAGTTACTGTCTCTCCTTCAGCAGCAGTCACATCTCTTTGTGGTTGCAGCACGTTGTCTTTTTGTGCTCTGCATTCTGTAAAACACAGACAAACAGTATCAGTGTCACGTTAAAGAATCATGTCAGTGTTGGATTGATCAAAGAAACAGAGCTGCGTTCACACCAAGACACATAGCAGCCAGCAGCCCTGAGATGAACAGAGGCCTCATGTCTGCAGTGCTGAGTAACTGTGAGCTACAGCAAGTATGAAGAAGGCTGTCGTCTCTGTTCAGTCTTCATCAACACTGAGTTGGTGGATTAGAAGGAGGAGCCTGATCACAGTGACAGGACTCATTCACAGCTCTGTGAGTCAGCTCCTCCGACTGACAACTTTACACTCAACACATCTTTGTGCTGCTCTGCTTTCATGGTACAACTTGTCTTGTATGTTGCCCCCATTTGAAATTTCAAGTTTCTCTTTTAAAACAACTACAGATTAAAATTCCCTTCATGTGTTTTTTTTCCCCATTTGATCGTGTGGAAGATTGAATTAAGACCAAAATAACTAAGACTTTTTTTTTTTTTTACCAAATTAAAACTTTATTTTGAAGAATTTACATTATTCTTTTGAAAGATTTTTTTTCTTTTTACCAAAACACGCTTATTTGAGCATCTTTTTTAGAAAGTACTGAAATATAACATCAGTCTCTGTTTTTTTCTCTGTCATTGGCGACATACTAAACATTCATCAATAAGTTTTTCAAACTGCTGCGCTTGTAAAGAATCGGATCTATTTTTTGTGCTTATGTTCTGTTATTCCTCATTTGTTACTATTTCATTGATGAACTGTTAACTGTTCAGTATCTCATTTTGTCCCGAGGATTAATGATCAATGAGAAATTACACAAGAGGTACGAAAAGGTTTCAAAGACGTGGAAAGAGCAACTGGACGGAACAATATGTGCTCTTCCACCGGAACTTCAAAGTGTGACACCCGCCGGAAGTAAACATAGAAACTGTCCCAGCAGTAATTTCTGTCCTCGTGTGGGACTCAGCAGGAGGACGGTGGTGTTGTCTGAGCTGAATATCTGAGTGTGAGCAGCAACAATGTCTTCAGCTCAGCATCTGAGAGAGTTTATCAGCCAGCGACTAACTGCTGCTGCTGAAGAAATATTCACAGAGTTTGAGAAAACCATCGTCCAGTACGAGGAAGAGATCGACCGCCAGCGCAGACTGCTGGAAATCACCTGGAAACCCCGAATAAACTCCCACACAGCAGGTACGGAACACCGTGATGGGCTGCATGAACTCACACATGAATCTGACTGATGGAGGATCCTGATCAGAGCTCTACGTTACATTTATTTCAGGCTCACAGAGAAAGTTACGGTGAAGCAGACACGTGACTAAAACAGTCTTTAAATGATCGACCAAAATGAAACATTAAAGTTAGACCTGTCGCTATTACAGCTCAGGTTTCTACCACCTGCTTTTGAGGACTGTTTTTGTCAGGTTGTTAATAATTTTCTGTAGGATCTCTGTTTTTATGTAGGATTTAAACTTGTAAATCTCCTGAGTGTGAGTTTGCTCCTGAGCCTCCTAACTTTTGAGCTGCTGTGCTCCTCCTACACGCACATTTCTCACGTTGTTGGTCTGAACCAGAGCTTCTGTGAGTCAGCTCTGGGGGTTGAGAATGAACCTGAAGGCGGTCCACCAGACGCAGCTTGTCCCCTCTCACTGAGAACAGGTAAATGCTGCAGTTCCAGGTTTGGTCAGGCAGGGCTTCCAGAGGGTGAACCACACTAACACACAGCCACGTCTTTATTCCTACAACAGGGGAGCAGAGCTTTGGAAACCTGAGCAAGAACTGTGACTAATCCACAGGACAAGAATCCCAACTTGTAGAAAGTCAATTTCAACACAATGCAAACAATTGGTCCGGCAGCTCAGGCTTGTTCCTCTGGCTTTGGTTTGCAGTCGGTTAATCCAAGAGAGTTCTGAGGCTGACCACAGAACCCCCCCAAAGGTTCCTGTCCCCAGTGAAAATATCTTTCACTTGGAACACAGTTTTGATGTGGTCAGATGGGCATTTCTCTATTATCACTTTGGTAATCCTGTTCGGTTTTCATTTCATCCCTCCAGAACTCTCGCAACAAGACGTTTGTAAGGAGGAGAACGTTCTCGCAGACCGGCAGCTCTGTAACCAGGAGAGGAACTCCAGTGTGGATCAGGAGGAACCAGAACCTCCACAGATTAAAGAGGAACAGGATGAGCTCTGCCCCAGTCAAGGAGAACAGTTTGTTCTGAGTCAAGAGACTGATACCTTTATGCCACTTCAATCCAAACCCGAAGGTGAGGAAAAGTTAGAAGAGACTGGAAATGATGTTGACCAGTACGAGGAAGAGATCGATCATCAGCGCAGACTGCTGGATATCACCTGGAAACCCCGAATAATCTTACACAGAATAGGTACGGAACACCGTGATGGGCTGCATGAACTCACACATGAATCTGACTGATGGAGGATCCTGATCAGAGCTCTACGTTACATTTATTTCAGGCTCACAGAGAAAGTTACGGTGCAGCTGCAGCTATTTTTCAGACAGAAATAACATGAATGTGTTTAAAAGCAGAAACATTTAGAGTCAAACTCACTTGTTTCTGCATTTTCGTCTAATTTTTCAGACCTGATAAGGACCAAATTGCATATATCCTGATATGTAAAACCTGAAAATTGACTGATATCTTTTGTTTTTCACATGACTGTATTTCCTCTGCAGTAATGTTTTATCTTGTGTCCCTTTGTATCTCCAGACCTCTCACAGCAACATGTCATTGCACTGGAGAACATTCTTTCTGACCAGCAGCTCTGTAACCAGGAGGGGAACTCGAGTCTGAACCAGAAGGAACCAAGATTTCCACAGATGAAAGAGGAACAGGGGGAAGCAGAACCTCTACAGATTAAAGAAGAACAAGAAGAACTCTGTCATGGGGGAGAGCAGCTTTTAATAAGACAGAAGACTGATTTCCTTTTGGTGAATCCTGCTTATGAGGAAAGCGACCACAAGAATTCAGAACCAAACAGTAATCAGCTCCACTCTCACAATTCTGCTTTGTCAGTGTTAAAAGGTCAAATAACTGAATACACAGATGAGATTAAACCTTACACTTGCGATGGTCTGGGGAAAAGAATCTCTCACTCATTATTGATGAAATATGACAAAAGTAGTCACAAAGGTGAGAAGTCATATTCATGCAAAATATGTGGGAAAAGATTCAGTCTCAGTAGCAGTCTGCTGCGCCACATGAGAACTCACACAGGGGAAAAGCCTTATTCTTGCAAAATATGTGAGAAGCGTTTCAGTCAACGCAGCAGTCTGTTGTCCCACATGACAACTCACGCAGGTGAAAAGCCTTATCCTTGCAAAGTATGTGGGAAAAGATTCAGTCTAAGTAGCCGTCTTTTGCGCCACATGATAACTCACACAGGGGAAAAGCCTTATCCTTGCAAAATATGTGAGAAAAGATTCAGTCTAAGTAGCAGTCTGTTGCGCCACATGACAACTCACACAGGGGAAAAGCCTTATCCTTGCAAAATATGTGAGAAGCGTTTCAGTCAACGGAGCCATCTTTTGAGCCACATGACAACTCACACAGGGGAAAAGCCATATTTTTGCAAAATATGTGAGAAAAGATTCAGTCTAAGTGGCAGTCTGTTACGCCACATGACAACTCACACAGGGGAAAAGCCTTTTCCTTGCAAAATATGTGAGAAGCGTTTCAGTCAACGGAGCCATCTTTTGAGCCACATGACAACTCACACAGGGGAAAAGCCATATTTTTGCAAAATATGTGAGAAAAGATTCAGTCTAAGTTGCAGTCTGTTGCGCCACATGACAACTCACACAGGGGAAAAGCCTTATCCTTGCAAAATATGTGAGAAGCGTTTCAGTCGAAGCAGCAGTCTTTTGTCCCACATTACAACTCACACAGGGGAAAAGCCATATTCTTGCAAAATATGTGAGAAACGTTTCAGTCGACGCAGCCAACTGTTGAGCCACATGACAACTCACACAGGTGAAAAGCCTTATCCTTGCAAAATATGTGAGAAGCGTTTCAGTCGACATGGCGGTCTTTTGTCCCACATGACAACTCACACAGGTGAGAAGCCATATTCTTGCAAAATATGTGGGAAAAGATTCAGTCAAATTAGAAGTCTGTTGAGCCACATGACAACTCACACAGGTGAAAAGCCATATTCTTGCAAAATATGTGGGAAAAGATTCAGTCAAAGTAGCAGTCTGTTGCGCCACATGACAACTCACACAGGTGAAAAGCCATATTCTTGCAAAATATGTGAGAAACGTTTCAGTCAACGCAGCCATCTGTTGAGCCACATGAGAACTCACACAGGTGAAAAGCCATATTCTTGCAAAATATGTGAGAAACGTTTTAGTCGACGTAGCCATCTGTTGTGCCACATGAGAACTCACACAGGTGAGAAGCCATATTCTTGCGAAGTATGTGAAAAAAATTTCAGTCATAGTAAAAGTTTGGTTAACCATCTTAGAATACACACAAGTGAGAAGCCATAATCTTGTCAAACATGGGGAACGATCTGGCCTAAATACCCATTTGTCGCATCACGTGAGAACTTGCACAGATGAGAAGTTGTGTTCTTGCAACACGTGAAAAATTGCTGGTTAAAAGTACAGTTTCAGATTAACACAACTGTTTAGAGTTTTTACTGATGTTTAAGTTTGTGTCACATTGACCAAAATGTGTCCAATGAAATGAAAGATGTCTCTCATAATTATGACATGTGGATCCCAATACTCCATGTCCTTTCAATTACAAGTACATTTTTCTTGAATTGTTTTAATGTAAATTAAATGTATTTTGTCAGGTTACATTTGGGTTTAATCATACAGTTTATAGTTTGTTCTTGTCTTTCACATGTGACATTACATGTATTGACATTGAATTAAATGTATCTGGTCACAAGATGTTTGTCTGTTTTTATTAAACTCGATTTTCAATAAATCTTGTGCTGCACAGGATTTGGGAATTGTGATCCTGTGTCCTGACTTTTTGCCTTGTCCTTTGTTTTGTCAGATGTTGATAACAATATTTCATTTAGTGCTGGTTATTCAAACTGATGGATTATCCATTTTTGTTACTATTGGCATAATCGGGCTAAGAGGTAGTTCTGCATACTATAATCAGTACCTGCTGTTTTTCTGATCTAGTGTCAATTCTGACACTAAAGCTTTGTAAAGTGAAAACGTCCCCTCCATAGTATCACCACCGTAATGTGGTGGAGGGGTTTGAGTATCCCCATGATCCTGAGAGCTGTGTTGTCTGGGGCATTAGCCCCTGGTAGGGTTTCCCATGGCAAATTAGCTTTAGGGGAGGGATCAGAATAAGAGTTATTCAAAGATCTCGATTGAGTGGCAGCAGAAAACAACAGTTTGCTTGCCTGGAAAAGGGACACCGGGACACCCCCTTAGAGCAAACTAAGCCTTGGCTCCAGGGCCTCGGTCGGGCTCAGCCCGAATAAGAGTCAGAAAGCCAACTCGAAATTCTCTCTCATCCAGGTGTTTATTTCCTCCAGACACTGACACAGTACATCTGCTGGGCTGCAGTCGTCTGGTGACAGATACACATAAAATTGTGTATCGTCTGCCTCCGGCTCTCAATGAAGGCGGTCGCATTTCTCTGCTCTCCTGTATCTTTCCCTCTCCCTTATCTCCCTGCTTCTCTTCTTTGTCTTGTCCTGTCCTGTCTCAAACTTTGGTGCCTCTCTCTGCATTGCTCTCCAAACTAAAATGGAACTGGTCAACTGGTCTCTCAACGCAATTGAAAGAATCTTTTCTACGAAAGTTTGGGTCCAGGGGAACCCGCCTGTCCTGATGGAACATTCGCCGCTGGTTACATGAGGGACTCCTGGGAGCAGTGGAGGGTCGTGTGCCTGGCGATTCTTTCCGTTGAGGACATTGAGGATCTTTAGATATTCGGAACCATGATATCGAGTCGAGAAAAAACTCCATAACACCATTCAAAGGATAAAAATTGACTGAGTGTGAGGTGTGACAGATGAGGTCAACCAGTGCTTTAACAGTGTGTGAGTCCCTCTAGTGGATGTTGTGGAGTATTGTGTTGTCTTTGCTCCAAAGGTTTTTGTACAGAGTTTTGGTGTTTCCTGTCACTGTGGGCCGCAGAGCACAGTAGTACACAGCAGAGTCAGACGGATGAAGCTCCTGGATCTTCAGAGGAACTGATCTGAAGGTGGAATTCAGACTGGATGAAAATCTTTCTTCTTCCACTGTTTTCCCCTCTCCAATCTTAAAGCGACTCAGAATGAATTCAGGGCTGTTGTTTCCATCCTGTTTGTACCAGAAGAGATAATAATTTGTTGAACTGGTGTTATACAGACAGCCAAGAGTTACTGTCTCTCCTTCAGCAGCAGTCACATCTCTTTGTGGTTGCAGCACGTTGTCTTTTTGTGCTCTGCATTCTGTAAAACACAGACAAACAGTATCAGTGTCACGTTAAAGAATCATGTCAGTGTTGGATTGATCAAAGAAACAGAGCTGCGTTCACACCAAGACACATAGCAGCCAGCAGCCCTGAGATGAACAGAGGCCTCATGTCTGCAGTGCTGAGTAACTGTGAGCTACAGCAAGTATGAAGAAGGCTGTCGTCTCTGTTCAGTCTTCATCAACACTGAGTTGGTGGATTAGAAGGAGGAGCCTGATCACAGTGACAGGACTCATTCACAGCTCTGTGAGTCAGCTCCTCCGACTGACAACTTTACACTCAACACATCTTTGTGCTGCTCTGCTTTCATGGTACAACTTGTCTTGTATGTTGCCCCCATTTGAAATTTCAAGTTTCTGTTTTAAAACAACTACAGATTAAAATTCCCTTCATGTGTTTTTTTCCCATTTGATCGTGTGGAAGATTGAATTAAGACCAAAATAACTAAGACTTTTTTTTTTTTCACCAAATTAAAACCTTATTTTGAAGAATTTACATTATTCTTTTGAAAGATTTTTTTTTTCTTTTTACCAAAACACGCTTATTTGAGCATCTTTTTTAGAAAGTACTGAAATATAACATCAGTCTCTGTTTTTTTCTCTGTCATTGGCGACATACTAAACATTCATCAATAAGTTTTTCAAACTGCTGCGCTTGTAAAGAATCTGATCTATTTTTTGTGCTTATGTTCTGTTATTCCTCATTTGTTACTATTTCATTGATGAACTGTTAACTGTTCAGTATCTCATTTTGTCCCGAGGATTAATGATCAATGAGAAATTACACAAGAGGTACGAAAAGGTTTCAAAGACGTGGAAAGAGCAACTGGACGGAACAATATGTGCTCTTCCACCGGAACTTCAAAGTGTGACACCCGCCGGAAGTAAACATAGAAACTGTCCCAGCAGTGTTTTCTGTCCTCGTGTGGGACTCAGCAGGAGGACGGTGGTGTTGTCTGAGCTGAATATCTGAGTGTGAGCAGCAACAATGTCTTCAGCTCAGCATCTGAGAGAGTTTATCAGCCAGCGACTAACTGCTGCTGCTGAAGAAATATTCACAGAGTTTGAGAAAACCATCGTCCAGTACGAGGAAGAGATCGACCGCCAGCGCAGACTGCTGGAAATCACCTGGAAACCCCGAATAAACTCCCACACAGCAGGTACGGAACACCGTGATGGGCTGCATGAACTCACACATGAATCTGACTGATGGAGGATCCTGATCAGAGCTCTACGTTACATTTATTTCAGGCTCACAGAGAAAGTTACGGTGAAGCAGACACGTGACTAAAACAGTCTTTAAATGATCGACCAAAATGAAACATTAAAGTTAGACCTGTCGCTATTACAGCTCAGGTTCCTACCACCTGCTTTTGAGGACTGTTTTTGTCAGGTTGTTAATTATTTTCTGTAGGATCTCTGTTTTTATGTAGGATTTAAACTTGTAAATCTCCTGAGTGTGAGTTTGCTCCTGAGCCTCCTAACTTTTGAGCTGCTGTGCTCCTCCTACACGCACATTTCTCACGTTGTTGGTCTGAACCAGAGCTTCTGTGAGTCAGCTCTGGGGGTTGAGAATGAACCTGAAGGCGGTCCACCAGACGCAGCTTGTCCCCTCTCACTGAGAACAGGTAAATGCTGCAGTTCCAGGTTTGGTCAGGCAGGGCTTCCAGAGGGTGAACCACACTAACACACAGCCACGTCTTTATTCCTACAACAGGGGAGCAGAGCTTTGGAAACCTGAGCAAGAACTGTGACTAATCCACAGGACAAGAATCCCAACTTGTAGAAAGTCAATTTCAACACAATGCAAACAATTGGTCCGGCAGCTCAGGCTTGTTCCTCTGGCTTTGGTTTGCAGTCGGTTAATCCAAGAGAGTTCTGAGGCTGACCACAGAACCCCCCCAAAGGTTCCTGTCCCCAGTGAAAATATCTTTCACTTGGAACACAGTTTTGATGTGGTCAGATGGGCATTTCTCTATTATCACTTTGGTAATCCTGTTCGGTTTTCATTTCATCCCTCCAGAACTCTCGCAACAAGACGTTTGTAAGGAGGAGAACGTTCTCGCAGACCGGCAGCTCTGTAACCAGGAGAGGAACTCCAGTGTGGATCAGGAGGAACCAGAACCTCCACAGATTAAAGAGGAACAGGATGAGCTCTGCCCCAGTCAAGGAGAACAGTTTGTTCTGAGTCAAGAGACTGATACCTTTATGCCACTTCAATCCAAACCCGAAGGTGAGGAAAAGTTAGAAGAGACTGGAAATGATGTTGACCAGTACGAGGAAGAGATCGATCATCAGCGCAGACTGCTGGATATCACCTGGAAACCCCGAATAATCTTACACAGAATAGGTACGGAACACCGTGATGGGCTGCATGAACTCACACATGAATCTGACTGATGGAGGATCCTGATCAGAGCTCTACGTTACATTTATTTCAGGCTCACAGAGAAAGTTAAGGTGCAGCTGCAGCTATTTTTCAGACAGAAATAACATGAATGTGTTTAAAAGCAGAAACATTTAGAGTCAAACTCACAGTCTGTAGAAGACACAGGAGAAACCGACTGAGCTGGAAACATGGTTGTTAAACTGAAATACAAGATGTGAGCTGACTTCTTTGTTTCCTGTTAAAATGTACTGCTTGTTGTTCAGGTTTGATTTTATGCTGTTTCATTTCTTTGTTGTCTCTGAACGCTGACTTTAAATAGGGGAAGAAGCATTAATCAGAAAGAACCTTTTGTGGAACCTCAAGAGTAAGTTAGAAATAATTAGAGGAACATAATGTCATACAGAAAATGATTCAAGCTATTGCTGCTAAAGGTGGTTCTTCAAGCTGTTTGATCATTGGATGGACTTTTATACACGTTGTTTCTGCATTTTCGTCTAATTTTTCAGACCTGATAAGGACCAAATTGCATATATCCTGATATGTAAAACCTGAAAATTGACTGATATCTTTTGTTTTTCAAATGACTGTATTTCCTCTCTGCAGTAATGTTTTATCTTGTGTCCCTTTGTATCTCCAGACCTCTCACAGCAACATGTCATTGCACTGGAGAACATTCTTTCTGACCAGCAGCTCTGTAACCAGGAGGGGAACTCGAGTCTGAACCAGAAGGAACCAAGATTTCCACAGATTAAAGAGGAACAGGAGGAAGCAGAACCTCTGCAGATTAAAGAAGAACAAGAAGAACTCTGTCATGGGGGAGAGCAGCTTTTAATAAGACAGAAGACTGATTTCCTTTTGGTGAATCCTGCTTATGAGGAAAGCAACCACAAGAATTCAGAACCAAACAGTAATCAGCTCCACTCTCACAATTCTGCTTTGTCAGTGTTAAAAGGTCAAATAACTGAATACACAGATGAGATTAAACCTTACACTTGCGATGGTCTGGGGAAAAGAGTCTCTCACTCATTATTGATCAAATATGACAAAAGTAGTCACAAAGGTGAGAAGTCATATTCATGCAAAATATGTGGGAAAAGATTCAGTCTAAGTAACAGTCTGCTGCGCCACATGAGAACTCACACAGGGGAAAAGCCTTATCCTTGCAAAATATGTGAGAAGCGATTCAGTCAACGGAGCCATCTTTTGAGCCACATGACAACTCACACAGGGGAAAAGCCTTATCCTTGCGAATTATGTGGGAAAAGATTCAGTCAACGTAGCCGTCTTTTGCGCCACATGATAACTCACACAGGGGAAAAGCCATATTCTTGCAAAATATGTGAGAAAAGATTCAGTCTAAGTAGCAGTCTGTTGCGCCACATGACAACTCACACAGGGGAAAAGCCTTATCCTTGCAAAATATGTGAGAAGCGTTTCAGTCGAAGCAGCAGTCTTTTGTCCCACATGACAACTCACACAGGGGAAAAGCCATATTCTTGCGAATTATGTGGGAAAAGATTCAGTCTAAGTAGCCGTCTGTTGCGCCACATGATAACTCACACAGGGGAAAAGCCTTATCCTTGCAAAATATGTGAGAAGCGTTTCAGTCAACGGAGCCATCTTTTGAGCCACATTACAACTCACACAGGGGAAAAGCCATATTCTTGCAAAATATGTGGGAAAAGATTCAGTCAAATTAGAAGTCTGTTGAGCCACATGACAACTCACACAGGTGAAAAGCCATATTCTTGCAAAATATGTGGGAAAAGATTCAGTCAAAGTAGCAGTCTGTTGCGACACATGACAACTCACACAGGTGAAAAGCCATATTCTTGCAAAATATGTGAGAAACGTTTCAGTCGACGCAGCTATCTGTTGTGCCACATGAGAACTCACACAGGTGAGAAGCCATATTCTTGCGAAGTATGTGAAAAAAATTTCAGTCATAGTAAAAGTTTGGTTAACCATCTTAGAATACACACAAGTGAGAAGCCATAATCTTGTCAAACATGGGGAAAGATCTGGCCTAAATACCCATTTGTCGCATCACGTGAGAACTTGCACAGATGAGAAGTTGTGTTCTTGCAAAATGTGAAAAATTGCTGGTTAAAAGTACAGTTTCAGATTAACAGAACTGTTTAGAGTTTTTACTGATGTTTAAGTTTGTGTCACATTGACCAAAATGTGTCCAATGAAATGAAAGATGTCTCTCATAATTATGACATGTGGATCCCAATATTCTATGTCCTTTCAATTACAAGTACATTTTTCTTGAATTGTTTTAATGTAAATTAAATGTATTTTGTCAGGTTACATTTGGGGTTAATCATACAGTTTATAGTTTGTTCTTGTCTTTCACATGTGACATTACATGTATTGACATTGAATTAAATGTATCTGGTCACAAGATGTTTGTCTGTTTTTATTAAACTCGATTTTCAATAAATCTTGTGCTGCACGGGATTTGGGAATTGTGATCCTGTGTCCTGACTTTTTGCCTTGTCCTTTGTTTTGTCAGATGTTGATAACAATATTTCATTTAGTGCTGGTTATTCAAACTGATGGATTATCCATTTTTGTTACTATTGGCATAATCGGGCTAAGAGGTAGTTCTGCATACTATAATCAGTACCTGCTGTTTTTCTGATCTAGTGTCAATTCTGACACTAAAGCTTTGTAAAGTGAAAACGTCCCCTCCATAGTATCACCACCGTAATGTGGTGGAGGGGTTTGAGTATCCCCATGATCCTGAGAGCTGTGTTGTCTGGGGCATTAGCCCCTGGTAGGGTTTCCCATGGCAAATTAGCTTTAGGGGAGGGATCAAAATAAGAGTTATTCAAAGATCTCAATTGAGTGGCAGCAGAAAACAACAGTTTGCTTGCCTGGAAAAGGGACACCGGGACACCCCCTTAGAGCAAACTAAGCCTTGGCTCCAGGGCCTCGGTCGGGCTCAGCCCGAATAAGAGTCAGAAAGCCAACTCGAAATTCTCTCTCATCCAGGTGTTTATTTCCTCCAGACACTGACACAGTACATCTGCTGGGCTGCAGTCGTCTGGTGACAGATACACATAAAATTGTGTATCGTCTGCCTCCGGCTCTCAATGAAGGCGGTCGCATTTCTCTGCTCTCCTGTATCTTTCCCTCTCCCTTATCTCCCTGCTTCTCTTCTTTGTCTTGTCCTGTCCTGTCTCAAACTTTGGTGCCTCTCTCTGCATTGCTCTCCAAACTAAAATGGAACTGGTCAACTGGTCTCTCAACGCAATTGAAAGAATCTTTTCTACGAAAGTTTGGGTCCAGGGGAACCCGCCTGTCCTGATGGAACATTCGCCGCTGGTTACATGAGGGACTCCTGGGAGCAGTGGAGGGTCGTGTGCCTGGCGATTCTTTCCGTTGAGGACATCGAGGATCTTTAGATATTCGGAACCATGATATCGAGTCGAGAAAAAACTCCATAACACCATTCAAAGCATAAAAATTGACTGAGTGTGAGGTGTGACAGATGAGGTCAATCAGTGCTTTAACAGTGTGTGAGTCCCTCTAGTGGATGTTGTGGAGTATTGTGTTGTCTTTGCTCCAAAGGTTTTTGTACAGAGTTTTGGTGTTTCCTGTCACTGTGGGCCGCAGAGCACAGTAGTACACAGCAGAGTCAGACGGATGAAGCTCCTGGATCTTCAGAGGAACTGATCTGAAGGTGGAATTCAGACGGGATGAAAATCTTTCTTCTTGCACTGTTTTCCCCTCTCCAATCTTAAAGCGACTCAGAATGAATTCAGGGCTGTTGTTTCCATCCTGTTTGTACCAGAAGAGATAATAATTTGTTGAACTGGTGTTATACAGACAGCCAAGAGTTACTGTCTCTCCTTCAGCAGCAGTCACATCTCTTTGTGGTTGCAGCACGTTGTCTTTTTGTGCTCTGCATTCTGTAAAACACAGACAAACAGTATCAGTGTCACGTTAAAGAATCATGTCAGTGTTGGATTGATCAAAGAAACAGAGCTGCGTTCACACCAAGACACATAGCAGCCAGCAGCCCTGAGATGAACAGAGGCCTCATGTCTGCAGTGCTGAGTAACTGTGAGCTACAGCAAGTATGAAGAAGGCTGTCGTCTCTGTTCAGTCTTCATCAACACTGAGTTGGTGGATTAGAAGGAGGAGCCTGATCACAGTGACAGGACTCATTCACAGCTCTGTGAGTCAGCTCCTCCGACTGACAACTTTACACTCAACACATCTTTGTGCTGCTCTGCTTTCATGGTACAACTTGTCTTGTATGTTGCCCCCATTTGAAATTTCAAGTTTCTATTTTAAAACAACTACACATTAAAATTCTCTTCATGTGTTTTTTTTCCCCATTTGATCGTGTGGAAGATTGAATTAAGACCAAAATAGACTCTTTTTTTTTTTACCAAATCAAAACCTTATTTTGAAGAATTTACATTATTCTTTTGAAAGATTTTTTTTCTTTTTACCAAAACACGCTTATTTGAGCATCTTTTTTAGAAAGTACTGAAATATAACATCAGTCTCTGTTTTTTTCTCTGTCATTGGCGACATACTAAACATTCATCAATAAGTTTTTCAAACTGCTGCGCTTGTAAAGAATCTGATCTATTTTTTGTGCTTATGTTCTGTTATTCCTCATTTGTTACTATTTCATTGATGAACTGTTAACTGTTCAGTATCTCATTTTGTCCAGAGGATTAATGATCAATGAGAAATTACACAAGAGGTACGAAAAGGTTTCAAAGACGTGGAAAGAGCAACTGGACGGAACAATATGTGCTCTTCCACCGGAACTTCAAAGTGTGACACCCGCCGGAAGTAAACATAGAAACTGTCCCAGCAGTGTTTTCTGTCCTCGTGTGGGACTCAGCAGGAGGACGGTGGTGTTGTCTGAGCTGAATATCTGAGTGTGAGCAGCAACAATGTCTTCAGCTCAGCATCTGAGAGAGTTTATCAGCCAGCGACTAACTGCTGCTGCTGAAGAAATATTCACAGAGTTTGAGAAAACCATCGTCCAGTACGAGGAAGAGATCGACCGTCAGCGCAGACTGCTGGAAATCACCTGGAAACCCCGAATAAACTCCCACACAGCAGGTACGGAACACCGTGATGGGCTGCATGAACTCACACATGAATCTGACTGATGGAGGATCCTGATCAGAGCTCTACGTTACATTTATTTCAGGCTCACAGAGAAAGTTAAGGTGCAGCTGCAGCTATTTTTCAGACAGAAATAACATGAATGTGTTTAAAAGCAGAAACATTTAGAGTCAAACTCACAGTCTGTAGAAGACACAGGAGAAACCTACTGAGCTGGAAACATGGTTGTTAAACTGAAACATGAGATGTGAGCTGACTTCTTTGTTTCCTGTTAAAATGTACTGCTTGTTGTTCAGGTTTGATTTTATGCTGTTTCATTTCTTTGTTGTCTCTGAACGCTGACTTTAAACAGGGGAAGAAGCATTAATCAGAAAGAACCTTTTGTGGAACCTCAATAATAAGTTAGAAATAATTAGAGGAACATAATGTCATACAGAAAATGATTCAAGCTATTGCTGCTAAAGGTGGTTTTTCAAGCTGTTGGATCATTGGATGGACTTTTATACACGTTGTTTCTGCATTTTCGTCTAATTTTTCAGACCTGATAAGGACCAAATTGCATATATCCTGATATGTAAAACCTGAAAATTGACTGATATCTTTTGTTTTTCAAATGACTGTATTTCCTCTCTGCAGTAATGTTTTATCTTGTGTCCCTTTGTATCTCCAGACCTCTCACAGCAACATGTCATTGCACTGGAGAACATTCTTTCTGACCAGCAGCTCTGTAACCAGGAGGGGAACTCGAGTCTGAACCAGAAGGAACCAAGATTTCCACAGATTAAAGAGGAACAGGAGGAAGCAGAACCTCTGCAGATTAAAGAAGAACAAGAAGAACTCTATCATGAGGGAGAGCAGCTTTTAATAAGACAGAAGACTGATTTCCTTTTGGTGAATCCTGCTTATGAGGAAAGCGACCACAAGAATTCAGAACCAAACAGTAATCAGCTCCACTCTCACAATTCTGCTTTGTCAGTGTTAAAAGGGCAAATAACTGAATACACAGATGAGATTAAACCTTACACTTGCAATGGTCTGGGGGAAAGAGTCTCTCACTCATTATTGATCAAATATGACAAAAGTAGTCACAAAGGTGAGAAGTCATATTCATGCAAAATATGTGGGAAAAGATTCAGTCTCAGTAGCAGTCTGTTGCGCCACATGAGAACTCACACAGGGGAAAAGCCTTATTCTTGCAAAATATGTGAGAAACGTTTCAGTCAACGCAGCAGTCTGTTGTCCCACATGACAACTCACACAGGGGAAAAGCCTTATTCTTGCAAAATATGTGAGAAAAGATTCAGTCTAAGTAGCAGTCTGTTGCGCCACATGACAACTCACACAGGGGAAAAGCCATATTTTTGCAAAATATGTGAGAAAAGATTCAGTCTAAGTAGCAGTCTGTTGCGCCACATGACAACTCACGCAGGTGAAAAGCCTTATCCTTGCAAAGTATGTGGGAAAAGATTCAGTCTCAGTAGCAGTCTGCTGCGCCACATGAGAACTCACACAGGGGAAAAGCCTTATTCTTGCAAAATATGTGAGAAGCGTTTCAGTCAACGCAGCAGTCTGTTGTCCCACATGACAACTCACGCAGGTGAAAAGCCTTATCCTTGCAAAATATGTGAGAAAAGATTCAGTCTAAGTAACAGTCTGTTGCGCCACATGACAACTCACACAGGGGAAAAGCCTTATCCTTGCAAAATATGTGAGAAGCGTTTCAGTCAACGGAGCCATCTTTTGAGCCACATGACAACTCACACAGGGGAAAAGCCATATTCTTGCAAAATATGTCAGAAAAGATTCAGTCAGAGTAATAGTTTGGCTGATCATGTGCGAATACACACAGGCGAGAAGCCATATTCTTGCAAAGAATGTGGAAAAAGTTTCACTCAAAGGGGTGCTTTGACTGTTCACATGAGAACTCACACAGGTGAGAAGCCATATTCTTGCAAAATATGTGGGAAAAGATTCGGTGCAAGTACGAGCCTGTTGCACCACATACGAACTCACACAGGTGAGAAGCCATATTCTTGCAAAATATGTGGGAAAAGTTTCATTCAAAAATCTAACCTGACATGCCACAAGAAAAACTCACACAGATGAGGAATTTTTACGAGTCAGCGTTAATGAGCCTTTTGATGATTTTTGACAAAATATGTGTACGTTTTACTATTGATAGGGTCCAAGGAAACCTGAGTATTCTAAGACATATTCAGATGTGTTCCAGCTCTTCCACCTTCAGTACATTGAACATAATGTCTTTAAATACTGAATGTTTTCCTCAGAATTATGAAATCCCATCGTTATCTTTCCTTATAATTACGATTTAATCTTTGACATTTGTCTTCAGATGCTCTGTTTCAGTAGCAAATTAAATGTATTTTGCGAAGGCAAATTTTAATTTAAAACATACGTTTTTTCAGTTAATATCTGTGAATAATAATTTTCTTATGTTAATTTCATACATATGTTGAGTCACCAGCTGTTAACCTGACTCCATTAAAAAAATTCTTTGAACACATCATATTCTCTAAATTGCAGTTTTGTGGTAAAAAAATATTGTTTCATTTTTCAAAGAAGTTTGATAATGATTTTATTTTTTTATTTAAAAAAAAATTAACTACTGCTATTAAGTGGTAGTAAAACCTTGATCAGTGTCTCTTATTTTCCTGTCTAAATCTTTGTAAAGTGATAATGTCAGAATACCAGATTCACACTGAAGTCTGTAGTCATGAACTGGTTCTACTGGATGAACATCAGTTGTCTGAAAACATGAATTCTGATCAAATCCAGAGTGTTTGCAGCATCATGCAGCTGTTTCCTTGTTGATGTGGATCTGCTGCTCATGTGAATCCTCCCACAGTGTTTCATTAGCAGCTGGAACCACAGTGACTCTGATAAAACAGGAATTAGCAGAATCCATCTGATATGAAGCTGTGGTTTGAATACCATTTCCCTCCTCTTTGAAGAGTAGTCAGATATCTGTGTTCAGGTTTTTGTACAGCCTCTTCTACACTTTGTATCACTGTGTTTCTACAGCACAGTAGTAGAGAGCTGTGTCTGCCAGGGTTAGCTTTGTGATGGTCAGTTCAGTGGATGTATCTGTTGTTTGGGAGCCATATCGTTTATCTGGAATATATTCAGCACCACTCTCATCTTTGGCTCCTTTCCTTTCTGAAGAGTAAACAGGTGAAAATTATTACTAAAAACACAAAGATGAAAAATAAAATATTATGGAAATATTTAAGATTTAATTCAAATTTAATTTCTGAACCGGTTTCCAGCAGTGCTTTATGTGCTTGTATTGTATTTTGCACAATTTCATGGTTGTGTGATCTGAAAGGTGGAGTTTTATGCTTTACTCAATATTTAAGGCTCAGCTGATTTTTCTTGTCACAACAGTTTTTAATGAGGAGCTTCATCATGTTAAATGTTGTGTAATTAACACCAAAGTTACAATATAGCTAGTAATATATTACGATCTACATTGGCTGTTTCCATAGGACACAAAACGCACATCTTTTCTTTTCTTAATTGATTAAGAGAAGAAACACCTCACAGCGTAACTTCCGCCGGAAGTAAACAAGATGTGCAGCAGTAATTTCTGTCCTCGTGTGGGACTCAGCAGGAGGACGGTGGTGTTGTCTGAGCTGAATATCTGAGTGTGAGCAGCAACAATGTCTTCAGCTCAGCATCTGAGAGAGTTTATCAGCCAGCGACTAACTGCTGCTGCTGAAGAAATATTCACAGAGTTTGAGAAAACCATCGTCCAGTACGAGGAAGAGATCGACCGTCAGCGCAGACTGCTGGAAATCACCTGGAAACCCCGAATAAACTCCCACACAGCAGGTACGGAACACCGTGATGGGCTGCATGAACTCACACATGAATCTGACTGATGGAGGATCCTGATCAGAGCTCTACGTTACATTTATTTCAGGCTCACAGAGAAAGTTACGGTGAAGCAGACACGTGACTAAAACAGTCTTTAAATGATCGACCAAAATGAAACATTAAAGTTAGACCTGTCGCTATTACAGCTCAGGTTTCTACCACCTGCTTTTGAGGACTGTTTTTGTCAGGTTGTTAATTATTTTCTGTAGGATCTCTGTTTTTATGTAGGATTTAAACTTGTAAATCTCCTGAGTGTGAGTTTGCTCCTGAGCCTCCTAACTTTTGAGCTGCTGTGCTCCTCCTACACGCACATTTCTCACGTTGTTGGTCTGAACCAGAGCTTCTGTGAGTCAGCTCTGGGGGTTGAGAATGAACCTGAAGGCGGTCCACCAGACGCAGCTTGTCCCCTCTCACTGAGAACAGGTAAATGCTGCAGTTCCAGGTTTGGTCAGGCAGGGCTTCCAGAGGGTGAACCACACTAACACACAGCCACGTCTTTATTCCTACAACAGGGGAGCAGAGCTTTGGAAACCTGAGCAAGAACTGTGACTAATCCACAGGACAAGAATCCCAACTTCTAGAAAGTCAATTTCAACACAATGCAAACAATTGGTCCGGCAGCTCAGGCTTGTTCCTCTGGCTTTGGTTTGCAGTCGGTTAATCCAAGAGAGTTCTGAGGCTGACCACAGAACCCCCCCCAAAGGTTCCTGTCCCCAGTGAAAATATCTTTCACTTGGAACACAGTTTTGATGTGGTCAGATGGGCATTTCTCTATTATCACTTTGGTAATCCTGTTCGGTTTTCATTTCATCCCTCCAGAACTCTCGCAACAAGACGTTTGTAAGGAGGAGAACGTTCTCGCAGACCGGCAGCTCTGTAACCAGGAGAGGAACTCCAGTGTGGATCAGGAGGAACCAGAACCTCCACAGATTAAAGAGGAACAGGATGAGCTCTGCCCCAGTCAAGGAGAACAGTTTGTTCTGAGTCAAGAGACTGATACCTTTATGCCACTTCAATCCAAACCCGAAGGTGAGGAAAAGTTAGAAGAGACTGGAAATGATGTTGACCAGTACGAGGAAGAGATCGATCATCAGCGCAGACTGCTGGATATCACCTGGAAACCCCGAATAATCTTACACAGAATAGGTACGGAACACCGTGATGGGCTGCATGAACTCACACATGAATCTGACTGATGGAGGATCCTGATCAGAGCTCTACGTTACATTTATTTCAGGCTCACAGAGAAAGTTACGGTGCAGCTGCAGCTATTTTTCAGACAGAAATAACATGAATGTGTTTAAAAGCAGAAACATTTAGAGTCAAACTCACAGTCTGTAGAAGACACAGGAGAAACCGACTGAGCTGGAAACATGGTTGTTAAACTGAAATACAAGATGTGAGCTGACTTCTTTGTTTCCTGTTAAAATGTACTGCTTGTTGTTCAGGTTTGATTTTATGCTGTTTCATTTCTTTGTTGTCTCTGAACGCTGACTTTAAACAGGGGAAGAAGCATTAATCAGAAAGAACCTTTTGTGGAACCTCAAGAGTAAGTTAGAAATAATTAGAGGAACATAATGTCATACAGAAAATGATTCAAGCTATTGCTGCTAAAGGTGGTTCTTCAAGCTGTTGGATCATTGGATGGACTTTTATACACGTTGTTTCTGCATTTTCGTCTAATTTTTCAGACCTGATAAGGACCAAATTGCATATATCCTGATATGTAAAACCTGAAAATTGACTGATATCTTTTGTTTTTCAAATGACTGTATTTCCTCTCTGCAGTAATGTTTTATCTTGTGTCCCTTTGTATCTCCAGACCTCTCACAGCAACATGTCATTGCACTGGAGAACATTCTTTCTGACCAGCAGCTCTGTAACCAGGAGGGGAACTCGAGTCTGAACCAGAAGGAACCAAGATTTCCACAGATTAAAGAGGAACAGGAGGAAGCAGAACCTCTACAGATTAAAGAAGAACAAGAACTCTGTCATGAGGGAGAGCAGCTTTTAATAAGACAGCTTTATCCTTGCCAAATATGTGGGAAAAGATTCAGTCGACGTAGCCATCTGTTGCGCCACATGACAACTCACACAGGTGAAAAGCCATATTCTTGCAAAATATGTGAGAAACGTTTCAGTCGACGCAGCCATCTGTTGAGCCACATGACAACTCACACAGGGGAAAAGCCTTATCCTTGCAAAATATGTGGGAAAAGATTCAGTCAAAGTAGCAATCTGTTGTGCCACATGACAACTCACACAGGTGAAAAGCCATATTCTTGCAAAATATGTGGGAAAAGATTCAGTCAAAGTAGCAGTCTGTTGCGCCACATGACAACTCACACAGGTGAAAAGCCATATTCTTGCAAAATATGTGAGAAGCGTTTCAGTCAACGCAGCCATCTGTTGAGCCACATGATAACTCACACAGATGAAAAGCCATATTCTTGCAAAATATGTGAGAAGCATTTCAGTCGAAGCAGCGGTCTATTGTCCCACATGACAACTCACACAGGGGAAAAGCCTTATCCTTGCAAAATATGTGAGAAACGTTTCAATCGACGCAACAGTCTGTTGTGCCACATGAGAACTCACACAGGTGAGAAGCCATATTCTTGCAAAGTATGTGAAAAAAATTTCAGTCATAGTAAAAGTTTGGTTAACCATCTTAGAATACACACAAGTGAGAAGCCATAATCTTGTCAAACATGGGGAAAGATCTGGCCTAAATACCCATTTGTCGCATCACGTGAGAACTTGCACAGATGAGAAGTTGTGTTCTTGCAACACATGAAAAATTGCTGGTTAAAAGTACAGTTTCAGATTAACAGAACTGTTTAGACTTTTTACTGATGTTTAAGTTTGTGTCACATTAACCAAAATGTGTCCAATGAAATGAAAGATGTCTCTCATAATTATGGCATGTGGATCCCAATACTCCATGTCCTTTCAATTACAAGTACATTTTTCTTGAATTGTTTTAATGTAAATTAAATGTATTTTGTCAGGTTACATTTGGGTTTAATCATACAGTTTATAGTTTGTTCTTGTCTTTCACATGTGACATTACATGTATTGACATTGAATTAAATGTATCTGGTCACAAGATGTTTGTCTGTTTTTATTAAACTCGATTTTCAATAAATCTTGTGCTGCACAGGATTTGGGAATTGTGATCTTGTGTCCTGACTTTTTGCCTTGTCCTTTGTTTTGTCAGATGTTGATAACAATATTTCATTTAGTGCTGGTTATTCAAACTGATGGATTATCCATTTTTGTTACTATTGGCATAATCGGGCTAAGAGGTAGTTCTGCATACTAGAATCAGTACCTGCTGTTTTTCTGATCTAGTGTCAATTCTGACACTAAAGCTTTGTAAAGTGAAAACGTCCCCTCCATAGTATCACCACCGTAATGTGGTGGAGGGGTTTGAGTATCCCCATGATCCTGAGAGCTGTGTTGTCTGGGGCATTAGCCCCTGGTAGGGTTTCCCATGGCAAATTAGCTTTAGGGGAGGGATCAGAATAAGAGTTATTCAAAGATCTCGATTGAGTGGCAGCAGAAAACAACAGTTTGCTTGCCTGGAAAAGGGACACCGGGACACCCCCTTAGAGCAAACTAAGCCTTGGCTCCAGGGCCTCGGTCGGGCTCAGCCCGAATAAGAGTCAGAAAGCCAACTCGAAATTCTCTCTCATCCAGGTGTTTATTTCCTCCAGACACTGACACAGTACATCTGCTGGGCTGCAGTCGTCTGGTGACAGATACACATAAAATTGTGTATCGTCTGCCTCCGGCTCTCAATGAAGGCGGTCGCATTTCTCTGCTCTCCTGTATCTTTCCCTCTCCCTTATCTCCCTGCTTCTCTTCTTTGTCTTGTCCTGTCCTGTCTCAAACTTTGGTGCCTCTCTCTGCATTGCTCTCAAAACTAAAATGGAACTGGTCAACTGGTCTCTCAACGCAATTGAAAGAATCTTTTCTACGAAAGTTTGGGTCCAGGGGAACCCGCCTGTCCTGATGGAACATTCGCCGCTGGTTACATGAGGGACTCCTGGGAGCAGTGGAGGGTCGTGTGCCTGGCGATTCTTTCCGTTGAGGACATCGAGGATCTTTAGATATTCGGAACCATGATATCGAGTCGAGAAAAAACTCCATAACACCATTCAAAGGATAAAAATTGATTGAGTGTGAGGTGTGACAGATGAGGTCAACCAGTGCTTTAACAGTGTGTGAGTCCCTCTAGTGGATGTTGTGGAGTATTGTGTTGTCTTTGCTCCAAAGGTTTTTGTACAGAGTTTTGGTGTTTCCTGTCACTGTGGGCTGCAGAGCACAGTAGTACACAGCAGAGTCAGACGGATGAAGCTCCTGGATCTTCAGAGGAACTGATCTGAAGGTGGAATTCAGACGGGATGAAAATCTTTCTTCTTGCACTGTTTTCCCCTCTCCAATCTTAAAGCGACTCAGAATGAATTCAGGGCTGTTGTTTCCATCCTGTTTGTACCAGAAGAGATAATAATTTGTTGAACTGGTGTTATACAGACAGCCAAGAGTTACTGTCTCTCCTTCAGCAGCAGTCACATCTCTTTGTGGTTGCAGCACGTTGTCTTTTTGTGCTCTGCATTCTGTAAAACACAGACAAACAGTATCAGTGTCACGTTAAAGAATCATGTCAGTGTTGGATTGATCAAAGAAACAGAGCTGCGTTCACACCAAGACACATAGCAGCCAGCAGCCCTGAGATGAACAGAGGCCTCATGTCTGCAGTGCTGAGTAACTGTGAGCTACAGCAAGTATGAAGAAGGCTGTCGTCTCTGTTCAGTCTTCATCAACACTGAGTTGGTGGATTAGAAGGAGGAGCCTGATCACAGTGACAGGACTCATTCACAGCTCTGTGAGTCAGCTCCTCCGACTGACAACTTTACACTCAACACATCTTTGTGCTGCTCTGCTTTCATGGTACAACTTGTCTTGTATGTTGCCCCCATTTGAAATTTCAAGTTTCTATTTTAAAACAACTACACATTAAAATTCTCTTCATGTGTTTTTTTTCCCCATTTGATCGTGTGGAAGATTGAATTAAGACCAAAATAACTAAGACTTTTTTTTATTTTTACCAAATTAAAACCTTATTTTGAAGAATTTACATTATTCTTTTGAAAGATTTTTTTTTCTTTTTACCAAAACACGCTTATTTGAGCATCTTTTTTAGAAAGTACTGAAATATAACATCAGTCTCTGTTTTTTTCTCTGTCATTGGCGACATACTAAACATTCATCAATAAGTTTTTCAAACTGCTGCGCTTGTAAAGAATCTGATCTATTTTTTGTGCTTATGTTCTGTTATTCCTCATTTGTTACTATTTCATTGATGAACTGTTAACTGTTCAGTATCTCATTTTGTCCCGAGGATTAATGATCAATGAGAAATTACACAAGAGGTACGAAAAGGTTTCAAAGACGTGGAAAGAGCAACTGGACGGAACAATATGTGCTCTTCCACCGGAACTTCAAAGTGTGACACCCGCCGGAAGTAAACATAGAAACTGTCCCAGCAGTGTTTTCTGTCCTCGTGTGGGACTCAGCAGGAGGACGGTGGTGTTGTCTGAGCTGAATATCTGAGTGTGAGCAGCAACAATGTCTTCAGCTCAGCATCTGAGAGAGTTTATCAGCCAGCGACTAACTGCTGCTGCTGAAGAAATATTCACAGAGTTTGAGAAAACCATCGTCCAGTACGAGGAAGAGATCGACCGTCAGCGCAGACTGCTGGAAATCACCTGGAAACCCCGAATAAACTCCCACACAGCAGGTACGGAACACCGTGATGGGCTGCATGAACTCACACATGAATCTGACTGATGGAGGATCCTGATCAGAGCTCTACGTTACATTTATTTCAGGCTCACAGAGAAAGTTACGGTGCAGCTGCAGCTATTTTTCAGACAGAAATAACATGAATGTGTTTAAAAGCAGAAACATTTAGAGTCAAACTCACAGTCTGTAGAAGACACAGGAGAAACCTACTGAGCTGGAAACATGGTTGTTAAACTGAAACATGAGATGTGAGCTGACTTCTTTGTTTCCTGTTAAAATGTACTGCTTGTTGTTCAGGTTTGATTTTATGCTGTTTCATTTCTTTGTTGTCTCTGAACGCTGACTTTAAACAGGGGAAGAAGCATTAATCAGAAAGAACCTTTTGTGGAACCTCAATAATAAGTTAGAAATAATTAGAGGAACATAATGTCATACAGAAAATGATTCAAGCTATTGCTGCTAAAGGTGGTTTTTCAAGCTGTTGGATCATTGGATGGACTTTTATACACGTTGTTTCTGCATTTTCGTCTAATTTTTCAGACCTGATAAGGACCAAATTGCATATATCCTGATATGTAAAACCTGAAAATTGACTGATATCTTTTGTTTTTCAAATGACTGTATTTCCTCTCTGCAGTAATGTTTTATCTTGTGTCCCTTTGTATCTCCAGACCTCTCACAGCAACATGTCATTGCACTGGAGAACATTCTTTCTGACCAGCAGCTCTGTAACCAGGAGGGGAACTCGAGTCTGAACCAGAAGGAACCAAGATTTCCACAGATTAAAGAGGAACAGGAGGAAGCAGAACCTCTGCAGATTAAAGAAGAACAAGAAGAACTCTATCATGAGGGAGAGCAGCTTTTAATAAGACAGAAGACTGATTTCCTTTTGGTGAATCCTGCTTATGAGGAAAGCGACCACAAGAATTCAGAACCAAACAGTAATCAGCTCCACTCTCACAATTCTGCTTTGTCAGTGTTAAAAGGGCAAATAACTGAATACACAGATGAGATTAAAACTTACACTTGCAATGGTCTGGGGAAAAGAGTCTCTCACTCTCTTTAGTTTATTGTGCATCATATCTTTGATTATGAAGTAGTTTTCTCATAATTATTGCATGTGGATCCCAATAATTCTTTAAAATTGATGTCATTTTTTTAGCTGATATTGAAATGTATCACTTATGTTTCACATGACTTCACTCATATTAAATTCACAGATTTATCCAGTCACCAGACGTTTATCTTCTTTTATTAAAGTCAACTTTCAATAAATCACAGGATTTGGGTATTGTGATCTTATGCACAGTTTTTGTCCTTTGTCATCAAAGTTTCTGTTTTCAGAGACATTTGATAAGATGTTTTCTTTTTTTCAGTGATGGATTAAATTATTTTTCTAACTGATCATTATAAGGCTAAGTGGTAGTACTGCATACAGTGATCAGTAGCTGCTGCTGATCTCATGTATTGATTCCAACAATAAAATTAGCAGAATCCATCTGATATGAAGCTGTGGTTTGAATACCACTTCCCTCCTCTTTGAAGAGTAATGAAGAGTATTGAAATGCAGTCTGTATATCTGGTTAATGCAGCAGCTTCAACAAAACTTTAATCCCTGTTCTTAAACTCACCTATAATGTGAGATAGAAGCAAAAAGAGGAGAAGCAACATGTCTTTGGAGTTCTTAAAGCCAGACAGACAGCAGATGAACAATGTTCTTCCACTGCAGTAGAATGAGGAAGAAATAATGTCATTGGATGAGCTGAAGTTCAGTGGGCGGGGCCCATTACCTGTTGACATGATTGTTTGACTTCAGCTACACCAATCAGATTCTTTTCTGCTTCCACAGCAGCTCTGTCTCTGTCTCTGATCTTTACTGCTTCATTTCTCTGTTGTCTTTGTCATCAGTCCAATGACTCAACAACCAGTGCTTTAACAGTGTGTGAGTCCCTCTAGTGGATGTTGTGGAGTATTGTGTTGTCTTTGCTCCAAAGGTTTTTGTACAGAGTTTTGGTGTTTCCTGTCACTGTGGGCTGCAGAGCACAGTAGTACACAGCAGAGTCTGTCACTGCAGCAGAGGAGATCTGAACGTCCACACGTTGTTTTCCTACCAGTTTAGTGGAGAACTTTGAGGCTGATTTCAGAGAATCTGCTGCTCTTGAACTGTTGAGCCCTGAGATGTACAGAAGGAACTCTGGTGGTTTTCCTGGATATTGTCGATACCAGAAGAAATGATCATCATAACTAGTCGTTTTGGAGTAAGTGTAGGACAGAGTAACAGAGCTGCCTGCTAAACTGGAATCCTTGTCTGTGACTGCAGTGAGTTGTTCACAGCTGACACCTAAAGGAAGAGAGAAATCTTTACGATGAAGTGATCAATTGGTTTTCATCAGAGATTTATAGGCATATGTTTAACAGCTACCTGTTAGTGTGATCAGAAGCAGAAATCTGTGGAAGTGCATCTTGCTTCTGGTTCAAGCAGCATTCAGAGATCCAGCTTTTCTGTGCTGTTTCTCCTCCTCTCGCTGTGTTTTCCTCACTGATGATGATGCTGTGGATGTTTTGTAAGGATGTGATCATCACTTCAGGCATTGTTTTGTCCCAATTATTCGTAAGCTTTTAGATTTATTGTTAAATACTTTTTATACACTTTTATCTTCTGTAATTAAATTTATCTGGATCTTGCACCTGCAGTTGTTCGTCCACCAGACCTTTCACATTTGCTTGATTTAAGCAAGTTTAAAAAAGGGGTAAATATATGTTTTAAAAATAGGACTCTGGATAAATGTAAAGAAACATACAGTAAATAAGAATATATATGTGTATTAATACTGGTTTATTATCAATATTTCACATACAGATAGAAATCAATAGATTTTTTCCACATATATATGTATTTTTTTAAAGGTTTCTTTCACTTTGTGACCCTCCTGTCATTCACAGAGAGAAACAAAGACTCCAGCCGACTCAGCAGTGACTTTCTGAAACAGCTTTTTGTTCAGGGTCTGTGGATTTGCTGCCACTGTGGGTCTCTGCAGCTCTGCTCTTGTTTTGTGGCCCTGGCGACCTGTCCAGGTGTTTTGAAGAAGCAGCAGAGCTGTGCTGCCCTCTGCTGGATGACACTGAAACATGACTTCACTGAGTTTTAAGTTGTTTTTATGTGGCAGATTTCACATCACATCGTTGGACTTCTGTTCTTGGTTCTTGAAGAGGTTTCACCTTTTGCAGCTCAATATGACAAAATGCCCACCCAGAGCTCATCAAAGTGACGAAAGGTGTGACAGATGAGGTCCCCCAGCAGGCTGGGCCTGTAGCAGCAGAACTATGGGATGTTTCAGGCACCTGAGCCATCCCTAACTATAAGCTTTATCAGAAAGGAAAGTTTCAGCCTGATCTTAAAGGTAGAGAGGGTGTCTGCTTCCTGAAGCCAAACTGGCAGCTGGTTCCACAGAGAGGGGCCTGATAACTGAAGGCTCTGCCTCCCATTCTGCTTTTAGGGGCCTGATAACTGAAGGCTCTGCCTCCCATTCTGCTTTTAGGGGCCTGATAACTGAAGGCTCTGCCCCCCATTCTGCTTTTAGGGGCCTGATAACTGAAGGCTCTGCCTCCCATTCTGCTTTTAGGGGCCTGATAACTGAAGGCTCTGCCTCCCATTCTGCTTTTAGGGGCCTGATAACTGAAGGCTCTGCCTCCCATTCTGCTTTTAGGGGCCTGATAACTGAAGGCTCTGCCTCCCATTCTGCTTTTAGGGGCCTGATAACTGAAGGCTCTGCCTCCCATTCTGCTTTTAGGGGCCTGATAACTGAAGGCTCTGCCTCCCATTCTGCTTTTAGGGGCCTGATAACTGAAGGCTCTGCCTCCCATTCTGCTTTTAGGGGCCTGATAACTGAAGGCTCTGCCTCCCATTCTGCTTTTAGGGGCCTGATAACTGAAGGCTCTGCCTCCCATTCTGCTTTTAGGGGCCTGATAACTGAAGGCTCTGCCTCCCATTCTGCTTTTAGGGGCCTGATAACTGAAGGCTCTGCCTCCCATTCTGCTTTTAGGGGCCTGATAACTGAAGGCTCTGCCTCCCGTTCTGCTTTTAGGGGCCTGATAACTGAAGGCTCTGCCTCCCATTCTGCTTTTAGAAACTCTGGGAACCACAAGGAAATTACAGCAACCTTAAAAGTCTGAGGTACATATCCTATCAACAAAGACCGATTGATCAGATCCAATATGGAAGTGTCAATTAAGGGGAAAACCTCCTTGAACAGTCTGGTTGGGATTGGGTCTAAAATACAAGTTGATGGTTTAGAAGAGACTATTGCTGTTATTAGCTCAGAAAGATCAACTGGGCAGAAGCTGTCTAAATACTAATCAGGTTCTACAGATACTTCTAAACTATAGTGCTGTGACCATTTCCACGGAGGATGCTGCACTCGGGGCTGAGAGAGGGAACACAGCTCAGAGAACACGTTTACCGACTGAAACGTCTCACACTGAAACTGAGACAGAAAGAGAACAGATTTTAGAATCAGAGAATTGTATGGCCTTGTTTTAGTGGATGCGTTCAGGAAAACAGGTTCACCAGGGTTTCTAACTGCGCCGGAGCTGGAATATTGTTCCCCACTAACAGTCAACCAAACATGGATCAAACGGAGACGAGCAGCAGGGAACCAGAGGGAGGCACCGAGCAGCGTAATGGAGGCGATGAATCCTGAAGGAGATCATACTATGAGGATGTACTAAACTAAGTTTATTGTAAAACATATATACCATATATATATTTATTTACTCCTTTCCCTAATAAACTCTACTGCGTTGGATTTTTTGCTGTTTTACTGTTTTTCTGACACCAACAAAGACCTTGAAGGAACTCTGTTTGTACTGTATTATGATACTATTATCACTGTAATGCGCATCTTTTTGATCAATGTTTGTTTTAAAATCTTCACAGCGAGCAGGAGAGCTGTGCACGGCGCGCTGGTCTCGAGTTTTCTGCTTGCAGAAGGACGTCGGAGGTTCTGGCCTTAATGGGTGTTTTGCTGACATTCATGGTGACAACAGCTGTTATGTATTTGAAAACATAATACAAAATGTCTTTAACTGCCATAAAAGGAATTTAAGGACACTTAATTGGTGAAAACAGTTAAGACCATGAAGCCAAGCTGTTGCACGCGGGTTTTTGCTACACTTGGGAGGGAAATGTAGAACATTTAAGTTAATTCAAGAAGTTTCTTTTCTTTGCATTGTCCATTTCTGGAAGAATTTATGTTTTCCCGTTTTCACCCCTCTTGGGTTTGTGCAGCCAGCGAGGTACGCTTATTATTATTATTATTATTATTATTATTATTATTATTATTATTATTATTACATGTTGTATATATAGTTTTTCAGTCTGTGATGTGTTTATTGTGTACTTGTTTTGTTTAGTTCGACGGTGGATTTGAATAAATCGGTCAGTAATGAAGAACTAATGGCGTGGTGTATTTCCTGGATGGAGTGTCTACAGTACACCTAAAGTTTATATAAGAAAAACGGCACTATTTTTTGTGAATAAGTTAAATGTCATTATACTAAGGTTAAGTGCACCTTTGGCGGATTGATATGTATGATTAAATTGGCACTTGGGCAGTGAAGAAGTTATTCACTGTATCTCGTGATTCAAGTCATCATTTATTGCTGTTAATGTAAGTGAAGAAGAGCCTCTGTCATTGTTATTCTGAACACTAAAAGTCCATCCAAGCCGGAGGAGACCTCAGCCCGCTGCCCAGTACCACAGGCTCATGTGCCCGTGGATCAGAAGTCTGCAGGCATGGGATTTTAATGATGTGGTGATCTGTATGAAGACACCTGCCTGTGAACCTTGAGGAAGAACTCTGATCTTTTTGTATGGTGGTCCTCTCTCTGCAGGCGGCGCTGAAGTTGGTAGTTTTGAGAGAAACCGGTTCACATCAGTTTACTGGCGTGTTCAGGGCGGGGACCTTTAAATCTTAGAACACCGCGGCTCATTGGTCCGCTGTATCACATCAGCTTAAACTGTCCAATCGCAGGCTGTGATGTTGAAAGGTCCCCACCCTAGTCTCTTTTCAGCAGGAAGAATCGATGCTCGGAGTTGGACAGTTTCAGAGAGGAGAAACGAGCGGATAAAAGCTCGAGAAGCAGCGCCTGCCGCCTTCAGCCACCGTAAGAAAACGTAAACGGAGCCCGGTGTTCATGTGGGCCCCTGAAACGGAGTGAGAGCGACGGAGGAAACGCCAAGCGGAGCGCTGACTTCGGTGCCGGTGAGCGCCGTTAGCATTAGCATCCAGCAGGGCGGCTCAGAGGTTCTGACCCGAACACACCGCCACAGACCCGGGTCGGTGCGTGACAAAAACAGGCGATTTAACGGCATCCTGTGCATTAAGGAGGGGTGTTCTGGTAGATTCGGTTCACGTTTAATTCCCCGATCAGTCCGGAAGTCCAGCTAATGATCAGAAAACAGGTGTTTCCAGAAGATGCTGTTGACAGCTCCATGTGGTCATTTAACGTGAAATAAATGAATACGTCACCTCACCTTAGTTTCATTTCATGTCAGACAGTTTGAATTCATATTTCATCTTCTGTCTCATCAGCTTCATTTATTTTGTTAATAAACATCCTCTGACCAAGAAGCCAAATTCATGCAAAATATGTGGGAAAAGTTTCGGTGCGAGTAGAAACGTGGTGTTCCTGCAACATCCCATAAAGTCAGTGAACCTTTTCCCACTTTGCTTCCTTCTGCCAACACTTAAAGCCGTTCTGACTCTGAGGAAACCAGGTGATGCAGAGTTCCAGCTGTTATTTTGTCCCATTCTTCCTTAAACAGGTCTTAAGGTGTGCAGCAGTGCGGGGGGGGGGTGGTTGTTTCTCTGCTGGGGACAGGTCAGGACTGCAGGCAGCCAGTCCAGCACCCGTACCTCTTCTTCCTCAGCCAGGCCTTTGGACTGTGGCAGAATGTGGTTTTCCATGGTCTGCTTGAACAATGCTGGGACGTCCCAGGAAAAGATGTGGCCCTGAAGGCAGCATATGTTGCTGTAAAATCTCAGGGAGCTTTTCTGCATTAATGCTGCCGTCACAGAAGTGGAAATGAGCTTTGCCCCCTGATCCAACCCCATACCATCACAGAGCCTGGCTGCAGGGACTGGCTGCTGACAGCAGGCTGGATGCTGCTTTTGCTCTTTGCTCCATTTCTTCCAACAAAGATGTGGAATACTGATGGGTCTGACCACAGCACACGTTTCCACCGTGTGACGGTCCATCCCAGACGCCTCCGAGCCCAGAGAAGTGGACGAGGTTAACATCAGGCTTCTTTCCTGCACAGTAAAGCTTGTGAATGGAACTCTGTATTGTGGTGCTGGACAAAGGTTTCCACAGTAATCCCTTGTCCATGTGCTTCTATCAGCTGCTGATGAATGACGGTTCTTGATGCAGCGTCTGAGGGGTCAGAGGTCACGGGGTCCAGCTTAGGCTTGCTCCCTCGTCCTTTACACTGAAACTCCTCCAGGTTCCCTGAATGCTTTAATGATATTCTGCTCTGTGGAGGCAGAAATATGCAGATCCCTTCCAGTCTTTCTCTGAGGAACTTTGTTTTAAACAAACTGGAGCTCCTCTGAACATCTCTGCTGCTTCAGGACCAGAGCAGGTCACAGTCAGCTGGTTGAAAATCGGTGTTTATTTTCACTCATTCTCAGCCCTAAACTGCCTATTCCCATGTTTTGTTTTTTTTTTCATTTTGTTTCAGGTCAGAAATGTAAAAGTTAGTTAGTTCACAGATGAACTGTCAAATAAAAATCATCTGTTTTTGTTTAATACAAACATTAATCTGTCGTAATCGCATGTCTTTCTGTGACGCTTTATTTAAGAAATCCAAGCTGGGTAAGGGGCTGGATACATTTATTTATTTATTATTTGGACATATATGATCTTTGGTTCTGTTTGCTGCCCCCCCCTCAGGTGTTTCTTGTATGAGCGTCAGCCATGAGCGGTGAGCCGGACGCGCTGGTCGTGGTCAACCAGCTGAGGGACCTGGCAGCGGATCCCATGAACCGCAGAGCCATCGTCCAGGACCAGGGCTGCCTTCCAGGACTCATCCTGTTTCTGGACCACCCAAACCCTCAGGTGGTCTACTCTGCCCTTCTGGTGAGTCAGTAACTCTTGCTTAGATAAGAAGATGCTTCTGATAATGAAGCTGGACGCTGTTACAGGTGAACATGTGATTCAGGTCCCATTGCTGTACAGAGAAAGAGAGAAGCTACATCTGGCAGTAAGTTGGAGGTGATCCATTTCCAGTAAACCAGATTTCTTTATATTTTACATAAAAACAGGAAGCAGCTGCAGAGATTCACTGAAACATGTTCAAACCTGAACATAAACCCAGAATCTGAGGCAGAAACAGAGTTTTTCTCAGTTCTCAGCAGCTTTAAAGTGAATCTCTGGTCTGAGCTCCTTTATTCTCCAACACAGCCTGAACCCTCTGAGACCAGCTTTCTGTCATTTCTTTAAGGAGTCTTCAGGAATAGTTCTCCAGGCTTCTTGAAGGACATCCCAAAGCTCTTCTTTGGATGTGGGCTGCCTTTTGTTCCGTTCTCTGTCAGATGATCCCACACTGCTTCAATAATGTTGAGGTCCGGGCTCTGGGGAGGATTCATCCCTCCATAAGACCTGTTGCCACTGATTTTCAGTCCACTTCTTGTGTCATTTGGCACAGCTCAGCCTTTTCTCCCTGTTTCCCTTCCTTAAGAACGGCTTCTTGACAGCCACCCTTCCATGGAGACCATTTCTGATGAGGCTTGGGCCAACAGTAGATGGATCAGCTGAAGGTCCAGATGCATCTCTCAGGTCCTGTCAGGTCACAGCTGGATTTTTTCCTCTTTCTTAAGGACATCACTTTCAGATCCTGTTCATCTGCTGCAGATAGTTTTTTAGGCCTGACACTTCTTCTTTTGTCCTCCACTTGTCCAGTTTCCTCAAATGTTTTAAGGACACACTGCACACCATGCTGAGATATGCCAAGTTTTCAGCTAATAGCTCTTTGGGAATCACCTTGTTGCTGCAGAAATCCTATTTTCTGTCTTTGGGTCAGAACTGGACAATCAGCTGATCAACAGAAGAATAACCAGTGATTATTTCAGTATTATCAGGGAAAAAGTCATGTTTCACTGTTCTCTGAATATTTGATTTCTGGATTATTATTTTTTTAAAGAGTTGAAACAACTGCTGAAAACATTCATCCAAGTGTCAACAATCTAACACTCGACTCCATTTTCAGACTTTCACACCACATTTAGCTCCAAACTGGATCAAAGAAATGGTTTAAGCAGCATTATTCTGCACTTCACTGTGTTTAAACACAGTTTCACGGGAAACTTCTCCTTTAATCCAGCTGTAATTCTGACTAACTGGACTATTGCTGTGTTACAGTGGTTTGTTTGTCTGACAAAAGAGAGTTAATGTCATCATTTATCTCCATTTTAACACTCAGAGCCACACGGAGCTGCTGTCTTTGGAGGTTTAAACATCTGCTAAACAAGAGAAATCTGGCCAGACTTTCCCATATAATTCAGCCGTCCAACCTGACATGTTCGAATGCATTTGTTAAAGAAAAGCTGAAATCAGCATCTTCTTTACTTCTTTTCATACGAGTCTTTGTTCTGCTTGAATCATTCATCGGTCAGAGTTAAGTGGCTTAACAAAGAAAAACACATTCCTCTGGATATATAATCCAACCGAAAGTGAAAAACAAGGAAAGAAGAAAAGCAACAAAACCGCAGAAACCTTTTCAGACGTCAGACGGTTGCATCCGCAGTCAGTTAAAGTAACTTTGATCACAAAAGCCAGTGAAAAGGAACATTAAATCCCTGTTGGACCCAAGGATTAGACTCTGGCCCAGGCTCGGTATCAGGGCTGAGGGCATTTAGCAATGGGAAGGTATTTCTAGTCATGTGAGGACAGGATATTAATGCATGGAAACTAAATGCAGCATGAGATGAAAGAAAAGGACGGCTGCTCAGAACCGTCTGATCCGCTCAGGTTCTGGTTCCTCCCTCTGTCTGACTGCTTCTGCTCGTTTCTCCAGGCGATCCGATATCTGGCAGAATGTCGAGCCAACCAGGAGAAGCTGAGGGGGGAGCTGGGGATGATGCTGAGCCTCCAGAACGTCGTGCACAAGTGAGTTCTGAGGACCGCTGTCTGTGGTCCAGCCAGTGAACGCGGCTTTGGACTTGTACCTAAAGATAAACGCCTGTTACATTCAAGTCCAACTGGTCACTCAAAGCCCATCAGAACCAGGTATGCTTCTGTGTTTGTCAGCATTGCTGTTCAGAACCTGAACATATTCGGTCTCCTGGGACCTAAACCAGGACAGAGACGGGTTTCCTCACAGATAAGCTCAGAGAACGGCAGGCTGCAGGTCCGGTTCCCACTCTGGGAATGCCTTCGGCTGGTTAACTGTCTGTCAGCTGGACAGGAAACTGTGAGCAGGGGTTCCAAGGTTCTGACTGAAGCTTCTAACGAAGTGAAATGATCTGCAACTGTCAGGTATCGTGAATCACAAACCTGGTTCTGCTCTGGTCTCATCTGGTTCTGCAGGTCCACGACTCCCGGAGAAACCAAGCTGCTGGCGTCTGAGATCTACGAGCTTCTGCAGGCGTCGAGCAGCGGCGAATCGGAGCCGGCCGAGGAGCCCGTCGGCAGCCGCCGGAAGGCCCAGTTCTTCCTGGGCTCCAGCAACAAGAGAGCCAAGACCGTCGTGCTGCACATCGACGGGCTGGATGACCCGGTGAGCCCGACTCGCTGCAGCTTCTTTCATTCAGGCAGCAGCTCTGTGACTCAGTCACAGCTGTGAGCGAATTACCCCCAATTCCGACTTCATCCCCCCTAAAAGAGGTACAAACAACAGACCGGGGGGGTGGAAACATTTCTCTTTCTTATCCGTAAATATTACAACTCAGCAGAAGATGCTTGTGGTCCAAACACCGCTGAAGCGGACTGTACCATTTCACTGGCTCACGTCTAACTGGGAAAACGGGCAGAAACTCACTTTTTTGGTTAGTTGTGCACGTTCATGCAGTTCTTAGCAGTCAGGCTGTTTTCAACACAAGTCTGAAGCCTGCTTTTGTGTTTACTTCAGTATCGGCCATTTTTAAAGGAAATATTTGCCTGAATAAATGATGGTGAAGCTCAGAAAGACGAGTTTATTTGTGTCGTTCATTTCAACAACGAGGCAAAGTGATTCCATAAAATATACAGCAGGCATCATAAAAAGACATGAATGACATTAACTGTGTGGATAAACCTAAACAAGGCCGGTGCACGAACCGCTCCAGGTCGCCGTGAACTGAGGTGAACTTCCAGAAGCAGCAGAAGTCGTTCTCTGTCCTCTGAACAGATGAATCTGTCTGTGTCTCGGATCGATTTCACCTTCATCTGCTGGTGAAGCTGGAACAGAACGGCGCCCATGTGCGCACGCCGCAGGTCGACCATCAGTACCGGCACAGCTGCTGCGTATCTCTGGGTGTTTGGATCGATATCATAAGTTTCTGCTGCTTTATCTGACTCAGTTTGCTGCTGACTGTAAAAGTTTTCTTCTTTCATTAAAAGTTCTGCTGATGTAAAATGTGGTTCATCATCAGCTGCAGACATTGGGCTGGTACTGTGAGGCCTGTGACCCGGTCCGGTTCAGGTGCTTCATCTGTGTGAACCTCGTGTGTCGCAGGGCCGCCGGACTCAGTGTGAGGAGGCGCTGCTGAAGATCAGAGGAGTCATCAGCTTCACCTTCCAGATGGCAGTGAAGCGGTGCATCGTCCGGATCCGCTCGGACCTGAAGGCTGAGGTGAGGCGCCGCACCTCGCCGCGGGACCCGGTGGATTCCACAGAACCGTTTCTGAAAGGAAGCCCGTGTTTAAGGGGGGTAACTGGCGCTGTTTCTGTGTCCAGGCGCTGGTGTGTGCGATCGCCTCCACGCAGGTGATGAAGGCGCAGCAGGTGGTGAAGGCAGAGAACGGAGACGAGGTCAGTTTCAGCCTGGTTCTGGACATCTGAAATGTTCGGACCCGCTCGACTCAGATGATGCGTGGGGCAGGCTGTAATAAAGCCGGTTCTGAGAAGGTTACTGTCACATGACTTATCTTCACACAACTAAACTGCGATAAAGGATCCACCTTAAAGTGAAACGAGGCGAGTCCTCCGAATGTAGGCGCTGCAGCGGGCCGACCGTCCAGATGTTGTTTCTGATGCGTAATCTATGTTCACCGCCAGCAGGGGGCGCTGTCTGCGGACAGAACGCCCAGTTTAACAGCAACTTTCTCTGTCAGCCTGTGGTTCACAGGCTCTGAAATGACAAGTTCAGCATCTTGTGTTGAACTGTGAGAACCGGCTGGGTTTTCCACCACAGAGCAGCAGGTCACAGATTACACTGAAATAAAGTTGCTACGAGCTGCCTGGAACAGTTTATTGGCAGGGTGGTGATTGTCTTTTAAAGCTTTTCCAGCTCTGGCAGTACACCGTCTGCGGTAGATTTCCTGCCCTGGTGGTACGCTCAGCACAGCGGATCCTAACCCAAACCCACTCTATGAAGAGCTTTCCTGTCCTGAGCTGTACCTCCGTAAAGCTGTAATGAACCAGTTAGTTTTTGTTTATAAAGCGCCAAATTACAACAAATGTCATCTGAAAGCACTTGAAACAACACAGTCCAATTCAAGCCAATTGGCATCATTTGATGATACATCAGTGATGATAATGGGAAGGATTCCATTAATCTTCTCTCTGATAGAAACAATTTTATTGATGAAGAATCTCATGAAATCATCACTGCTGAGAGTTAAAGGAATACATGGCTCAACAGAGCTCGGACTCTTTGTCAGCCTGGCAGCAGCGCTGAAAAGAAACCTGGGATTATTCTTATTCTCTTCTATCGATGATGAGTAATAAGCAGTTCTAGCTTTACGAAGGGCTTTCTTATACATTATTAAACTATCTTTCCAGACTAATTGAGACTCTTCTAAATTAGAGGAACACCACTGTCTCTCCAGCTTTCTTCAGTCTGCTTTAAAGCAGCTGTGAATTATACCAAGGAGCCAACCTCTTCTGACTGATTACCTTCCTTTTCAGAGGGGCAACATTGTCCAGTGTTGTACGCATTGAAGCTGTAGTGCTGTCAACAAGAGAGTCAAGTTCTACTGGAGTAAAGTTTAGGTAGCCGTCCTCTGTCATATCTGCACATGGCAGTGAAGAAAAGGATGATGAAATCAACTCTTTAAATCTGGTTACAGCATTCTCTGACAGACACCTTCTATATGTAGAATTCTTCTCAGAAACCGTGTAGTCAAGTAATGTAAATTCAAAAGTTATTAAAAAATGGTCAGACAAGACAGGGTTATGAGGGAACACTGTTAACTGTTCACTCTCAATGCCATAAGTCAAAGGTCAAGGGTATGATTAAGGCAGTGAGTAGGTCTGTGAACACTTTGACAAAATCCAATGGAGTCTAATATAGAATTAAAGTTAATATTTAGGCTGTCATTTTCAACATCTACATGAATATTAAAGTTTGTGCTGGTCCGGGTCCAGTGCTCCTGCCTAGAAGTCAAAACATTGAACTGGGCCAAGATCAGAACTGGCCGGCTTAAGTGGACCCAAATCACTGCTCTGTGGTACCACCCACGGTATCAGATGCAGGTCCAACAGTCATTGTTTTCCCTGTCGGTTTCTCTAGGTTCTGATCCCGTTTGCTGAGGACGGTTCTGTGGTGGTGGACCAGAATGTGGACCTGCCAGACTACCTGCCAGAGGACGAGAGTCCATCTGAGGAGCCCGACAAGGCGGTGAGCCGGGTGGGATCGGGCCAGGACGGAACCAGCTGGCTCGGAGCGGCCACCAACTTCCTGTCTCGTTCCTTCTATTGGTGATCCGCCCCCTCCTCTCTGGCCCATTTAATCTCCCGCCACCTCTCAGAACCAAAACCTACCAGCTGCCAAATGCCACGCCTGAACAGACGGACAGAACACAGCCAACAGGCCTTCAGTTCTCTGACCCAAACCAAATTGTCTTAACATGCAGGAAGAATCCTGCAGCGACCCGAATAAACTCTGAGTCAAAACACAGAGCCTCAAACAGGAAACACGAGTCTTCCTGCGTTTACCTTTTTATTTATTCCACCAACGAACGCGTTTTTCTGCCGCGTTTGAAAGTCGGTTCTGATCCACAAACTTCTTCTGTTTCAGCTCAGGAGTCACAGGAGAAGAAAACATTAACCCGAAAAAGAAGAAACTATTCAGGGCTCGGCTTCACATTTCAGGTCTTAATCAGAACCACATGTTCTTTGGCTCGTGGGAGTGGTTCCCACAGCCCAGACTTCCACATGTTTGCAGTTGTTTTACTGTCCATCAGAAGTGGAAAATGTTCTGAAGGATCCGCAGGACTCTGCTGTTTGTGTTGAGTCTAAAACACGAGAAGCTCGGCTGATGAAGGCGAAGCCTTCCTCTGATCCAGGTCGTTCGTCTTCTCCTCAGATCGGCGGTGAACGAATCCTTCCCATCCAAGCGGAGCCGTTTGATGCCGTTTACTCTTCAGTCTGATGGGTTAAACACGACAGATTTAACCTTTGACCTCGGTGTTACTCCATGTTGTCACCGTCATCAACAGTTTTTACACTTTCAGCTTCTTCCTCTCCGGACTAATCAGAAGCTCCGAGTTGATTATTTCCAAAACGCAGAAGCGGGTTTACAACGAAGAACCAAAAGAATTGATTCAGTGTTCCAGCAGAGTGTTTCTGTAGGAATGCTCACGGCGGGGCTCTGACCACGTGTGCTCGTAGCCCCGCCCACAGCTCAGTCTGCCATCCAATCACATTCAGAGCAGGTTGCCAGGTGTTAACAGAACGTTCGGTTCTTCCAGACCATCGTCGCTGGTGGCTGTGGGAGCCGTGGAAAGATCTGGTTTGTGTAAAGAACCGGTCCATTCTCATCTGGAAAGCAGACGAATAAAATCTGTAGTAGAGCCGCTCGGCAGCAGCCTCCAGTCCACTCAAACCCTGTTAGACCTGAAGAAGGTTCAGTTCAGTGTTACCAAAGACTTAGTAGTTTGTACAGCCTGTAGTTTTAATCACGGTGCGCTAACTTATTGGGATTCTACTCTGTTACTGATTCAGCCTCCATTTTGGTTTGTTCCTTTGGCTTCAAGTCTGTACAGATGCTACTTTAAAATCTCATGTTCAAATAAATCCGTGTTTGTATTTCATGAGCTGGCTGAAAAAAGTCATTCCAGTAAAAATAATGTGGAAGAGCTTTGAAGGACCATCAAAAATGGAGTTTCTGCAGAGCATCTGAACCAATCAGCTCAGCCCAGAGCCGGCTGTGTCCCATCATACCCTGCGACGGCACACATGGTGCAAAACAACCACGGCGCCAGCAGCCTGACCCGTGAGGTCCCTGAGACATCGGAGGAAGTCTGGATCGATGGTCGGCTGTCGCACCTTTTATGTTCTTTGGTTGGAAAAATCAACTGGAACCAACAGAGTTGGATTTCTGACTCTGAAAACCAGTAAACAGATCCGACAGGATTCAGACTTCCAACAGGAACGTGGTTGGCTCGGGTCACGAAGGGAACGGCGCACGCCGTCTTCCGATCAGCGGTGATCAATCCCGTGCAGGTCCAGCTTATCTGGGACAGTCCCGTCAGGACCGACCCCTGCCCTGTCGGACCCTGTGCTTCACAAACAGAAACGAATTAAAGATTTAGACTTTATGAGAAAATACAAAGATTTAAACAGCAGTAAAGTAATGGAACTAATCTGTAGTTAAAACTAAATGAGTATAAGAGGAAGACTGCCCTAAAAACCGGACCGGCTGCCTGACCCGGTACACCCAGACCGACCCGGGTCCAGGGCCATGGGACTCTGCAGAGTCCAAATGAATCTGACTTTCAGGTTGAACCTGACTGTGTTACAGCTGTTAAATGATGAATTCGAGCTGTTTGATGAAGCAACGACTCACATGTTGCTAATCGGCTCCCGCCTGCCTGCATGTGCTCATCCCCCTCAGGTTCTGTTCTGAACCTCATTACTGGTTCACAAAGTCATCGTCAGGGCTGCTCTATGAACCGTGTGTTGTAATGATGGTTCCGTAAAGTTTGAATAAAGTCTCTGTGTTGCACACTGATGAGTTTCTGTTTCTGGAGCTGAACGAACATATAGAGGCTCAGAGACCAAAGGCCGACTTTAAGATGAAAACATCTGGAATTCGTTGGAATCTGCAGAACTTTAACAGCACAGATCTGTTTATTGAGCATTTTGTGAAGCAATATTAAACAGTTTTGATCATTAAAAAAAGATTCCTTATTTTTGGGGAAATCTATCGTTTGACCTAGTAGATCGCCGTGGAAACCCACCTGTGAAGGTTTTGGTTTCCTCCGCTTCACAGTGAAACTCCCCGGGGAGGTGAGTAACAGTCTGAGGTCACGGGTCATCAGAATGTGCACGGCAGGGCTGCACCAACGAGGAACTGCTCTCCAAAACACGAGCAAGGGATCAGCTACTGAAAACTTTCATTTGAGATGTTTGAATAAATCAAAATATATCATTTCATCATGAGTCCTTCTACGCAGTGAAACACGGTGGGGGCAGTGCCCTGGCTGGAACCGGCACAGCTCGCCATCTTTGATCATTTCCTTCCACATGTCGATGGCGGCAGCAGGCTCAGCAGGGCTGGGGGGAGCCTCCAGACTTCCTTCTGTCCTATTCCTCCTGAAGCGTTCACAGAGCAGATATGTATTTCTTCAAGGCTTCCCCCTGATGGACGTGCCCAGAAAACCTCTAAAGGATAGCACTCGGAGGTATCCGGATCAGATGCCAGAAACTCCTCGGCTGGCTGCTTTCTACTATGAAGGAGCAACAGCTCTTCTCCAAGCAATCCCAACAGCTTGAATCAGACACTTCTTGGATCTGATGTACTCGTGTTTATGTTTTTATCCAAAGACACTTTTATCCAAAGCAACTTACAGGTAGGCAGATAGGGTAAGGGGGGTCTTGCCTACTGGAGGTAGTACCTCCCAGATCTCCCACACAAAAGGTGGTGATAATACCTCTACACTATCCATATCCTCAGAAATGAATGCTGCATTAGGTGGGTGACCAGCAGGGGAAGATGAGGGCCAGGCTGACTGGATGTAAGGTCACAGCCGACCTTATATCTGAATGTCAGTGGCGGTAAGAACTTTCGGGAAGTTTTGAGTCTTAGAGAAAGTTATCAGTTACCCAAACCTTTTTTATTTGGCTTTGCAACCTCAAAGTGAAAACATGCTGGTGGAAGATTAGTACCGTTTTGGTAGGGATGGTGCTGATGGCGGGTTTTTCTGGTACTGGTGGCAGGAGTGGCCACCGAGCTGAAGGATAAAGAAGCAGTTACAGGCTGCTTGACTTATCTGGAGTCCTTACTTTTATTGATGTCAGTTAAGATATGAATTCACTATTCATTAAGACGCACCAATAAAAAGACTTCCAGGTCTGATGAAAGAAAAACTGATGAGATGTTAAATTTGATTAACCTTATTCTCATTATGTAGGCAGTACTCCAAAAGTCCAGATTTGAATGGATCAGTGATCAATTAACAGACAGCTGGCCCACACACCTGCTATGCTCAGACTTTGCTCTGTAATTTTGTTTTTTATAATTAAAATTTAGATTAAATGTATTTTGTTGCTTAAGAAAAGCTAAAGAGATGTTTTTAGTTTTGTAAAATGTATTCTAAATACTTTATCCAGATATTTGGGACATGTAGGAGAAAATTGTCTGAGTATTTTTAGTCTGCCCTGTTGGAACTGAAGCCTGTATCAGGATGCTGATAATGTGGGAACAGGAAGTTTTAAAGTTGCTGTGGGCGGGAGCTGGCAGTCAGAAATAAACAGCAGGGTCCTGCACTGAAAGCAGCTCTGGTATCTCTGGTATTTCACTGGATTTAATCAATTGAGAAAAAGACTAAACCTGGACTTTATAGTATAACCATGTAGCTGGGTTAATGTCTCATCTCTTTTCACATGTTTAACAGGAGAAGGGACAGAATGAGCTCAAGTGCTGTGCTGGAGTGGGAGGTAATGAGTAAAATCCCAGAGTCAACATGTTCCCCATAGAGTCAACATGTTCCCCAGAGTCAACAAGTTCCCCAGAGTCAACATGTTCCCCATAGAGTCAACATGTTCCCCAGAGTCAACAAGTTCCCCAGAGTCAACATGTTCCCCAGAGTCAACAAGTTCCCCAGAGTCAACAAGTTCCCCAGAGTCAACAAGTTCCCCAGAGTCAACAAGTTCCCCAGAGTCAACATGTTCCCCAGAGTCAACAAGTTCCCCAGAGTCAACAAGTTCCCCAGAGTCAACATGTTCCCCAGAGTCAACAAGTTCCCCAGAGTCAACATGTTCCCCAGAGTCAACAAGTTCCCCACAGTCAACAAGTTCCCTACAGTCAACAAGTTCCCCAGAGTCAACATGTTCCCCATAGAGTCAACATGTTCCCCAGAGTCAACAAGTTCCCCAGAGTCAACATGTTCCCCAGAGTCAACAAGTTCCCCAGAGTCAACAAGTTCCCCAGAGTCAACAAGTTCCCCAGAGTCAACAAGTTCCCCAGAGTCAACAAGTTCCCCAGAGTCAACAAGTTCCCCAGAGTCAACAAGTTCCCCAGAGTCAACAAGTTCCCCAGAGTCAACAAGTTCCCCAGAGTCAACATGTTCCCCAGAGTCAACAAGTTCCCCAGAGTCAACAAGTTCCCCAGAGTCAACATGTTCCCCAGAGTCAACAAGTTCCCCAGAGTCAACATGTTCCCCAGAGTCAACAAGTTCCCCACAGTCAACAAGTTCCCTACAGTCAACAAGTTCCCCAGAGTCAACATGTTCCCCATAGAGTCAACATGTTCCCCAGAGTCAACAAGTTCCCCAGAGTCAACATGTTCCCCAGAGTCAACAAGTTCCCCAGAGTCAACAAGTTCCCCAGAGTCAACAAGTTCCCCAGAGTCAACAAGTTCCCCAGAGTCAACATGTTCCCCAGAGTCAACAAGTTCCCCAGAGTCAACAAGTTCCCCAGAGTCAACATGTTCCCCAGAGTCAACATGTTCCCCACAGTCAACAAGTTCCCTACAGTCAACAAGTTCCCCACAGTCAACATGTTCCCCAGAGTCAACATGTTCCCCAGAGTCAACATGTTCCCCAGAGTCAACATGTTCTCCAGAGTCAACATGTTCTCCAGAGTCAACATGTTCCCCAGAGAGTCAACATGTTCCCCAGAGTCAACAAGTTCCCCAGAGTCAACATGTTCCCCAGAGAGTCAACATGTTCCCCAGAGTCAACAAGTTCCCTACAGTCAACAAGTTCCCCACAGTCAACAAGTTCCCCAGAGAGTCAACATGTTCCCCAGAGTCAACAAGTTCCCTACAGTCAACAAGTTCCCTACAGTCAACAAGTTCCCCACAGTCAACATGTTCCCCAGAGAGTCAACATGTTCCCCAGAGTCAACAAGTTCCCTACAGTCAACATGTTCCCCATAGAGTCAACAAGTTCCCTACAGTCAACATGTTCCCCATAGAGTCAACATGTTCCCCAGAGTCAACATGTTCCCCAGAGTCAACATGTTCCCTACAGTCAACATGTTCCCCATAGAGTCAACAAGTTCCCCACAGTCAACATGTTCCCCAGAGTCAACATGTTCCCCAGAGTAAACATGTTCCCCAGAGTCAACATGTTCCCCAGAGTCAACATGTTCCCCACAGTCAACATGTTCCCCAGAGTCAACATGTTCCCCAGAGTCAACATGTTCCCCAGAGAGTCAACATGTTCCCCAGAGTCAACATGTTCCCCAGAGTCAACAAGTTCCCCAGAGTCAACATGTTCCCCACAGTCAACATGTTCCCCAGAGTCAACATGTTCCCCAGAGTCAACAAGTTCCCCACAGTCAACATGTTCCCCACAGTCAACATGTTCCCCACAGTCAACATGTTCCCCAGAGTCAACATGTTCCCCAGAGTCAACATGTTCCCCAGAGAGTCAACATGTTCCCCAGAGTCAACATGTTCCCCACAGTTAACATGTTCCCCAGAGAGTCAACAAGTTCCCCACATTCAACATGTTCCCCAGAGTCAACAAGTTCCCCAGAGTCAACAAGTTCCCCAGAGTCAACAAGTTCCCCACAGTCAACAAGTTCCCCAGAGAGTCAACATGTTCCCCAGAGTCAACAAGTTCCCTACAGTCAACAAGTTCCCTACAGTCAACAAGTTCCCCACAGTCAACATGTTCCCCAGAGAGTCAACATGTTCCCCAGAGTCAACAAGTTCCCTACAGTCAACATGTTCCCCATAGAGTCAACAAGTTCCCTACAGTCAACATGTTCCCCATAGAGTCAACATGTTCCCCAGAGTCAACATGTTCCCCAGAGTCAACATGTTCCCTACAGTCAACATGTTCCCCATAGAGTCAACAAGTTCCCCACAGTCAACATGTTCCCCAGAGTCAACATGTTCCCCAGAGTAAACATGTTCCCCAGAGTCAACATGTTCCCCAGAGTCAACATGTTCCCCACAGTCAACATGTTCCCCAGAGTCAACATGTTCCCCAGAGTCAACATGTTCCCCAGAGAGTCAACATGTTCCCCAGAGTCAACATGTTCCCCAGAGTCAACAAGTTCCCCAGAGTCAACATGTTCCCCACAGTCAACATGTTCCCCAGAGTCAACATGTTCCCCAGAGTCAACAAGTTCCCCACAGTCAACATGTTCCCCACAGTCAACATGTTCCCCACAGTCAACATGTTCCCCAGAGTCAACATGTTCCCCAGAGTCAACATGTTCCCCAGAGAGTCAACATGTTCCCCAGAGAGTCAACATGTTCCCCAGAGTCAACATGTTCCCCACAGTTAACATGTTCCCCAGAGAGTCAACAAGTTCCCCACATTCAACATGTTCCCCAGAGTCAACAAGTTCCCCAGAGTCAACAAGTTCCCCAGAGTCAACAAGTTCCCCAGAGTCAACATGTTCCCCAGAGTCAACAAGTTCCCCAGAGTCAACATGTTCCCCAGAGTCAACATGTTCCCCAGAGTCAACATGTTCCCCAGAGAGTCAACATGTTCCCCAGAGTCAACATGTTCCCCAGAGAGTCAACATGTTCCCCAGAGTCAACATGTTCCCCAGAGTCAACATGTTCCCCACAGTCAACAAGTTCCCCACAGTCAACATGTTCCCCAGAGTCAACATGTTCCCCACAGTCAACATGTTCCCCAGAGAGTCAACATGTTCCCCAGAGTCAACATGTTCCCCAGAGTCAACAAGTTCCCCACAGTCAACAAGTTCCCCACAGTCAACAAGTTCCCCAGAGAGTCAACATGTTCCCCAGAGTCAACATGTTCCCCACAGTCAACATGTTCCCCAGAGAGTCAACAAGTTCCCCACAGTCAACATGTTCCCCAGAGTCAACATGTTCCCCAGAGAGTCAACATGTTCCCCAGAGTCAACATGTTCCCCAGAGTCAACATGTTCCCCACAGTCAACATGTTCCCCAGAGTCAACATGTTCCCCAGAGTGAACATGTTCCCCAGAGAGTCAACATGTTCCCCAGAGTCAACATGTTCCCCAGAGTCAACATGTTCCCCAGAGAGTCAACATGTTCCCCACAGTCAACATGTTCCCCAGAGTCAACATGTTCCCCAGAGTCAACATGTTCCCCACAGTCAACAAGTTCCCCAGAGAGTCAACATGTTCCCCAGAGAGTCAACATGTTCCCCACAGTCAACAAGTTCCCCATAGTCAACATGTTCCCCACAGTCAACATGTTCCCCAGAGTCAACATGTTCCCCAGAGTCAACATGTTCCCCACAGTCAACAAGTTCCCCAGAGAGTCAACATGTTCCCCAGAGAGTCAACATGTTCCCCACAGTCAACAAGTTCCCCATAGTCAACATGTTCCCCACAGTCAACATGTTCCCCAGAGTCAACATGTTCCCCAGAGAGTCAACATGTTCCCCAGAGTCAACATGTTCCCCAGAGTCAACATGTTCCCCAGAGTCAACATGTTCCCCAGAGAGTCAACATGTTCCCCAGAGTCAACAAGTTCCCCAGAGTCAACATGTTCCCCATAGAGTCAACATGTTCCCCATAGAGTCAACATGTTCCCCACAGTCAACATGTTCCCCATAGAGTCAACATGTTCCCCAGAGTCAACAAGTTCCCCAGAGTCAACATGTTCCCCACAGTCAACAAGTTCCCCAGAGAGTCAACAAGTTCCCCACAGTCAACATGTTCCCCAGAGTCAACAAGTTCCCCACAGTCAACATGTTCCCCAGAGTCAACATGTTCCCCAGAGTCAACATGTTCCCCAGAGAGTCAACATGTTCCCCAGAGTCAACATGTTCCCCACAGTCAACATGTTCCCCAGAGTCAACAAGTTCCCCACAGTCAACATGTTCCCCAGAGTCAACATGTTCCCCACAGTCAACAAGTTCCCCAGAGAGTCAACAAGTTCCCCACAGTCAACATGTTCCCCAGAGTCAACAAGTTCCCCACAGTCAACATGTTCCCCAGAGTCAACATGTTCCCCAGAGTCAACATGTTCCCCATAGAGTCAACATGTTCCCCAGAGTCAACATGTTCCCCACAGTCAACATGTTCCCCAGAGTCAACAAGTTCCCCACAGTCAACATGTTCCCCAGAGTCAACATGTTCCCCACAGTCAACAAGTTCCCCAGAGAGTCAACAAGTTCCCCACAGTCAACATGTTCCCCAGAGTCAACAAGTTCCCCAGAGAGTCAACATCTTCCCCAGAGTCAACATGTTCCCCAGAGAGTCAACATCTTCCCCAGAGTCAACATGTTCCCCAGAGAGTCAACATGTTCCCCAGAGAGTCAACATGTTCCCCAGAGAGTCAACATGTTCCCCAGAGAGTCAACATGTTCCCCAGAGTCAACAAGTTCCCCAGAGTCAACATGTTCCCCAGAGAGTCAACATGTTCCCCAGAGTCAACATGTTCCCCACAGTCAACATGTTCCCCAGAGTCAACATGTTCCCCAGAGTCAACATGTTCCCCAGAGTCAACATGTTCCCCAGAGTCAACATGTTCCCCTGAGTCAACACGTACCCCAGAGTCAACAAGTTCCCCACAGTCAACAAGTTCCCCAGAGAGTCAACATGTTCCCCAGAGTCAACAAGTTCCCCAGAGAGTCAACATGTTCCCCAGAGTCAACATGTTCCCCACAGTCAACAAGTTCCCCAGAGAGTCAACATGTTCCCCAGAGAGTCAACATGTTCCCCAGAGTCAACAAGTTCCCCAGAGTCAACATGTTCCCCAGAGAGTCAACATGTTCCCCAGAGTCAACATGTTCCCCAGAGAGTCAACATGTTCCCCAGAGAGTCAACATGTTCCCCAGAGAGTCAACATGTTCCCCAGAGTCAACAAGTTCCCCAGAGTCAACATGTTCCCCAGAGAGTCAACAAGTTCCCCACAGTCAACATGTTCCCCAGAGAGTCAACAAGTTCCCCACAGTCAACATGTTCCCCAGAGTCAACATGTTCCCCAGAGTCAACATGTTCCCCAGAGAGTCAACATGTTCCCCAGAGAGTCAACATGTTCCCCAGAGTCAACATGTTCCCCAGAGAGTCAACATGTTCCCCAGAGAGTCAACATGTTCCCCAGAGTCAACAAGTTCCCCACAGTCAACATGTTCCCCAGAGTCAACATGTTCCCCAGAGTCAACATGTTCCCCAGAGTCAACATGTTCCCCACAGTCAACATGTTCCCCAGAGAGTCAACATGTTCCCCAGAGAGTCAACATGTTCCCCAGAGTCAACAAGTTCCCCACAGTCAACATGTTCCCCAGAGAGTCAACATGTTCCCCAGAGTCAACATGTTCCCCAGAGTCAACATGTTCCCCAGAGTCAACATGTTCCCCAGAGTCAACATGTTCCCCGGAGTCAACATATTCTCCAGTCAACATGTTCCCCAGAGTCAACATGTTCCCCGGAGTCAACATGTTCCCCAGAGTCAACAAGTTTCTCAAACTCAACAGATTATTTTCACACAGTTTGTGGGAGCTTCCAGTCGAGTTTAAACCTTCCACTTCAACTGTGTCTTTGTTGCAAATGAGTATGAACCCACACATACTGTGTGGGTCAGTGGCTGGCTGAGTTGTAGTTGCAGGCTGACAGCAGTTTTACACACTGAGCGTTTGATGAATGTCCCTCTGTGAGCAGCGAGCGGTGGTCCTGACTCAGCCGCTGAACTCCACACAGCCTGAAGGGAGAGTTTTGTTGGGGGCTGAAAACAGAGCCGGCTGTTTGCTCTCAGACAGAAGGAGAGTTGAGCTCTGCAGAGAAAAGCTGAATCTCGTCACTCAGAGGTTATTATAGTGCAGTGGAAGGAGGCTGTAAACAACTCATCCAGCTCCTGGAACTCTGCAGACATCATCATGTCCGAAAGAGTCTGAAGGTTTGGTTCTGAAACAGTACAGAGAGCAGCAGCTTTAACCTGCCATGTGGATAAAAAGTGTGCAGGAGGAGCATGATCACCTGGACACCTGCCAGGTTTCCATGTGCATTTTTTATTCTCATCTAGAAGGTTTGATTAACAACAGATTAATGGAAAAGGTTCAAATCTGACAAACTTCCGGTGAGGCATAAAAAGGTTTTGAAGAAGACTCGATGCATATCGGGAGGAAGAATAAAGAAACAACAAGAAACTCAGCCAAAAGAAATATCAGTCAAAGATGTGACAAGAAAGGCTTCAGAAACATGTTTTTTGTGTGTGTTTTAGACACGACTGAGCAACCTATAACGAATGAATACTTAGTCCTGTTTGTGCAGCTCGTAGCAGTTTGCAGCCGGATGAGAATCTGCAGCTCAGACCGGGAGGCTGACAGGTGGACCCTGTACCCGTCTCTGTGGTGAAGACTGAGACCGGGAGAGGGAGGAGTGGGGATCCCTGCTCAGACTGTTGCCCCAGCGACCCGCTCTTGGATCAGTGGTAGAAAATGGATGGATGGATCTTTACAGTCGGTCACGTCTGTTGTTTGATTCTGACCCCAGATACAGACAGTTTATCATATCTCCACCAAAGCTGAGTCCTTCATACAAGCCCGTCCAGAACCTGAGCATTCAGAGAGCACAGCCTTCACAAAGGCTGGTGCCGTACATCTAACACAACCTAATTTAGGTTAACCCTAACCCAAACATCCTCTGCAGTATTTGACACGAGGAAAACTTGTTGGTCCTAAATCAAACCAAAAAGGGTATTTTACCATTTAAAACCATTAATCTCTCCTTCCAGAGCAGTTTTATAAACTTTCTGAACCTGAGTGAGTGTTTCAGAAATGGACTTTAACATGTTTTATGTTTATTTTTGTCTTCAACGGGTCTTAAGAAACTCAGCTTGGTAATTTTGCTGCTCTTGCCTCAAGCAGCAAACACATTTAAGTGCTCAGTCTGATATGTGGAGGCTGCAGCAGGAAGCTCAGAGGGAGGAATTTACACCTCTGAACATGGGAAGAATTTCCATTAGCAAGTTGTGCTGTGTTTTCACAAAATCGGTTTGTGAAATAAATGTTTCAGTGGATTCCAAAGAACTCACAAGTGATTTCAGACTGAGTTTCACAATCCAGGAAATCCCCCGACGCACACACTGAAAACACTGAAGCTGATTCAGGCGCCACAGAGTCATGTTGTAAATTACACACGATGTTCACCTCCGCTGATAACCGACCAGATGATTCCACACAGTCTGCAGCTTCATTTTCTTAAAGAAAATTGCTGTTTACTTACATTTCCATCGGGAAGCAGGGGTGATATAAAAGTCTCAGTCTACTGTTAACTTATCATGTTTACATCAAATCAGAGTTTGTCTGATCCAGCTTGATGTTCTCTTCAGGTTCTGATGTTTTTCTGTTTATTTAGCAGATGCTTTTATCCAAAGTGACTTACAGATAGGCAGATAAGGGGATCTTGCCTAAGAACCCCTACTGGAGACAGTACCTTTCATGCAGGGGATTTGAACCCAGATCTCCCACATAAAAGGTGGCAATCATACCACTACACTATCCAGCCCCCAGCTTTGTGTGAAACACTGAATTTTCTCCTCCAACATGTCAGTTTCTGCTCTGTAGTGCAATGCTGCCAGTAAAAGATGGTTGGTGTTTCCACAGAGCTGTGTGTTGTTGACTTAGCATCTTCCTGCTGTGATGTTATGATGTCACATCACATAGTTAGTGTCAATCAAAGTCATTTCCTGTATTGTCACAAGTAGACTGACAGACTCCCTTTTTGAGAGCTGAAAATTGCGTCCGACTGGAATTTACCAATCATTGGGATTTTGCTCTATCTCATTCTCAGATGTGCTTACATCGGATTTGCGTTGTGTTTCACACCCGAAACTCATTTATTCTTACACACTCACTCTCGTCACAGGCGTACAGCATTGATGGAGTGGGAGGTAACAAGTAAAATCCAGAGAGATACAGTTCCGCTTTGATGCTCCCAGAATGGAAGTCAGTTGGAGCAGCAGCTCGATGTCGGCTTCCTGTTTCATTACAGCCCACTTAGTGCACCGTTTTAGTCCAGAACCAACGCTGTGACTTGGATGGATCACAATGTTCTGACAAAAAGAAAGAGAAAGTTTGACCTCCTGTTTCAGGTGACATCATTTCATGAAGTTGACCAACAGTTTCACAATCAGTGACTCAGCGTCAAATCCTGCACAGACACGCTAAATATCCCCAGAGAGTCAACATGTTCCCCAGAGTCAACAAGTTCCCCACAGTCAACATGTTCCCCAGAGTCAACATGTTCCCCAGAGTCAACAAGTTCCCCAGAGTCAACAAGTTCCCCAGAGTCAACATGTTCCCCAGAGTCAACATGTTCCCCAGAGTCAACATGTTCCCCAGAGAGTCAACATGTTCCCCAGAGTCAACATGTTCCCCAGAGTCAACATGTTCCCCATAGAGTCAACATGTTCCCCAGAGTCAACATGTTCCCCATAGAGTCAACATGTTCCCCATAGAGTCAACATGTTCCCCAGAGTCAACATGTTCTCCAGAGTCAACATGTTCCCCAGAGTCAACATGTTCCCCATAGAGTCAACATGTTCCCCACAGAGTCAACATGTTCCCCATAGAGTCAACATGTTCCCCAGAGTCAACATGTTCCCCAGAGTCAACAAGTTCCCCAGAGTCAACATGTTCCCCAGAGTCAACATGTTCCCCAGAGTCAACAAGTTCCCCAGAGTCAACATGTTCCCCAGAGTCAACATGTTCCCCAGAGTCAACATGTTCCCCAGAGTCAACATGTTCCCCAGAGTCAACATGTTCTCCAGAGTCAACATGTTCTCCAGAGTCAACATGTTCCCCAGAGTCAACATGTTCCCCAGAGTCAACATGTTCCCCAGAGTCAACATGTTCCCCAGAGTCAACATGTTCCCCAGAGTCAACATGTTCCCCAGAGTCAACATGTTCCCCAGAGTCAACATGTTCCCCAGAGTCAACAAGTTCCCCAGAGTCAACATGTTCCCCAGAGTCAACATGTTCCCCAGAGTCAACATGTTCCCCAGAGTCAACAAGTTCCCCAGAGTCAACATGTTCCCCAGAGTCAACATGTTCCCCAGAGTCAACAAGTTCCCCAGAGTCAACATGTTCCCCAGAGTCAACATGTTCCCCAGAGTCAACATGTTCCCCAGAGTCAACATGTTCCCCAGAGTCAACATGTTCCCCAGAGTCAACATGTTCCCCAGAGTCAACATGTTCCCCAGAGTCAACATGTTCCCCAGAGTCAACATGTTCCCCAGAGTCAACATGTTCCCTACAGTCAACATGTTCCCCACAGTCAACATGTTCCCCAGAGTCAACAAGTTCCCCAGAGTCAACATGTTCCCCAGAGTCAACATGTTCCCCAGAGTCAACATGTTCCCCACAGTCAACATGTTCCCCAGAGTCAACATGTTCCCCAGAGTCAACATGTTCCCCAGAGTCAACATGTTCCCCATAGAGTCAACATGTTCCCCATAGAGTCAACATGTTCCCCATAGAGTCAACATGTTCCCCATAGAGTCAACATGTTCCCCATAGAGTCAACATGTTCCCCAGAGTCAACATGTTCCCCATAGAGTCAACATGTTCCCCATAGAGTCAACATGTTCCCCATAGAGTCAACATGTTCCCCATAGAGTCAACATGTTCCCCATAGAGTCAACATGTTCCCCAGAGTCAACATGTTCCCCAGAGTCAACATGTTCCCCAGAGTCAACATGTTCCCCAGAGTCAACAAGTTCCCCAGAGTCAACATGTTCCCCAGAGTCAACATGTTCCCCAGAGTCAACATGTTCCCCAGAGTCAACATGTTCCCCAGAGTTAACATGTTCTCCAGAGTCAACATGTTCCCCAGAGTCAACATGTTCCCCAGAGTCAACATGTTCCCCAGAGTCAACATGTTCCCCAGAGTCAACATGTTCCCCACAGTCAACATGTTCCCCACAGTCAACATGTTCCCCAGAGTCAACAAGTTCCCCAGAGTCAACATGTTCCCCAGAGTCAACATGTTCCCCACAGTCAACATGTTCCCCACAGTCAACATGTTCCCCAGAGTCAACATGTTCCCCAGAGTCAACATGTTCCCCAGAGTCAACATGTTCCCCAGAGTCAACATGTTCCCCAGAGTCAACATGTTCCCCAGAGTCAACATGTTCCCCAGAGTCAACATGTTCCCCAGAGTCAACATGTTCCCCACAGTCAACATGTTCCCCACAGTCAACATGTTCCCCAGAGTCAACATGTTCCCCAGAGTCAACATGTTCCCCAGAGTCAACATGTTCCCCAGTCAACATGTTCCCCAGAGTCAACATGTTCCCCAGTCAACATGTTCCCCACAGTCAACATGTTCTCCAGAGTCAACATGTTCCCCAGAGTCAACATGTTCCCCAGAGTCAACATGTTCCCCAGTCAACATGTTCCCCAGAGTCAACATGTTCCCCAGAGTCAACATGTTCCCCAGAGTCAACATGTTCCCCAGAGTCAACATGTTCCCCAGAGTCAACATGTTCCCCAGAGTCAACATGTTCCCCAGTCAACATGTTCCCCAGAGTCAACATGTTCCCCAGAGTCAACATGTTCCCCACAGTCAACAAGTTCCCCAGAGTCAACATGTTCCCCAGAGTCAACATGTTCCCCAGAGTCAACATGTTCCCCAGAGTCAACATGTTCTCCAGAGTCAACATGTTCCCCAGAGTCAACATGTTCCCCAGAGTCAACATGTTCCCCAGAGTCAACATGTTCCCCACAGTCAACATGTTCCCCAGAGTCAACATGTTCCCCACAGTCAACACGTTCCCCAGAGAGTCAACATGTTCCCCAGAGTCAACATGTTCCCCAGAGTCAACATGTTCCCCAGAGTCAACATGTTCCCCAGTCAACATGTTCCCCAGAGTCAACATGTTCCCCAGTCAACATGTTCCCCACAGTCAACATGTTCTCCAGAGTCAACATGTTCCCCAGAGTCAACATGTTCCCCAGAGTCAACATGTTCCCCAGTCAACATGTTCCCCAGAGTCAACATGTTCCCCAGAGTCAACATGTTCCCCAGAGTCAACATGTTCCCCAGTCAACATGTTCCCCAGAGTCAACATGTTCCCCAGAGTCAACATGTTCCCCACAGTCAACATGTTCCCCAGAGTCAACAAGTTCCCCAGAGTCAACATGTTCCCCAGAGTCAACATGTTCCCCAGAGTCAACATGTTCCCCAGAGTCAACATGTTCCCCAGTCAACATGTTCCCCAGAGTCAACATGTTCCCCAGTCAACATGTTCCCCACAGTCAACATGTTCTCCAGAGTCAACATGTTCCCCAGAGTCAACATGTTCCCCAGTCAACATGTTCCCCAGAGTCAACATGTTCCCCAGAGTCAACATGTTCCCCACAGTCAACATGTTCCCCAGAGTCAACATGTTCCCCAGAGTCAACATGTTCCCCAGAGTCAACATGTTCCCCAGAGTCAACATGTTCCCCACAGTCAACATGTTCTCCAGAGTCAACATGTTCCCCACAGTCGACATGTTCTCCAGAGTCAACATGTTCCCCAGAGTCAACATGTTCCCCAGTCAACATGTTCCCCAGAGTCAACATGTTCCCCAGAGTCAACATGTTCCCCAGTCAACATGTTCCCCACAGTCAACATGTTCCCCAGAGTCAACAAGTTCCCCACAGTCAACATGTTCCCCACAGTCAACATGTTCTCCAGAGTCAACATGTTCCCCAGAGTCAACATGTTCCCCAGAGTCAACAAGTTCCCCAGAGAGTCAACAAGTTCCCCAGAGTCAACATGTTCCCCATAGAGTCAACATGTTCCCCAGAGTCAACAAGTTCTCCAGAGTCAACATGTTCCCCAGAGTCAACATGTTCCCCAGAGTCAACATGTTCCCCATAGAGTCAACAAGTTCCCCACAGTCAACATGTTCCCCACAGTCAACATGTTCTCCAGAGTCAACATGTTCCCCAGAGTCAACATGTTCCCCAGAGTCAACATGTTCCCCATAGAGTCAACAAGTTCCCCAGAGTCAACATGTTCCCCAGTCAACATGTTCCCCAGAGAGTCAACATGTTCCCCAGTCAACATGTTCCCCAGAGTCAACAAGTTCCCCAGAGTCAACATGTTCCCCATAGAGTCAACAAGTTCCCCAGAGTCAACATGTTCCCCAGTCAACATGTTCCCCAGAGAGTCAACATGTTCCCCAGTCAACAAGTTCCCCAGAGTCAACATGTTCCCCAGAGTCAACATGTTCCCCAGAGTCAACATGTTCCCCAGTCAACATGTTCCCCAGAGAGTCAACATGTTCCCCAGTCAACAAGTTCCCCAGAGTCAACAAGTTCCCCAGAGTCAACATGTTCCCCAGAGAGTCAACATGTTCCCCAGTCAACATGTTCCCCAGAGTCAACAAGTTCCCCAGAGTCAACATGTTCCCCATAGAGTCAACAAGTTCCCCAGAGTCAACATGTTCCCCAGTCAACATGTTCCCCAGAGAGTCAACATGTTCCCCAGTCAACATGTTCCCCAGAGTCAACAAGTTCCCCAGAGTCAACATGTTCCCCAGTCAACATGTTCCCCAGAGAGTCAACATGTTCCCCAGTCAACAAGTTCCCCAGAGTCAACATGTTCCCCAGAGTCAACATGTTCCCCAGAGTCAACATGTTCCCCAGTCAACATGTTCCCCAGTCAACATGTTCCCCAGAGTCAACAAGTTCCCCAGAGTCAACAAGTGAGTGGGGGTGGGGCGGGGGGGGGGGGGGGGGGGGGGGGCACAGGGTCTCTAACTGCATAGAATTACCATCAGTTGTCGATGGCCTTCTCTCTTCAAACATTCAGCTGGTCATCATCATGAGAGCACCACTGACTGCCCTCAGCAGCAGTTTCTGGGATGGACATGGTGCCGGTATTTGGATGAAAAATACCAAGATGAAATGTCCTTTAGTGTTACCGCTCTGTCTGCGCTAACAGTAAAGAATAAATGTTACAGTGGCAATCAGTTAGTGCAGTGATGCTGTCAGTGGAAAGTTTGTTGTATGGTGCGAAACCTCAGAACCAAAAGGTAATGCCAACAGAACCAAAATATGCTGCTGTCCTCAGGGAGCAAGAGAAGCAAATGGAAAAGAGACAGAACTCTGATCAGCGGCTCACAGAACCAGGTGTACTGAGTTGCACTAATCAGAGCCCAGTGCTCCAGTCAAAATCTTATCTTCTGAGAAAGATGCACGCTGAAAGGGCCGTAACAGACACCTTCAGCTAAAATGTTGCACACCAACAGCCCAACCCACAGATGGAGACCTCTGAAGGTTCCTACCACATGTTTTATTCTGTTATCTGTAACAGCTGATCTTTGATAATAATGAATACTGCAGGGATATAATTTACCTTCAGGGATTAATAAAGTGTTACAGAACTGAAGAACTGAAACATGTTTATCACAACAGCAGCAGGCTCAGACCTGCTTCAGCCTTTGAGTCACTTTGAGCTAATTAATCTCTTACAGATTGCAGCTGGCGAAGGCCAATAATTCCATAAAAGCAGCTGCCAATGACCCTCGGAGTTTACTGTGTTTATTGTACTTTCTCAGGACTGGAAACAACAGATAACACGACAGGAAGTTACAGTGTTTAATCTTCACAATAAACGCTCAGAGGCAGCCTGTGAGACGCTCACTCATAAATGACCCGGTAAATATCGCTCATAGTTCTGATGAGTCAGTCCGCGCGCACTTTACTTGCTTTGCAGATGGAGGTCACGTGTTTTACTGTTTTTCTTTGACCTTTCTTTGTGTACTGAACTGATGGTGAAGCTCTTGGTCACAGAAGCTTTATCATTTCTCTGCTGTCAGGTGACCTAAATGCTGCAGAGCCGGAAGCTTGTTTGCTTGTTTATGGTTTGTTTGTTTGTTTGTTTATGGTTTGTTTGTTTATTGTTTGTTTGTTTGTTTATTGTTTGTTTATGGTTTGTTTGTGTGTTTGTTTGTGATGTCAGAGGTTTGTTGCTGTTCACGAACCTGTCTCCTGCTCTTACATCCTGTTTATTTCATGGCTGTCGTCTGATCGTGTCAGATTATCCACAGAATCAATCAGCGGTGGAGTCAGGACTTTTATTGTGACAGCGCTGACCGGAAGTGGGGTTTGTGTAGTATATAACAGGCAGGTGGCGTCTCTGCTCGGTGAAGTGAGTCGGATCATGTCCCCGCTGCTGCTGCTCCTGCTCGGCCTGCTCTGCCTGCTGCTCTGCGTCCTCCGCGGCAGGAACAGGTCAGTCTTCCCGCTCCTCTCTGACCCGGTTCTGGTCTCTGCGAGCCGGTTCCGCTTCTCAGACTCTGCTCGTGTGTTTTCTTGTGTAACTTAGAAATAGAGAAAAAGAAGAGGAGAAGTTCTGCGGCTCAGGTTCTGCTTCTACCTCCGTGAGTCTGGAAGCTGTTCGGTTCCGTCTTGATCCAAACTAATCCATCCATCCATCCATCATCTGCCGCTTATCCGGGGGTCGGGTCGCGGGGGCAGCAGCTTGAGCAGAGAAACCCAGACTAACCCAAACTAATCACTGATCGTTAATCTCGTGTCCGTCGTTTCTATGAAGCTTCGTTTTTCTCAGCTGATCAGCTCCTTCCTCATCAGTAAGGATGGTTAGTGAGTTCATGATGGATTCAGTTTTATTTAGAAAGAGCCAAATTACAGCAAAAGTCACATCAGGACACTTGAAACATCACAGTTCAAGCCAGTTAGAATCCAATTAATTGTAATTCAATCAAATCCAATAAATTGAACTCTAAATTAGTCCAATTCATACAGAATCAATTAAATAAGTAGCACTGAACTTCTCTCTGATCCAATCCCATGAGCTGCACGAGGCGAGTGTGGAGAAAAAAAACTCCCTTTAACAGGAAGAAACCTCCATCAGAACCAGAACCAGGAAGGGTCCATCTGCCTGGACCAGCTGGGGCTGAGAGGACAGGAAAGAGGGGACAACAAGCAGCGTAACACCAGGCCAGAGACACCTGCTGAGAGAGAGAAACACAAGTTAATGACAGCAATGATGTCATCTGTACATGGAGGGAGGAGAGGTGCATCATGGGAGCTCCCCCAACAGGCTGGGCCTATAGCAGCAGAACTATGGGATGTTTTAGGCTCACCTGAGCCATCCCTAACTATAAGCTTTATCAGAAAGGAATGTTTCAGCCTGATCTTAAAGGTAGAGAGGGTGTCTGCTTCCTGAAGCCAAACTGGCAGCTGGTTCCACAGAGAGGGGCCTGATAACTGAAGGCTCTGCCTCCCATTCTGCTTTTAGGGGCCTGATAACTGAAGGCTCTGCCTCCCATTCTGCTTTTAGGGGCCTGATAACTGAAGGCTCTGCCTCCCATTCTGCTTTTAGGGGCCTGATAACTGAAGGCTCTGCCTCCCATTCTGCTTTTAGGGGCCTGATAACTGAAGGCTCTGCCTCCCATTCTGCTTTTAGGGGCCTGATAACTGAAGGCTCTGCCTCCCATTCTGCTTTTAGGGGCCTGATAACTGAAGGCTCTGCCTCCCATTCTGCTTTTAGGGGCCTGATAACTGAAGGCTCTGCCTCCCATTCTGCTTTCAGGGGCCTGATAACTGAAGGCTCTGCCTCCCATTCTGCTTTTAGGGGCCTGATAACTGAAGGCTCTGCCTCCCATTCTGCTTTTAGGGGCCTGATAACTGAAGGCTCTGCCTCCCATTCTGCTTTTAGGGGCCTGATAACTGAAGGCTCTGCCTCCCATTCTGCTTTTAGGGGCCTGATAACTGAAGGCTCTGCCTCCCATTCTGCTTTTAGGGGCCTGACCGGTATGGTGCGCGGATCAGTACCTCCTCAGCAGGCTCATTGTGCTGTTTAATGACAAGTAGGTCAGCTGCCCTCCGCCCCAGAGGAAAACGCTCCGATGGTCACATTCCTCCGACCTCAGAGCGCCAAGAGGCGTCAGGGACTGACCCAGTTTAAGGCCCGGGTTCTGACGGAGCTCCTCTCTGACCGGGTTCTAACGGAGCTCCTCTCTGACCCGGTTCAAGGCCCGGGTTCTAACGTAGCGCCTCTCTGACCGGGTTCTGACGGAGTGCCTCTCTGACCCGGTTTAAGGCCCGGGTTCTAACGGAGCGCCTCTCTGACCCGGATTCTAACGGAGCTCCTCTCTGACCCGGGTTCTAACGTAGCGCCTCTCTGACCCGGTTTAAGGCCCGGGTTCTAACGTAGCGCCTCTCTGACCCGGTTTAAGGCCCGGGTTCTAACGTAGCGCCTCTCTGACCCGGTTTAAGGCCCGGGTTCTAACGTAGCGCCTCTCTGACCCGGTTTAAGGCCCGGGTTCTGACGGAGCTCCTCTCTGACCCGGGTTCTAAAGTAGCGCCTCTCTGACCCGGTTTAAGGCCCGGGTTCTAACGTAGCGCCTCTCTGACCCGGTTTAAGGCCCGGGTTCTGACGGAGCTCCTCTCTGACCCGGTTTAAGGCCCGGGTTCTGACGGAGCTCCTCTCTGACCCGGGTTCTGACGGAGCTCCTCTCTGACCCGGTTTAAGGCCGGGTTGCAGTTGGGCTCCATAGCTCTGTCCCCAGCCCCTGATGTTCTCTGTTCTGACCCGCAGAGAGGTGGTTCTGCTAAAGCAGCAGTTTTCTGAGTCTGATCCGTTGGGTTCTGAACCAGAACCAGAAGACTTTGGTGTAAAAAGCTCGGCTGTGGACCTCATAGCCATCAGTCGGACGTTGTGTGGAATGTTTCAAAGCTTTGATCAGAACTTTAATCTTATTTTCGGTGCAGTGTTTTTCTCAGAAACCCGAAGCCCGTGAACAGAGCCTGGTCCACAGAAATGGACCCAATGTGCTGGTTTCCCAGCAGCTGGATCAGTACCTGAGCGTGTTTCAGTGGGTTTAGTTTTAGCTGCTGTCGCTCTTTCTTTCAGGTGCTTTTCTCTGGTTTTGTTCTCTAAAGCCTTTTAGGGATACGTTTCCTGTCTTCTGTCCTGCCAGGACCGACCCGATGTGTCGGTTGTTTTTGGTCCCGTCGGCTCTCCCCTCGCTGTGAAACCCGAGGAGGCGCAGCATGGCACGCTGGGTGTGCTGCAGCCTTGCTCAGACTTGCTGCTGCTGCTGATCTGGAACGATGACTCAGAAAACCGCCCCATGATGCCTCTCAGACGAGGAACATTCAGTTAGTGGGCCGTGTTGAAGGTTCTGAGGTTCTGCTCATGAAGCTCCTCCAGTGTTCTGGTGCTGAACAGCTCCACATTTTCTGAAACTTTCATGTCGTGTGATTAGATTTAATTCTAAATGCTTGGGTCAGTTTGCTGGATTCGTCAGTCTGACTCCATGATACCGCTGCAGGTTCTGGTTCTGTTTGACCCGGACGGTGTCTAAAGCCGCTGTGTGACGGTCATTGTGTCCAGTTTTTATCTGAGGAGCTGCTGAGCTGAGCCAGAAGAACCCAAAGAGTTCAGGACGCAGCAGGAGAGGAAGGCGGCCGGACGTGTTCTTCCACTTATCTTCAGCCCAGAGCCCGAAGCAGCAGGAATGTCTGAACAAGCTCACTCTGCTCCTCCTTAAAGTTACACAATCGCTCAAAGGCTCAGGAGGGGAATCATTAACAGTGTGGACTCACATGAGCTGCTATGAATGAAATGAAGCTATTCAAATAATGCGAGTGTCCTGTTTCCTCCTGCAGGAGAGACGGTGAGCCTCCTTTACTAAAAGGCTGGATCCCTTTCATCGGGAAGGCTTTGGACTTCGGAAAAGATGCTCACAAGTTTCTGGAAGAACAAAAGAGGAAGTTTGGAGACGTGTTCACGGTCCAGATAGCAGGTTGGTACAGAAACAGGTGAAAGGTTCAGTTTATCCAACAGGAAGAGGAGCTCCTCCACCCATAACGACCACAGGAAGTACACAGCCCCCCCCACATCAGAGAAGGGAAAAGAATGAACTCACACAGATAAAACTGTTGCTTTCTGCTGTTAACAAACATCGGTTTTACATTTCAGACCTGCAACACGTTCCATAAAAGCAGTTTAGGGCCCCCCCCCATTCAGACCTGAATGGGACAGAAGGCCTGTCCCAGAGATAACCCCCCCCCTCGGTCCAAAACGGTCCAAAGTGTCCTGGCTGTTATGGGATGTGTTGCAGAAAGAATTCAGCCTCTGTCCCTGGTGTTGTTTCCACTTTATGGACAATGAGCTTCTGCTGGCTGTAGTTAATGAAAGTTCATCTAAGGTAGGACTTCCTTCCCCTTTTCAAACCTTTCTGGTTCTGAAAGAAACAGCGGAAGCAGATTTCTGCCCTTCTTGGACTGACGGCAGTAACCGGTTCTGGCACATGTTACACGGCAGGAGCTTTGCCATGTATTTCTGTTCCGGTTGCTATGTTTTATCTTTGCTCTTTTTAGCCTCTGTGAGGCACTTTGTTGCTTTGAAAGCTGCCATATGAATAGAATTTGATTTGACCTGGAACTACAGCAGCCCAGAGAGGACAGACTGTGGAACAGGACTCGGGTGGTTGGACAGGTGGTCAGCGGCTTCCTGGCACTTCCTGTTTCCTCAGCACAGCCGCACCAACACGCTCTGACTTCTGTTTGAAGAGGAGCGGAACAGCTTTTCAGATGAATTTGCTCTTTTAAGTTGTTTTCATGCCTCCAGTTTCCAGACGTTTGTCATTGTTGGTTCTCTGCCCTGCAGGTAAATACATGACCTTCATCATGGACCCGTTGCTCTACCCGAGCATCATCAAACACGGCCGGCAGCTGGACTTCCACGAGTTCACCAATAAGGTGGCGCCCGTGACCTTCGGTTACCCGCCCGTCCAGAGCGGGACGTTCCCCGGACTCTGGGACCAGATCAAACGCTCCTTCCAGCTCCTTCAGGGCGACAGCCTCACGCCCCTGACAGAGAGCATGATGGGTAACCTGATGCTGGTGTTCCATCAGGAACATTTTAGTCGGGATGGCGGCTGGAGGAGCGCCAACATGTACGAGTTCTGCTCCTCGGTTATGTTCGAGGCCACTTTCCTCACCATTTACGGCACGCCAGCGAGCGCCAGACGCCACAGCGGGATGGACGGGCTGAGGAGCGACTTTGTCAAGTTTGACAGCATGTTTCCACTCCTCATCGCTCAGATCCCCATCGGGCTGCTGGGGCGGACCAAGGCCACCCGAGAGAAGCTGATCAGCTACTTCCTGCCGCAGCAGATGTCGCGTTGGTCCAACACGTCTCAGTTCATCAGGAGACGGTCGGAGCTGTTTGAGCAGTACGACGCCATGAGGGACGTCGACAAAGCAGGTACAAACGACCTTTACCTGCAAATCTGTGTGAGTGGGAGGTGGAGGAGTGTGGAACCACCAATGAGAAGCTTAAGAAATGTTTAAACCAGGAATGCACCGATCGCAGCAACCTTCGGATCGCTCTGTAACCAGCCTCCAACGCTGCTCATTACGTGTTTGATGAAAACATTTGCTTTGTTCCCTCGGTTCTGTTAACACGGCTCAGAGGTGGGAAAGGTTCAGGACCCAGAGGCCTTGGTCTTTATTCTCCAACACAGACTGGACTGAAAATGAGGGAAAAAACTGTGAAAGAGCTTCAGAAAGCTGCAGAACTATTGATCAGGACACTTTAAAGGTTACAGAAAGCTGCAGAACTGTTGATCAGGACACTTTAAAGGTTACAGAAAGCTGCAGAACTGTTGATCAGGACACTTTAAAGGTTACAGAAAGCTGCAGAACTATTGATCAGGACACTTTAAAGGTCTCAGAAAGCTGCAGAACTGTTGATCAGGACACTTTAAAGGTTTCAGAAAGCTGCAGAACTGTTGATCAGGACACTTTAAAGGTTTCAGAAAGCTGCAGAACTGTTGATCAGGACACTTTAAAGGTTTCAGAAAGCTGCAGAACTGTTGATCAGGACACTTTAAAGGTTTCAGAAAGCTGCAGAACTGTTGATCAGGACACTTTAAAGGTTTCAGAAAGCTGCAGAACTGTTGATCAGGACACTTTAAAGGTTTCAGAAAGCTGCAGAACTGTTGATCAGGACACTTTAAAGGTTTCAGAAAGCTGCAGAACTGTTGATCAGGACACTTTAAAGGTTTCAGAAAGCTGCAGAACTGTTGATCAGGACACTTTAAAGGTTTCAGAAAGCTGCAGAACTGTTGATCAGGACACTTTAAAGGTTACAGAAAGCTGCAGAACTGTTGATCAGGACACTTTAAAGGTTACAGAAAGCTGCAGAACTATTGATCAGGACACTTTAAAGGTTACAGAAAGCTGCAGAACTATTGATCAGGACACTTTAAAGGTTTCAGAAAGCTGCAGAACTATTGATCAGGACACTTTAAAGGTTTCAGAAAGCTGCAGAACTATTGATCAGGACACTTTAAAGGTTTCAGAAAGCTGCAGAACTGTTGATCAGGACACTTTAAAGGTTTCAGAAAGCTGCAGAACTATTGATCAGGACACTTTAAAGGTTTCAGAAAGCTGCAGAACTATTGATCAGGACACTTTAAAGGTTTCAGAAAGCTGCAGAACTGTTGATCAGGACACTTTAAAGGTTTCAGAAAGCTGCAGAACTGTTGATCAGGACACTTTAAAGGTTACAGAAAGCTGCAGAACTATTGATCAGGACACTTTAAAGGTTACAGAAAGCTGCAGAACTGTTGATCAGGACACTTTAAAGGTTACAGAAAGCTGCAGAACTATTGATCAGGACACTTTAAAGGTTTCAGAAAGCTGCAGAACTATTGATCAGGACACTTTAAAGGTTTCAGAAAGCTGCAGAACTGTTGATCAGGACACTTTAAAGGTTTCAGAAAGCTGCAGAACTGTTGATCAGGACACTTTAAAGGTTACAGAAAGCTGCAGAACTATTGATCAGGACACTTTAAAGGTTTCAGAAAGCTGCAGAACTGTTGATCAGGACACTTTAAAGGTTTCAGAAAGCTGCAGAACTATTGATCAGGACACTTTAAAGGTTTCAGAAAGCTGCAGAACTGTTGATCAGGACACTTTAAAGGTTTCAGAAAGCTGCAGAACTGTTGATCAGGACACTTTAAAGGTTACAGAAAGCTGCAGAACTGTTGATCAGGACACTTTAAAGGTTACAGAAAGCTGCAGAACTGTTGATCAGGACACTTTAAAGGTTTCAGAAAGCTGCAGAACTGTTGATCAGGACACTTTAAAGGTTTCAGAAAGCTGCAGAACTATTGATCAGGACACTTTAAAGGTTTCAGAAAGCTGCAGAACTATTGATCAGGACACTTTAAAGGTTTCAGAAAGCTGCAGAACTATTGATCAGGACACTTTAAAGGTTTCAGAAAGCTGCAGAACTATTGATCAGGACACTTTAAAGGTTACAGGCACGTCTGACCCTGGGTCCTGACATCTACAGACCCTGACCCAGGACTGGAGATGAGCTGTGGGAAACCTGTTTCATAAGTTCTGACACCCAGTTTTCTCCAACTCTCAGCTCATCACTTTGCCATTCTGTGGGCCTCGGTGGGAAACACGCTTCCCGCCACCTTCTGGGTCGTGTACTTCCTGGTGAGCCACCCTGAAGCTCTGCAGGTGGTCCACCAGGAGATCCTGGAGGTCCTGAGAGACAGCGGTGTGGAGTTCAGCAGCGCCAGAGATGTGACGCTCAGCCGGGAGCAGCTGGACAAGCTCATCTTTCTGGGTACGTTCCCACTGATCAGGATGTGAAGCTGCCCCCCCACCCGATCAATAACCAGCCTCCTCCCTCCACAGAGAGCTCCATTAACGAGAGCCTCCGTCTTTCCTCGGCCTCCACCAACATCCGGGTGGCTCAGGAGGACTTCACCCTGCGGCTGGACGCTACTCGCTCGACGGCCGTCAGAAAAGGTGACATCATCGCCCTGTACCCACAGAGCATGCACCTGGACCCCGAGATCTACGAGGAGCCGCAGGTACCGACATCCTGTCAACACTGCTACCGGCTTACCGTAACACAGAGGCGTGCAGCCACAGGGCGCCTCAGCTGCTCACGGGTCCTTTAGGAGGGCTTCAGGACGCTGTGTGGAAGATGTGCTCTGCTGCCACCTGCTGGGATTTAACAGAACTGCATCTGAGTCCCATAAGAAGTTCTGTGTTTAGATGAACTCCTGCAGAGGTGTTACCTGTCCTCCTGTCTCCTCAGGCGTTCCGGTTCAACCGCTTCGTGCAGGACGGCAGAGAGAAAACCGACTTCTACAAGGATGGTCAGAGGCTCAGGTACTACCTGATGCCGTTCGGCTCCGGCTCCTCCATCTGTCCCGGCCGATACTTCGCCATCAACGAGATCAAGCAGTTTGTGGTCCTGCTGCTGCTCTACTTCGACCTGCAGCTGGAGGAGGGCCAGAGCCGACCCACGCTGGACTCCAGCCGGGTCGGACTGGGAATCCTGCTGCCCTCCACAGACGTGCGCTTCCGCTACAGACAGCGAGCCGCCTAACGGGACCCGCTTAGCAGAGGTCTTCCTGCTCTGCGTCGTTTTCACAGAGATCATCATAACTGAGACAGTTAGCAGCTGAAGAATCAGAAGCTTCCGGCAGCTGAATGTTTTCAGCTTCTTTCACTAAACCTGAGCTTCGCAGCTTCTCTTAATGAAGCCAGTTTTCCTTTCTGCAACCTTAAAGCAGCCAGGGTCTGCAGCCTGTTTCCAACCAGCTGAAGTCCAGCAGCACCTGAACAGTCGCTCGTATTGCTGTGATTTCTACACATTTGATGTTTCACTAAGCTTTCAGTTTAGTTTATTCATTTAGCACCAAAATTCTAATCCAAATTCCCGTTTCTTTCTGTTAGCCTCCTGTTAGCTTCCTGTTAGCCTCCTGTTAGCCTCCTGTTAGCCTCCTGTTAGCCTCCTGTTAGCTTCCTGCTAGCTTCCTGTTAGCTTCCTGCTAGCTTCCTGCTAGCCTCCTGCTAGCTTCCTGCTAGCCTCCTGTTAGCTTCCTGCTATCTTCCCGTTAGCCTCCTGTTAGCCTCCTGTTAGCTTCCTGCTAGCTTCCTGTTAGCCTCCTGTTAGCCTCCTGCTAGCATCCTGTTAGCCTCCTGTTAGCCTCCTGCTAGCATCCTGTTAGCTTCCTGTTAGCTTCCTCCTAGCTTCCTGTTAGCTTCCTGCTAGCTTCCTGTTAGCCTCCTGTTAGCTTCCTCCTAGCTTCCTCCTAGCTTCCTGTTAGCTTTCTGTTATCCTCCTGTTAGCCTCCTGTTAGCGGCTCACAAAGCTCCACGTTCCGGACATTCTGTGAAACTACGACCTCGTTCTACCCTCCGAAGCCGAATGACTTTTCAGAAACACACCCACGGATGTCGTAGCTGCATTTTAGCTGCTTGAAAAGTATCTGAGGTCTCTAACATCTGCACAATCTGCCACAACTGTGAACATTTAATTCTGTGAAAATGTTGAACTTTTAAACCCGTCCCGAGCATCCAACTGTAAACTGAGCTGTGGGAAAGTGACTTCCCTGGATTCAGAACCCCCCCCCTAGAAAAACTGAGAAGTTTTCAAAACTCAAATCTGCAGTTAGTTGATGTGTTTGAAACTTAACAGAAACAATTCAACAGAACGGATTCTCAGTCTTCTTTGTGTTCAGAAAGCAGAACCAAACGTAGAATCTGCAGCATCAACACTCAGTGGAAGCTGCTCCAGACTCATGTTTCCATCCTTCAGCTTCCTTTAATGACTCTTTTTGATGCTTTGAACTGAGTTTTTCACAGGAATCTGAGTCCATTCCTGCTGAATCCCAGATTCCAGCTGCTCAGCAGTCCCTGGTTGTCTGGTTCTCCTCTTCATGATGCTCCAACATCTGCAGCAGGAGACAGATGTGGACTGCAGGCAGGCAGCCGAGCTCACACACTCTGTGTGTCTGAAGCTGCTGGAAGTCCTGCAGAATGAGGTCTGGCATCGTCCTGCTGAAATAACCACAGAAGTCACCTTGATGGCAGCATCTGTCTCTGCAGAACTCCAACATCCAGCTGTGCATCAGTGGTACCTTCACCCAGATGAAGCCCTCCATGCCCTGGACTCTGCTGCAGCCCCAGACCATCACAGACGCTGGCTTTAAACCTTCCTCTGAGAACAGCTGGATGCTCTTTCTCAGCAGTTTTTCCCAGAAGCAGCTGAAACGTGGACTCATCTGCCCACAGAACACGTGTCCACTGTCTTTCTGTCCCTCTGAGCTGAGCTGGAGTCCAGAGAACTGGGCCGTGGTTCTGCTCAGAGCTGATATATGGCTTCCTCCTGGTGTGATGCAGCTTCAGCTCACATTTCTGGATGCAGCCGTGGACTGTGTTGAGTGGAAATGCTTTTCCCAGCTCCTCCTGAGCCCATGTGGCTGTATGGATCATGGTGGCCTGACGGTTTCTCCTGCAGTGCTGCCTGAGGGCTCCGAGCTCATCCAGCAGGGCTTTCTGTCCTTGGCCTTTCCACACTGAGACTTCCCCAGACTCCCTGAATCTGTTCCCAATATCCTGCTCTGTAGAAGCTGAAAGACCAAAGTTCTTTACAGTCTGACTCTGAGGAATATTTCCTGAACTTATTGACGATTCTCTGATGGAGTTTGGCCCAAAGCGGTGAGCCACGACCCATCCTTGTTGGAGAGGCTGAACCTTTGGTGGAAGCTGCTTTTATACCCAATCCTGACACCCTCACCTGGCAGCAGGTAACCTGCTGCTTGGAGAAGCTCCAGAAGCTGTTGCTGCAGATTCTATAAACTTTCTGTCTTTCTTTGGCTCCAGAACAGCTTTCACTGAGTGTTTCTGCAGCAGATTCTACTTTTGGTTCTAAATATGATGAAATGAATCTCTGAAAACTCTGAGAATCAGTTCTTTGCTCTTTTTCGTGTTAAATAAAGGTTCAAACTGATCAACTATGACCAGGTTTAAGTTTTCCTGCTTTGTAGAAAACGTCTGCTTCTCAGTAAATGGAGTTTTCATGTGCTTCACTGGTTCTATTTTCATTTATAACTGAACACTGCATTAAAGGAGCAACAGCAGAGCTGTAACTGAGGAATTAAAGTGAAATTAACTTCATATATACTATAGATATGTACTTTATTTAGTCTGTAAGACAGTTAAAATCACAGCATCCGTTTGTCTTCAGTTTCTCAGGAACACATCGAAGGAATTTCTTTAAATCTTATGAACTGACTCGTTTTGAGTCTTATATCAAGTGTTTTTCAGCTTTTAGAGAATTTAGTGAAAGGGTGAAGTTTGGTTTCGACTTTTAACAACAACTAAAATCTGAAGTGAAATGGAACCTAAAATGGATGTGAGTGGCACACAGTCACATACTGATGGAGTCACTCGCCCCACATTTGTCTGCCGTCAGATGTCTCTTCTTCTGTGGTAAAGGCTGTACCCGGCGGTGTCGAAGCACCGTGTCAGAGCCGTTTGTGATGATAAAAACTCATTTAATGTGAGAGCTGCAGCTCATCTGTTGGCTTCAGTTCTGCTCAAACATGGAAAACACAATGAAAGCTTTTCTTTTTTATGAATTAACTTTATTAAACTGAACTTTAATGTCCTGAGTTTCTCTCTAATTGTTTACATAAACATCTAGATAAATATTTTAAACCCAGACCGCTGGGATAGACTCCAGCCCCCCCCACGACCGACAGATTAAGCGAGTATAGAAAATGGATGATTCAAGCCAAAGTTTCAGCACTAATCACATTGGTCTTCTCATGTAATGATCTGCTGTTCCAGTTCTGATGGATTTGGTGCGGTACCCGTTTCCAGCAGGAGGGGGCGGTACTCCCAGAGCGGCACCAAAGCTTCAGGTCGTTGGGTAGAACCCCAGAGTCTCCTCTAACTCCTGAGTGTTCAGAGCTGAGGTGCAGCTTTCTGCTTTTCAGCTCTGAACTGGATCAAATGTCTTTACAGAAGAAGGATGAAGCCAGTGAGGAGGAAACCTGCATTCTGTCCAACCTCCAGCAGGGGGCAACTGTTTGTAAGGGAGGTACTTCTCACATGTTCTGAATGAGTTTGAGGTCACATCTTACATCTCAGACAGCTGTGTGAAGCTGTGGAGGAAGAGTAGATGATAAGGAGGCCCACATCTGGGCAGGGCTACGATAAGACTGACGAGCCAAAAGAAGAAGGTGGTGAGGTCCCGTTTCACTCCCAAACTACAAACTTCTGACTGATGAAATGCAGCAAAACGAAAAGAAGTATACGTGGAGACCAGAACCTCACAGAATCTGTCTGGACCAACCCGATGGATTACATGTTTATTTAAACACTTCTGCAGAACGTTCAGGAGTCCATCTTTGAGTCCCACAGAGTTTATTGGTCTCCTATTAGCTACATACTCGGGTGACCACATCATCCTTTGGTCTCACCTGGAACAATGCGTCAGTATAAAAAGCTCCTGAGGAAATATAGTATCTCATCCCACAGTAAAATCTCTGTTTGTGTCTCTAAGATAAAAAAAAACCTGGATGGCCTTAAAGTTTTTGAAGTTTAGCAAATAACTGACATAATAATAATATTAGAACCCAGTAGTGCCTGTAATATGGATCCAAGAGGCCTTAAACGTCATGGGAAACCACAAATAAAAACTGATATCTGTGTGCGATAATTCACTCATCCATCCATCCAACCATCCATCCAACATCCATCCATCCATCCATCCAACATCCATCCATCCATCCATCCAACATCCATCCATCATCCATCCATCCATCCATCCATCCATCATCCATCCATCCATCCATCCATCCATCCATCATCCATCATCCATCCATCCATCCATCCATCCATCCATCCATCCATCCATCCATCATCCATCCATCATCCATCCATCATCCATCCATCCATCATCCATCCATCCATCATCCATCCATCCATCCATCCATCATCCATCCATCCATCCATCCATCCATCATCCATCCATCCATCCATCCATCCATCCATCCATCATCCATCATCCATCCATCCATCCATCCATCCATCCATCCATCCATCCATCCATCCATCATCCATCCATCCATCCATCCATCCATCCATCATCCATCATCCATCCATCCATCCATCCATCCATCCATCCATCATCCATCCATCATCCATCCATCCATCATCCATCCATCCATCATCCATCCATCCATCCATCCATCATCCATCATCCATCCATCCATCCATCCATCCATCCATCCATCCATCCAACCATCCATCCAACATCCATCATCCATCCATCATCCATCCATCATCCATCCATCCATCCATCCATCCATCCATCATCCATCCATCCATCCATCCATCCATCCATCATCCATCCATCATCCACCCATCCAACATCCATCCATCCATCCATCCATCCATCCATCCAACCATCCATCCAACATCCATCCATCCATCCATCCAACATCCATCCATCCATCCATCCAACATCCATCCATCCATCCATCCAACATCCATCCATCCATCCATCATCCATCCATCCATCATCCATCCATCCATCATCCATCCATCCAACATCCATCCATCCATCCATCCAACATCCATCCATCCATCCATCCAACATCCATCCAACATCCATCCAACATCCATCCATCCATCCATCCAACATCCATCCATCCATCCATCCAACATCCATCCATCCATCCATCCAACATCCATCCATCCATCCATCCAACATCCATCCATCCATCATCCATCCATCCATCCATCCATCCATCCATCCATCCATCATCCATCCATCATCCATCCATCCATCCATCCATCCAACATCCATCCATCATCCATCCATCCATCCATCCATCCAACATCCATCCATCCATCCATCATCCAACATCCATCCATCCATCATCCATCCATCCATCCATCCATCCATTAATCCATCATCCATCCATCATCCATCCATCCATCCATCCATCCATCCATCCATCCATCCATCATCCATCCATCCATCCATCCATCCATCCAACATCCATCCAACATCCATCCATCCATCATCCATCCATCCATCCATCCATCATCCATCCATCCATCCATCCATCCATCCATCCATCATCCATCCATCCATCCATCCAACATCCATCCATCCATCATCCATCCATCCATCCATCATCCATCCATCCATCATCCATCCATTCATCCATCATCCATCCATCCATCCAACATCCATCCATCATCCATCCATCCATCCATCCATCATCCATCCATCCATCCATCCATCCATCCATCCATCCATCATCCATCCATCCATCCATCCATCATCCATCCATCATCCATCCATCCATCCAACATCCATCCATCCATCCATCCATCATCCATCCATCCATCCATCCATCCAACATCCATCCATCCATCCATCATCCATCCATCCATCCATCCATCCATCATCCATCCATCCATCCATCATCCATCCATCATCCATCCATCCATCCATCCATCATCCATCCATCCATCCATCCATCCATCCATCCATCCATCCATCCATCATCCATCCATCCATCCATCCATCCATCCATCATCCATCCATCCATCCATCTATCCATCCATCCATTCATCCATCATCCATCCATCCATCCAACATCCATCCATCATCCATCCATCCAACATCCATCCATCCATTCATCCATCCATCATTCATCCATCCATCCATCCATCCATCATCCATCCATCCATCCATCCATCCATCCATCCATCCATCCATCCATCATCCATCGGGGACACCGAGGCTTTCCCAAGCCACCCGACAGATACAGTCTATCCAGCAGGTCCTGGGTCTGCCCGAGGCCTCCTCTTGGTGGGACATGTCCAGAAGGCATCCTGCTCAGATATCTGAGCCCTATCCCAGAGGGAGAGCCCAGCCACCCTTCAGAAGAAGCTAATTTCCAGTGCTTGTGTTTCTTATCTCTTTCTTTCGGACACTACCTGCAGCTTCTTACCACAGGTGACGGTTGGAACGTAGATTAACTGGTAAATCCACCGCTTTGCCACTGACTCCGCCCTCTCTTCACCACGACAGACGGTACATCTGATATTTGACACTGATTGTAGATTTAACAAACATGAACTTAAAAACAAAAACAACTGACAATGATGACTTTTATTGCTGATAAAAGGCTAAAAAGGATAAAAGGCTAGCTCCTTTCTCTCTTTCTGACCTACAACCAGAATTTTGAACCAACGGTGTTTGGGTCCATAATAACAGGAGAGTAGCAGACCATCATGTTGTTCCAGATGTTGATGGCCAGGTTGCCCAGGTGTTTGACCCTTTATGTTCATGCATTTAGCAGACGCTTTTATCTAAAAGCGACTTACAAATGAGGATATAACATTACAGCTAATGTAAAAGCTAACAAGAAGCTCTATAGAAGGAAACTACCAGTCAGGCTCTGTCAGAGGTGACAGTGTAGGAATGGAGTGCAGACATAGAGGGAAGTACAGGGCAGGAGATGCTCTCTGAAGAGCTGGGTTTTCAGGAGCTTCTTGAAGATAGACAGGGACGCCCCTGTTCTGGTAGCGCTCGGTAGCTCATTCCACCATCGTGGGACGACACATGAACAGAGTTTGGATTGTCTTAGGCGTGGTGTAGGAGCTGCTAGACGACAATCCTGGGACCAACGGAGGGACCCAGTTGGGACAGAAGCCTTTGCAGGAGCATTCAAGTAGATGGAGCCGTTCCATTAAGCTCTTTGTAGCTAACATCAGGGACTTGGATCTGATGCTAAGGGCAGCCAGAGGAGCTCAATGAACAGAGGGGGGACGTGTTCTTTTAGGCTGATCCAAGACCAGACGCACCGCCGCGTTCTGGACCATCTGCAGAGGTTTCACAGGCTGGAGACCAGTTAGGAAACCAGTTAGGAAACCAGTTAGGAGACCAGTTAGGAAACCAGTTAGGAGACCAGTTAGGAGACCAGTTAGGAAACCAGTTAGGAGACCAGTTAGGAGACCAGTTAGGAGACCAGTTAGGAGACCAGTTAGGAAACCAGTTAGGAGACCAGTTAGGCGACCAGTTAGGAGACCAGTTAGGAAACCAGTTAGGAAACCAGTTAGGAGACCAGTTAGGAGACCAGTTAGGAGACCAGTTAGGAGACCAGTTAGGAAACCAGTTAGGAGACCAGTTAGGAGACCAGTTAGGAGACCAGTTAGGAAACCAGTTAGGAAACCAGTTAGGAAACCAGTTAGGAGACCAGTTAGGAGACCAGTTAGGAAACCAGTTAGGAGACCAGTTAGGAGACCAGTTAGGAAACCAGTTAGGAGACCAGTTAGGAGACCAGTTAGGAGACCAGTTAGGAAACCAGTTAGGAGACCAGTTAGGAGACCAGTTAGGAAACCAGTTAGGAAACCAGTTAGGAAACCAGTTAGGAGACCAGTTAGGAGACCAGTTAGGAGAGCATTGCAGTAGTGAAGGTGGGAGATGACCATGGCCTGCAGCAGGAGCTGGGGGGCATGTTGGGTCAGGTATGGTCTGATCTTTCTTATGGTTAGTAATGCAAAGCGGCTGAACGAGTAACCGAGGTAACGTGTTCTTTGAAGGTTAGTTGGTCATCAATCATGACACCCAAGTTTCTAGCAACCTTTGATGGAGCCAGAGATAGGGATTCAGTTTGGATGTAGATGCTGGAAAGACCAGCAGTTCAGTTTTTGGGAGGTTAAGTTGGAGGTGATGGGCTTTCATCCATGTTGATATGTCAGAGAGAGTCTGAGATTCAGCTGAGACCGTGTGGTCGTCAGGTGGGAATGACAGATAGAGCTGGGTATCATCAGCATAACATTGGTATAAGAAGCCATGTGATCGGATGATCTGTCCCAGTGAGTTGGTGTATATGGCAAAGAGAAGAGGTACCAGTACCAGGCCTTGGGGGGACCTCTGTGGCGAGGTGGTGTGCTGCAGAACCTTGTAGTGGTTCAGGAATGGGACGTCTTCATCTCTCAGCTCCTCCTCTGTGGCTCTGACTGTGTCTGAAGGAGCTGCTATTGCTCTGCTCAGAGCCTCCATCTCCTCCTTCATCATCCTCTCTCAGCGCTGCCAGCCTGGCCTCTACTTCTTCTGCGAAAAACAGAAGAGTAATCGGCCTCTTTGTGGGCCCTGGACCATAATGTACTTGGGTTCCAGAGATTTCTGAAGTTCCTTCTTGTGCTGCTGTGTTGGTCTGTGGATGGCGTTGGTAACGTCAGCTTAAAGCCGCCAGGGGGCGCTGCTTAAACGGTGTATAATTACACCGGATGTTTATCTAAAAATGCAAGTGAATTTAAATGTTTTTAATCACCCTCGCAGCTTGTCTTTGCATTTCCACATTCCTTCATCCACTTCTTAGCATGTCTCCTCCTTTATTTTCATTCCTTTTTTCTTTCCTTATTTCAGTCATTATCAGCTTTTATTGTGGCAAACCTCACAGGAAGTCCCCGTGGATCGCAGACACCTGACCTCGGAGCGGATCGGAGCGGTTCGGCTCCACTCGGTTTATTTTCATCCCACCCTCCATCGGAGCGGAGCGAGATGAAAACCGGACCCCACCGTGTTTAGAGGCAGCTGCACCAGACAAGCTGGACGGAGCCGGAGCGGAACCGGGACGAACAGTCGGACCCGAACAGGACCGGGACATCCGCGCGGTTTCGCTCTGGTTTCAAAGCTAAGAAGCTCCAGGTGAACACCGAGCGCTTTATCGTAACGGATCCGAGTTGGAGTGATCTCCTGGCGGCTGCGGCTCCAACTGCGCCCCGCTGACCGGAGGAGAACCGAACTGCTGACGGAGACAGAATCATGTACCAGGTCCAGGTGAGTTTCTACCGGAATTACACAGCCGTCCTCCTCCAGAGCACCCAGCTGTGTCTCCTCTGGTTTTCTGCCCCACTTTGTGAACATCAGCAGGCCTCTGACAGCTGCAACTTTACTTTGATATTTTCAGCTTTCTGCGCCTTTTCTCACCAGGTTTAGCACCGCTGGGTCTCCGGTAAAGTTTCATGTTCACACTTCATGACTGAGGCCATCAGTGTGAAGCTTCAGCTGTGAAAGGAGGACTCGTTTCATGATGATGATGAAGTCCGGGTGGTTTGTGCTGAACCATCTTCCAACAGGAAGAAAAATCTGAAACCTTTGTGTTTTTCTTTTATTTTCATGATTCAGGCTTTAAAATCTCCAAAGAAAACTGGAAATGTTCACAGTGAGCTCATCAAAAACTATCCTAACCGCTGTAAAACAAACGAATCAGAGAGAAGAACATGTCGGGGTGTTTCCCTCATGAAATATTCAAATATCCAGTTACTTCATCATCAAGTCAGGTGCGGATTCTTCGACTAATCAATGAGGCATTGCAACAAAAACAACTTTACCCTTTACCCTTTAACACTAACAGAGGTCCCACAACGTTCCCCTGAATTATTTCCTCTGACATCGCTGTGATGCTTCTTTAATGCTGCTTTAACATCGCTGTAATCTTTCTTTAATGCTGCTTTAACATCGCTGTAATCTTTCTTTAATGCTGCTTTAACATCGCTGTAATCTTTCTTTAATGCTGCTTTATCATCGCTACTGTTCTAATTCCTCCGATGGTTCCGTAACGCTCGCACTGAAGTTTTTTCTTTTATTTCACTTTATTTCATTTCCCTCCAACCTTCCACAGTCTTACTGAGATTTTCCTGGAATATGTGATGTTCCTCGGGTATTGCTCTAACTTCTAGGTCCCAGAACATTCCTGGGAGCCTCCTCCTCCGCTGTGTAACCTTCAGGGTCGCAGGAGCTGCAGCTTCCTGCTGGTCGGCGGCAGATTTACGGTTTAACTGTGGAGCAGTGAAATACAGATGCTGTCAGAGACCCCCTCGGTCCGTCATCACTTCCTGCTCTGAGTGTTTGTGTCACTGAATCAGGACACATTTTCATCTCAGCGCGTGCAGCAGCGCTTCATATAAATTCATCTTTACTCTGAAACAGCAGCTGTTGGACCGACCCACTTCTTCAGAGATTATTTCACTGATGCATCAGCTGATGTCCGGACTCGGAGCTCCGCCCACTCAGCGCTCCCTAAAGATTCGCTTCCTGACCGTATGAAAGCATGAAAGCTCTGAATCTTTTTATGAAGCTTGAATTTCTATCCTGATTCAGGCGGAAAGTTCTGCTCAGCTCTGACTCATCAACGTTTTTTTTATTATCTCAGTTAAAAACTGTTAAAGCATCCAAAATGGAGTCTGTGTCAGAGGTTGAAGCAGATGTGGAGCAGATGTTCCACACCTGTCCAACAGAAACGCCTGTTTTATTCTTCACTAAAACCAGAAGAAACATCAGAGCTGATGGATTTGTTCACATGTAGTTTTCCCATTTACGGATTGAACTCTGAGTAAAACAGCTGCTGATCAGTTTTATAAAACACCAGCTCATTTTTCTTTAGAAGTTTAAAGATTAGAATGTAAACCAAGCTCGAGTGTGCAGTTCAGGGGGACTTGGAATCCGCAGCTTTCGGAGATCAAAGCGGCACTCAGGTGTTCTGGTTCTGATGTGCAGAGACTCGCTCGGTCCAGCTGATCGGATGTTTAAAGCGAAACAAACGCCTCACTTTGATCCTCGGCTGCAGATAGAAGATAAAACAGGAAGAACAAACTCGCTTTGATGCAGACTGAAACAGACCAGAGCGGCTCATCGTTTTTCATCTTTCAGTGATTTTAATCGCTGAAGAGGAGGGAAAGGAAAGGAGGAGGAAGAGGTGAGGATGGAAGTAGGTGCAGCTGTGACCTGCCAGAACCTGCAGCTCGTCTTCATCAAACTTTTACGCCTTCATTATGTAACAGCGAGCGTTGAGAGACTGAAGGAAACAACTCGGACTAACCGACATTATTCTGAGGATGTCGTCTTCAGTCAGACATCAGTGATCACAGATTATTGATCCAACTGAGAATTCGTGATATGTTAAAACAACCAAAGCATCTGGATTTGTTCAACATCTGACAATTTAAAGGAGCCTCTTTGTCATGTTGACACAGTTTCCTGAAGTCTTATAACGTTCTTACAAAGTTCTCTGAAATTATTTCCTTTTATCTTGCTTTAATATAATGCTCTAACATAATGTTCCTCTAATATCATGCTATTGTTCCTAGAACAAGATGCCAAAACTCCCCCTTAAATTACAGTAATGGTCCTTTAACTTTCCTTGAACCTTTCTCACTATTTTCTGAAATATTCCAGTAATGTTCTTCTAATATCATGAAGATGGTAATGTTACCATAAAGTTACCATAAAGTTTATATAATGTTACCATAAAGTTTATATAACGTTCCGATAACGTTCCCGTAATGTTCAGATAACGTTCCCGTAATGTTCAGATAACGTTGCCGTAATGTTCCCATAATGTTCCGATAACGTTCCCATAATGTTCCGATAACGTTCCGATAACGTTCCCGTAATGTTCCCATAATGTTCAGATAATGTTCCGATAACGTTCCCATAATGTTCCGATAACGTTCCCGTAATGTTCCCATAATGTTCAGATAATGTTCCCATAACGTTCCCGTAATGTTCAGATAATGTTCCCATAATGTTCCGATAATGTTCCCATAATGTTCTCATAACGTTCCCGTAATGTTCAGATAATGTTCCCATAATGTTCCGATAATGTTCCCATAATGTTCAGATAATGTTCCCGTAATGTTCCCATAACGTTCCCGTAATGTTCAGATAATGTTCCCATAATGTTCCCATAACGTTCCCGTAATGTTCAGATAATGTTCCCATAATGTTCCCATAATGTTCAGATAATGTTCCCATAATGTTCCCATAACGTTCCCGTAATGTTCAGATAATGTTCCCATAATGTTCCCATAATGTTCAGATAATGTTCCCATAATGTTCCCATAATGTTCCCGTAATGTTCCCATAACTTTCCCGTAATGTTCCGATAATGTTCCCATAATGTTCCCATAACGTTCCCGTAATGTTCAGATAATGTTCCCATAATGTTCCGATAATGTTCCCATAATGTTCCCATAACGTTCCCGTAATGTTCAGATAATGTTCCCGTAATGTTCAGATAATGTTCCCGTAATGTTCAGATAATGTTCCCGTAATGTTCAGATAACGTTCCCATAATGTTCCCATAATGTTCCCATAATGTTCCCATAACGTTCCCGTAATGTTCCGATAACGTTCCCGTAATGTTCAGATAATGTTCCCGTAATGTTCCGATAACGTCCCTGTAATGTTCAGATAATGTTCAGATAACGTTCCGATAACGCTCCCATAATGTTCCAATAACGTTCCCGTAATGTTCCTGTAATGTTCAGATAACGTTCCCGTAATGTTCAGATAATGTTCCCGTAATGTTCAGATAACGTTCCCATAATGTTCCCATAATGTTCCCATAATGTTCCCATAACGTTCCCGTAATGTTCCGATAACGTTCCCGTAATGTTCAGATAATGTTCCCATAATGTTCCGATAACGTTCCCGTAATGTTCAGATAATGTTCCCATAATGCTCCGATAACGTTCCCATAATGTTCCGATAACGTTGAGCTTCCTGAGCGCAGGAAGAACAACCTCTGCTGGGCCTTTTTGATGATGGTGACTGTGTTGGTCTCCCACTTCAGGTTCCGGGAGATCGTGGATCCCAGGAACTTGAAGGTTTCAACAGCAGTCACAGTGCTGTCGGTGATGGCCGACAGAGTGGGGGGGCTCCTCTTAAAGTCCACTGTCATCTCCACAGTTTGGAGCGTGTTCAGCTCCAGATTGTTCCGACCACACCAGCAGACCTGCCGTCTGTAAGCAGACCCGTCACCGTCCTGGCTGAGGCCGATGACCGTTGTGTCATCTGCAAGCTTCAGGAGTTTAACAGACAAGTCTCTTGAGGCGCAGTCGTTGGTGTAAAGGGAGAAGAGCTGGGGGAGAGTACACACCTCTGGGGTGATAGTCCGAGTGCTGGATGTGATGCAGCCTCACCTGCTGCATCCTGTCAGTCAGTTAGTGTCATCCACTGTCAGATGGAGGAGGGCACAGTAAGCTGGGTGAGCTTGGTGTCTGGAACGATGGTATTGAACGCCGAACTGAAGTCCACAAACAGGATCCTGGCGTACATCCCTGCAGTGTCAAGGTTTTTCAGGATGTGATACAGTCCCACGTTTATGGCATCATCCACTGACCTGTTTGCCCGGTAGGCAAAGTGCAGGGGGTTCAGCAGGGGGTCTGTGAGGTCCTTCAGGTGCGATAGAGTCTCTCGAAGGACTTCATGACTGCAGACGTGAGGGCGACGGGCCTGTAGTCATTCAGTCCTGTGATGGTGGGTTTCTTGGGGAATCGAGATTATTGTGGAGAGTTTGAAGCATGAGGGGACTTCATTCCAGGGATCTGTTAAAGATCTGGGTGAAGATGGGGGCCAGCTGGTCAGCACAGACCTTCAGACAGGAGGGTGACACATTGTTCGGGCCGGTGCTTTCATCTTTTGTCTTTGTCTAAAAAGATGACAAACATCTTCACAGATCTTGAGTGCTGGTGGGGGTCAGAGGGGAGTGGTGGCAGAATGGCAGGGGGTGTTGGTAGGTCTATAATGTCTGAGGGGGGAGAGGTGTGAATGTGGTTCACTGCAGTGTTGGATGATGGTCTCCTGTAATTGGTGATGTTCTGCAGACCTCTCCACACTGATGCCGGATCATTAGCTGAAAGACTGTTTTTGACCTTTTCAGCATAGCTCCTCTTAGCTGCTTTCACCTCGGTCACTCAGTGCGGCTACAGGCGGGCAATCGGATCGGATTAATGGCTAAATTACAATAAGACTGAGTTATTCAGCTCATGTAACAAGCTTAATCCGACAAGAAATCGAATCGGATCGGGTTGCTTGCGATAGAATTAAGACCCGAGATAACTCGATCCAACAGTGGATCGGATCGAGCGTTCTGCGCATGATCCAGATTTTTTCCCGGGGTCGTGACCTGGAAGTGGAAGGAGACGATATTCCTGTTGCCGCCGTCAGAAAGAAAGAAACAACGCGATGGAGAATGCGCCGTTGTGCATCTCTGTGCCATAACCAGCTCATCACAGATGGAGAGGGACGCAGCTTCATCTCGCTCTGCGTTCGCCATCTTTCTGAATGCCTGAGTTTGTTGTTGTTGGCGGTGAAGACGTCAACAGGAAGTGGCTCTATTAGCGATAGCTGAAATGGGGACAGCGCCACCTATGGTACCGGGGTATGACCAGCTTTGGGCCAGTGATTCCATTCATTCACCACCATATATCCAAGGATAATTACCCTCAGATAAGGACCCAACTGTAGCTGTAATCCAGTTCATCTCATCATGTAGACCCACTGAGTGTGTTTCTGGCCTGGTTGTATAGGACTCTGTCCCCACTTCTGGAGGCCTCCTCCTTGGCCTGATGAAGTTACCTGAGTTTTGCAGTGCACCAGGGTTTGTTGTTTTTGTAGTTCTCCGCTAGCTTCCTTCAGTTCTCTGCTAGCTTCCTTCTGTTCTCCGCTAGCTTCCTTCAGTTCTCTGCTAGCTTCCTTCAGTTCTCTGCTAGCTTCCTTCAGTTCTCTGCTAGCTTCCTTCAGTTCTCTGCTAGCTTCCTTCTGTTCTCTGCTAGCTTCCTTCTGTTCTCTGCTAGCTTCCTTCTGTTCTCTCCTAGCTTCCTTCTGTTCTCTGCTAGCTTCCTTCTGTTCTCTGCTAGCTTCCTTCTGTTCTCTGCTAGCTTCCTTCTGTTCTCTGCTAGCTTCCTTCTGTTCTCTCCTAGCTTCCTTCTGTTCTCTGCTAGCTTCCTTCTGTTCTCTCCTAGCTTCCTTCTGTTCTCTGCTAGCTTCCTTCTGTTCTCTGCTAGCTTCCTTCAGTTCTCTGCTAGATTCCTTCTGTTCTCTCCTAGCGTTCCTCTCAGCTAACAAGCTGGCTGATTTCCATTAAAATGCTAACGTGAAATGTTCCCTTGTGTTTGTTCCGGTCAGTGGACTCATTATCACTGGCAGCTTCCTGCTGAGATGCTGTAGCATTGACGTTGTGCTATTGTGCTAAGCTAACTGGCTTTTACAATGGACACCCTGTACAGTATTTTCTGTTTTCTTTGAAATGCTCCCAAACTTTAGACATTTTTCTTCTTTTTCTCTGATTTTGCTCATTGTTGTTTCCTCCGTTTTCCTCCATCAAATCAAGCTGCTACAAATGTGCGCATGTTGTGCGACATTAATAACTGTCCGTGTGAAACAGGGCAACCACTGATTTTTCGTAATCGAGTTACTTGATGTATAATTTCAGCTGTAGGGAGACTTCAGCTCATTTAAATATATTCCGACAAAGGAAATAAGAGATAAGATGACAGAAGCTGCCCTCCGACCTTTGCACCACAAAACTTTGTGTTACTTATTATGTTTTCTATCCTTAGTCTTACTGCCTCTCATGCCTCACACTGAGTCGACTTCACCTTCTATGTCATTGTTCTTTTTTAAAAGTGATAATGACAATCAAGATTAGATATTTTAAAATCATCCTCTGATCACTTTGAGTCTGAAAAAAGAGGAGCTTTATGTCCTCAAACCTGACTCTGAAGGAGACTGTTTGTCCTCTGCAGGCTCCTGTAGTCGTCCTGTAGTTACAGTGCTGGTGACCGCAGCTCCGGCACCGCAGGGGAAACGCTCTCATATAAGATTAATTATCTGTTGGAGGATATAAATATCTGAGCTGCCGGGGTCAGATGCTCCTCTGCCGTCAGCCCTCTTTGTCAGGTTCTGCAGAGCTGCAGCCTCCGGGATCGCCTGCTCAGCCTCACACCCACGTCACTGTGATGGTTTCAGGTGGGCCCCCAGGAGCCCCGACCTGTCTGAGTTTGTTCATGTGAATCCTTTTTGTTTTGATGATGAGAAATGAGTTTAAAATATTTCTAATGTTGGGCAACTCACAGTTTGTGTTTCTATCAGTAGAAAGAAGATTTGTAGAAGAGCTAAGTAATATTTGAAAAGAGAGAAGAGAGCAGATGGATGATTGGTGACCAGCTCATTCACTAGTAGTACTACAGTAGTAATACTACAGTATAGTGGTAGTACTACAGTGCAGTGGTAGTATAACAGTAGTAATACCACAGTACAGTGGTAGTATAACAGTAGGAGTACTACAGTGCAGTGGTAGTATAACAGTAGGAGTACTACAGTGCAGTGGTAGTATAACAGTAGGAGTACTACAGTACAGTGGTAGTATAACAGTAGTAATACCACAGTACAGTGGTAGTATAACAGTAGTAATACTACAGTGCAGTGGTAGTATAACAGTAGGAGTACTACAGTACAGTGGTAGTATAACAGTAGCAGTACTACAGTACAGTGGTAGTATAACAGTAGTAATACTACAGTACAGTAGGAGTACTACAGTGCAGTGGTAGTGTAACAGTAGGAGTACTACAGTGCAGTGGTAGTATAACAGTAGCAGTACTACAGTACAGTGGTAGTATAACAGTAGTAATACTACAGTACAATAGGAGTACTACAGTGCAGTGGTAGTGTAACAGTAGGAGTACTACAGTGCAGTGGTAGTATAACAGTAGTAGTACTACAGTACAGTGGTAGTATAACAGTAGGAGTACTACAGTACAGTGGTAGTATAACAGTAGCAGTACTACAGTGCAGTGGTAGTATAACAGTAGGAGTACTACAGTACAGTGGTAGTATAACAGTAGCAGTACTACAGTACAGTGGTAGTATAACAGTAGTAATACTACAGTACAGTGGTAGTACTACAGTGCAGTGGTAGTATAACAGTAGTAATACCACAGTACAGTGGTAATACTACAATGCAGTGGTAGTGTAACAGTAGGAGTACTACAGTGCAGTGGTAGTGTAACAGTAGGAGTACTACAATGCAGTGGTAGTACTACAGTACAGTGGTAGTATAACAGTAGGAGTACTACAGTGCAGTGGTAGTGTAACAGTAGTAGTACTACAATGCAGTGGTAGTATAACAGTAGCAGTACTACAGTACAGTGGTAGTATAACAGTAGCAGTACTACAGTACAGTGGTAGTGCTACAGTGCAGTGGTAGTATAACAGTAGTAATACCACAGTACAGTGGTAGTATAACAGTAGTAATACTACAGTACAGTGGTAGTACTACAGTGCAGTGGTAGTATAACAATAGGAGTACTACAGTACAGTGGTAGTATAACAGTAGCAGTACTACAGTGTAGTGGTAGTATAACAGTAGGAGTACTACAGTACAGTGGTAGTATAACAGTAGTAATACTACAGTGCAGTGGTAGTATAACAGTAGGAGTACTACAGTACAGTGGTAGTATAACAGTAGCAGTACTACAGTACAGTGGTAGTATAACAGTAGTAATACTACAGTACAGTAGGAGTACTACAGTGCAGTGGTAGTGTAACAGTAGGAGTACTACAGTGCAGTGGTAGTATAACAGTAGTAGTACTACAGTACAGTGGTAGTATAACAGTAGGAGTACTACAGTACAGTGGTAGTATAACAGTAGCAGTACTACAGTGCAGTGGTAGTATAACAGTAGGAGTACTACAGTACAGTGGTAGTATAACAGTAGCAGTACTACAGTACAGTGTTAGAATAACAGTAGGAGTACTACAGTACAGTGGTAGTATAACAGTAGCAGTACTACAGTACAGTGGTAGTATAACAGTAGTAATACTACAGTACAGTAGGAGTACTACAGTGCAGTGGTAGTGTAACAGTAGGAGTACTACAGTGCAGTGGTAGTATAACAGTAGTAGTACTACAGTACAGTGGTAGTATAACAGTAGGAGTACTACAGTACAGTGGTAGTATAACAGTAGCAGTACTACAGTGCAGTGGTAGTATAACAGTAGGAGTACTACAGTACAGTGGTAGTATAACAGTAGCAGTACTACAGTACAGTGTTAGTATAACAGTAGCAGTACTACAGTGCAGTGGTAGTATAACAGTAGTAATACCACAGTACAGTGGTAGTATAACAGTAGGAGTACTACAGTACAGTGGTAGTATAACAGTAGCAGTACTACAGTACAGTGGTGGTATAACAGTAGTAATACTACAGTACAGTAGGAGTACTACAGTGCAGTGGTAGTGTAACAGTAGGAGTACTACAATGCAGTGGTAGTACTACAGTACAGTGGTAGTATAACAGTAGGAGTGCTACAGTACAGTGGTAGTATAACAGTAGCAGTACTACAGTACAGTGGTAGTGCTACAGTGCAGTGGTAGTATAACAGTAGTAATACCACAGTACAGTGGTAGTATAACAGTAGTAATACTACAGTACAGTGGTAGTATAACAGTAGTAATACCACAGTACAGTGGTAGTACTACAGTGCAGTGGTAGTATAACAATAGGAGTACTACAGTACAGTGGTAGTATAACAGTAGCAGTACTACAGTGCAGTGGTAGTATAACAGTAGGAGTACTACAGTACAGTGGTAGTATAACAGTAGCAGTACTACAGTACAGTGGTAGTATAACAGTAGTAATACTACAGTACAGTGGTAGTACTACAGTGCAGTGGTAGTATAACAGTAGTAATACCACAGTACAGTGGTAGTACTACAGTGCAGTGGTAGTGTAACAGTAGTAGTACTACAGTACAGTGGTAGTATAACAGTAGGAGTACTACAATGCAGTGGTAGTACGACAGTACAGTGGTAGTATAACAGTAGGAGTACTACAGTACAGTGGTAGTGTAACAGTAGCAGTACTACAGTACAGTGGTAGTATAACAGTAGTAATACTACAATACAGTGGTAGTATAACAGTAGGAGTACTACAGTACAGTGGTAGTATAACAGTAGGAGTACTACAGTACAGTGGTAGTATAACAGTAGTAATACTACAGTACAGTGGTAGTATAACAGTAGGAGTACTACAGTACAGTGGTAGTATAACAGTAGTAGTGCTACAGTACAGTGGTAGTATAACAGTAGTAGTACTACAGTGCAGTGGTAGTATAACAGTAGCAGTACTACAGTACAGTGGTAGTATAACAGTAGTAGTACTACAGTGCAGTGGTAGTATAACAGTAGTAGTACTACAGTACAGTGGTAGTATAACAGTGCAGTGGTAGTATAACAGTAGTAGTGCTACAGTACAGTGGTAGTATAACAGTAGTAATACTACAGTACAGTGGTAGTATAACAGTAGGAGTACTACAGTACAGTGGTAGTATAACAGTAGTAGTGCTACAGTACAGTGGTAGTATAACAGTAGTAGTACTACAGTGCAGTGGTAGTATAACAGTAGCAGTACTACAGTACAGTGGTAGTATAACAGTAGCAGTGCTACAGTACAGTGGTAGTATAACAGTAGTAGTACTACAGTGCAGTGGTAGTATAACAGTAGGAGTACTACAGTACAGTGGTAGTATAACAGTAGCAGTACTACAGTACAGTGGTAGTATAACAGTAGTAATACTACAGTACAGTGGTAGTACTACAGTGCAGTGGTAGTATAACAGTAGTAGTGCTACAGTACAGTGGTAATATAACAGTAGTAATACTACAGTACAGTGGTAGTATAACAGTAGCAGTGCTACAGTACAGTGGTAGTATAACAGTAGGAGTACTACAGTACAGTGGTAGTATAACAGTAGTAGTGCTACAGTACAGTGGTAGTATAACAGTAGTAGTACTACAGTGCAGTGGTAGTATAACAGTAGCAGTACTACAGTACAGTGGTAGTATAACAGTAGCAGTGCTACAGTACAGTGGTAGTATAACAGTAGTAGTACTACAGTACAGTGGTAGTATAACAGTGCAGTGGTAGTATAACAGTAGTAGTGCTACAGTACAGTGGTAGTATAACAGTAGTAGTACTACAGTACAGTGGTAGTATAACAGTGCAGTGGTAGTATAACAGTGGTAGTATAACAGTGCAGTGGTAGTATAACAGTAGTAATACTACAGTACAGTGGTAGTATAACAGTAGGAGTACTACAGTACAGTGGTAGTATAACAGTAGTAGTACTACAGTGCAGTGGTAGTATAACAGTAGCAGTACTACAATACAGTGGTAGTATAACAGTAGCAGTACTACAGTACAGTGGTAGTATAACAGTAGTAGTACTACAGTGCAGTGGTAGTATAACAGTAGCAGTACTACAGTACAGTGGTAGTATAACAGTAGCAGTGCTACAGTACAGTGGTAGTATAACAGTAGCAGTACTACAGTACAGTGGTAGTATAACAGTAGCAGTACTACAGTACAGTGGTAGTATAACAGTAGCAGTACTACAGTACAGTGGTAGTATAACAGTAGTAGTACTACAGTACAGTGGTAGTATAACAGTAGCAGTGCTACAGTACAGTGGTAGTATAACAGTAGCAGTACTACAGTACAGTGGTAGTATAACAGTAGCAGTACTACAGTGCAGTGGTAGTATAACAGTAGTAGTACTACAGTACAGTGGTAGTATAACAGTAGCAGTGCTACAGTACAGTGGTAGTATAACAGTAGCAGTACTACAGTGCAGTGGTAGTATAACAGTAGTAGTACTACAGTGCAGTGGTAGTATAACAGTAGTAATACCACAGTGCAGTGGTAGTATAACAGTAGTAGTGCTACAGTACAGTGGTAGTATAACAGTAGCAGTACTACAGTACAGTGGTAGTATAACAGTAGGAGTACTACAGTGCAGTGGTAGTATAACAGTAGCAGTACTACAATACAGTGGTAGTATAACAGTAGCAGTACTACAGTACAGTGGTAGTATAACAGTAGTAGTACTACAGTGCAGTGGTAGTATAACAGTAGCAGTACTACAGTACAGTGGTAGTATAACAGTAGCAGTGCTACAGTACAGTGGTAGTATAACAGTAGCAGTACTACAGTACAGTGGTAGTATAACAGTAGCAGTGCTACAGTACAGTGGTAGTATAACAGTAGTAGTACTACAGTACAGTGGTAGTATAACAGTAGCAGTGCTACAGTACAGTGGTAGTATAACAGTAGCAGTACTACAGTACAGTGGTAGTATAACAGTAGTAGTGCTACAGTGCAGTGGTAGTATAACAGTAGCAGTACTACAGTACAGTGGTAGTATAACAGTAGGAGTACTACAGTACAGTGGTAGTATAACAGTAGCAGTACTACAGTACAGTGGTAGTATAACAGTAGTAATACCACAGTACAGTGGTAGTATAACAGTAGCAGTACTACAGTACAGTGGTAGTATAACAGTAGGAGTACTACAGTACAGTGGTAGTATAACAGTAGGAGTACTACAGTACAGTGGTAGTATAACAGTAGGAGTACTACAGTACAGTGGTAGTATAACAGTAGGAGTACTACAGTACAGTGGTAGTATAACAGTAGCAGTACTACAGTACAGTGGTAGTATAACAGTAGGAGTACTACAGTACAGTGGTAGTATAACAGTAGGAGTACTACAGTACAGTGGTAGTATAACAGTAGGAGTACTACAGTACAGTGGTAGTATAACAGTAGGAGTACTACAGTACAGTGGTAGTATAACAGTAGGAGTACTACAGTACAGTGGTAGTATAACAGTAGGAGTACTACAGTACAGTGGTAGTATAACAGTAGGAGTACTACAGTACAGTGGTAGTATAACAGTAGGAGTACTACAGTACAGTGGTAGTATAACAGTAGGAGTACTACAGTACAGTGGTAGTATAACAGTAGGAGTACTACAGTACAGTGGTAGTATAACAGTAGGAGTACTACAGTACAGTGGTAGTATAACAGTAGGAGTACTACAGTACAGTGGTAGTATAACAGTAGCAGTACTACAGTACAGTGGTAGTATAACAGTAGGAGTACTGCAGCAGCTTTGCTGGATGCTGCAGCAGCTCTGATGTTGGTGTTTGCTCAGCAGGTTATTTTTAGACCAACAGCGCACACACACGTGCACACACACGTGCACACACACGCGCACACACACGTGCACACACACACGTGCACACACACGCGCACACACAGGCACACAGTCCACAGCCAGACGGTCGATGCTGTGACAGAGTGAGGACGCTGAGAGAGAGAATATTAAACACATACAGATGGTGAAAAGTTCTCCTTCCACTGCACACTCAGCATGGCAGCTCCTCCGGTTCCTGGTCGACCTTATTGATGAGCTCAGGGGGATTTCTTGGTGTTAGAAGATCAGTAAACTGGTTCTGAAAGATGCAGGATGACATCACCGAGCCTGTCCAATCAGAGAGTCACAGTCTGTCATGTGATCTCCTGTCAGAAGTCAGCAAATCAGAGTTAAAAGGACACGGTGTTGTGGCTGCAGGTGTGACAGTGATGTCACCACCTCTGACTCACCTGCCAGGGGGCGTGGTCTCAGACTGACCGATGAATTATGGAGGTTTAGTTTGACTGGCTCCTCCTCCTCCCTGGGTCACCTGAACATGAGCAGGTGGACATTCTGCTGCAGTTGCTTTGGTTCTAACAGGAACCTTCTGTCATGAGGAGAACTCGTTCTGGTTCAGTTTCAGTGTCAGCCTCCCTGTGAACGGGTCGGTTCTGTGTCTACATGGATTCGTACTCGCTGATCACACAGACTCATTTATGAGCCAATCACAGGCAGAAAGGGGCGGGTCTTCACCTCTGACCGGCTTCTGAAACTGCCAGCTGCTCTCTGACAGAGATGGTACCACCGGAAGAAGAGAAGGCCCGGTTCTGCAGAGCAGCCCGTTACACATGCCGGCTCTGAAGGGTCCAGCCTCGACCCGATCTGCATCCTGACAGCCCATCTGGATCATTTCCTTTTGTTTGAATGGAATTGCTGTATCCAGTTTATTTTAGTTTGATCCAGATACCTTCAGGACCAGAACTGAACACCTTCCATCCCGGTTCTGATTCTTCTGGACCGTTTTCAGTTCATTTAGAAGCATTTTACTTCTCTGGAACCTTGACATGCGAATATGAATCTGACTTCTGTATCTTACCAGTAACCTTGAATCTAGATTCTGACATCTGGGATGAGCTTTCAGATCATAACATCTGCATCTTCTGCTCGGGTCTCGGTGATATCATCTCCTTGATTATATTTTACATTCTGGATCCGGTCCTTGTGTTATAAATTGGACCTCAGATTATTGAATCATAGTTTGGTGTTTTGATCATCTGATCCTCAGATCTGTGTGTATGGACTGGATCAGATGTCCCACCATGTGGACTCGGCTGTAGAAGTTCTGACTGATGACGGACGGGTCCATCACATGAGACAACAGAATCAGAACCACTCGGTCTGACGTCAGACAGATTGAACAGGATGACTGACAGCAGCTCCATATCTTAATGAGGCAGGATTAGCTAAACGGAACCTCTGGTGGCGATGAAGACAAACAGTTCTAAATGTCTAAATGCTCTCAGTTTCCACTCAGAACAAGTCAGAACATTTAACCGCGATAATCAGACCTTTAATAAATGTTCTCAAGGTTTCCTTTATAATTTTTATTCTGACAAGATCCCAAACTAATGCCACGTATTGCAAACTGCTTAGTTCCAGAGCGTTCCCCGCGTTCCAGAGCGTTCCCCGCCTTCCAGAGCGTTCCCCGCGTTCCAGAGCGTTCCAGAGCGTTGCCCGCGTTCCAGAGCGTTCCAGAGCGTTCCAGAGCGTTCCAGAGCATTCCAGAGCGTTCCCTTCATTCCAGAGCGTTCCCTTCATTCCAGAGCGTTCCCCGCCTTCCAGAGCATTCCCCGCATTCCAGAGCGTTCCAGAGCGTTCCAGAGCATTCCAGAGCATTCCAGAGCGTTCCAGAGCGTTCCAGAGCATTCCAGAGCATTCCAGAGCGTTCCCTTCATTCCAGAGCGTTCCCTTCATTCCAGAGCGTTCCCTTCATTCCAGAGCGTTCCCCGCCTTCCAGAGCATTCCCCGCATTCCAGAGCGTTCCAGAGCGTTCCAGAGCATTCCAGAGCATTCCAGAGCGTTCCCTTCATTCCAGAGCGTTCCCCGCCTTCCAGAGCGTTCCCTGCGTTCCAGAGCATTCCAGAGCGTTCCCTTCATTCCAGAGCGTTCCCCACGTTCCAGAACGTTCCCCGCGTTCCAGAACGTTCCCCGCGTTCCAGAACGTTCCCCGCGTTCCAGAGCGTTCCAGAACGTTCCAGAGCGTCGCCCCGCGTTCCAGAGCGCCGCCCTAAACTAAAGTGATTTATTTTTAAACTTCATTTAAAAGGTGAAATGAACACTTCAGGGAACTTTTTGTCCCAATAAGTCGCCGTAACTTCGAGCCTCACCTGCTCTTTGTCATGTTTCGATCTCTGAGGACGTCGGTCTGTTCGGGTCACGCAGCAGAATTGTTCTGATTGGGCTCATTTGTTCAGTGTGACATCACCAGTCATGTGACTGATGCTGAAGGGCAGGTGGTGCACACCTTCTGAGTCACAGTCGTTCATGTAGTAGAATACAAAGCTGATCTGGACCCATCTGACCCAGAACCAGAACTGGGTGGACAGCATCTTCATCATCATCAGCTGTGTTTGTGTCCCGAAGCTCTCAGTCTTTGAACCTGTCGATCTGCCTGTTGTAGGGGAGAGGGGAAAGGGTCGTTGCCATGGTGCTGAAGGAGCTTCCTGGTAGAATGGCCTCCTCTGAAGGAAACCCCCTCGTCACCGTAACAACCAAGGTTGGCATGACGACCACGTTTGTTTATGTGGCTGTGCTCAAAAATGTCTTCTTCCTTTGTTTCTGTTTGTTTGCTCGAAGCTGCAGCTTCATATTTAGTTTTCACACACGTGCACATGCACACACGTGCACACACGTGCACATGCACACACGTGCTCATGCCACATTGTGCACACACGTGCACGCACACGCAGGTTTTTAGCTTTTAACCAGTGTTCAGTTGGAGGAAAAGTGTGTCTTAGTTCATTTTTCACCCTCAGTGTTTTAAAGCCTCTGACAGAACAGAACCTTTATCAGAACCACTATCAGAACCACTGTCAGAACCACTGTCAGAACCACTGTCTGAGCCTCTATCAGAACCGCTGTCTGAGCCTCTATCAGAACCACTGTCAGAACCACTGTCTGAGCCTCTATCAGAACCACTGTCAGAACCACTGTCTGAGCCTCTATCAGAACCACTATCAGAACCGCTGTCTGAGCCTCTATCAGAACCACTGTCAGAACCACTGTCTGAGCCTCTATCAGAACCACTATCAGAACCGCTGTCTGAGCCTCTATCAGAACCACTGTCAGAACCACTGTCAGAACAGCTGTCTGAGCCTCTATCAGAACTGCTGTCAGAACCATTGTCAGAACCATTGTCTGAGCCTCTATCAGAACCACTGTCAGAACCATTGTCTGAGCCTCTATCAGAACCACTGTCAGAACCATTGTCAGAACCTTTGTCTGAGCCTCTATCAGAACCACTGTCAGAACAGCTGTCTGAGCCTCTATCAGAACCACTGTCAGAACCATTGTCAGAACCATTGTCTGAGCCTCTATCAGAACCACTGTCAGAACCATTGTCTGAGCCTCTATCAGAACTGCTGTCAGAACCATTGTCAGAACCTTTGTCTGAGCCTCTATCAGAACCATTGTCAGAACCATTGTCTGAGCCTCTATCAGAACCACTGTCAGAACCATTGTCAGAACCTTTGTCTGAGCCTCTATCAGAACCACTGTCAGAACAGCTGTCTGAGCCTCTATCAGAACTGCTGTCAGAACCATTGTCAGAACCATTGTCTGAGCCTCTATCAGAACCACTGTCAGAACCATTGTCAGAACCTTTGTCTGAGCCTCTATCAGAACCACTGTCAGAACAGCTGTCTGAGCCTCTATCAGAACTGCTGTCAGAACCATTGTCTGAGCCTCTATCAGAACCACTATCAGAACCGCTATCTGAGCCTCTATCAGAACCACTGTCAGAACCGCTGTCAGAACCATTGTCTGAGCCTCTATCAGAACCACTGTCAGAACCATTGTCTGAGCCTCTATCAGAACCACTGTCAGAACAGCTGTCTGAGCCTCTATCAGAACTGCTGTCAGAACCATTGTCTGAGCCTCTATCAGAACCACTATCAGAACCGCTATCTGAGCCTCTATCAGAACCACTGTCAGAACCGCTGTCAGAACCATTGTCTGAGCCTCTATCAGAACCACTGTCAGAACCTTTGTCTGAGCCTCTATCAGAACCACTGTCAGAACCGCTGTCAGAACCATTGTCTGAGCCTCTATCAGAACCACTATCAGAACCGCTATCTGAGCCTCTATCAGAACCACTGTCAGAACCATTGTCTGAGCCTCTATCAGAACCACTGTCAGAACCACTGTCAGAACTGCTGTCAGAACCACTATCAGAACCACTATCAGAACCACTGTCAGAACTGCTGTCAGAACCATTGTCTGAGCCTCTATCAGAACCACTATCAGAACCGCTATCTGAGCCTCTATCAGAACCACTGTCAGAACCATTGTCTGAGCCTCTATCAGAACCACTGTCAGAACCACTGTCAGAACCATTGTCTGAGCCTCTATCAGAACCACTATCAGAACCGCTATCTGAGCCTCTATCAGAACCACTGTCAGAACCATTGTCTGAGCCTCTATCAGAACCACTGTCAGAACCACTGTCAGAACCACTGTCAGAACCATTGTCAGAACCTTTGTCTGAGCCTCTATCAGAACCACTGTCAGAACCGCTGTCAGAACCATTGTCTGAGCCTCTATCAGAACCACTATCAGAACCGCTATCTGAGCCTCTATCAGAACCACTGTCAGAACCATTGTCTGAGCCTCTATCAGAACCACTGTCAGAACCACTGTCAGAACTGCTGTCAGAACCACTGTCAGAACCATTGTCTGAGCCTCTATCAGAACCACTGTCAGAACCATTGTCTGAGCCTCTATCAGAACCACTATCAGAACCGCTATCTGAGCCTCTATCAGAACCACTATCAGAACCGCTATCTGAGCCTCTATCAGAACCACTGTCAGAACCAGGTGTGGAAAGGTGGCAGCTCTGGTTATTACAGCGCCACCTGTGACCACACAGTTCTTTCACTCCGGTCAGAACATTTCGTGGAAGGCTGAGTGAGCATGAGCTGAAACATTTAAACAGATGAGATTTGAATGTGAGGCTGCCCCTCCCCCCATCAGCTCAGCATTTGATCCTGCTGGTGACTGATTCAGAAACCTTTCACAGGCTCTGCAGTGTCCTCACAAGATGTGTTTCTAACAGATTTATCAAACACTGTTTGCATTTGTTTCTGTACAGAAAGATAAAAACTGGTGTTCAGAGCTCAAGGTTTGTCTGAGCATCTAAAATCCAAAGAGACAACAAACACTCAGCAGATTTAACGATTAATCTGTGATGAAGTGATCAGTGTTCACAGAAACTGTGGCCAGCAGGGGGCAGCAGCTCGCCTGTGACTGGTTGAGTGATGTAAACGTGACCAGGTGTTGTCAGTCAGGACTTTGGCTCCTTTACTCACCAAATCTGAGAGATGAGAAGTTTATACAATTTATACAGAACCAGTTTTAAAAAGTAGCTGAAACTTCTCTCTGATCCAATCCCATGAGCTGCACGAGGCGACTGTGGAGAGAAAAAACTCCCTTTTAACAGGAAGAAACCTCCATCAGAACCAGAACCAGGAAGAGTCCATCTGCCTGGACCAGCTGGGGCTGAGAGGACAGGAAAGAGGGGACAACAAGCAGCGTAACACCAGGCCAGAGACACCTGCTGAGAGAGAGAAACACAAGTTAATGACAGCAATGATGTCATCTGTACATGGAGGGAGGAGAGGTGCATCATGGGAGCTCCCCCAGCAGGCTGGGCCTATAGCAGCAGAACATGGAGGGAGGAGAGGTGCATCATGGGAGCTCCCCCAGCAGGCTGGGCCTATAGCAGCAGAACATGGAGGGAGGAGAGGTGCATCATGGGAGCTCCCCCAGCAGGCTGGGCCTATAGCAGCAGAACATGGAGGGAGGAGAGGTGCATCATGGGAGCTCCCCCAGCAGGCTGGGCCTATAGCAGCAGAACATGGAGGGAGGAGAGGTGCATCATGGGAGCTCCCCCAGCAGGCTGGGCCTATAGCAGCAGAACTATGGGATGTTTCAGGCTCACCTGAGCCATCCCTAACTATGAGCTTTATCAGAAAGGAGAGTTTCAGCCTGATCTTAAAGGTAGAGAGGGTGTCTGCTTCCTGAAGCCAAACTGGCAGCTGGTTCCACAGAGAGGGGCCTGATAACTGAAGGCTCTGCCTCCCATTCTGCTTTTAGGGGCCTGATAACTGAAGGCTCTGCCTCCCATTCTGCTTTTAGGGGCCTGATAACTGAAGGCTCTGCCTCCCATTCTGCTTTTAGGGGCCTGATAACTGAAGGCTCTGCCTCCCATTCTGCTTTTAGGGGCCTGATAACTGAAGGCTCTGCCTCCCATTCTGCTTTTAGGGGCCTGATAACTGAAGGCTCTGCCTCCCATTCTGCTTTTAGGGGCCTGATAACTGAAGGCTCTGCCTCCCATTCTGCTTTTAGGGGCCTGATAACTGAAGGCTCTACCTCCCATTCTGCTTTTAGGGGCCTGATAACTGAAGGCTCTGCCTCCCATTCTGCTTTTAGGGGCCTGATAACTGAAGGCTCTGCCTCCCATTCTGCTTTTAGGGGCCTGATAACTGAAGGCTCTGCCTCCCATTCTGCTTTTAGGGGCCTGATAACTGAAGGCTCTGCCTCCCATTCTGCTTTTAGGGGCCTGATAACTGAAGGCTCTGCCTCCCATTCTGCTTTTAGAAACTCTGGGAACCACAAGGAAACCTGCAGCCTGAGAGCAAAGTGCTCTGTTGGGGAAATATCCAACTGTGAGATCTTTAAGATGTGATGGAGCTCGGTCATTAAGAGCTTTATATGTGAGGAGAAGAAGCTTAGATTCTATTCTGAATCTAACAGGGAGCCAATGAGGAGAAGCTAAAACTGGAGAAACATGATCTCTCCTGTTAGTTCTCATCAGAACTCTGGCTGCAGGGTTCTGGATCAGCTGGAGGCTTTTCAGAGAATCTGTGGGACAGAACAATAATAAGGAATTACAGTAGTTCAGTCCTGAAGGAACAGATGCATGGAGCAGCTTCTCTGCATCACCCTGAGACAGGATGGTCCTGATTTTAATGATATTACGAAGGTGAAAGAAGGCAGAAACCTGTTTTATATGAGAGTCAGAGGACAGATCCTGGTCAGAAATAACTCCAAGGTTCCTCATTTCCAGAAGATTTTCTTTTTTCTTCAGTCAGCCGGTCCTCTTGGTTCTTTTTATAGATTCTTGTGTTCTGTTCGCTTCCTCCTTTAGTTTTGGTTATTAAAGCCTCGGAGACCACCTGGTCCTGGGTTGGATCCGCTGCTGCCTAAGCCTGACAGACCCGAGACTTAAACAGGAGCGATCTGCTCCGGGTCCGACAGAGTTCTGGACTATCTGGGTCCGGTTATTGGATTTCAGGTTGAGACAAGAGAAGATGTTGTTGTGGAGGTGTGAGGAGGTGAGACTGTCTTTAAAAGCTCAGAACTCAGCTTACCGTTAAACCAGAGGCTGAGGTTCTACTTAGGCCCAGTTACAGGAACCCAGCTCATGACTGGGTCATGTGCAGCAGGAACCGGTGCTGTTCCTGCCCTCAGTCTGTCTGAGAGCAGCTCTGAGGTCCAACAGAACCTGGACAGAGCGCAGCACGGCGGTTTCAGTGGGGGGATGTTCACAGGGATCCAGCTCCGGGGTTTTAAAAGAGGAGCTGAAAGTCCAACAGAACACAGTAGATAACGGGCCCGATGTTTCAGTGTGTTTGGTTTAAATCTTCATTGGAAGTACATCGGGACACTTTCTGGGTCCAAACGGGTGATGGAACCAGAAGCAACATTACTGATGAAAGCCAATCGATGAGCTCAGAGGAATTGAATGTCCCTGAAAGGAAAGTTGGCAGCGGTGCTCCAGGACCATTAAGAGAAGCCTCCAAGCTCTGAGCCGCCCTAACGAAGCGGTGAAGTGAGCCTAGAAAGCTCCCAGAGACTAAATTATTAAGCCCTCTGATAAGAGAGATCAATAGATTAAAACACCAGAAGGATAAAACCAGGGCAGGGAGCGGTGACAGAGGCTGGGAGAAGCCCGGTTTTATGGTCCTGTAGCATCTGCCCGGGTCAGAACTCAGAAAGTATGAAGCAGTGATTCTCACCGGCTGCTGGATCAGGGAGCTGTCAGGATCTCTGAGCTCAAAACAAAATGCAGTCTTTGACCCCCCCCCCACACTGACCCGCTGTCTCTGCTCTCCAGCTGGTCGGCGAGCAGCAGGAGAGTCGCCCCCTGCTGAGCCCCTCCATCGATGACTTCCTGTCAGAGAGCCGGAGCGACGCCGCCTCCACCCGACCGCTCACCTCCAACACAGCAGGTACTCTCCCCATAATTACCCCATCCTCCTCCTCCCCCAAGCCCCGCCCCCAAAGCTTCTGAACCGCACCTCCGTCTCACATCTGGCCCCAGCTGCTGAGAGACCTTCCATCTTTCTGAGTCAGCGGCTCTGTCCAGTCAGAACCTGCACACTTCGGATCGGATCAGAACACAGTTGTTTTCTAACGCTTTGAAATGTTTGATTTTCTCTCCACAGTTTTACTCTTTAAACTGACCCCCCCCCCCCCCCCCCAGATTAACCCCTCCCTCTTGGTTATTCTTTCTTTGTACATTATTGGTGCTGCTGGTCAGCTGCTGGTCAGCTCAGTCAGTTTCATCATCCTTCCACAGACAGCTCCAAACTGTCCAAACTGTCCAAAGTGACCCTGCGGGACAGTTTGGACAGTTTGGACAGTTTGGACAGTTTGGACAGTTTGGACAGTTTGGACTTCTGGTGCTTGTCCTCAGCTGATGAACCTCTCAGAGTCGGGATGTTACAGAGGTTATCTGACTCCAGATGACTCACCTGATCCATCCTCTCTAACTTTCAAACTTCCTGCCTCCTCCTCTGTGCTCCCATCGCTCCTTCTGTCCTCTAACTTTGCGTCCTTGGCTGTCGCGCCTCCTCTGCACCCATCTGTCACCTCAGCAGGAGCCTCAGTCGTTAATTAACACCTCTGACCTCCTCTGTCCTCCTCCTCAGCAGCGTTCAGCAGGCGGCTCGCTCTGCTGCTCCTTTCTGTATTTGCATAAAAAGTGTCAGAGCTGAGACTCAGCGTCTGAAATTACAGCTCGTCAGCTTCAGACTGGGATCATGTCCCCACCGCCTGAGGATGTTCAGAGGTCACTGCCTTATCGATCATCTGATACAGATATCATGAGATGCACAGGAACAAAGTGTCCGATTCACCCTCAGAATCAGTGCCGACTTTAAACCTGAAGAGCTGGACCGACCCTGCTGGTCCAACAGCAGATTCAGATATTGGAAACACTGATGATCAATAACCTGTTGTTAAGGTGGCAGACTCACTAAGGTGATGAAAGATATTAGTAAGATGGTTACAGACCAGGTTTCCAGTTCTAGTTGTTTCTGAGCCAGAAGTGACCATATATGGACAAGTGGGAGGAGCTTATGTTTGTTTTCCAGGTTGCTTCCATAATTCATCTTCTATATTTAAGCTTTGGGTCACTTTCTGAACAGTTATATATATGCACTGTGTGCATGTATGCATGTGACCCTTGTGAGATGTCTTCTGTCTAAAATGACTCTTTTGGTCAGGTTTATTCCTCATCTGCATTCTCTGTGTCATCGTAAATCCTCCGTTGCTTTTAGGATTATCCAGCCATACATCTCAGTACAATACAATAAAAATGGTGATCGTTTAGTGGATTAACTCAGGCAAGTCAATAAGATAAATGACAGAAAACAGAACCCTCTTAATTATGTGAAGACAAGATACATGAAAGTATTACAATAATGCAAATTCACACTGGACTGTTACTCTTTTTTTTTACCATTTCACATATTTAGAAATGATAGATACGGTTTGAAACACAGTTGGCAAATAACCAGCAAATGTAACTCATTTGCATAGTTCAAAAATCACATGACAGAGGGACATATTGTAAAATGGCTGCATTCATTACAGAGTAGAATCTCATGTGAGCACATTCTCTGTCTGGAAAGACACCATCACAGTGGAGAGTTTTACCAAATAAAAAACATAGGCCAACTTCATAAAAACATGGCAAAATTATTCTGGGACACACAATATCTAACCAAGAGCGTAACCATGACAACGGGGAAGTTGTTAACCTGTTGGAGCAGCTAACTGAGCTATCCAAAGCCCAAGTAATGCCTGGAATAAGAGCCCAAATCAAGATGCAGAGCAGGAACAAAATGGAGGAAAAGGAGGAAGTTTAAAGCATTTCTTCCCCTGATCATCAGGGGAAATGTGAGATCTCTGGAGGATAAAATGGACGAGCTCGGAGCCCTGATGAGGACAGCAGGAATATAAGGCTGCAGGAACAACTCTAACAGCTCTCTGCTCAGCTTTAAGACTATCCGGGCAGACAGAGACTGCAGACAGAGCGCTAACAGTACAGGAGGAGGATCACAGAGCTGGTTAACAACAGATGGTGGAATCATGGACCTGGCTGCAGGAACAACTCTAACAGCTCTCTGCTCAGCTTTAAGACTATCCGGGCAGACAGAGACTGCAGACAGAGCGCTAACAGTAAAGGAGGAGGATCACAGAGCTGGTTAACAACAGATGGTGGAATCCTGGACCTGGCTGCAGGAACAACTCTAACAGCTCTCTGCTCAGCTTTAAGACTATCCGGGCAGACAGAGACTGCAGACAGAGCGCTAACAGTAAAGGAGGAGGATCACAGAGCTGGTTAACAACAGATGGTGGAATCCTGGACCTGGCTGCAGGAACAGCTCTAACTGCTCTCTGCTCAGCTTTAAGACTATCCGGGCAGACAGAGACTGCAGACAGAGCGCTAACAGTAAAGGAGGAGGATCACAGAGCTGGTTAACAACAGATGGTGGAATCCTGGACCTGGCTGCAGGAACAGCTCTAACAGCTCTCTGCTCAGCTTTAAGACTATCCGGGCAGACAGAGACTGCAGACAGAGCGCTAACAGTAAAGGAGGAGGATCACAGAGCTGGTTAACAACAGATGGTGGAATCCTGGACCTGGCTGCAGGAACAGCTCTAACAGCTCTCTGCTCAGCTTTAAGACTATCCGGGCAGACAGAGACTGCAGACAGAGCGCTAACAGTAAAGGAGGAGGATCACAGAGCTGGTTAACAACAGATGGTGGAATCCTGGACCTGGCTGCAGGAACAACTCTAACAGCTCTCTGCTCAGCTTTAAGACTATCCGGGCAGACAGAGACTGCAGACAGAGCGCTAACAGTAAAGGAGGAGGATCCCAGAGCTGGTTAACAACAGATGGTGGAATCCTGGACCTGGCTGCAGGAACAACTCTAACAGCTCTCTGCTCAGCTTTAAGACTATCCGGGCAGACAGAGACTGCAGACAGAGCGCTAACAGTAAAGGAGGAGGATCACAGAGCTGGTTAACAACAGATGGTGGAATCCTGGAGCGTCTCTGCAGCCCAGATTTTGAACTGCTGGCTGTGAGTTTCTGTCCATGTTGTCTGCTGAGAGTTCACCTGAGTTACCTGCTGACGCTGTGTGTGACATCATCAGCTGAGTTGTTGCTAAGCAACAGAAACAACAGCCCAGCCCACTGATGGAGACCTCTGAAGGTTTCTACCTTCCTCTCTGCTGCACTTCAGCTGGTTTATGTTTTATTTTGTTCTCTGTAACAACAGCTGATCTTTGATAATAATCAATACTGCAGGGATATAATTTACCTTCAGGGATCAATAGTTTTACTGAATTTCAAAGCAAACATTTACCTGAAAAAAGTTGATCTTAGAGAATCTGGTGAGAGTCTGTTGTCCAATGAACAATGGTTGCAGAACATTTCTGATGACAGAACAGCATCAGTCCGTCAGAATGAAACTGAAGGAACCCGGTTCTGCTCAAACACACCTGCCAGACGTTAGGTCCAGGTTCTGTGACGGCCTGTTCTGTTGCAGTTCTGTCCACAGCTCTGGACCTGGTGGACCTCAGCGACCCGGGTGAGAGCAGCAGCAGCAACAAGGACCGAAGGAGGAGCCCTCTGAGGAGGAAGGGAAGCTCCAAAAGTCCACGACGGCGAGTCAGAGCCGAGGAGACGGAGCTGATCCGGATGGAGGTGGAACACCTACCTGCCAGCCCCAGAACACCTGAGAGGATCTCCCTGGACTCAGGTGGGTCAAGACAACACATGTGGCCACCTGGCAGGAAGGGAGGTCAGGCTTTTAAAGCATGAATCTGTGAAGGAAGGCTGTGGGTCGGATCTGTGACCAGAACTTAAAGACAAACAGAGTTTATCTTTTCTTCTGTGTAAATTTGCTGATTTATTATGATTTGTTCCGACAAAATGTACCACATCAGACCTGATGTCTTTAAAACAGCTTATCATAGAACCGTAAATACCTGCTGAGGTTGCGATTGTCTGGTCAGCATCATCATAATTTAGTTAAAAGCTTTGTAGTGAGCTCTAATCTGAGCTTTTAGTGTGATGAGAACTTCCTGTTTTACACTCGAGCCGCTGCAGGCACACAAACACAAGCCTGTATGAGCTCGTTTTAGTTCAGGCTCACAGGAAGTGAGATGATGCCGCTTTGATGATGACGATGTCATGTTTCTGTATCTGTGGCGTGTTGTCGTGTTCGCAGTCAGTCTGTCGTCTACTCGGGACAAATGCGACGATCCGAACTTGGATGTGGAGGACGGGGGACGCAGGAGGAGATACGAGAAGAGATGCACCTCCCATCACTCCTCCAGCGAACTGCTGTGGTAATAAAAAGGCTTTAGCTCAGAAACAATCTTCCTCCAAACAGATTTTTATCTTGGCTTCATGTTATTGGGATTAAAGGAACTGCATTAGGCTGCTTTAAGTCATATTTATCTGATAGATTCCAGTTTGTTCTTGTAAATGAAGAATCTTCCTCACACACCAGAGTAAGTCATGGAGTTCCTCAGGGTTCTGTGCTTGGACCGATTCTTTTTACTTTATACATGCTTCCATTAGGTAACATTATTAGACAGCATGGCATAAAGTTCCATTGTTATGCTGATGATACTCAGCTGTACTTATCTATGAAGCAGTAACACTTTTAATTGATTCATAGAAACAATTAACAAAATCAATTGTTTCATTTTGAAAGTTTAATTTCTATTCAAATAAAATCTGGGCGTGGCCACCATGATGGCACCATGATTTCTGAACTGTTGTTTCGAAGCTTTGCTGATCTATAGAGCCAAAAGTGACCATATTTGGACAGGAGATGGAGCTGCAGTTCATCCTTAAACCTGATTGGTCTAATGAATATTTATTGATTAGTTTTTGAAGGAGCAGCAGCACACTGGTCTTTCAGACCTGATGGTCCATCTTTTATCTACAGAATCAGCACATGTTGGTCTGTAGGTGGCACTAAGATGATGTTTTCCTCCTCTTCAGGTCTGCAGAGTTTAAAACGGATCCACTGACAAAGAACAACTTCGACATCCACAGCTTTGATGATCTTGACTTCATATCTTCGACACAGGTGAGCAGCAGTACCACCATTCTTACTGTCGTAAAAAGGAAAAAGTTCTGAAATGTAAAAGCTGCAGAGTCAGTGGGTAGTTCAGGGATGCTGGGATAAAGCAGCGTTGCAGCAGCTTTGACCTTCTGCGGGTTTTTAGTGTAACTTTCCTGCTGACCTGCGTGTTTCCAGGACTGCGGCGCGTCCCGACAGCGCAGACGGACGCGCTCTCTGCTGCTCAAAAACGAGTCTCTGGAGGACGAGTTTGTGCGAGCGAAGGCAGCAGTCGAGGTAAACACACTCTGTCCTCTGTTTTCTGCTGGTCAGACCTCCACCTGCGTCTCCTCAGACAACTCATGATTCAGCAGACGATGAACTCAGATCAGTTTACAGCAGCGGACTGACTCAGGATCAGTTTCATATCTGTCATAGCTGCAGGATAAACACACAGAGATGGTTCAGAGAGTCCATTTAAAGTAATAACTCACAAATCAGAAAATAATGACACAACTTTCTGAGATCTTATTGAGATGTATGAGCCAGGCTTTGGTAAAATACCTGCTGGTTAAAGCACAGCGGCGCTCTGTCTCAGCCCTGTTTTGGCATCCTTAGATTAACAATCTGTTGAACTGTGGATTTATATCAGTTTGAACCGGAGTCCAGGAGCTCCCAGAGGTTCAACAGAAAGGCTTCAACAGGACGTTGGTGAAGGGTTAGTTTCTGTCTGTCTGTCCGCTGGCTGAGGACACGCCGTCATGCTGCTGTGGAGAGTTCAGGTGTGTTTCCATACTTTACCTCATCAACACACCTGCTGAGTGATTTAATGCAGAAACATAGACAGAATGAAGCTGTTCCTGCAGTCAGAAACACTCCAGCTCTGTATACAGATAGTTACTGATCCCAGAGGGAAACAGGTTAGCAGTTAGCTGGAAGTTAGCAGTTAGCTGTGAGTTAGCAGTTAGCTGTAAGTTAGCAGTTAGCTGTGAGTTAGCAGTTAGCTGTAAGTTAGCAGTTAGCTGTAAGTTAGCAGTTAGCTGTGAGTTAGCAGTTAGCTGTGAGTTAGCATTTAGCTGTAAGTTAGCAGTTAGCTGTGAGTTAGCATGTAGCTGTAAGTTAGCTGTGAGTTAGCATGTAGCTGTAAGTTAGTAGTTAGCTGTGAGTTAGCAGCAGAGGCTAGCAAACAATGCTTTCTCATCAAGTTTGTGTATGTCATCTTCATTAGCTAAGCTGTTAGCGTTAGCTTCAGCTAACAAAGTAATGTGGGAACAATAATGTTCATCTTTCAGAAAGGAACAGCAGTAACTCCTTAGAAGTTGGTGTACGTCATCTTCATTAGCTAAGCTGTTAGCATTAGCTTCAGCTAACAAAGTAATGTGGGAACAATAATGTTCATCTTTCAGGAAGGAACAGCAGTAACTCCTTAGAAGTTGGTGTACGTCATCTTCATTAGCTAAGCTGTTAGCGTTAGCTTCAGCTAAAGGAGGAAATAAATCAGTAAATAAACCATGAGGAGTTATTTCATTAGCTAAGCTGTTAGAGTTAGCTGCTGCTAAAGGAAGAAATAAATCAGTAAATAAACCATGAGGAGTTATTTCATTAGCTAAGCTGTTAGCGTTAGCTGCTGCTAAAGGAAGAAATAAATCAGTAAATAAACCATGAGGAGTTATTTCTTCATTAGCTAAGCTGTTAGCGTTAGCTGCTGCTAAAGGAAGAAATAAATCAATAAATAAACCATGAGGAGTTATTTCATTAGCTAAGCTGTTAGCGTTAGCTGCTGCTAAAGGAAGAAATAAATCAGTAAATAAACCATGAGGAGTTATTTCATTAGCTAAGCTGTTAGCGTTAGCTGCTGCTAAAGGAAGAAATAAATCAGTAAATAAACCATGAGGAGTTATTTCTCAGATGCTTCCATTTCTCTGCTCTGAAGTTCAGGCTCTGAGAGTTGGAACTGATCCTCTTTGTGGCTCAGTTCCTTCAGTCCAGCGTTGAACTGGACCAAGTTGTTAAAACAGTGGGATGAAAAGTGGCTGCTGCACATTCACAGTCTTTAGCTAACTCTGCTGGAACATTAGCCTCAGATATAGTTCATAGTTTTTGGGGAAATTTACACCTGACTTCAGACACCCTGATATATGCTCCCTGAAACAGGAAGAAGGGATTTTTAAATATGTCACCTTTATGTGGAGGCTACTCTGCGCTGGTTCTGAGGTATAATAGAACCTTGCTGGTCTGAACGGATTGCTGAAGGAAACATCTTCAGACCCAAACAGGGTTCTGATGTCAGAGTTGTTCCATTGAGACAGAACCATGATGATTTCCACGAGGCTTCAGGTCTGAAGATGATTAAAGTGCAGATTTTCTGTCAGAATTTCAATCCGAGTTCTCGGGTCGATGAGTTTGTGTTCAGTGACCCGATCACAGCGGAGCTGCTGAGTTAAAGCTCCTATTCTTCACCTCGATGGGTTCTGAATTTAACCGCAGGTGTTTTAATCCACCTGAAAGACTTCATCTCAACATAGTGCCTGTTGTTGTGTTCCAGTCCGACACCGAGTTCTGGGACAAGATGCAGGCTGAGTGGGAGGAGCTCGCTCGCAGGAACTGGCTGGAGGAGGAGTCAGAGGGTCAGCGGCCGATCCCGCCCACCGTCTCACCTGCAGAGAAGGTAAGATCAGGTCTCTGTGTGGAGGGCCCACAGGTGTCATCACATTACATCAGCTCTAAGGGGTCAGAGAACGCCTGCCATTTCCCAGAATGCACCTCTGCCTCTCAGATAATCCTCTCAAATGGATGTTTGTCTGAATTAATCTGCAGCTTTAATCCTCTGCTCTGAGACCAGCTGCGGTCCGTCTGCATCAGTAATCAGCTGTTACATCACCATGGCGACACCGGCAAAGCTGCTCTGATGTCAAACATCTACTCAAACAGATCCCAGATCATTCACATCAAAAACAACCTTTTAACTTTAACGTGACATTTTTTATCATTTTTAACATGAGCTGCAGAGACAGACCAGCAGGTGATGAGGGCAGTGCACGTGTGCACGTGTGCACGTGTGCACGTGTGCACGTGTGCACGTCAGTGTGCACAACACGCCGGCCTCAGACTCCTTTACATCCGTTAATAAACTGGAACAGTTTCTAAAATATAACAAAGCAAAAATGTTCAAGAAGACAGAAGCAGCAAAACAAAACAACAAATTCAGATCTTATTTCCATTTTCTCTATTTTTCACGTTTTCTGGGAGCGTGTCTGAAAGAAAAAGTCAGTCCCTCAGTTTTTGGCCAGCAGGCGGCAGTATCCACCAGATGAAGCAGCTCATACTCAGGCATTTGGTGCATGAAGGGAAACTCCTGACTGGACAGTAGGTGTTTGGGACCTTGTGTTTGTCTGAGGTCAGGTGGCCTGTGGTGGTTTTTCTGTAGTTTAACGATAGAAACAGATCAGATCAGAGTGGACTCTACCAACGACGAGGGTTCTGGTTCTGGTCTGATTATGTGTCTGCGACCTGCAGGGTTACTACTTCAACACCAACAACCCGTACAGAGACTGGTCCAACGCCTTCGCCGAGGGTCAGGAAAAAGCTCGAGAGGGAGACCTGAACGCCGCCGTTCTGCTGCTGGAGGCCGCCATCTTACAGGACCCGCAGGACGCCGAGGTTTGGATCACAAACAGTCCCTGATGGCGTTTAAAAAGTCCAAACAGCCGCTGCTCTGGCTGGACTGTAGATGGTATCGTGTTTGATAGCGTGACACATGTCTCACTGAGGTGACCTGCTGAAGCTCCTCCTCTTCCTCACCTCTTCCAGGCCTGGCAGCTGCTGGGGACGACTCAGGCTGAGAACGAGAACGAGCAGGCCGCCATCGTGTCGCTGCAGAGGTCAGAGTTCACAGCCCTCACAGCGGTAAGTGATGTATGAAGCCAAACTCTAACTGCTCACCTGCTGCAGGTGTCTGGAGCTCCGCCCCAACAACCTTCCCGCCCTCATGGCGCTCGCCGTCAGCTTCACCAACAGCAGCATGGAGCAGGAGGCCTGCGACGTGCTGCGCCGCTGGATCAGGCACAACCCCCGATACCGACACCTGGTCCGGGTCAGCAGGAGCCCGCTGCAGGGCTCCCCGGCCACACCACACAGGGGCCGCTGCTTCTCCATGCCGGCCAGGTGAGAATACCTGCCACAATCCCATGAGCCTCACTGACTGTTGCTGTAGCAACCCCTCTGTGTGTGTGTGCAGGACAGAGCTGCAGGACGTCCTGCTTCTCTTCCAGGACGCCGCCCTGCTGAACGTGGACGCCGTGGACCCGGACCTGCAGACCGGGCTGGGCGTCCTGTTCAACCTGAGCTCAGACTTCAACAAGGCGGTGGAGGCGTTCAGCGCGGCGCTGTCCGTCAGGCCGCAGGTAACGCACACAGAGCGGGAAGTCGTCTGCAAACAACGCAGCGTCCCTCTGACTGCAGGGCGATGATGTCACAGTGACATCACGGCTCTTGTGTGTCCCTCCCCAGGACTACCTGCTGTGGAACCGGCTGGGAGCGACGCTGGCCAATGGGAGCCGCAGCGAGGAGGCGGTGGAGGCGTACACCCGGGCCCTGGAGCTGCAGCCTGGATTCATCCGGTCCAGATACAACCTGGGAATCAGCTGCATCAACCTGGGAGCTCACAGGTACGTACACCTGTCAGCTCACGTTGCAGCAGGTCACAGTGCTGAGGTCCTGTTCTTCACCCGATCCTGGTTCTGGTTCTACTCCTGCAGGGAGGCGGTGAGCAACTTCCTCATGGCTTTGAACCAGCAGAGGCAGAGTCAGCGCTGCAGCCACCAGCAGATGTCGGCCAACATCTGGGCTGCCCTGCGGATCGCTGTTTCCATGATGGACCGGCCCGAGCTGTTCCAGGCCGCCAACATGGGGGACCTGGACCTGCTGATGAGGGCCTTCGAGGTGGGTGACGTGTGAGGGTCGGAGGAAGCAGGAGGAGATGTGAAACCAAAGAGACGAACACGGCTGCAGCGCATTTACTGTCCAACAGCACAACCCTTTATACGAAAAGAAGCCTCAGAACAGAGCGTCTGAGGCTTTAAAGCCATCGCACTGTCTGACTGTAGCCCGCCCAGCTGTGATGTCACTCTGATGTCACAGCAGTGAGTTGAGTTTGTTTGGTGGGAGCTGCTGTTCACCTGCTCACATCCTGTTGTTTATTTCCACTGAAACACCACAGAAGAAGATTTAACACATCAACATTTAAAAAAATTAAACAAGTTTTGCTTAAAAATATATTTAGAACTTCAACAATAATCTGATAGAAAATTTATATTATTAGTATTAGTGATTTGGAAACTTTAAACTCAGTTTTTAGTCTCTTTAATCTACAACCTCAAGAATTTGGAAGGTATGAAAAAAAAGACTAAAGCGACTCTTCCTGAATTAAACATATTTCATCTTCTGTCTCCTCAGCTTCATTTATTTTGTTAATAAACAGCCAAATTCCTGCAAAATACGTGGGAAAAGTTTCAGTGCGAGTAGAAACGTGGTGTTCCTGCAACATCCCATAAAGTCAGTGAACCTTTTCCCACTTTCCCACCTTCTGCCAACACTTAAAGCCGTTCTGACTCTGAGGAAACCAGGTGATGCAGAGTTCCAGCTGTTATTTTGTCCCATTCCTCCTTAAACAGGTCTTAAGGTGTGCAGCAGGGCGGGGGGGTGGTTGTTTCTCTGCTGGGGACAGGTCAGGACTGCAGGCAGCCAGTCCAGCACCCGTACCTCTTCTTCCTCAGCCAGGCCTTTGGACTGTGGCAGAATGTGGTTTTCCATGGTCTGCTTGAACAATGCTGGGACGTCCCTGGAAAAGATGTGGCCTTGAAGGCAGCATATGTTGCTGTAAAATCTCAGTGAGCTTTTCTGCATTAATGCTGCCGTCACAGAAGTGGAAATGAGCTTTGCCCCCTGATCCAACCCCATACCATCACAGAGCCTGGCTGCAGGGACTGGCTGCTGACAGCAGGCTGGATGCTGCTTTTGCTCTTTGCTCCATTTCTTCCAACAAAGATGTGGAATACTGATGGGTCTGACCACAGCACACGTTTCCACCGTGTGACGGTCCATCCCAGACGCCTCCGAGCCCAGAGAAGTGGACGCCGCCTCTGGATCATGGTTAAAATCTCCTGTTTGAAAATCAGTGTTTACTCCTTATCAGCCCTAAACTGCCCCATCCCAACTTTTATGGAATGTGTTGCAGGTAAGAAGTGTAAAGATTTGTTTGTCCACATGAAATATGTTGAGTTAATAATCTCAGCAATGAAATAAAAAGTAAGGTTAGAAAGACGGCGTCACATCAGCTTTGTTCTGTAATAAAACCAACCAATCACACGACAGCTGCTCTGTTCGTACTGATGTGGAGACGAACTGTGAATGTTTGATGTTAGGCATGTTTGTAACTTCCTGCTGTAAAAGTCTTCATCATACAGACCTGACACAGGAAACCAGCCTGCTGCATGTGTGAAAGGAAACGTGTTGTAAAGTGACACTTTAACACGTTTCCTTGTTGAATCTGTGCTTCCTGATGTTTCAGGAGTGAAAATAAGTTAAAGACTGACTCATTTATTTTATTTCATGTTGAACTCGACTTGTTTCAGCTGCTCTGACCTCACAGGTGATCACATGATCAACATCATGTCTGAAGGAGTGAGTCAGAATGAAAAACAGCGGAGACCATCACCCACAGCTGAAGCCATGATCCAGACCACAGAAACAGATCCTGCTGCTGTTTGTTGTTCTCACACGATCCAAAAAGCGTTTAAAAGCAGGAAAAATAAGGCACATGGAGGGAGAGCGGCTGAGAACATCACAACGGCTTCATGTGGGAGGAAACTCTTACAGCTGATAGTCAGACATGTGGCATCTTTCACTGCAGTGATGAAGAGGAGGAGAAGAAGAGCTGAGGCTGCAGAAAGAAGAAGCTGACTCAGCAGATTCAGATTAAAGTTGTTTTCAGCGTTTCCCTTAAACTCACAGGTTTGTCGTCACGTCACTTTCTTCCTTTTGTAGCTTCATGAAACATCAATGATGATGGGGACAGAAACGGGGAGCAGAAAAAGGTGAAAACTCACCTGTTATTTCCTGGTGTTCCAGCAGGGGGCGCCATCACACCTGCAGGGCTCAGATCATGTGATCCGGAAACATAGATTTCATTGGACAGCTGCAGGCTGATATGTGGAGAATACAGTGAGAGCAGGTGAACTGATGCTGGTCCTGTTTCTACCTGAAGGGAGCCTGTGATTGGACGAGCCAGAGCCTGACAGGTGTGTGCGAAGCCTCGGATGTTCTGTTTATTTCTGTTTTCTTCTGAAAGGTCGTGTTTTTCTTGTTTTGTCACTTCCTTCCTGTGGCTGCCTCTCAGGTGAATCTTCTGCTTTCAAACCCATAGAAGCTAAAGCATCAAATATCTATAAAGCACTTGAACCCACATGCAGCTCACACCAGCTCTATTTGTCACTGGTTGGCAACCAAATTTCATTTAAAAACAGCCACACTTTAGAGCAATGCTCCTGTTTTTATTGTTCAGCAGCTCAGAGTTCAACAGACGGAAACTGTTAACCTGAATCTGAATCAATCGATCTGATTATCGATGTCCGTTGGTCTCAGTTTGTCTGCTGAACCCTCAGAGTTGCTTCTCTCATGGGAAGATTCACCAAACATTTAGGTTTCAGGGCAGTCTCAGCAGAACTTCCTGCTTTGATGTGATCAAACAACCTGATCGGTTCACCATCATCTGTGTGAATCTTCCCCCGCAGCTTCTCATGAATCCTGTTTCCTTGTGTTTTTATGTTTCTGCCGTAAACAGACAATAATCACATGTAAACTGAAGATATTTTAGAAATAAAGATACACTTCCTGGTTGTTCGTGTGGGCTCCAGTTTGTGTGTCAGCAGTGCCCTCTGGTGGCAGCGGGATGTGCTGCAGGAGCACGTTGCTCCTCACTTCACTTTGTAAACTGACAAATGACTCACTTTGGTGACAGTAATGTCTTATTATCATTATCAATATTGCTTTTATTGTTGTGAGAGTCGTAGTTCGGCCATCTGAGTTGGCTGAATATGCTCTCTGTGGGTTGAGATGGAATCAAACCTCCACCGTGAACCTTGCTCCGGACACAAAGAGCAGGAAAACAATAAAACTTCATGCTCTTATGATCGATTTTCCTCCAGAATCGTCATGGAAATAAGTGGTTTGTCTGAGTGTGTTAGCGTCAATAAATCAAAGGTAAACAACACCTGGTGAGAAGCAGCTGCAGGAACACGAACAGATCAATGATTTGTTCATTCGGTTTACTCTGAGGCTTTGAGCGGCTCGCACACAAACAGTCTGCTGTGATGCAGTTTTAACCTTCTTTAACAACAGCGATTATCATTAATCACAGCGGACACTGATCAATAACACACTGACAGACGCTGCTGTCATTGATCAGCACCTCAGTGCCGTTCATAAAGCTGACTCTGATCTTACTGTAGTTTGCTTCAGATGAAACCTGGTTAATCAAACATCAAACTCAGTAAAAGTTGCTCTGAAGTTCCATCAGCTTCCTTTAATGACTGACTGATCCACACAGTCTGTGTGTGACATCACAGAGAGGGAGGAGTCTCACAGATTCACTGTTCTGTATCTTTGAAGTGGCTTGAGATAACATTTGTTGTGATTTAGCGCTTTACAAATCAAACTGAACTGAAATTAATTCTAGTTCCTCAAACCCAGTTGGACCTCTATAGTTGGACCTGAAACATGGAGATGATGTCATCAGCATACGATCCACCATCTTTTCCAGGAGCAGAACGTCCCTGCAGCAGCAGAAAAGTCCTGACTGATGGCAGGACGACAGGAAGTCAGACTTGAGGACAGAGTTGTGCTGCTTTTCAGATGAACACAGCAGCAGTTCTTCTTCTTCTCAGTTTCCCTGCAGATACTGAGCAGAAAAGGCCTCCAGCTGAGTCTCCAACTCCGTTGCTCTGTTCCTGCAAACATATTGAAGTCAGTCTGACGACTGTCCTGAACCCTGTTGTATGGATCATGAGCAGCTCTGAGTCCGTGACTCAGCAGTGTCTGAAATTAACACCTGAATGGCCTGAATATTGTTGATGTGACACTTTTATTCCTTTTAAAATGATTATTATGCTCTTCTTTGTGAAATGTTACTGGCTGAATGTGCTATAATATCCAGATGTTAACAAAACAAACGTATTGCATCACTTCCTGTTGCTTTCTGTGTGCACTGTATACTTTCTGTATTTCTCCCTATAATTTACACATCTTGCATAGTTAACTCTATCCCATACTTGTTATATTCTAACACTCACTCTTACAGATCTTTAGTCTTTATTTTTCACTTTTTAGCGGTGTGTCTGGTTCTCTAGCTTAGCATGGCTACCAGTTCTCTTCCTCCATCTCCTGCTTTCACCTGCTCCGTGTGTCAGATGTTTAGTTACTCCTCTGCCTCCTTTAGTGGTAATGGTACATGTAACAAATGTAGTCTTTTTGTAGTTTTGGAGGCAAGGTTATCTGAATTGGAAGCTCGGCTCTGCCCTGTTGAAAGCCGCCCGATAGCGAGCCAGGCCCCTTCAGTCAGTGTGGAGCCACCTAGCGTAGCTAGCTCTGTTAGCCTAGCTAGCTCTGTTAGTCGCTCCAGAGCAGATCCCAAGCAGCCGGGACTTAAGAGTGGCTGGGTGACTGATTTGTATTTAGACAGCTTCTGTCCAGTTGATCTTTCTGAGCTAACAACCGCAATAGTCTCTACTAAACCATCAACTTGTATTTTAGACCCAATCCCAACCAGACTGTTCAAGGAGGTTTTCCCCTTAATCAATACTTCCATATTGGATCTGATCAATCGGTCTTTGTTGACAGGATATGTACCTCAGACTTTTAAGGTTGCTGTAATTAAACCTTTACTTAAAAAAACCTACTCTTGATTCAGAAGTGTTGGCTAATTATCGACCTATATCCAATCTCCCTTTTTGTCTAAAGTTCTTGAAAAAATAGTTGCAGCTCAACTTTGTGATCATTTACATAGAAATAATCTGTTTGAAGAGTTTCAGTCAGGATTCAGAGTGCATCGTAGCACAGAAACAGCACTGGTGAAAGTTACCAATGATCTCCTGTTAGCTTCTGATAGCGGACTTGTTTCTTGTCCTGTTGGATCTCAGAGCTGCATTTGATACGATCGATCACAGCATTCTGTTACAGAGACTTGAACATGTTATTGGGATTAAAGGAACTGCATTAGGCTGGTTTAAGGCATATTTATCTGATAGATTCCAGTTTGTTCTTGTAAATGAAGAATCTTCCTCACACGTTGGAGTAAGTCATGGAGTTCCTCAGGGTTCTGTGCTTGGACCGATTCTTTTTACTTTATACATGCTTCCATTAGGAAACATTATCAGACAGCATGGCATAAATTTCCATTGTTATGCTGATGACACTCAGCATGTCTTCCTCCAGGTGATCAGCTGCTTCCATCCATCCACCCTCATAGTGCTCAATTCATAAAATGACTTCATATTAACCACTCTATGTCCTGCTCAATCATGTGGAAATACACACTCTCAGTTCCTTTCACATCTGAATGAAGCTCTAAGGAACATCTTCATGTTTTAAATTTTCTTCGGTAAACACAATGATCAGCTGTTCAGACAGCCCCCCTCCCCCATGGCTCACCTGAAGGCCTTGGACCTCATCTGGATGTTCTCCAGCCTCTGGATCCTGAAGCTCAGCTGTCGGATGCTTCCCTCCAACTCTGCGTCGCTCAGGTCAACTCTCTGAGTCAGACGGCTGAACGTTGACACCAGCTCCCTAGAATATGAACACATGGGGGCAACTAAAAACTAATTATGATGTTTTGGGCCATCATCAGGTGTGTAGCAGGGGCGGGTCTTACTTGGACACCTGTTGGCTGCAGGAGGAGCTGGTGACAGGAATGACAGCTCTCAGGCGGTGAGCGGCGTGCTGTATGAACTGCTGCTTCAGCGCACGCTCCCGGCTGGCATCAGTCCAGGTGAGTTTCTCATACAGGTAGAGGAGACCATACAAGGAAAGGGAGAGCGCGATGATACGCCAACCCACCGAACGATACACCTGCAGCAAAAGCACACAACTGAGAGACTCTTCAGATACATCTGAGATACACCTGAGATACACCTGAGATGCTCCTGAGATACTCCTGAGATACACCTGAGATACTCCTGAGATACACCTGAGATACTCCTGAGATACACCTGAGATACATCTGAGATACCCTTGAGATACTCCTGAGATACACCTGAGACACACCTGAGATACAGCTGAATTAGAAGAAGAAAGGTCCCCTAAGGAGTTACTGATGCTGACAGCCTGGTTTACTCTGTTGAGGACATGTACACCTCCACAGGTGCTGTATGTGTTTCATAAACACACAGCAGGTCAGGGTGATCAACAATGTGAAAGTTCTGCTTTCTTCAGGTATAATTACCTGTTTTTCACCCTCTCAGCCTTTAACAGCTGTGACTCATTTCCTGTTTGTTCTGAATCTGCTGCTTTTAGACAAAACAAGATTTTGCCTTCAGAGCATATTGTGAATCAAACAACCACTAATCAGGCAATCGTCAGCCCTGGAGAACGCACCACTCCACCGATCACCAGCACCACCATGGATGCCCGGGAGGTGACGGAGACCAGGCCAGTTGCTATGGAAACCACCATCTCGTCCTTAAAGGTGGATCCTTCCTGCAGGCGGGAGAGTTTGTTCGGTCATGTGGTCTGAAGGCAGCTAGAAGTTCAAACAGTGGCGGGGGTCTCAGTGAGCTCACCTGCAGTCTGGGCTCAGGACCTCCCAGTGCACGCTTGGCGTTGGCGGCTCCGATAAAGCGGGTGACGAGGGCAGTCCAGCCCAGAGAAAACTGGAAGTTGATGTTCTCCCTGAAGTCCTCACAGAGGGCGGCGAGGCCAAGGTCGTAGGTCAGCTCGAAGGAGGAGGAGGGAGTGGAGAGCGTCTCCTGGACGGACAGAGACAGCAGAGGACGGACGCTGTCTGAGGACAGGAACATCAGAGAATCAAAGAGCTGCTGCATCCCTGATGGATACTGAAGAAGAGACAGAGCCAAGCGAGCCTGCGGTACCGATCATCTGTCTCTGGGTGCCTCTGATGTCTCTGAGGACGCTGATGGAGCAGCGATGGGCCAAACAGCCGACCAACCTCTCCTCCACATGCTGCAGCAGCTTCTGCACAAACAACAAGCGGAGATTCGTCTTGACCTCCATCGCAGCTGAAGGAGGAGTTTGTTCAAGTCAGGTTCCTACATCCTTATGATATTTCAGCCAACACGTCACTTCCTATTCAACAAACCCTGAACGTCTACTCTCTGTAACGTCTGGGTCCTGTAGATGAATAACTTTGCTGTGAACTGGCACCAAGTCACCGTGACTGAACGCTACGAATAGTCAGTGCTGAGTCAGCACCATCGCTTTCCTCCATCTCCTTCCTCTGCTGTTGAAACCATCTAAAGACGGCTTGGTCACCTGCAGCTGCCCAACACAGATAAGTGAATCATATCTTGGGTCCTTTTCTGAATGTTCTGATTGCTAAACTAACATGTTTCAATCTGCTGAAGTTCAGGTTGCTCTTAAGGTTCTTCAGTTTTTCTAATTAGATTTTAAACAAAGTTAAATTACTGCTGACTGTGAAAGTGACTTTCCATGCACGAACAGTAATGATACAACAGAATCTCCACCCACAAATCAAGGCTCGTCCAGCTGCTTTAGTTTAAAAAACTCAGAAATGTTCTTTTAACATTTTTAAGCAGATTTCTGTGCATTCATTCAACAATCAGCAGCCACACAGGTTATTTTTGTAGTTCTGTGTGGTAAAAGGACAGTTTCACTTCATCTGTCGCAGCTGAGCTCAGAGTAAGTAACTTTGAGAAATTATTTGTAGGACCGGCCGAGGCTGAACGGGTGAATTTACAACCTGGATGAACAAATGCACTTTGATACTTCGATCATTTCGAATGACGTGTCGTTAGAGTTCATCCAGGTTGTAAATTCACCCGTTCAGCCCCCCCCCCCCCCCCCCCCCCCCACCCCCACCCCCCCCCCCGCAGACGTCTTCTCTGTCGCCTGCTTCAACATCTGCAATATAAGCATTTCTTCTTCAATATTGATGAGCTCCAGCTGCACAGACAGCTGCTCCACCTCGGTTGCCATCGGTTACTGTTGTTAACTGTGACCGGAGGAATTATAAGTCAATGAGGACACGTCAGGCACGGTTTGCTGCACAGTTCAGTTTATAGTTACAATGTGAAACAATTCTGACGGCATAGTGTGCGTGCACGTGTGCGTGCACGTGTGTGTGTGCACGTGTGTGTGCACGTGTGCGTCTCACAGTTTTGTAGAGCTGCAGAGTTTCTGGTGTCGGGTTGAAGTCGGCTCTGAACTCCTCCACCAGAACCGGAAGAGAGTGGATCTGATCCGATAGCGCTGAAGCCACCTGACCACAAAGTAACCTGCTGTTACCATGGAAACAGTGAAGACAAAGCTGCATGTTCTGAGCAAACTGAACCAAACTTTCAGCTTCCTGTCAGTGGCCTGAAAGAGTTTGAGTTTTACTGTCAGACTCAGAACAAGCTGATGGACGCTCAACCTGTGAGATTACGATTATATCACTGAAGGTGCCGCAAGTGACGATATTTAGGAAGATTTAAAATGTTCTTGGTGGTTTTCTTGGTTCATTTTAAGCCTTTCAGACCAGCAGACTGCATGAGGGCTGAAGGGTGTTGAAGACAATGAAGATTTCACACATTTAGAACAACAGTAGCCTCCTCTTCTGATGTGACAGATTGAGCAGTTTTCATGAGGAAACCCCCATGTTACCTTAAGTTATTTATCACAACCCCAAATAAGAAATAGTTAGAAAGACGGGATTAAAAACCAAAAATAAATACAGTGATGCAACATCTTCCTGGACTTTTATTTTACAGTATTAAAGGAGCAGTGTGTAACAATCATGGTGCTTTATGAACAGAAATGGAATATATTACATGGTGCTATAAAGTCACCCTTTGAAACGAGTCGTTACCTTTGTATTACGTCAGATTTCACCTTTTTCTTTACACATATCGCGGCCTGCTCCACACAAAGTCTCACCTGGAAGGACACCGCTTGAAGTTATCTGAATAGACGGCGGACCACTCTTACCAAACAAACCTCTAAAGACCGCGAAAACACGACCAAAAGATCAGAGGCAGAAGACGGGGTGAAACACGGGTAAATGTTCCTGAAAGGGAGGGCGCTGATGGGGGAGAAAGGCTTTAAAAGTGACGCCGAAGTTGCCTCTTTTCTGCTCAGCGTTACTAATGTAAATGATAAGCTGGTGATAATAATTATTAACTGTAATTCCAAAGCTGTGATTAATCAATAATGAGTATGAGCAGATAACCTTCTGGTAAATACCACCTCTCAGTGGTCTATTCTCTGCCGTTCAGCTTCATGTTTGGTCTCCACCATCTGCAGATGGACACCTTGGTGCTAGAGTCTCGCCACTCCTTCATTCCTCGAATAAAAGGGGTACCTTAGCCCTGCAAAATGGATCTGCAGGGAGTCTTTTCACTGTGAGTTCAGCTAGCCGTCACAGCGGCTGACCAGCTGGTTGAGAGAGTTACAAACTTTAAGAGCCCAACATTGAGCTCACACTGATGTGAGTCTGTTTTACAGACTTGACTGCATGAATGTAAAGGATCTGAATCTTTTACCTCACAGCTGAACAAAAGCATTTGCAGGTTATAGACCCTGAGGATAAGCTGCTGCCTGGACCAGGTGAGTCCTGAAGACTGACCCTGTACCCGAGTGCTCGCTCTGCAGTGTAATCCTCCTCAGGAGGATTGTGTACCTTGGCAGCGACATCATCAGTCAGAGTCCTTATCCTCCCTTTGACGCTGTCAGTCAGATGGTTTATCTGTCCTCGAACAAAGTCCAGCCGGTCCCGCTGCTCCTCTCGCTCCTCCAGGCAACAGATCCTGCCAGAGGTCAGAGGTCAGACTGGCACACACTCAGATGAGACACAGTGAATCAGCTTGTTCGGCTCACTTCCTGTCAGCAGAGGCGATGTTAATGGCGTCCATGACGGCTTTGATGGCCTCCGTTATCTGCCACGCTCTCACTGTGTGCTGCTTGAACTTGGTCCGGACCGCAGACTGCGAGATGAACTCCTGCAGGAGCAAAGGTCCAGTTTAACCACATCAGTACCAAACCACCTGAGTGCAGGATCAACGGGTCTCACCTCAAATGTCCTCTCAAACATCTGGAACTCCCTCAGCCTCTCGTGGAAACCTTCAGCCAGAGCGCCACCTGCAGATGGAAACAGAATATTCAGGCTCAGTGCAGACGGATCGCAGAGCAGAGCCGACTTCATTCAACCCCAAGGTAATGCTGGTGAAAACCAGGCACATGCTGTGAGGCTCTCAAACTCCGTCCACCTTTGACTCATAGCTGCTCAGTTAACATTCTGGAGGCGGGGCCAGTGTCTGATGCCTTCTCTGATTGGATAATATTCACACTTCAGACCAGCAGGTCCGTTTGGTGGCAGTAACAGTAACCAGTAACCAGAGCATTCATACACAACAGACCCTGAAACACAACATATCACATAGAAATTATTCTAAAAACACCTTTTTGTGGTGTTTTATGAAATATCACATGTTGTTATTGAAGTGTAATTGGGATTAAAGGAACTGCATTAGGCTGGTTTAAGTCATATTTATCTGATAGATTCCAGTTTGTTCTTGTAAATGAAGAATCTTCCTCACACATTGGAGTAAGTCATGGAGTTCCTCAGGGTTCTGTGCTCGGACCGATTCTTTTTACTTTATACATGCTTCCATTAGGTAACATTATCAGACAGCATGGCATAAAGTTCCATTGCTATGCTGATGATACTCAGCTGAACTTATCTATGAAACCAGATGAAACCAACAGGTTGGTCAGACTACAAGCCTGTCTTAAAGACATAAAGACCTGGATGACTCAGAACTTTCTGCTTCTAGATTCAGACAAACTGAAGTTGTTCTCTTTGGACCTTTGGCGCATTTTGAACCCCTCTTCAGACAATTGATTTCTATATATAGAGATATTATATATTTATATCTTAAATACCCATCATCCATTATAACACATGATTTGTCAAACACAAAAGAAATATACATACAAAAACGTAACTGTCAAAAACATCTAGCAGCATAAGAACACAGATAATCAGACATGAAGTTCTATTTTAGTAACAGTGAGTTGAATATAGGTGTGTATATATATGTATATATATATATATATATATATACACACATGTAGTATATATGTAGTATAGTATAGCCTGGACAGTATTATATGTGGTATGTACACACAAAAGGATCTATGCATAAAAACACTTATTGTCACCAGTATAAAAACCATCATAGATCCAAATTAAAAGAGTTTTTCAAAATGTAAAAACCACAGCGTCACCAGATATTATAACAGATCAAACAAACCAGTTTATGAAATACAAACAGTAGAGTACAAATCCTTATCAAGTATTTTCCTAGAATACTTGAAGTCTGAAGCTGCTGGTTTGGTCTTTGGATCATCTGCTGGTGGATACTGATGTGCTCATATCACATGTGTTTCAGACCAGGAAGCTGCTCATTGACCAGCATACACCAACATATCAGTGAATCCATAGAAATCATCCTGAAAAATGACATTCTGTGAATGTGGAGTCAGTGTTAAAGATTCAACCAATCAATCCGATTCATTTCTTTACTAAGAAATTCATCATTTATATCAGGTCAGGTGATCAAATCTGGGTTTTATGTATCGATGTGATGAAGATTTTCTTGCTGCTGCATGTTTGCCTTCTTCTGGAACGATCTCTGTTGTCAGTGAGACTCCTCTGGCTGTCCCTCACCTGTCTCACCTGTCTCACCTGTCTCAGGCATGCCCTGCGCTCGCTGCATCCTGGAGCTCAGAACCTCTTTGGCCGAGATGAAGAAGATCCTCCCTGCAGCCTCGTCCAGGCCGACCACCCGCAGCTCTTCGGCCAGGAAGCTAACGCAGCGGTCCAGGTGCTGCTTCCTCACCTGGACAGCAGGGCGATAACATCTGTTAGCATGTGTCTGATGGCCATGCGTGATGTAACAACTGTCAGCCAATCAGAAGACACACACTTCCTCGATGTAGTCCGGCTCCGTCACTGAGGCGTCCCAGCGGTTATGCAGGATAAAGATGGTTGGTTTGGAGATTCTCTCACTGACTTTGTGGAAGAAAAGTTTTTCCTGCAGACAAAATGAAACGATGACATCATTACAGGTAAACACACCCACAGGTAAGGTCAGACACGATGTTTCCTCACCGTGTTCATCAGCGTCGACTCTGCGTTTCCCACCAGAACAAACACGTCTGCATCCAAACAGAACTTGTCGATCCAGCTGTCCAACTCCAGAGTGACGTCCGTCCCCGGACTGGTTACAAGTTAGAAGTGACAGGTAACAGGTTACAGGTCAGGTACACCACTCTTTTGCACGTACGATACTTTTTTGCGCGTACGATACTTTTTTGCGCGTACGATACTTTTTTGCGCCTATTTTTTTGGGCGCGTACGCCACTTTTTTGCACGTACGCCACTTTTTTGCCGCGTACGATACTTTTTTGCGCGTACGATACTTTTTTGCGCCTATTTTTTTTGGCGCGTACGCCACTTTTTTGCGCATACGATACTTTTTGGCGCGTACACCACTCTTTTGCACGTACGATACTTTGTTGCGTGTACGATACTTTTTTGCGCGTACGATACTTTTTTGCGCGTACACCACTGTTCCGGATATTTGGGGCTTTACGATCATCCAGGATGATTTATTGGTAGAAATGCAAAATAATACTTTTACTGTTTTTATTTGTGTGTGAAATTAAAAAACAATGTGATTGAATTACTTTAGAACGATATATTGATATCCAGAGACACCATGGGACACCGTCCTCACAGAAGGAACAAACCACTCACTGACTCTAACTCAGGGGTAGCTGGAGGAGGGAGGGGGGACATTTGTACTAATAAAGGTAAAAACATGCTGCTGACTGGACTTAAAACATGAAATCTGGTTTCATGTGCTCCTGCAGGTGTGTTACCTGTCCATGAGCACCAGGTCGTCTCTCAGCAGCGCGCAGCGACTCTTCGGCCAGAACACTTTGACCAGGCTGCCAGAGTCCAGCGTGGGGTCCATGTGGAGCGCATGAGCCAGCTGGTTCACTGTCTGAGGAGGGAGGAAGGTGGACTTACATCTCAGCAGCTGATTCTCATGAGCCCAAGGATTCACAGCATGCCTACATTGACGCTCCGCCTCTCATTGGACGCCTCCAGGGTCAGGTATGCCTCATCTCCGTCCGTTCCCTCCACGCTCAGGAAGCAGTTGGTGGTGTGGCCGATACCACTGGGCAGCACGCGGTCTCTCAGCATGGCGTTGATCACGGTGCTCTTCCCATTGCTGGTCCTGATGAACAACAACAACAGAGATCTTTAAGGCTTTCTGAAGGTCTTTCAGTGTTTTTCTTTGGAAATGTTCTGCTGTTTCACTCATTTTCAGTCCAGGCTGTGTTGGAGAATAAAGGAGCTCAGACCAGAGATTCACTTTAAAGCTGCTGAGAACTGGACAAACTGCCTCAGATTCTGGGTTTATGTTCATGTTTGATCATGTTTCAGTGAATCTCTGCATCACTGTTTCCTGTTTTTATGTAAAATATAAAGAAATTAACCTGATCAGGACAGTTCCTCAGTACTATTTTTGAAATCTTACATAGAGGACAACAAATTTACTTAAACAGATCAAAGAAAATAAAAAATTTTTTTTTACAGTCAGATCTTAAGGAGCTTTAACTGAAGACATTTAAACATTTAAACCTGACAGCAGATTCTTGTTGATCCTCTCACTGGTGATTATAATAAAGTTTTTATGTTGTTGTTATTATTATTGTTATTGTTATTGTTATTATTATGATTATTATTATTATTATTATTATTATTGTTGTTGTTGTTGTTGTTGTTGTTGTTGTTATTATTATTATTATTATTATTACAGACCAGCGCCTGGTTCTGCTGTTGCAACAGAAACTCACTCAGATGATCTACAAATTAAACTCTGAGGAATACGTTCATCAGTCTGAAAATGAAGCTTATCACACATATATCTGTGGATCCATCCGTTTCCACAGAAACGCAGTCAGAAGTCGACTCTTCCTCGTTTCCTGGACGGAGTGACGGTTGATTCTCTGTATGAGCCGCAGTTTGTTCTCTGATAAGTTTATCTGAGCTCACAGTTTGTTCAGCTCTGAGCTGAGAGGACGCCTGTTATCTGCTCTGAGCCTCAGAGTTTATCAGCAGCCCAACACTGAGCTGCTGCTGGAATCAGAGCTGACTTCCTCTGAAGGCTTCATGGTTCAATTACACATGATGTTGTTTAGCTGCTTTTGACAGAACAAATTAGAAAGATGCTTCAGCTTCTAACTGAAATCACTTAATCAAAGTCAACTCCTTGAGAACTGTTTAAGATAACAATGCCACATGGAGGGCAGCTTAATGCCTGTTTGACAACCCAGAAAGTATAAAAGTATAATAATAAAGAACCCAAATCAGAAAACGATGTGATCTGTTTGAACACTGCAGTTAGAAATATACACAGTGATTCTTAGATTTAGTTTCACTTTTATTTCGTGAACCCGATATATTTCATGTTTTGTCTCATTTATTTAATTCAATTTCCCATTTTTCCAAATAAATTCAAAATAAAGTCTTTTTCAGTTTGTCAATGTACTTCAATTTCAAATCAGGCTGCAAAACATTCCTAAAAGGTCGGGAAAGGAGGTATTTAATGATGTTATTTCAACCAGCTGACTGTGACCTGATCCGGTCCTAAAGCAGCCTCCATGACAGAGCTGGACCCCGTGACCTCTGACCCCTCAGACGCTGCATCAGGAACCGTCATTCATCAGCAGCTGATAGAAGCACATGGACAAGGGATTACTGTGGAAACCTTTGTCAAGCACCACAATACAGAGTTCCATTCACAAGCTGTACTGTGCAGGAAAGAAGCCTGATGTTAACCTCGTCCACTTCTCTGGGCTCGGAGGCGTCTGGGATGGACCGTCACACGGTGGAAACGTGTGCTGTGGTCAGACCCATCAGTATTCCACATCTTTGGTGGAAGAAATGGAGCAAAGAGCAAAAGCAGCATCCAGCCTGCTGTCAGCAGCCAGTCCCTGCAGCCAGGCTCTGTGATGGTATGGGGTTGGATCAGGGGGCAAAGCTCATTTCCACTTCTGTGACGGCAGCATTAATGCAGAAAAGTTCACTGAGATTTTACAGCAACATATGCTGCCTTCAAGGCCACATCTTTTCCTGGGACGTCCCAGCATTGTTCAAGCAGACCATGGAAAACCACATTCTGCCACAGTCCAAAGGCCTGGCTGAGGAAGAAGAGGTACGGGTGCTGGACTGGCTGCCTGCAGTCCTGACCTGTCCCCAGCAGAGAAACAACCACCCCCCCCGCACTGCTGCACACCTTAAGACCTGTTTAAGGAGGAATGGGACAAAATAACAGCTGGAACTCTGCATCACCTGGTTTCCTCAGAGTCAGAACGGCTTTAAGTGTTGGCAGAAGGAAACAAAGTGGGAAAAGGTTCACTGACTTTATGGGATTTTGCAGGAACACCACGTTTCTACTCGCACTGAAACTTTTCCCACGTATTTTGCAGGAATTTGGCTTCTACTGTCTGTAGTAAAATAAAAATCAAAGAAAATGTTGTATTTGCTGATATTTTTTGTTGATTTTTTTCTTTTCTTTGGGTTGCAAACGTTAGTTTCTTCTTTTTAAGTGTGACCAGAGTTCCTCGTGTTTACAGTCACGAAATATTTGCGTTTGTTGGTTGAATTTGAGGCGTTTCCCTTCCTGTTCCTGCTCTCACCTGCCGAAGAAGGCCACCTTCATGTGTCTCCTGAGCAGAACGTCTCTGATGGTGGACAGTTTGGTGGCACAGCTCTGCATCTCCAGGCTCTGCTCCTCCACAGCCACCTGACCCAGGCCATCGCTGTGCCACGCCTCTGACATCACAGCCAACAAACAACAACAAACAAACATCAGCTCACGTCAGCTTTTCTGCTGAAACAGGAAACATGACAAAAGAAAAGTGCGCTGCTGTAGTGTTTTTAGGTCACATCAAAGCCCTAAAGTACATATAAAGCAATGTGTGTGTGTTTCTGACCGTCCACGAAGGCGGAGCCATCCTTCACAAAGTCCAGCAGCTGATCAAAGATGGAGCTGATTGATCGCTTGGCGATCACAAATCGCCGCAGAGGAGACGGATCCTCTGCGTCCATGACACCTTCACACACACCCAGCGACACCACAGCCATCACTTTCCTGATCAAACTTTACAGTTTCTGCTGTTGTCAGAAAGCTGCACACGTTAAGTCCTCAAAGTACACACATAACATAACACACAGCGTGTTTTTACCGTGTTCACTGAGTCTCAGGTTCAGAGGTCAGTCATGGCTTTGGGGTTCATCCCTGTTGAGTTTCCGTCGTCTCCCTGTTCAACAGAAACAACTGAAGTGATCCTCAGCGTGCAAAGCTCAGCTTACTGTGTGTCTGTGTGTGTGTGTGTCTCTGTGTGTGTGTGTGTGTGTGTGTGTGTGTGTGTGTTACTGTGTGTGTGTGTCTGTGTGTGTGTGTGTGTGTCTGTGTGTGTCTGTGTGTGTGTGTGTGTGTGTGTGTGTGTGTGTGTGTGTGTGTCTCTGTGTGTGTGTGTGTGTGTGTCTCTGTGTGTCTGTCTGTGTGTGTGTCTGTGTGTCTGTGTGTGTGTGTGTGTGTGTGTCTCTGTGTGTCTGTGTGTGTGTGTGTGTGTGTGTGTCTCTGTGTGTGTGTGTGTGTGTGTGTGTGTGTGTGTGTGTGTGAGTGTGTGTGTGTGTGTCTCTGTGTGTCTGTGTGTGTGTGTGTGTGTGTGTGTCTCTGTGTGTGTGTGTGTGTGTGTGTGTGTGTGTGTGTGTGTGTGTGAGTGTGTGTGTGTGTGTCTCTGTGTGTCTGTGTGTGTGTGTGTGTGTGTGTGTCTCTGTGTGTGTGTGTGTGTGTGTGTGTGTGTGTGTGTGTGTGTGTGTCTCTGTGTGTGTGTCTCTGTGTGTCTGTGTGTGTGTGTGTGTGTGTGTGTCTCTGTGTGTGTGTGTGTGTGTGTGTGTGTGTGTGAGTGTGTGTGTGTGTGTCAGACTGATCCTCTTAGCAGGACTTAGGCCTGAGCCACCTGTTCCCTCTCACTTCATTAACAGTAACATCAAACTCTTTTTTTGGAAACTTCCTTTGATTCCTGCAGCTGCTCAGCTCTGAGGGTTAAAACACACACACTGAATGATAAAACTGTGTTATTTAAGATGATGAGGCTGGCTTTGGGACCACCAGGTGCCCGACTGCAGCCCTTTAATAACCAGCAGAAAATGAATGGATGAACTCATAAGAAACAATGAGATGAAACCTCCCACAGATCAGCTGATTATGTCATTTGGATCAGTCTGTGTTCTGTACCGTCTCATTTAAACCTTGTTCATGTCCCACCTGTGTTTGGGTTCTTTGCCTCCAGCTCAAATCCAACACAGGGAGAACATGCAAGCTCCTGGGCACCAGCTGGGATCAGAACCAGAACCTTCCTCTGCAGCCCAAAGAACAAGATCAAACATGAGAAACCTGAAGAGACTGACCTTAAAACAGCGTCTGAAGGTTTTACCTGCAGCAGGTGAGTGAGAGTCGGTGTACCTCAGCACCTCCTGCTGGACGGCTTCCTCTGACTGATGGCTGGTCATCAGACGGCGTGCTGGTACCCCGGGGGTCAGGGCTCAGCATGAAACCTGCAGCAGTGAAGTGAAGGAGGTCCAAAGGTGAGACCGGAGGGCTAACGGAGGGCTAACCTCCGCATTACATGCTCCATTTTAGGGTTGATAACCAGGCAAAGTAGGTGAAGAGTTTGGAGAGCCAGTCACAGATGAGTTCTACTTGTTTCTTTAACACCAGGTTCTGGTTCTGCACCGGCTGCAGCTCTCACAGCAGAGCTTCTCCAGAGGAACCGGTTCCAGGTGTACAAATTACACGAGTCAAAGGTTTTAGCTCAATTCACCTTGAATTCTGGGTTCAACATTCAACCAATTAAACGTCCTGATTAATGATTATTAACATCCTGGAATGTGAAAATGATGTAAATGAATCAATTTAATGAAGCTAATGAGACAAAACATGAAATATGTTGATTTCATTCTGTCTGACATTAATTCAAAGTCAAATTAAAGGAATTTTCAATGGCGTTGAAGCATTTTCTGTTGAATTAGGATCAGATTTATTGTCATGCACACATGGAATTTGTCCTCTGCTTTTAACCCACACAGGGGCGCATGGGGGTACGGTGCCTTGCTCAGGGGCACCTCAGGCATCAACCCACTCTAACCAGTGAGCCACAGAGTTGTTGGTCAGTGTCCCAACACTGTGAGCAGGGTTTGGAACTGGGCTTGGACCTGGGTTTGGACCTGGGTTTGGACCTGGGTTTGGAGGGTTTGGACCTGGGTTTGGACCTGGGTTTGGACCTGGGTTTGGAGGTTTTGGACCTGGGTTTGGACCCGGGTTTGGACCCGGGTTTGGACCTGGGTTTGGACCTGGGTTTGGACCTGGGTTTGGAGGGCTTGGACCCGGGTTTGGACATGGGTTTGGACCTGGGTTTGGAGGGTTTGAACCCGGGTTTGGACATGGGTTTGGACCTGGGTTTGGAGGGTTTGGACCTGTGTTTGGACCTGGGTTTGGATCTGGGTTTGGACCTGGGTTTGGAGGGTTTGGACCTGGGTTTGGACCTGGGTTTGGATCTGGGTTTGGACCTGGGTTTGGAGGGTTTGGAGGGTTTGGACCTGGGTTTGGACCTGGGTTTGGACCTGGGTTTGGACCTGGGTTTGGACCTGGGTTTGGAGGGTTTGGACCTGGGTTTGGACCTGGGTTTGGAGGGTTTGGACCTGGGTTTGGACCTGGGTTTGGACCTGGGTTTGGAGGGTTTGGACCTGGGTTTGGAGGGTTTGGACCTGGGTTTGGACCTGGGTTTGGACCTGGGTTTGGAGGGTTTGGACCTGGGTTTGGAGGGTTTGGAGGGTTTGGACCTGGGTTTGGACCTGGGTTTGGACCCGGGTTTGGACCTGGGTTTGGAGGGTTTGGACCTGGGTTTGAACCCGGGTTTGGACATGGGTTTGGACATGGGTTTGGACCTGGGTTTGGACCTGGGTTTGGAGGGTTTGGACCTGTGTTTGGACCTGGGTTTGGATCTGGGTTTGGACCTGGGTTTGGAGGGTTTGGACCTGGGTTTGGACCTGGGTTTGGATCTGGGTTTGGACCTGGGTTTGGAGGGTTTGGAGGGTTTGGACCTGGGTTTGGACCTGGGTTTGGACCTGGGTTTGGACCTGGGTTTGGAGGGTTTGGACCTGGGTTTGGACCTGGGTTTGGAGGGTTTGGACCTGGGTTTGGACCTGGGTTTGGAGGGTTTGGACCTGGGTTTGGAGGGTTTGGACCTGGGTTTGGACCTGGGTTTGGACCTGGGTTTGGAGGGTTTGGACCTGGGTTTGGAGGGTTTGGAGGGTTTGGACCTGGGTTTGGACCTGGGTTTGGACCCGGGTTTGGACCTGGGTTTGGAGGGTTTGGACCTGGGTTTGGACCTGGGTTTGGACCTGGGTTTGGACCTGGGTTTGGACCTGGGTTTGGAGGGTTTGGACCTGGGTTTGGACCTGGGTTTGGAGGGTTTGGACCTGGGTTTGGAGGGTTTGGACCTGGGTTTGGACCTGGGTTTGGACCTGGGTTTGGAGGGTTTGGACCTGGGTTTGGAGGGTTTGGAGGGTTTGGACCTGGGTTTGGACCTGGGTTTGGACCCGGGTTTGGACCTGGGTTTGGAGGGTTTGGACCTGGGTTTGGACCTGGGTTTGGACCTGGGTTTGGACCTGGGTTTGGAGTTAACCACTCGGCCATCAGCTTGTTGTGAAACGGTTTGTGATTGGTTCATCTGTCGTTCCCAGATGGAGCGTTTGATATGTGATGATTAAGGTATTTCTGAAGGAAACTTTGGTAAAAGGATCTTCTCTGTTGCTCGGTAACGTATTAAATGTTTCATCCACTCTGAAAAGCTGATTTTATTCCAGCTCTGAAACATCTTAAAACCTCTCTTGCTTTCAGAGGAAGACGATGTTGTTTCCAGAGGTTGGGTTTAAAAGTCTGAGGTTGTTCTTTTCATTAGAGCATTTTGTGTTATCTGACGTTGTGAGGCTGCACACTTGGATGTGGAGCCTCCTCTGCCCAGCAGCACATGTTGGGAGATGACAGTGAGGATCGGGGGGGTTGTGTCTTTGTGATGGACACGAGGAGACGCCCTGCCCCCGGGCAGATAAGGTGGGTGTGGTCTGCTGCCGCACCGGGTGACGACAGCTGCTGTGGTTGTTGCCGTCTGAGTGATGAAACAGACCGTTTCCTCTGAATCTGACCCACGCTGATAGAGACTCACGCCCATCACTGTATTATTACATCACTCATCTGTCGTCATGGTGCCGCTGATCTGAGACCAGCCCCCAACGCAGTCTGGACTTACATAACGTCCACATTGCTAGTTAGAAACAGTGTTTATGGGAACAAATCCTCTCATTTTACTCATCAGGCTTCATTCTTGGACCAGTTTGATTTTTCATCAGTGATCTATCTCAGTTAAAATGCCAGCGTTCAAACGCAGATGATGCAGTAGCTTGAGAGGAGGTTGGGGGATGTTTGGGCTCTGAAACCAGCAGCTCTGAAACCAGCAGCTCTGAAACCAGCAGCTCTGAACCAGCAGCTCTGAACCAGCAGCTCTGAAACCAGCAGCTCTGAAACCAGCAGCTCTGAATCAGCTCTGAAACCAGCAGCTCTGAAACCAGCAGCTCTGAATCAGCTCTGAAACCAGCAGCTCTGAAACCAGCAGCTCTGAAACCAGCAGCTCTGAAACCAGCAGCTCTGAATCAGCTCTGAAACCAGCAGCTCTGAAACCAGCAGCTCTGAATCCAGCAGCTCTGAAACAGCGAAGTTTCGTCTCTTCCTTTTGACTCAGATTCTGAGACAAAAGCGTCGGATTGTTGGTGAAACCGTTGAGGAGGAAAGTTTGTCCCGAACAGCTGATCATACGTCAGATGTCTGTTAAGGGGATGAATGTGATGTCAGCTGTTGGTTTGGTCCAGCAGAAAAGCAGCATCATTCAGACACAACAGGAGCACATGCCTCCAGATTTATGGAAAACTGAGAGGCTCAGGGTCCGGGTCGTTTCAAATGGAGCTTCCTTTACTCATTCCACAGGAAAAACTGTTCCTGCAACAGTTTTATAAAGTGTCGTCCGCACCAGCAACACAGAGTTTTGTTATGACTGCAGCAGGGAAGCCTGGATGGGGGGGGGGCAGTCTGCAGGCAAAGAAAGACAAACGATGGGAGAGGAGATAAACCAGAGAGACAGACGGACGCTGGAGAGGCTTTCATGGAGGAGTGAAGACAGACAGAGTGACAACCTCAGATCAAGAGAGATAAGGAGAAGAGAAAGGAGGAGCTGAGGGAGGAGGAGGAGTCCGGGAGGCGGATAAAAGGCCGGCTGAGCACAAACATCCGATCTGAGGAGGAGGACGGAGGAAAAACTGCTCTGCTGAAAGACGAGAGGAAGACCTGGAAAAAGAGGAGGAGGAGCCAAGTCAGCCAGAGAGAAACTTTCCTCCTGACTGAAAGCTGCTTTTATACCTGCCAGACAGCCTCCAGCAGCTCAGCGTCAACGGAAAGTTCACACAACAGATGATGCGAAGCTGCAGATGACGGAGACCTTACCGACACAAGAAGAAGAAGAAGAAGAAGCTCAGAGTGTTCAAGTTCAAGTCAGGGGGAGGCCACACTGAAAAGCAGAAGAAGAGGAGCTGACTCACACAGGTGCATCATGGGAGCGTCTTAGTCTCTGAAGACTTTAAATCTTTGTCTTCTGGTTCCACCGAAAACCAGCCAGCATGCTGGCCAAGTGTCCCCCAGGAAGGAGCCACCTGAGCAGGGCAGGTGGGCTGCTGCTGCCCCCCCTGCTGTTGGGACTGACACTGATGGTGATGATGGTGCAGACGGCGAGCGTGGACGAGCTGGAGAGCGAAGAGAGTCAGGAGATCCTGGAGGAGGACGAGGACGTCAGCACAGAGATGCTAGTAAGAAACAAGCAGACTCATCAATGTTCACAGTCCTGATCAGCTTCATTCTTTATAATTTAAATAAAAACAGGAAGCAGCTGCAGAGATTCACTGAAACATGTTCAAACATGAACATAAACCCAGAATCTGAGGCAGAAACAGAGTTTTTATCAGTTCTCAGCAGCTTTAAAGTGAATCTCTGGTCTGAGCTCCTTTATTCTCCAACACAGCCTGAACCCTCTGAGACAAGCTTTCTGTCATTTCTTTAAGGAGTCTTCAGGAATAGTTCTCCAGGCTTCTTGAAGGACATCCCAAAGCTCTTCTTTGGATGTGGGCTGCCTTTTGTTCCGTTCTCTGTCAGATGATCCCACACTGCTTCAATAATGTTGAGGTCCGGGCTCTGGGGAGGATTCATCCCTCCATAAGACCTGTTGCCACTGATTTTCAGTCCACTTCTTGTGTCATTTGGCACAGCTCAGCCTTTTCTCCCTGTTTCCCTTCCTTAAGAACGGCTTCTTGACAGCCACCCTTCCATGGAGACCATTTCTGATGAGGCTTGGGCCAACAGTAGATGGATCAGCTGAAGGTCCAGATGCATCTCTCAGGTCCTGTCAGGTCACAGCTGGATTTTTTCCTCTTTCTTAAGGACATCACTTTCAGATCCTGTTCATCTGCTGGAGATAGTTTTTTAGGCCTGACACTTCTTCTTTTGTCCTCCACTTGTCCAGTTTCCTCAAATGTTTTAAGGACACACTGCACACCATGCTGAGATATGCCAAGTTTTCAGCTAACAGCTCTTTGGAATCACCTTGTTGCTGCAGAAATCCTATTTTCTGTCTTTGGGTCAGAACTGGACAATCAGCTGATCAACAGAAGAATAACCAGTGATTATTTCAGTATTATCAGGGAAAAAGTCATGTTTCACTGTTCTCTGAATATTTGATTTCTGGATTATTATTTTTTTAAAGAGTTGAAACAACTGCTGAAAACATTCATCCAAGTGTCAACAATCTAACACTCGACTCCATTTTCAGACTTTCACACCACATTTAGCTCCAAACTGGATCAAAGAAATGGTTTAAGCAGCATTATTCTGCACTTCACTGTGTTTAAACACAGTTTCACGGGAAACTTCTCCTTTAATCCAGCTGTAATTCTGACTAACTGGACTATTGCTGTGTTACAGTGGTTTGTTTGTCTGACAAAAGAGAGTTAATGTCATCATTTATCTCCATTTTAACACTCAGAGCCACACGGAGCTGCTGTCTTTGGAGGTTTAAACATCTGCTAAACAAGAGAAATCTGGCCAGACTTTCCCATATAATTCAGCCGTCCAACCTGACATGTTCGAATGCATTTGTTAAAGAAAAGCTGAAATCAGCATCCTCAAACTTCACATTAAACTCACAGCTTCAGATAAATCTCCAGAGGCCGTCACCCTCTCCTCGTTCTTTCTGGTAGTTTACCTTCTGTTCCATGTCCAAAGCACACAGCTCCTGCCTTCAGTTTCCTCCTGTTTAAAGGCAGAAAAACCCAGCGGGGTCAGCTGGAAGCTCATAGGGATGTTTTATGGACAGAAACATGCCAAAGCTTCTGTCTGCCAGTGATGTTCAGCCACAGCTGAGGGAGTTTTAATTGTGATTAACTGTCAACAGTCACAGGTACAAAGGAGGCTTCCACAAATAGAATAATAAGAAACCAAATACTTTCACTGGATGTAAAGCTGTTACAACCATCATGTGACTGAAAAGGCTTTGAGAAAACGCTGTTTTCTCAACATTTAAAACCCATTTTTAAGGCAGAGCAGCACATAGCGAGAGAAAAGCAGTCTGAGGTCAATAACAGCGTCATCGGCATAAAAGAGGACTTCTGATCAATCATTCAGACCTTTTTATTGATTTGTTTGTGCTGTTTTGTGTTGGGACGGCCTCCATATTCCACAGCTGTATGTCAACGCACATCTGGGAGCTTGTTGCAGTAAAAATGCAGGAGACTGTCAGATAGACGAATTCAAACAGGGAAACCAAAGCAAAACAACAAGCTACAGATGGAGGGCAGAGACAGCTCTACAGTTTACCTGGTTATACAGCCAGGTGAGCAAAGAATGAGCTGCAGCCATGTTCTTCTTCATTTTGGACCAATCAGTGATGACTCCACCTCTTGGAAGCCAATCCAACAAGAAACAGGCTCTGAAATAAGGTGATTCACTCAGGAAATGACAAAAGGTGCTTTATCATGGCTGTAAAACATTTTCCAGCCCCAACATAGATTATGAACCTGGTTCAGGTTGGTGTCGTCAGCTGCAGGTGATTCTTTTTACAGACTCTTATTCATGTATAATATTTCAGAAGTGCAGACAAACCTGAACTTCTGTGGTTTCTATCCTTCAGGATCCGACGTCCTCTGATGTTTCCAGAGTGTCTCCTCTCAGCTCCTGGTTAATCTTCAGGAGAAACTCCAACAAGGGGGACAACCGGAGAACCAAAGGCTCCAGGAGAACCTCCAAGGTCAGACATGCAGACACAAAGGATCCCTTCTGAAACCAAAGAAACAACAGAATGTGACTGATTGAACCCAAAGTCTGTAACTGGACCTCCTGCTGCAGAGATCACTCAGTACTGACTGATGTCCGCTCTCTGCTGACTGAACCATCCTGTTCTGTTAACAGGAAGTCAGGCCTGTGGTGTACCTCAAGGCTCCACATTGGGTCCACTCCTTACAGGAAGTCAGGCCTGTGGTGTACCTCAAGGCTCCACATTGGGTCCACTCCTTACAGGAAGTCAGGCCTGTGGTGTACCTCAAGGCTCCACATTGGGTCCACTCCTTACAGGAAGTCAGGCCTGTGGTGTACCTCAAGGCTCCACATTGGGTCCACTCCTTACAGGAAGTCAGGCCTGTGGTGTACCTCAAGGCTCCACATTGGGTCCACTCCTTACAGGAAGTCAGGCCTGTGGTGTACCTCAAGGCTCCACATTGGGTCCACTCCTTACAGGAAGTCAGGCCTGTGGTGTACCTCAAGGCTCCACATTGGGTCCACTCCTTACAGGAAGTCAGGCCTGTGGTGTACCTCAAGGCTCCACATTGGGTCCACTCCTTACAGGAAGTCAGGCCTGTGGTGTACCTCAAGGCTCCACATTGGGTCCACTCCTTACAGGAAGTCAGGCCTGTGGTGTACCTCAAGGCTCCACATTGGGTCCACTCCTTACAGGAAGTCAGGCCTGTGGTGTACCTCAAGGCTCCACATTGGGTCCACTCCTTACAGGAAGTCAGGCCTGTGGTGTACCTCAAGGCTCCACATTGGGTCCACTCCTTACAGGAAGTCAGGCCTGTGGTGTACCTCAAGGCTCCACATTGGGTCCAGTTTTTTTTTTCATGTTATATCTCAGTGGGTCATTTCAATTTAGTTAAATTGACTAAAGAACCTCACACTGGACTGCTGGAGAAAAAAATACTGTCCTCCTCCCAAATACATCCCCAATCATCATGTGTCCATGTGCTCAGTGATCTGTGGCCTCATGACGGAGTCACGAAGGTGTTTTAGTCCTAACTATGACTGATTTTAGGTTAGAGTTCTTGCTTTCTTTTTTTTCTGTTTGCAGGTCAGAATGAGATGAGCTGCAGCCAGTTGTTTGGTCATATTTTGCACATGAAAGCTTTATGTTGCCTTTAAAAACATACTCGCTGTTACCTTTATGCATCTCATATATATCTATCCCCTATTTAAACCCAAGCTCCAGTCTGTCTGGAGTTCTTTTTCACATGTAAACAGCCATGATTTTATCTTGGTTCCATCAGACCTGGATGTTAAATCTTTGGTCAGACTTTCCTTCCTTTCTCTGACTGTGAGGATGTCTCTCATGCTTCCCATTTAATCCAGAATGGACTGTTGCAGTTTCAAAAAACATTGAGAAGTTTTTCTAAAATTTAAATCTGTAATCAGTTTGAACCTTTGAAACTTAACAGAAACAATTCAACAGAACGGATTCTCAGTCTTCTTTGTGTTCAGAAAGCAGAACCAAACGTAGAATCTGCAGCATCAACACTCAGTGGAAGCTGCTCCAGATGTTTCCATCGTGTTCCTTCAGCTTCCTTTAATGACTCTTTTTAACGCTTTGAACTGAGTTTTTCACAGGAATCTGAGTCCATTCCTGCTGAATCCCAGATTCCAGCTGCTCAGCAGTCCCTGGTTGTCTGGTTCTCCTCTTCATGATGCTCCAACATCTGCAGCAGGAGACAGATGTGGACTGCAGGCAGCAGCCGAGCTCACACACTCTGTGTGTCTGAAGCTGCTGGAAGTCCTGCAGAATGAGGTCTGGCATCGTCCTGCTGAAATAACCACGGACCTCCCGGGAAAAGACGGCACCTTGATGGCAGCATCTGTCTCTCCAGAACTCCAACATCCAGCTGTGCATCAGTGGTACCTTCACCCAGATGAAGCCCTCCATGCCCTGGACTCTGCTGCAGCCCCAGACCATCACAGACGCTGGCTTTAAACCTTCCTCTGAGAACAGCTGGATGCTCTTTCTCAGCAGTTTTTCCCAGAAGCAGCTGAAACGTGGACTCATCTGCCCACAGAACACGTGTCCACTGTCTTTCTGTCCCTCTGAGATGAGCTGGAGTCCAGAGAACTGGGCCGTGGTTCTGCTCAGAGCTGATATATGGCTTCCTCCTGGTGTGATGCAGCTTCAGCTCACATTTCTGGATGCAGCCGTGGACTGTGTTGAGTGGAAATGCTTTTCCCAGCTCCTCCTGAGCCCATGTGGCTGTATGGATCATGGTGGCCTGACGGTTTCTCCTGCAGTGCTGCCTGAGGGCTCCGAGCTCATCCAGCAGGGCTTTCTGTCCTTGGCCTTTCCACACTGAGACTTCCCCAGACTCCCTGAATCTGTTCCCAATATTCTGCTCTGTAGATGCTGAAAGACCAAAGTTCTTTCCAGTCTGACTCTGAGGAATATTTCCTGAACTTATTGATGATTCTCTGATGGAGTTTGGCCCAAAGCGGTGAGCCACGACCCATCCTTGTTGGAGAGGCTGAACCTTTGGTGGAAGCTGCTTTTATACCCAATCCTGACACCCTCACCTGTCAGCAGGTAACCTGCTGCTTGGAGAAGCTCCAGAAGCTGTTGCTGTAGATTCTATAAACTTTCTGTCTTTCTTTGGCTCCAGAACAGCTGCTTCAGGTTCTACTTTTGGTTCTGTTGGTCAGTGAAGACTCAGTTCTTTGCTCTTGTTTCTGTTAAATAAAGGTTCTGATTAACGGTGTACAGGTTTGAGTTTTCCTGCACTTTAGGAACCTTTTACAGAAGCTTTGGGCTAACTGAACCGTCACAGGAACAGCTTCCAGATCAGAGTCTGATTTAAGTTCAAATCGAGTCTTTTCTAACGGACATTTCAGAACATTTTTGTGTGATGTAGACTGATATCTTTCAAACTAACTTTGCTTTCTTTCCTGGTTTAGTGCAGCGTGACGTGCTGACAGACGTGATAATTCCACTTCCTGTTTCTAGCTGGAATCATCTCATACGAACCTTTATTCAATAATCAAATATCAGGCAGTCTAAGCTAACTCTGACCCTGTTTGTGTTTCCTCAGCATGGCCTTCCAGGACCTCCCGGCCCTCCAGGACCCCAGGGGCCCCCCGGTCCGCCTGCACCCCTCCTGCCCCAACAACAGGAGCTCATCCAGGAGCTGCAGCTCAAGCTGAGAGGTGAGAAGTTACTGAGGCGAAGACGAAGTGATCGAACCTGTCAGCCGAGGTCGTGTTCTCTGCCTTTGATTTGTGCTAACGTGCACTGAACCTCTGCAGTGCACGTTAGCACAAACCTCTTCTGAAGATGAAAAATGATGAAATCCTCTCAAACAATGAAATGTTTGTTCTGCAGACAGGATCCATACGGTTTCATTTTCCCATCATGAGTCTCGCTGTTTTCTGTATGTGGGTTATATAAACGCTGTGTGCATGTGTGTGTGCACGTGTGCGTGCACGTGTGGAGGCAGCCTGTCTGAGTCCTTAATAGGGGTAATTTTGTGGAGCGTGGATGTGACTTGGCTCGGCTGCAGGATTCCTGACATTCCTGCTGACTGATGGTGCGTCTTCGTGTCTTTCTGTGTGTGTGTGTTTGTTCATTCATGCATGTTGCTTGGATGTGTGTGTGTGTGTGTGTGTGTGTGTGTGTGTGTGTGTGTGTGAGAGAGAGGTAAATGATCACATGAACAGTGCTGCAGTGTGCTGAGCGTCTACACTTTTCATCGCTGAATTCCAGACTTTTCCAGACTAAACTTCCAGACTCCTCTGTAGATGTTTCCCATCGTGGCTGCGGTCAAATCGCCAGCTACATGTTGATTTATTACAGTTCTATTCTTACTTTACTTTGCAATTCTTTATTAATCCCTGAAGGTAAAGGCAGTATTGATTATTGTTAAACATCAGCTGCTGTTACAGATGACAAAATAAAAGATAAATCAGAAATATATTATTATATAAATAGAATAATAATATATAAAGCTGAAGTGCAGCAGAGAGGAAGGTAGGAACCTTCAGAGGTCTCCATCAGTGGGTTGGGCTCTTGTTTCTGTTGCTTAGCAACAACTCAGCTGATGATGTCACACACAGCGTCAGCAGGTAACTCAGGTGAACAGAAACTTCGACCATCTGTTGTTAACCAGCTCTGTGATCCTCCTCCTTTACTGTTAGCGCTCTGTCTGCAGTCTCTGTCTGCCCGGATAGTCTTAAAGCTGAGCAGAGAGCTGTTAGAGCTGTTCCTGCAGCCAGGTCCAGGATTCCACCATCTGTTGTTAACCAGCTCTGTGATCCTCCTCCTTTACTGTTAGCGCTCTGTCTGCAGTCTCTGTCTGCCCAGATAGTCTTAAAGCTGAGCAGAGAGCTGTTAGAGCTGTTCCTGCAGCCAGGTCTCTGCCTGATATTCCTTCTGTGTCCTCATCAGGGCTCCGAGCTCGTCCATTTTATCCTCCAGAGATCTCACATTTCCCCTGATTTAAACTTCCTCCCTTTCCTCCATCTCATTCCTGCTCTGCATCTTGGATGAAACATGAATAAATAAACATTAGATTTAGAAGATCAGACTTTCCCACTGAAACCGCTCACATGTGCCCAAGTTCAGCAGGAAAACACTGAGGACGAGTGAAGTTCGCTGTTTTAGCAGCTAATGTTAGCAGCATCCTGTGATAGAATCTGATCGTATTTCTGTGGTCACACAAACAGAATCAGGGTGAGTCACTTTATCCTGTAATATGCATGAATCCCATCAGGGGGTTAGGGTTAGTTCCAACCTGCTGCGACTGACAGCCTGGACACAAAACACTCATTTAAGGGTCAGTGCTACCTCATTGTGTATCTGTGACCGTCCTCATGCATTCATGAGTAATCACAGCTCATTCAAAGCTTCACACCAAAGTAAAGTTGTATCATTTTCTATTACTGAGGCATCAATCTTGGACTAAGAGGGAACAAAGAGGAAGTAAACCCACCGGTAACATTATGTTGCTGTTCTCTCTGCAATAAGAACTTTCAGCTCAGAGAGTTTCTCTGAACTCTCCAGGAAACGTTTTCCTCATCTCTCCGACCTCGTTTTTCTCCGAGCTTCTGAGTTTCCTGCAGAACGTCTGGTCTGAGTGTGACTGAGTTACCCAGAATTCATAGCAGTGGTCAGCAGTGAAGGTCTCTTTAGTTTGCGTTTGTGTGCTGAGACGCCAGCACGCCATCACACGCCATGACACGCCATCACACGCCATCACACGCCAACACACGCCAACACACGCCATCACACGCCAACACACGCCATCACACGCCATCACACGCCAACACACGCCAACACACGCCATCACACGCCATCACACGCCAACACACGCCATCACACGCCAACACACGCCATCACACGCCAACACACGCCATCACACGCCATCACACGCCATCACACGCCATCACACGCCAACACACGCCAACACACGCCATCACACGCCAACACACGCCAACACACGCCATCACACGCCAACACACGCCATCACACGCCATCACACGCCATCACACGCCATCACACGCAAACACACGCCATCACACGCCAACACACGCCAACACACGCCATCACACGCCATCACACGCCATCACACGCCAACACACGCCAACACACGCCATCACACGCCATCACACGCCATCACACGCAAACACACGCCATCACACGCCAACACACGCCATCACACGCCAACACACGCCATCACACGCCATCACACGCCAACACACGCCAACACACGCCATCACACGCCAACACACGCCAACACACGCCATCACACGCCAACACACGCCAACACACGCCATCACACGCCATCACACGCCATCACACGCCATCACACGCCAACACACGCCAACACACGCCATCACACGCCAACACACGCCAACACACGCCATCACACGCCAACACACGCCATCACACGCCATCACACGCCATCACACGCCATCACACGCAAACACACGCCATCACACGCCAACACACGCCAACACACGCCATCACACGCCATCACACGCCATCACACGCCAACACACGCCAACACACGCCATCACACGCCATCACACGCCATCACACGCAAACACACGCCATCACACGCCAACACACGCCATCACACGCCAACTTGCAACCAACACACGCCATCACACGCCATCACACGCCATCACACGCCAACACACGTCATCACACGCCATCACACGCCATCACACGCCAACACACGCCATCACACGCCATCACACGCCATCACACGCCAACACACGCCAACACACGCCATCACACGCCATCACACGCCATCACACGCAAACACACGCCATCACACGCCAACACACGCCATCACACGCCAACTTGCAACCAACACACGCCAACACATGCAAACACACGCCATCACACGCCATCACACGCCAACACACGCCATCACACGCCATCACACGCCATCACACGCCATCACACGCCATCACACGCCAACACACGCCAACACACGCCATCACACGCCATCACACGCCATCACACGCAAACACACGCCATCACACGCCAACACACGCCATCACACGCCAACACACGCCATCACACGCCATCACACGCCAACACACGCCAACACACGCCATCACACGCCATCACACGCCATCACACGCCATCACACGGCATCACACGCCAACACACGCCATCACACGCCATCACACGCCATCACACGGCATCACACGCCAACACACGCCAACACACGCCATCACACGCCAACACACGCCATCACACGCCAACACACGCCATCACACGCCATCACACGCCATCACACGCCATCACACGCCAACACACGCCATCACACGCCAACACACGCCATCACACGCCAACACACGCCATCACACGCCATCACACGCCATCACACGCCATCACACGCCAACACACGCCAACACACGCCATCACACGCCATCACACGCCATCACACGCCATCACACGCCAACACACGCCAACACACGCCAACACACGCCATCACACGCCAACACACGCCATCACACGCCATCACACGCCATCACACGCCAACACACGCCATCACACGCCATCACACGCCATCACACGCCATCACACGCCAACACACGCCATCACACGCCATCACACGCCATCACACGCCAACACACGCCATCACACGCCATCACACGCCAACACACGCCATCACACGCCAACACACGCCATCACACGCCATCACACGCCATCACACGCCATCACACGCCAACACACGCCATCACACGGCATCACACGCCAACACACGCCAACACACGCCATCACACGCCAACACACGCCATCACACGCCATCACACGCCAACACACGCCATCACACGCCATCACACGCCATCACACGGCATCACACGCCAACACACGCCATCACACGCCAACACACGCCATCACACGCCAACACACGCCATCACACGCCATCACACGCCATCACACGCCATCACACGCCAACACACGCCAACACACGCCATCACACGCCATCACACGCCATCACACGCCATCACACGCCAACACACGCCAACACACGCCAACACACGCCATCACACGCCAACACACGCCATCACACGCCATCACACGCCATCACACGCCAACACACGCCATCACACGCCATCACACGCCATCACACGCCATCACACGCCAACACACGCCAACACATGCAAACACACGCCATCACACGCCATCACACGCCATCACACGCCAACACACGTCATCACACGCCATCACACGCCATCACACGCCAACACACGCCAACACACGCCATCACACGCCATCACACGCCAACACACGCCATCACACGCCAACACACGCCAACACACGCAAACACACGCCATCACACGCCATCACACGCCAACACACGTCATCACACGCCATCACACGCCATCACACGCCAACACACGCCATCACACGCCAACTTGCAACCAACACACGCCATCACACGCCATCACACGCCATCACACGCCAACACACGTCATCACACGCCAACACACGCCATCACACGCCATCACACGCCATCACACGCCAACACACGCCAACACACGCCATCACACGCCATCACACGCCAACACACGCCATCACACGCCATCACACGCCAACACACGCCATCACACGCCAACTTGCAACCAACACACGCCAACACATGCAAACACACGCCATCACACGCCATCACACGCCAACACACGCCATCACACGCCATCACACGCCAACACACGCCATCACACGCCATCACACGCCATCACACGCCAACACACGCCATCACACGCCATCACACGCCATCACACGCCAACACACGCCATCACACGCCATCACACGCCATCACACGCCATCACACGCCAACACACGTCATCACACGCCAACTTGCAACCAACACACGCCATCACACGCCATCACACGCCATCACACGCCAACACACGCCAACACACGGCATCACACGCCAACACACGCCATCACACGCCATCACACGCCATCACACGCCATCACACGCCATCACACGCCAACTTGCAACCAACACACGCCAACACACGCCATCACACGCCATCACACGCCAACACACGCCATCACACGCCATCACACGCCATCACACGCCAACACACGCCAACTTGCAACCAACACACGCCATCACACGCCAACACACGCCAACACACGCCATCACACGCCATCACACGCCATCACACGCCAACACACGCCAACACACGGCATCACACGCCAACACACGCCATCACACGCCATCACACGCCATCACACGCCATCACACGCCAACTTGCAACCAACACACGCCATCACACGCCATCACACGCCATCACACGCCAACACACGCCATCACACGCCATCACACGCCAACTTGCAACCAACACACGCCATCACACGCCAACACACGCCAACACACGCCATCACACGCCAACACACGCCATCACACGCCAACACACGCCATCACACGCCATCACGCGCCATCACACGCCAACACACGCCATCACACGCCAACACACGCCAACACACTCCATCACACGCCAACACACGCTAAACACACGCCAACACACGCCATCACACGCCAACACACGCCAACACACGCCATCACACGCCAACACACGCTCTTATTTTCCTCATGAGGTCATTTTCTCCACTTTTCTTCCATCGTTCTGTTGTCCTCCTCCTCCTTCCTCCTCCTCTCAGACATGGCGGGTGGAGTGTGTTTGCAGTGTGATCATCCTCCTCGTGTCTCCACATCCTTCTTCAGTCGCCTCCTGCACGCCGTCACCATCCCACGCCGCAGCCTGCTGGAGCTGCAGCCGTTCAGCAAGGTGACGCCCACAGTGACCACAGTAACCACAGTGACCACAGTAACCACAGTAACCACAGTAACCACTGTAACCACAGTAACCACAGTAACCACAGTGACCACAGTAACCACAGTAACCACAGTAACCACTGTAACCACAGTAACCACAGTGACCACAGTGACCACAGTAACCACTGTAACCACTGTAACCACAGTAACCACAGTAACCACAGTAACCACAGTGACCACAGTAACCACAGTAACCACAGTAACCACAGTGACCACAGTAACCACTGTAACCACAGTAACCACTGTAACCACAGTAACCACAGTGACCACAGTAACCACAGTAACCACTGTAACCACAGTAACCACAGCGACCACAGTAACCACAGTAACCACAGTAACCACAGTGACCACAGTAACCACAGTGACCACAGTAACCACTGTAACCACTGTAACCACAGTAACCACTGTAACCACAGTAACCACTGTAACCACAGTAACCACAGTGACCACAGTAACCACTGTAACCACTGTAACCACAGTAACCACAGCGACCACAGTAACCACAGTAACCACTGTAACCACAGTAACCACTGTAACCACAGTAACCACAGTGACCACAGTAACCACAGCAACCACAGCGACCACTGTAACCACAGTAACCACAGTGACCACAGTAACCACAGTAACCACAGTAACCACAGTAACCACTGTAACCACAGTAACCACAGTGACCACAGCAACCACAGTAACCACAGTAACCACAGCGACCACAGCAACCACAGCAACCACTGTAACCACAGTGACCACAGTAACCACAGTAACCACAGTAACCACAGCGACCACAGCGACCACAGCGACCACAGCGACCACAGTAACCACAGCGACCACTGTAACCACAGTAACCACTGTAACCACAGTAACCACTGTAACCACTGTAACCACAGTAACCACAGTAACCACTGTAACCACAGTGACCACAGTGACCACAGTGACCACAGCGACCACAGCGACCACAGCGACCACAGTAACCACAGCGACCACTGTAACCACAGTGACCACAGTAACCACAGTAACCACAGCGACCACAGTAACCACAGTAACCACTGTAACCACAGTAACCACAGTAACCACTGTAACCACAGTGACCACAGTGACCACAGTAACCACAGTAACCACAGTAACCACAGCGACCACAGCGACCACAGCGACCACAGTAACCACAGCGACCACTGTAACCACAGTAACCACTGTAACCACAGTAACCACTGTAACCACTGTAACCACTGTAACCACAGTAACCACAGTAACCACAGTGACCACAGTGACCACAGCGACCACAGCGACCACAGCGACCACAGTGACCACAGCGACCACTGTAACCACAGTGACCACAGTAACCACAGTGACCACAGCGACCACAGTAACCACAGTAACCACTGTAACCACAGTAACCACAGTAACCACTGTAACCACAGTGACCACAGTGACCACAGTAACCACAGTAACCACAGTAACCACAGCGACCACAGCGACCACAGCGACCACAGCGACCACAGCGACCACAGTAACCACAGCGACCACTGTAACCACAGTAACCACTGTAACCACTGTAACCACTGTAACCACAGTAACCACAGTAACCACAGTAACCACAGCGACCACAGCGACCACAGCGACCACAGCGACCACAGCAACCACAGCGACCACAGCAACCACTGTAACCACAGTGACCACAGTGACCACAGCGACCACAGTAACCACAGTGACCACAGTGACCACAGTAACCACAGTAACCACAGTAACCACAGTAACCACAGTAACCACAGTGACCACAGTGACCACAGCGACCACAGTGACCACAGTAACCACAGTAACCACAGTAACCACAGTGACCACAGTGACCACAGCGACCACAGTAACCACAGTGACCACAGTAACCACAGTAACCACAGTAACCACAGCGACCACAGCGACCACAGCGACCACAGTAACCACAGCGACCACTGTAACCACAGTAACCACTGTAACCACAGTAACCACTGTAACCACTGTAACCACAGTAACCACAGCGACCACAGTAACCACAGTAACCACAGTAACCACAGTGACCACAGCGACCACAGCGACCACAGCGACCACAGCGACCACAGCGACCACAGCAACCACAGTAACCACAGTAACCACAGTGACCACAGCGACCACAGTAACCACAGTAACCACAGTAACCACAGTAACCACAGTGACCACAGCGACCACAGTGACCACAGTAACCACAGCGACCACAGTGACCACAGTGACCACAGTAACCACAGTGACCACAGCGACCACAGTAACCACAGTAACCACAGTAACCACAGTAACCACAGTAACCACAGTGACCACAGTAACCACAGTAACCACTGTAACCACAGTAACCACAGTGACCACAGTAACCACTGTAACCACAGTAACCACAGCGACCACAGTAACCACAGCGACCACAGTAACCACAGTAACCACAGTAACCACAGTAACCACAGTAACCACAGTGACCACAGTAACCACAGCGACCACAGTAACCACAGTAACCACAGTAACCACAGTAACCACAGTAACCACAGTGACCACAGTAACCACAGTAACCACTGTAACCACAGTAACCACAGTGACCACAGTGACCACAGTAACCACAGTGACCACAGCGACCACAGTAACCACAGTAACCACAGTAACCACAGTAACCACAGTGACCACAGTAACCACAGTAACCACTGTAACCACAGTGACCACAGTGACCACAGTAACCACAGTAACCACAGTAACCACAGCGACCACAGTAACCACAGTAACCACTGTAACCACAGTGACCACAGTAACCACAGTAACCACAGTAACCACAGTAACCACAGTAACCACTGTAACCACAGTAACCACAGTGACCACAGTAACCACTGTAACCACAGTAACCACAGCGACCACAGTAACCACAGTAACCACAGTAACCACTGTAACCACTGTAACCACAGTGACCACAGCGACCACAGTGACCACAGTGACCACAGTAACCACAGTAACCACTGTAACCACAGTAACCACAGCGACCACAGTGACCACAGTGACCACAGTAACCACAGTGACCACAGCGACCACAGTAACCACTGTAACCACAGTAACCACAGCGACCACAGTGACCACAGTGACCACAGTAACCACAGTGACCACAGCGACCACAGTAACCACAGTAACCACAGTAACCACTGTAACCACTGTAACCACAGTAACCACAGTGACCACAGTAACCACAGTAACCACAGTAACCACAGTAACCACTGTAACCACTGTAACCACAGTAACCACAGTGACCACTGTAACCACAGTGACCACAGCGACCACAGTAACCACAGTAACCACAGTAACCACAGTAACCACAGTAACCACAGTGACCACAGTAACCACAGTAACCACAGTAACCACAGTAACCACAGTGACCACAGTAACCACAGTCTGATCATGATGATTGGATGTTTGTGTCTGCAGCAGTCGGACTCGGAGCGGAGCCTCCAGAGGGGCCACAGCTTCAACAGCAGCACCGGCCGATACACGGCGCCCGTCTCTGGCTTCTACCAGCTCACCGCCAGCCTCCTCATAGGTTGGTTCCTAAAACTTTAACAGCCATCACACCCAGACAGGACCAACACAGCTCTCTGCACAGGCCGATCCCAGCTAAAGGTCACACATAAGACTCTGTCTCAGCTTCCTTACATCAGTCTGTTGAACTGTGGATTTATGTCCGTTTGAACCGGAGTCGGTCTGTGCATCAGAGCTTAAACCCTCTGACAGACGGCCTGTTAGTACCACTGTCGTATGTCAGCACACCTGAAACATGTCCACCTGCGTGTGTCTGTGTCAGAGTCCGGTGACAGAGTCCAGGTCCGAGTCAGAGACAGCGTGAGAGCAGCGATCTGCATCGAGTCGCTGTGTCAGAGCAACCTGTGAGTCCCTCCCTCTGATAGTAGTGATGTCACAGATGTGTCGGGATGACCCACAAACACCTGGTGTGTGTGTGTGTGTGTGTGTGTGTGTGTGTGTGTGTGCAGCTCTGTGGAGTCGGTGATGGGCGTGGCAGCAGCTGGAGGAACATTCAGCATCTTACTGACAGGAACGCTCTACCTTCAGGTAAGAACCATCTGTGATGTCATCAGTGGAAACTGGAGCCACCTGAAGCCGGCCCAAAGGTGCCGGATCAGGACTCAGACGGTCTGATCCTGAAAACATGGATTCTCTTGTGTCACGGGTCCAGAACTTCTCCAAACCTGGGGCAGCGTTTCCATCCCACTGTGTTTAAATGCTTCTCAGAGTTTACACTCGTTAACTTGGGTCCGTACAGCACCACAGACCCAAAGTCTGCTTTAAACAAAGTGTTCTGGTCCATCTGCACACATGAGCCCCGCTGAAGGGGTATGACAGAAGGTCCAGTCTGAGAACATAAAAAACTGATTTGGAGCCAATAAATGAGTAACAACAGGGAGGCAGAACACTGGAGGTTCCACAGGGTTCAGGTCCAGCTGCTTGTTGCACTTTATGAATAAAAATGGGGTTTTAGGCTTAAACAGTGCGTGTGTTGCTGTGTGCGCAGGCTGGGGAGTACGTCTCGGTGTTTGTGGACAACGCCACCGGCTCGGCCATCAGTGTCCTGCAGGACACCCTCTTCTCTGGCATCCTGCTGGGAATCTGAGCTCACAGCGTCCAACACACAGGAAACCAGCTGCTCGTGTTTCCTGACCGAACTCTGAACGAACAGCAGCCTGAAAGGACCAATCACAGCCTGTTAGCCTGGATCTGCCTCACGGCTGTGGAGGCCGACTGACCTGAGATCTGCAGCCGGACATCATGAACCTGTTGATTGGACTGTGGACAGATCTGAGCATCCAAACAGAACTCAGGTTTACGCCAAAGCTACGAGGAATCAGGACAAATGAGAGCTCTGCTTTAGTTCCTCTGGTCTTCATTCTGTCCAAACCATCAACAACCTGCTGTATGAAATGAGGAGTTCTCTGCACAGCCCCCATTAAAGGCCATGACATGTGGACCCTCTTTGTGTTGCAGTTTAACCTCAGTGTGTCAATAAAAGCCTGTGATCAGAACACAGAGTCATTATCTTACGTTTCCACAGCCTCAGTAATCCTCTGGTGGCCATCACTGTCCATTTAAGGTCCGGCTTTATGTAAAGAAAGCAGGTTTAAGAAGGCTGCAGCTTAAAAATGATGCTGTAAATACTGAGGGACCCACAGTTCATGAAGGTCGTACATTTAATCATCTAATCCCCCAGCAGAAAGAGTTAGTCTCCTGCAGCAGTTTAAAATACTTCCCTGGAGTCAGGAACCGGAGTCAGGTGTGAAGCAGCTGTGTGAAGCACATGTGGATCATGAGAAACTGTCAGAGGCAAACTGAGCTCTGTTTGTCTCAGAGCTGTTGGAGGATCATCTGGTGGGCGTTAAAACTACTGCAGCAACAACATTTTATCTTCATATGTAGTTATTTACATGCTAAAAAGGTGCCAAAGTTCATCTTTAAAGGAGATTCACAGCAGAATCTGTTTAGTTTCAGCTGGAGTTTCTTAAAACGTTGATAAAAATGAGTCGAATCGTTCAATGAACCTGCACCTGAGCCATCCCTAACTATAAGCTTCATCAGAAAGGAAAGTTTCAGCCTGATCTTAAAGGTAGAGAGGGTGTCTGCTTCCTGAAGCCAAACTGGCAGCTGGTTCCACAGAGAGGGGCCTGATAACTGAAGGCTCTGCCTCCCATTCTGCTTTTAGGGGCCTGATAACTGAAGGCTCTGCCTCCCATTCTGCTTTTAGGGGCCTGATAACTGAAGGCTCTGCCTCCCATTCTGCTTTTAGGGGCCTGATAACTGAAGGCTCTGCCTCCCATTCTGCTTTTAGGGGCCTGATAACTGAAGGCTCTGCCCCCCATTCTGCTTTTAGGGGCCTGATAACTGAAGGCTCTGCCCCCCATTCTGCTTTTAGGGGCCTGATAACTGAAGGCTCTGCCTCCCATTCTGCTTTTAGGGGCCTGATAACTGAAGGCTCTGCCTCCCATTCTGCTTTTAGGGGCCTGATAACTGAAGGCTCTGCCTCCCATTCTGCTTTTAGGGGCCTGATAACTGAAGGCTCTGCCTCCCGTTCTGCTTTTAGGGGCCTGATAACTGAAGGCTCTGCCTCCCATTCTGCTTTTAGGGGCCTGATAACTGAAGGCTCTGCCTCCCATTCTGCTTTTAGGGGCCTGATAACTGAAGGCTCTGCCTCCCATTCTGCTTTTAGGGGCCTGATAACTGAAGGCTCTGCCTCCCGTTCTGCTTTTAGGGGCCTGATAACTGAAGGCTCTGCCTCCCATTCTGCTTTTAGGGCCCTGATAACTGAAGGCTCTGCCTCCCATTCTGCTTTTAGGGCCCTGATAACTGAAGGCTCTGCCTCCCATTCTGCTTTTAGGGGCCTGATAACTGAAGGCTCTGCCTCCCATTCTGCTTTTAGGGGCCTGATAACTGAAGGCTCTGCCTCCCATTCTGCTTTTAGGGGCCTGATAACTGAAGGCTCTGCCTCCCATTCTGCTTTTAGGGGCCTGATAACTGAAGGCTCTGCCTCCCATTCTGCTTTTAGGGGCCTGATAACTGAAGGCTCTGCCTCCCATTCTGCTTTTAGGGGCCTGATAACTGAAGGCTCTGCCTCCCATTCTGCTTTTAGGGGCCTGATAACTGAAGGCTCTGCCTCCCATTCTGCTTTTAGAAACTCTGGGAACCACAAGGAAACCTGCAGCCTGAGAGCAAAGTGCTCTGTTGGGGAAACATCCAACTGTGAGATCTTTAAGATGTGATGGAGCTCGGTCATTAAGAGCTTTATATGTGAGGAGAAGAATCTTAAATTCTATTCTGAATCTAACAGGGAGCCAATGAAGAGAAGCTAAAACTGGAGAAACATGATCTCTCCTGTTAGATCTCATCAGAACTCTGGCTGCAGGGTTTTGGATCAGCTGGAGGCTTTTCAGAGAATCTGTGGGACAGAACAATAATAAGGAATTACAGTAGTTCAGTCCTGAAGGAACAGATGCATGGAGCAGTTTCTCTGCATCACTCTGAGACAGGATGGTCCTGATTTTAATGATATTACGAAGGTGAAAGAAGGCAGAAACCTGTTTTATATGAGAGTCAGAGGACAGATCCTGGTCAGAAATAACTCCAAGGTTCCTCACTGTAGGACCAGAAGCCAAGGAAACACCATCTAGAGTAACTATATAACTGGACAATTTCTCCCTGAAGCGCTCAGGTCCAAAGAAAAAGGAAGTTAAGTGAAACTTTGCAGTTTACAGACAGTTTGGGCCTCAAGAAGCTTCTTTAATAAGAAAATAAGAAAATTCTTAAACCCTTTTGTTGGGATATTAATATTAATTCTGACTTTGTTGTGTTTTCATCAGTCGTTTACATTGTTATTGTAAACACTTATTTACAGATGACCTGAGCTACAAAACCAAAGAATAGTTTAATGTCTCTTAAATGTCTCAGTTTCTATTTGATTTGTTTTTATTTGAGGCATATTTCTAAAAAAGTGGAACAAAACATGGATGTTTATGTTGATGATCTGCATTGAAGTTCTTCGAGTTAAGCCTCAGTGAAAAGCTCGATGATTATTACACATGTAAATATGAATAAAGCAACAAAAAGAAAACCCAAAGATGAATTTGTTCAGTCGATCATTAACTGTTAAATAAACTTATAGATTCTCAGGGTTAAAGGTCATGTAGAGTTCCACATGGTAGCATTTTGGGATTTTTCTTATTCATAAATGATGTTGGTTATTACAGGAAAAGATGCGCCTCTATGCTGATGACACAGCTCTTTCTGCACATGCTTCATTTCTCTGATCAAACATGTCAGGCTCGATGCTGCAGGAAGGGAGAAAAGGTAACTGAGGTTTACTTCCAAAGGCAGAAATAGCAAAAACAGAAAGCAGCCGGATAATCAAAATTCTTAACTATGAAAATAAAACAAGACTGTGAAAAACAATGGCTCATAAAACTATGAACAACAAGTCTATAAATTGCTGGCTATGAATGAACTATGAGGCAAAACCAGACTTAGCGTTCGTGGCGTGAGCGTTGGAAGGTTCAGTGGATTATTGCAATGAGTGATGTAACCTGGAAACTAAGGACTGTGGGACTGTGGGACTGTGGAGGTGCAGCTGTGAAGGTGCAGCTGTGGAGGTGCAGCTGTGGAGGTGCAGCTATGAAGGTGCAGCTGTGGAGGTGCAGCTGTGGAGGTGCAGCTGTGGAGGTGCAGCTGTGGAGGTGCAGCTGTGGAGGTGCAGCTGTGGAGGTGCAGCTGTGAAGGTGCAGCTGTGGAGGTGCAGCTGTGGAGGTGCAGCTATGAAGGTGCAGCTGTGGAGGTGCAGCTGTAGAGGTGCAGCTGTGGAGGTGCAGCTGTGGAGGTGCAGCTGTGGAGGTGCAGCTGTGGAGGTGCAGCTGTGGAGGTGCAGCTGTGGAGGTGCAGCTGTGAAGGTGCAGCTGTGGAGGTGCAGCTGTGGAGGTGAGGTGCAGCTGTGGAGGTGCAGCTGTAGAGGTGCAGCTGTGGAGGTGCAGCTGTGGAGGTGCAGCTGTGGAGGTGCAGCTGTGGAGGTGAGGTGCAGCTGTGGAGGTGCAGCTGTAGAGGTGCAGCTGTGGAGGTGCAGCTGTGGAGGTGCAGCTGTAGAGGTGCAGCTGTGGAGGTGCAGCTGTGGAGGTGCAGCTGTGGAGGTGCAGCTGTGGAGGTGAGGTGCAGCTGTGGAGGTGCAGCTGTGGAGGTGCAGCTGTGGAGGTGAGGTGCAGCTGTGGAGGTGCAGCTGTGGAGGTGCAGCTGTGGAGGTGAGGTGCAGCTGTGGAGGTGCAGCTGTGGAGGTGCAGCTGTGAAGGTGCAGCTGTGAAGGTGCAGCTGTGGAGGTGCAGCTGTGGAGGTGCAGCTGTGGAGGTGCAGCTGTGGAGGTGCAGCTGTGGAACAGAAACCAGGTGACTGGAGTGAACTAAGTGACGGGAAAAAACCTGAAAACATGACAAACGACCTGAAAACAAACATAAACTGTGACAAAACTCAGAAACTCGTTTTAAATGTTCTGAAAACTAAGTTTTACAGTCACATGATGCTTATTACGTTTTATTTCTGACGTTAACTGGCTCTATGGATTGATTCAAATTAATGTTCATATTTCTAATCTAGTTGAAAATCTGAGAATAAAGATTTTTATTTTATTTGGAGAGAAAAGAAAAATCTTGTGGAAGCTTCTTTCTGTGTTGAAACACACATCTGATATCTCAGTGGTACCTTTTAGGCTAAAAAAGGAGAAAAACTGAAGGAAACATTCACCTTCCAGCAGTTACAAAAGCTACAGCCTCACTCTGTTTGTTGGGTTTTGTTATCAAACCATCCGCTGGGTTAGTTTAGCCCTGATGGCTGTTAGCTGTTAGCCATGTTAGCTGTTAGCTGTTAGCCATGTTAGCACACCTGCACATACTGTTGGGAAACAGATTCTTATGATCAGCCCCAAAATCACTCAAAACACTTTAAGACATAAAAGCTAATCCACTGACTCATATTTTCCTGTTTTTCCTATTGAGAATGGTCCAGTTCTGTCAGAGTTGGTGCATCTTTTCCTCTGATTTTCCTCTGATGCAGCAGCTGTGCCTCACATGTTCCGTCTTAAAGTCAGCTTCCATGTAAACATTGATTCTGTGATTTCAGATCGCAGCCCACCTCCTCAGCTTCAGACAGCTTTCTGGTGGTACATGAGGTGTCCACAGGTGACAACAACCAGAGAGTAAAGTCAAATAAACCCATTTTTGCACAGTCAAAGCCAAAGTGCTGGATACAGATTCTGTATCCACAGATTTGGACTTTGGGCTGGGGAAGCCATCAGATGTTTCCAGCTAACAGCTGACAACAGAAATCTGACTCCAGAACATGTCAGTTTACTTTGGGTCTGCAGGAACAGAAGCTGTGGGATGATTTCACATGAACTGGACGGAGTTAACGGCAAAATCAAAGCAGATTCAGTCAAACCAACAGTAAGAGCTTCTGTTTTATGTTCCATTTGAGCTCCACACACTGTGTAGTTCCCTCTGAACACTCTGCCCTTCAAAAACAAGCCAAAACACAGTTTCCACACACACACAGTGCGTGGAGGAGGGCCCAGATGAGCTCATCACTCATAAAGTGGCGCCTTGTGCCTGGCATCGGGCCACGAAGACACCCACGCAGTTACCGTACAAGGCGTGTCGACAGGATAATGACGGCTGCACGCGGGCGCTGCTGACAGCTCGGATCATTGCACGCACACACCGGGCTGCAGACTGAACCGCGCGCACATGTGCGCACACATGCACACTCTGCAGTGTAACGTCACGTTTATCTGGAAAAAGCTGCACACAAAGTTCCCCACAGCTGAAACTCTGAGAGCACGTCAGCAGCAAAGTGTGAAAATAAAGAGCTGAGGCCAAACAAGCCACAACTTTAGCATCAAAACTACGATTCTGTTCGAATCCGAGGACTTTGTTCAATAAAGATTTATGACCCATTCACATCAACTCGACCCCGGGGAGCGGTCATGTTAAAACCACCCCAGGAACAGAAGAAGAGTCCTGTTCAGAGGCAGAAGAAGAAGAAAGAGCAGGAAGTAGTGGTTTGGTGAGAAATGGAGGATGATAAAGATAGAACAGTCAACGTGAGGGAAGGAGGAGAACAAAGAAATCCTTCAGCAGATATTCATTTTCTCCTGATTCAACCTGCAGACGCAGTTTGTTTTCAGACTGTAATCTTCAACCTGACCACCAGAGGTCAGCAGCTGTTAAACTGCTTCATGATTCAATGCGTTTATCAACGGTTTCTGCACACAGAGCAGAACCATTAGTTCTGATAAACTATGAGCAGTGACCTGCTTTCATTTTCCCATCAGGCTCCCCGTGGCGACCATAAAGCCACAGAGGAGGCCTGAGTGCAGCGCTGCCCCCTGCTGGACGATCCACGGCTGCACTCAGCAGCTCTAGTTTAATGTCAACATTCACACAGAAGAGAGATTTAAGTCAACAGATAACGGACAGTTTCACACTGAGATTATTGGATGCTGTCTGACAGAATGTGAAGGAAGGGAATCGAATAGGTCACTAAAACTGTCTGAATGCATTGTTCCAGTCTGGTTCTGAGGCCGATCAGACGTCTTACAGCATCTTTGGCTCTGATCAAAACGTTGTTCAGTTCAGAAATTAATACACAGGCAAGTTGGTCAGAGACAGGAGTTGGAAACTTGTCCGAGTTGATCCCGACTCTTCAGCAGCCCAACAACAAACAGACACCTGAGCTTCATCTGTGACTAAAGTTAACAGCTTCTGTCCAAAAACCTTCCTCCTAACAGGAAATGGCTGCAGGTGAAGCTGTACGCTGGAGTCCAGGTAATCCTTGTTGTGCTGGAGGTCAGAGAGGCAGCTGGACAGGTTAGATGTGTGATCTGATCCTGGGTAACCAGGCTGCACGAACCAGTGAGGCCTCCCTGACTGTTGAATACAGGAGGAGGTGCGGACCGGAGGTCAGGTGCGGACCGGAGGTCAGGGGCGGACCGGAGATCAGGGGCGGACCGGAGGTCAGGGGCGGACCGGAGGTCAGGCGCGGACCGGAGGTCAGGGGCGGACCGGAGGTCAGGTGCGGACCGGAGGTCAGGGGCGGACCGGAGATCAGGGGCGGACCGGAGGTCAGGGGCGGACCGGTGGTCAGGTGCGGACCGGAGGTCAGGCGCGGACCGGAGGTCAGGTGCGGACCGGAGGTCAGGCGCGGACCGGAGGTCAGGTGTGAATTCTCATGTGACATGACAAATCCCAACTTTGCCTAAAATCTTTCCCACAAGTTTGGCAAGAATACGGTTTCTCACCCGTGTGAGTTCTCATGTGTAAACCATGACTACGACTAAAGCGCCTCCCACATGTTTTGCAGGAATATGGTTTTTCTCCTGTGTGCACTCTTTCATGTTATTTCTTCTGCGAAATCACAAAATCTTTTACCGCATGTTTTGCAAGCATGTGGCTTCACACCTGTGTGGATTCTTTCGTGGAATTTCATTAATGACATCAGATAAAATATTGCACACTGGTGTTGATTCTGTGAAGTTTCTTCATAACTTTAATCATCTGATATTATTGACGTTTTACACGTGTTTGTATCAGCATTGTTGCTTTTTTTGTGGTGTTTTTTTTTTTGGCTTTTGGCCTTTTCTCGTTGATCCTGAGCTACCATCCTGATACTGTCTCTCCACTATGGGTAACAGGAGCTGGTCACTGATCAGTTCACTGTGGTCACTTTCCTCAACTGTAACAGTCACAGTCAAGGTATCATTTTCCTCCTTAAGTACTAGCTGCTCGCCCTCCTGACTAGTGCAGAGTTCGTCCTGTTCCTTTTTAACCTGTGGAAGTTCTGGTTCCTCCTGGAGAGAAAATATGAACAGAGGCTTACTGTGTTGTTTTTTCACAGTAAGAGTGAAGGGTTCAAAAACACTTCAAAACACTGCAAAAATGATAAGAGCAGTTTAACTGAAACTGACTCATCACCCGATCTGCTGAAGCCTCTGCTGAACTCAAACCTTCCTCCTGAGTTGTGCGTTACCAAACTAACCAAGAGAGACTTCTGCAGAGGTGACTGATCTACATCAGCGGAAGAAACACAAAGGAAAAAAACATGTTGGAATTTTAATGGAAATCAGTCGGCTTGTTAGCTGAGAAGGAAGCTAGGAGAGAACAGAAGGAAGCTAGCAGAGAACAGAGTGAAGCTAGCAGAGAACAGAGTGAAGCTAGCAGAGAACAGAGGGAAGCTAGCAGAGAACAGAAGGAAGCTAGCAGAGAACAGAGTGAAGCTAGCAGAGAACAGAAGGAAGCTAGCAGAGAACAAAGTGAAGCTAGCAGAGAACAGAGGGAAGCTAGCAGAGAACAGAAGGAAGCTAGCAGAGAACAGAGGGAAGCTAGCAGAGAACAGAAGGAAGCTAGCAGAGAACAGAGTGAAGCTAGCAGAGAACAGAGTGAAGCTAGCAGAGAACAGAGGGAAGCTAGCAGAGAACAGAAGGAAGCTAGCAGAGAACAGAGTGAAGCTAGCAGAGAACAGAAGGAAGCTAGCAGAGAACAAAGTGAAGCTAGCAGAGAACAGAGTGAAGCTAGCAGAGAACAGAAGGAAGCTAGCAGAGAACAGAAGGATGCTAGCAGAGAACAGAAGGAAGCTAGCAGAGAACAGAAGGAAGCTAGCAGTAGGGATGTAAAATTGGCCCTGTCTTCAAATCGTTAGATCATTCAGCCCATCACGGTGTTCCGTACCTGCTGTGTGGGAGTTTATTCGGGGTTTCCAGGTGATTTCCAGCAGTCTGCGCTGGCGGTCGATCTCTTCCTCGTACTGGACGATGGTTTTCTCAAACTCTGTGAATATTTCTTCAGCAGCAGCAGTTAGTCGCTGGCTGATAAACTCTCTCAGATGCTGAGCTGAAGACATTGTTGCTGCTCACACTCAGATATTGTCCTGTCCGGACAACGAACAGACTTCGAACTGAATGTCGCCACCTGCTGGCTGCTGTACAGAAGACATGTCCTGGACCTCAGTCAGAACCAGCAACCTGAACCCATTTTAACTCTGCAGAAAGCTGAAATATTTTAAGAAAAAAGTTGTAATTCCTAAATCAAATAATTAGGATTAAAACAAAATTAATCGGTGAAGTTATTCTTCAGAAAGCAGGAAATTCTTTCTTTTAACACAGGGTGATAATATGTAAAAGTACTTTAAATAGATACGATAAAACACAAACATGGATGACGTTTCGTCAAACTGAAATACATTGTATCCATGGTTACCACTTGCACTATTATTAATATTTGTACTTTATTCTCAACATGGGAAACAAAAAAATAATCTTTTCTCTTCTGAGTGTGACCCTATGGCCCTGTTCCATCCATCATCCATCTCAGCAGATTCCAGGCTAAACCCAATGCAAAGATAACTCAAGTTGTTTCTGTGTCTGAGCAGAGACGAGATTCAGCTTTGCAAACATAAAGAACAGCACTGAAACGGACAGAAAAAAGCCAGTTTATTTCCATAAAAGCTTTTAAAAACACCACTTTGTACATATACTGTAATGTGCTGAGTCATCTCTAAAGCCTCAGATAAAGTTGGTGACATCACAAAGACAAAGAGGAATCATGTAAAACAATATGCTACAAACCAAAAATACAAGACTCAAGAATGTTTGTCTTAATCTGCAAAGAGGAAAACAGCTAACTCTGATTCTGTTTAAATTTCAGCACCTTCTACTGACTGCCACCAACAGAACCTGCACGTGGAGAACGGCTTCACTGCATGGAACGCCACGACCATTCCTGGACATCCTGTTTCAGACTGAAAAACTAAACCAGGAGGTCTCAGGCTTCAGTGTAAGTTTCCAGATTCAGACGTTTGACCAGGTCAGCGGAGGTCTTTAGATCCACAGAAACGGCAGCTTCATGATGGTAGAATTTATTTACCACAGCTGTCATTACAGCTAGCCCTGCTAAACACTGTAAAACATGTTAATCCATCATCATTTTTATCTTTTATCATATAGAAATGTAAAATCTTAACTTCTCCAACCCCCCCCCTTATTTACACGCACACATGCACAAAGACAGCTGAGCTGTGCTTCTGCTGCTGATTTTAAAGACTTTAAAACTTTATCAACAAACCACTTATTTTCCATCCTGGCACCGGAGACATGACTGTGATCCAGGATAAAGCCGTTTTCGTTTGATTCATTTATACAGATATAACGGCTGTGGTGTAGTTTACTACAGCCTCATGTAGCTTTACGCGTCATCACCCACAACAATAACCAGCCAAACATTTAAGTTTAACCAGCCAATAGTATGAACATTGTTGTTTTTCTATCTATTTTGATGGTGCCCTTTGCTATACAATTGCCATTGTAACCTGGTAATTTCTAATTTATAATATTAGTGTTATTGTTCAAGTGAACCAGCTCTGGTATTAGAATGCATCGGTCTTGTAAAACATCTAAATTCAGGGATGAGAATACGATTGGAACCATGATCCTCATAATTCTCTAAGCACATCTACACTAAAAGTTCTGCTCAAGCATGGGTTCTTTGGTCAGTTTTCCCCACAGATGTTTCAGAACTACAACGTCTCCCTCGTATGAGTTCTAATGTGCACGAGTAAATGACCATTCTGGCTGAAACTTTTTCCACATGTTTTGCAGGAATAAGGCTTCTCACCGGTGTGAGTTCTCATGTGAACCATCAAACGACTATTCTTACTAAAACTTTTCATACATACTTGGCAAGAATACAGCTTCTCACCTGTGTGAGTTCTCTTGTGGTACAGTAAGCTATCACTATATCTGAAACTTTTCCCACATGTTTCGCAGGAATATGGCTTCTCACCTGTGTGAGTTCTCATGTGGCGTAACAAATCGCCACTTTGACTGCACTGTTTCCCACATATTTTACAAGAATATTGTTTTAACCCTGTGTGAAATTTCATGTGAATACTCAAATATTCCCTTTGACTGAAACACTTCCCACAAGTTTCACAAAAAAACTGTTCTCCGTCCGAGTCTTTTCCTTTGCGATGACTCAGTGACGACTGGTTTTTTTTATAGATGTTACTCAGGCACGGCTTCTCATCGGTGTGACTTTTCTTGTGGACCATCAAATGACTATCATCAATGAAACCTTTCCCGCATGTTTCACAGGAATATGGCCTCTCACCTGTGTGAGTTCTCATGTGGACAATCAGCTGACCGCTGTAACGGAAACTTTTCCCGCATGTTTTGCATGAATATGGCCTCTCACCTGTGTGAGTTCTCATGTGGACAAACAGCTGACTGCTGTAACAGAAACTTTTCCCGCATGTTTCGCATGAATATGGCCTCTCACCTGTGTGAGTTCTCATGTGGCACAACAAAGAATAATTACGTCTGAAACATTTACCGCAAGTTTCACAAAAATATTGTCTCTCTCCTGTGTGGGTTTTTGTGTGGGCGATCAAATGACTGCCATCAACAAAACACTGGCCACATGTTTCACAGGAATATGGCCTCTCACCTGTGTGAGTTCTCATGTGGACAACCAAGTTACTGCTGTAACAGAAACTTTTCCCACATGCTTCACAACAATATGGTTTCTCACCTGTGTGGATTCTGTAATGTTTTTTCAACTGGGACTGATACTTAAAGGCTTTTTCACAAACATCACATGTCAGAGATGTTTTACCTGCGCTAGCGTTGCACTGACTCTCTGACATGGGAGGGTTCTCTACATCATTACTGTGACTTTCATTTTTGTCTCTCTTTGGTTTCAGTTTAGCATTTTTAGTTGATCCTGAGTTTGCAAACTTGCTTTCTTCTTGATCTTGGATGTCAACTACAGCTGAGTTTTGAGAGGGGAGCTGGTCACTGCTTGGTTCTGGTTGACTGTGGCCACTTTCCTCTTGATGAACAGTCACCATAAAGGTATCATTCTCCTGCTTCAGTGCAAAGTGACTGGTGCAGAGTTCCTCCTGTTCCTCTTTAATCGGTGGAAGTTCTGGTTCCTCCACTTCCTCTTTAATCTGTGATGGTTCTGATTTGTCTTGATCCTCTTTAATTAGTGGAAGTTCTGGTTCCTCCTGTTCCTCTTTAATCTGTGATGGTTCTGATTTGTCTTGATCCTCTTTAATCGGTGGAAGTTCTGGTTCCTCCTGTTCCTCTTTAATCTGTGATGGTTCTGATTTGTCTTGATCCTCTTTAATTAGTGGAAGTTCTGGTTCCTCCTGTTCCTCTTTAATCTGTGATGGTTCTGATTTGTCTTGATCCTCTTTAATTAGTGGAAGTTCTGGTTCCTCCTGTTCCTCTTGTGTGCTTAGGTTCTGGTTCCTCTTGGTCCAGAGTGGAGTTATTCTCCTGGTTAGAGAGCTGCTGGACAATGACATGTTGGACATCTGGAGGGGCAAGAAAAGTACTTAGTTCTGTACAAAGTGAAATTCTAAGAGACAATAACGGGACCAGCTGATGTGATTATTACGGCTGACGCTAGAAAGTAATTTACATAATAGCTCAATATTCTGGCGTTATAAAACTAAACAAGAAAAGTTTTTGTTAAAAAAGACACATTTCATATAAAATACAAAGTATATGATTTATAAAACGAACACCAGCACGAGTCAGAATATGTAAATGAGTTTATGCTGCTGACAGGAAACAATGATTAATAAGCTCCATCCATTCATTCTAAACCCGCTCAATCCAACTCAGTCACAGAGGATGAGAGGCAGAATACACCTGCCCATAAGGTCACCTGTCCATCAGGTCACCCGTCCATCAAGTCACCCGTCCATAAAGTCACCCGTTCATCAGGTCACCTGCCCATAAGGTCACCTGTCCATAAGGTCACCTGCCCATAAGGTCACCTGTCCATAAAGTCACCTGTCCATCAAGTCACCTTTCCATCAAGTCACCCGTCCATCAGGTCACCCGTCCATCAAGTCACCCGTCCATAAAGTCACCCGTCCATCAGGTCACCCGTCCATCAGGTCACCCGTCCATCAAGTCACCCGTCCATCAAGTTACCTTTCCATCAAGTCACCCGTCCATCAAGTCACCCGTCCATCAAGTCACCCGTCCATAAAGTCACCCGTCCATCAGGTCACCCGTCCATAAAGTCACCCGTCCATAAAGTCACCCGTCCATAAAGTCACCCGTCCATCAAGTCACCCGTCCATAAAGTCACCTTTCCATAAAGTCACCTTTCCATCAGGTCACCCGTCCATCAAGTCACCCGTCCATCAGGTCACCCGTCCATCAAGTCACCCGTCCATAAAGTCACCTTTCCATAAAGTCACCTTTCCATCAGGTCACCCGTCCATCAAGTCACCCGTCCATCAGGTCACCCGTCCATCAGGTCACCCGTCCATCAAGTCACCCGTCCATAAAGTCACCTTTCCATAAAGTCACCTTTCCATCAGGTCACCCGTCCATCAGGTCACCCGTCCATCAGGTCACCCGTCCATCAGGTCACCCGTCCATCAGGTCACCCGTCCATCAAGTTACCTTTCCATCAAGTCACCCGTCCATCAAGTCACCCGTCCATCAGGTCACCTTTCCATCAAGTCACCCGTCCATCAAGTCACCCGTCCATAAAGTCACCCGTCCATCAAGTCACCCGTCCATCAAGTCACCCGTCCATCAGGTCACCTTTCCATCAAGTCACCCGTCCATCAGGTCACCTTTCCATCAGGTCACCCGTCCATCAGGTCACCCGTCCATCAAGTTACCTTTCCATCAAGTCACCCGTCCATCAAGTCACCCGTCCATCAGGTCACCTTTCCATCAAGTCACCCGTCCATCAAGTCACCCGTCCATAAAGTCACCCGTCCATCAAGTCACCCGTCCATCAGGTCACCCTTCCATCAAGTCACCCGTCCATAAAGTCACCCGTCCATCAAGTCACCCGTCCATAAAGTCACCTTTCCATAAAGTCACCCGTCCATAAAGTCACCCGTCCATCAAGTCACCCGTCCATCAGGTCACCCGTCCATCAGGTCACCCGTCCATCAAGTCACCCGTCCATAAAGTCACCCGTCCATCAGGTCACCCGTCCATCAGGTCACCTTTCCATCAAGTCACCCGTCCATAAAGTCACCCGTCCATCAGGTCACCTTTCCATCAAGTCACCCGTCCATCAAGTCACCCGTCCATAAAGTCACCCGTCCATCAAGTCACCCGTCCATCAAGTCACCCGTCCATCAAGTCACCCGTCCATCAGGTCACCTTTCCATCAAGTCACCCGTCCATAAAGTCACCCGTCCATCAAGTCACCCGTCCATAAAGTCACCTTTCCATAAAGTCACCCGTCCATAAAGTCACCCGTCCATCAAGTCACCCGTCCATCAGGTCACCCGTCCATCAGGTCACCCGTCCATCAAGTCACCCGTCCATAAAGTCACCCGTCCATCAGGTCACCCGTCCATCAGGTCACCCGTCCATCAAGTCACCCGTCCATAAAGTCACCCGTCCATCAGGTCACCCGTCCATCAGGTCACCTTTCCATCAAGTCACCCGTCCATCAAGTCACCCGTCCATAAAGTCACCCGTCCATCAAGTCACCCGTCCATCAGGTCACCTTTCCATCAAGTCACCCGTCCATAAAGTCACCCGTCCATCAAGTCACCCGTCCATAAAGTCACCTTTCCATAAAGTCACCCGTCCATAAAGTCACCCGTCCATAAAGTCACCCGTCCATCAGGTCACCCGTCCATCAGGTCACCCGTCCATCAAGTCACCCGTCCATAAAGTCACCCGTCCATAAAGTCACCCGTCCATCAGGTCACCCGTCCATCAAGTCACCCGTCCATAAAGTCACCCGTCCATCAAGTCACCTTTCCATCAAGTCACCCGTCCATCAAGTCACCCGTCCATAAAGTCACCCGTCCATAAAGTCACCCGTCCATCAGGTCACCCGTCCATCAGGTCACCCGTCCATCAGGTCACCCGTCCATCAAGTCACCCGTCCATCAAGTCACCCGTCCATAAAGTCACCCGTCCATAAAGTCACCCGTCCATAAAGTCACCCGTCCATAAAGTCACCCGTCCATAAAGTCACCCGTCCATCAGGTCACCCGTCCATCAAGTCACCTTTCCATAAAGTCACCCGTCCATAAAGTCACCCGTCCATCAGGTCACCCGTCCATAAAGTCACCCGTCCATAAAGTCACCCGTCCATAAAGTCACCCGTCCATAAAGTCACCCGTCCATAAAGTCACCCGTCCATAAAGTCACCCGTACATAAAGTCACCTTTCCATAAAGTCACCCGTCCATCAGGTCACCCGTCCATCAAGTCACCCGTCCATCAAGTCACCCGTCCATAAAGTCACCCGTCCATCAGGTCACCCGTCCATCAGGTCACCCGTCCATCAAGTCACCCGTCCATCAAGTCACCCGTCCATCAAGTCACCCGTCCATCAAGTCACCCGTCCATCAAGTCACCCGTCCATCAAGTCACCCGTCCATAAAGTCACCCGTCCATCAGGTCACCCGTCCATCAAGTCACCCGTCCATCAGGTCACCCGTCCATCAAGTCACCCGTCCATCAGGTCACCCGTCCATCAAGTCACCTTTCCATCAAGTCACCCGTCCATAAAGTCACCCGTCCATCAAGTCACCCGTCCATAAAGTCACCCGTCCATAAAGTCACCCGTCCATAAAGTCACCCGTCCATAAAGTCACCCGTCCATAAAGTCACCTGTCCATCAGGTCACCCGTCCATAAAGTCACCCGTCCATCAAGTCACCCGTCCATCAAGTCACCTTTCCATCAAGTCACCCGTCCATCAGGTCACCCGTCCATCAGGTCACCCGTCCATCAAGTCACCTGTCCATCAGGTCACCCGTCCATAAAGTCACCCGTCCATCAGGTCACCCGTCCATCAGGTCACCCGTCCATCAAGTCACCCGTCCATAAAGTCACCCGTCCATAAAGTCACCCGTCCATAAAGTCACCCGTCCATAAAGTCACCCGTCCATAAAGTCACCTGTCCATCAGGTCACCCGTCCATAAAGTCACCCGTCCATCAAGTCACCTTTCCATCAAGTCACCCGTCCATCAGGTCACCCGTCCATCAGGTCACCCGTCCATCAAGTCACCTGTCCATCAGGTCACCCGTCCATAAAGTCACCTTTCCATAAAGTCACCTGTCCATCAGGTCACCCGTCCATAAAGTCACCCGTCCATAAGGTCACCCGTCCATCAGGTCACCCGTCCATCAAGTCACCCGTCCATAAAGTCACCCGTCCATAAAGTCACCCGTCCATAAAGTCACCTGTCCATCAGGTCACCCGTCCATAAAGTCACCCGTCCATAAAGTCACCCGTCCATCAGGTCACCCGTCCATCAAGTCACCCGTCCATCAGGTCACCCGTCCATAAAGTCACCCGTCCATAAAGTCACCCGTCCATAAAGTCACCCGTCCATCAGGTCACCCGTCCATCAGGTCACCCGTCCATAAAGTCAATAATAATAAAATCTAAAACTCGGTAATAATAAAGATGTCGGATGTTCCCAGTCAGCTGGTCTGACATTTGGATCAAACACAAAGAAAATGAGAATCTTGTAAAAGGGAAACATTCAGAGTCAGAAAACTCAAAGCAACACGTGTGAAAGTGAGGAAGCAGCAGTCCTCACGTGACGGCGGCAGATTCTGTGAAACAGAATGAGTGAGTCTGGCTGTGATGTGCGGAGAAGAGGCGCGTGAAAGTGTGACGTACCTGTGGGGAGCAGCTTTCGGTCTGTGTCACCAGCAGACATACAGAGAGCTGAACACATCGGGACTGAAAACACTCAAATATCCAGCTGAGCCGCGACACAACTCAAGCTAACGCTGTTAAACGTGTGTACTTCCGCCGGATGTCCCACTGTGAAGTTCCGGTGGGGGACAGTAAAACTTTAGTTCCGCCCAGTTTACCGGTAATGGACCTGTTAGAAAGCTATGAAAAAGAATATCTAACTCAATTAATAAAGCTATACCGGAACCTTTTTATGTGTTAATGCTTCCCTTTACCACCTGTATGCCGTTAAATCCTTATTGGCTGCTTCCTTCACCTGCACAACTCAATCAGTCAGTTCCCTCCAAAACTTTATTCACTGACCTTTTTTAGTGGCGAACGTGTTTGCGGCGCGCTCCCGACACCGCCCGTTTTTACTGTTACATTTTAGTGCTCGTTGATCGTGACAAACGGCAGAAGCTGCAGGAGTGTGAAAGCAAGGATTTCCAGACAAGCAGTTTTTATCCCCAGCCCATCAGGCTTCGGAATCATGAAGTATTTGCAATTTCTGCACATTTGCACACCGCTTTTTTGCATATTTAGCACTTTATATTTTGTATTCAATATATTTCCCCTTTTTTTTAAAAAAAGGTTGCAAGGTAAAATTCTCGTTACCCAATAATAACTGTCTGTGTATATGACAAATAAACATATTGAATTGATATATTTATTATATTTATTTATATATAACATGACATCCTCCTGCTGGGAGAGTTCACAGCTCACCTGGGGCTGATCTGGTGAGGCCCCAAACACAGTTACACAGGTGAGACACAGTTATCAATGATTCAGCATCAGCTTCTGAACCTTCTTCATCCGAACTGCGCAGAGGAAATAAGACCAGGTCAAACTCCTGTGATGACGTTCAGCTGAGAGATGTTCTCTGAAGACTCTGAGAAAGGAAATGTACACAATTCATTTTGGTTTTACTCCTCTGTAACAGTCACAGTTCAGTTTACTGATCTGTTGATGGAGCTTCTGCTGCAGTTTGGTTCAAAATGAACCTTCATCAGTCAGAGGTGGAGACCAACCGAGGTTTGGTTAAATCCTTTTGCTTTATGAAACTAGATTCTCAAAAGTCCTGATCCAGAGTCCAGACCCAGTCCTCATTTCTTCCAGCCTTTGCTGTAACCTTTAAAGTGTCCTGATCAACAGTTCTGCAGCTTTCTGAAACCTTTAAAGTGTCCTGATCAACACTTCTGCAGCTTTCTGAAACCTTTAAAGTGTCCTGATCAACAGTTCTGCGGCTTTCTGAAACCTTTAAAGTGTCCTGATCAATAGTTCTGCAGCTTTCTGAAACCTTTAAAGTGTCCTGATCAACAGTTCTGCAGCTTTCTGAAACCTTTAAAGTGTCCTGATCAACAGTTCTGCAGCTTTCTGAAACCTTTAAAGTGTCCTGATCAACAGTTCTGCAGCTTTCTGAAACCTTTAAAGTGTCCTGATCAATAGTTCTGCAGCTTTCTGAAACCTTTAAAGTGTCCTGATCAACAGTTCTGCAGCTTTCTGAAACCTTTAAAGTGTCCTGATCAACAGTTCTGCAGCTTTCTGAAACCTTTAAAGTGTCCTGATCAACAGTTCTGCAGCTTTCTGAAACCTTTAAAGTGTCCTGATCAATAGTTCTGCAGCTTTCTGAAACCTTTAAAGTGTCCTGATCAATAGTTCTGCAGCTTTCTGAAACCTTTAAAGTGTCCTGATCAATAGTTCTGCAGCTTTCAGAAACCTTTAAAGTGTCCTGATCAACAGTTCTGCAGCTTTCTGAAACCTTTAAAGTGTCCTGATCAATAGTTCTGCAGCTTTCTGAAACCTTTAAAGTGTCCTGATCAACAGTTCTGCAGCTTTCTGTAACCTTTAAAGTGTCCTGATCAATAGTTCTGCTGCTTTCTGAAGCCTTTAAAGTGTCCTGATCAATAGTTCTGCAGCTTTCTGTAACCTTTAAAGTGTCCTGATCAATAGTTCTGCAGCTTTCTGTGACCTTTAAAGTGTCCTGATCAATAGTTCTGCAGCTTTCTGAAACCTTTAAAGTGTCCTGATCAATAGTTCTGCAGCTTTCAGAAACCTTTAAAGTGTCCTGATCAACAGTTCTGCAGCTTTCTGAAACCTTTAAAGTGTCCTGATCAATAGTTCTGCAGCTTTCTGAAACCTTTAAAGTGTCCTGATCAATAGTTCTGCAGCTTTCTGTAACCTTTAAAGTGTCCTGATCAACAGTTCTGCAGCTTTCTGAAACCTTTAAAGTGTCCTGATCAATAGTTCTGCAGCTTTCTGAAACCTTTAAAGTGTCCTGATCAACAGTTCTGCAGCTTTCTGAAACCTTTAAAGTGTCCTGATCAATAGTTCTGCAGCTTTCTGAAACCTTTAAAGTGTCCTGATCAATAGTTCTGCAGCTTTCTGAAACCTTTAAAGTGTCCTGATCAATAGTTCTGCAGCTTTCTGAAACCTTTAAAGTGTCCTGATCAATAGTTCTGCAGCTTTCAGAAACCTTTAAAGTGTCCTGATCAACAGTTCTGCAGCTTTCTGAAACCTTTAAAGTGTCCTGATCAATAGTTCTGCAGCTTTCTGAAACCTTTAAAGTGTCCTGATCAACAGTTCTGCAGCTTTCTGTAACCTTTAAAGTGTCCTGATCAATAGTTCTGCTGCTTTCTGAAGCCTTTAAAGTGTCCTGATCAATAGTTCTGCAGCTTTCTGTAACCTTTAAAGTGTCCTGATCAATAGTTCTGCAGCTTTCTGTGACCTTTAAAGTGTCCTGATCAATAGTTCTGCAGCTTTCTGAAACCTTTAAAGTGTCCTGATCAATAGTTCTGCAGCTTTCAGAAACCTTTAAAGTGTCCTGATCAACAGTTCTGCAGCTTTCTGAAACCTTTAAAGTGTCCTGATCAATAGTTCTGCAGCTTTCTGAAACCTTTAAAGTGTCCTGATCAATAGTTCTGCAGCTTTCTGTAACCTTTAAAGTGTCCTGATCAACAGTTCTGCAGCTTTCTGAAACCTTTAAAGTGTCCTGATCAATAGTTCTGCAGCTTTCTGAAACCTTTAAAGTGTCCTGATCAACAGTTCTGCAGCTTTCTGAAACCTTTAAAGTGTCCTGATCAACAGTTCTGCAGCTTTCTGAAGCTCTTTCACAGTTTTTCTTTGGACATTTTCTGCTTTTTCCCTCATCTTCAGTCCTTGTTCCTGAGCATTTTCAGAGGTTTTTTCTTTGTTCAGCCACTGAACTCTGACCTTTGAACCCTTCAGGCAGAAAAAAGGCTCCTAACTCAAGGGATGAACCAGTGTTGTGTCGACACAGAACAGACAACTTAGCAAAGAAGCCATTTTAAACTGGATCTTTAGGCTCTTTGTTACCAGCAGCCTGTCACAAAGACACATCATTTGTTCCCATTTCTTTAGCTGCATCTATGAAAAACAGCAAAGAAAACACAGTTTGACAGACAGAAAATAGGATTTCTGCAGCAACAAGGTGATTCCCAAAGAGCTATTAGCTGAAAACTTGGCATATCTCAGCATGGTGTGCAGTGTGTCCTTAAAACATTTGAGGAAACTGGACAAGTGGAGGACAAAAGAAGAAGTGTCAGGCCTAAAAAACTATCTCCAGCAGATGAACAGGATCTGAAAGTGATGTCCTTAAGAAAGAGGAAAAAATCCAGCTGTGACCTGACAGGACCTGAGAGATGCATCTGGACCTTCAGCTGATCCATCTACTGTTGGCCCAAGCCTCATCAGAAATGGGCTCCATGGAAGGGTGGCTGTCAAGAAGCCGTTCTTAAGGAAGGGAAACAGGGAGAAAAGGCTGAGCTGTGCCAAATGACACAAGAAGTGGACTGAAAATCAGTGGCAACAGGTCTTATGGAGGGATGAATCCTCCCCAGAGCCCGGACCTCAACATTATTGAAGCAGTGTGGGATCATCTGACAGAGAACGGAACAAAAGGCAGCCCACATCCAAAGAAGAGCTTTGGGATGTCCTTCAAGAAGCCTGGAGAACTATTCCTGAAGACTCCTTATAGAAATGACAGAAAGCTGGTCTCAGAGGGTTCAGGCTGTGTTGGAGAATAAAGGAGCTCAGACCAGAGATTCACTTTAAAGCTGCTGAGAACTGATAAAAACTCTGTTTCTGCCTCAGATTCTGGGTTTATGTTCAGGTTTGAACATGTTTCAGTGAATCTCTGCAGCTGCTTCCTGTTTTTATGTAAAACATAAAGAATGAAGCTGATCAGGACTGTGTGTCAGTGAGAGAATCTGTCAGCAGGATGACCTTCAGTTCACCTCCAGAAGTTTGGACCAACAAACAAACATCTGTCTGAAACGTCCCACCTGGTCCAGGTGTAACAGGACCCAGTCAGCAGGTAAACAGCTCCGCCCACTCACTGCTGTTTGTTAGACAATGATGTGGATTATCTTCTGGTTTTTTTTGCTGACTTCATCACCTGAGAGCGTGACATCACAGGTGAGCTGGGTCTGAAGGCTAACCGGCTGTTAGGTGGCATCGCCCGCGCCGGCCTGGGACTGGGCTGCGGCTCCGCGGCCACTCGGACCGTGTTGCGGCCGTACAGCCGCCGCTCGTACTGCAGCAGCTGCTCCCAGAAGCCGGCGTTCAGCCGGACAAAGGGTCGGCTCTCCTGGACCCAGCGGTGAGCCTGGCACAGCGTCACAGCCCGATAACGCATCAGGTACGCCATCACCAGCGCCGGGGAGCGGCTCATCCCGGCGGCGCAGTGCACGAGTGTGCCTCCTGCACGGTTGCTATGGATCCGCTCAGCCACACGATCGAAGTGGTCGCCGAGGCGGGCGCTGGGCAGGTCGCAGACGGGGACGCGCACACACTCCACGCCCGGGTAGGCGGGGCAGGTGTGGTTCAGTGTGGCGTTGACAATCAGAGTGATGCCTTTCTGTGACACGAGCGCCGCGTTCAGGGCGCCATCGGCGCCACTGAGGAAGAGTGTTGGTGTGACCTGAGACAGCGACATCCGATCTCTGAGGAACTGCAGCAGGTGAGCGGGTCGGCAGGTGAGCGGGTCGGCAGGTGAGCGGGTCGGCAGGTGGGCGGGTCGGCAGGTGAGCGGGTCGGCAGGTGGGCGGGTCGGCAGGTGGGCGGGTCGGCAGGTGAGCGGGTCGGCAGGTGGGCGGGTCGGCAGGTGAGCGGGTCGGCAGGTGAGCGGGTCGGCAGGTGAGCGGGTCGGCAGGTGGGCGGGTCGGCAGGTGGGCGGGTCGGCAGGTGAGCGGGCCGGCAGGTGAGCGGGCCGGCAGGTGAGCGGGTCGGCAGGTGAGCGGGTCGGCAGGTGAGCGGGTCGGCAGGTGGGCGGGTCGGCAGGTGAGCGGGTCGGCAGGTGGGCGGGTCGGCAGGTGAGCGGGTCGGCAGGTGAGATGAAAAACTACCATCTGAAAAAGAACAACACATCACAGAAGTAACAAAACAAACAAACATGGTCAGATATCAGCAAACTGATAACACGAAACTTTGATCCAGAACATTAGAGGCTGTGGCATTCACAGCGTTATGTGTCAGCATAACGGGCCTAACCTGACCTAACCTAACCTAACCTAACCTGACCTAACCTGACCTAACCTAACCTGACCTAACCTAACCTAACCTAACCTAACCTGACCTGACCTAACCTAACCTAACCTAACCTGACCTAACCTAACCTAACCTAACCTAACCTGACCTGACCTAACCTAACCTAACCTAACCTAACCTGACCTAACCTAACCTAACCTAACCTAACCTGACCTAACCTAACCTAACCTAACCTAACCTGACCTAACCTAACCTAACCTAACCTAACCTAACCTGACCTAACCTAACCTAACCTAACCTAACCTAACCTGACCTAACCTGACCTAACCTAACCTAACCTAACCTGACCTAACCTGACCTAACCTAACCTGACCTGACCTGACCTAACCTAACCTAACCTAACCTGACCTAACCTGACCTAACCTGACCTAACCTAACCTAACCTGACCTGACCTAACCTAACCTAACCTAACCTGACCTAACCTAACCTAACCTGACCTAACCTAACCTAACCTGACCTAACCTGACCTAACCTAACCCTAACCTAACCTAACCTGACCTAACCTAACCCTAACCTAACCTGACCTAACCTAACCTAACCTAACCTGACCTGACCTGACCTAACCTAACCTAACCTAACCTGACCTGACCTAACCTGACCTAACCTGACCTGACCTAACCTAACCTAACCTAACCTGACCTAACCTAACCTAACCTAACCTGACCTAACCTGACCTAACCTAACCTAACCCTAACCTAACCTGACCTAACCTAACCTGACCTGACCTGACCTGACCTGACCTAACCTGACCTAACCTGACCTAACCTAACCTAACCTGACCTAACCTGACCTAACCTAACCTAACCTAACCTAACCTGACCTAACCTAACCTAACCTAACCTGACCTAACCTAACCTAACCTAACCTGACCTAACCTGACCTAACCTGACCTAACCTGACCTAACCTGACCTAACCTAACCTGACCTAACCTAACCTAACCTAACCTGACCTAACCTGACCTAACCTAACCTAACCTAACCTAACCTAACCTAACCTGACCTGACCTAACCTAACCTAACCTAACCTGACCTGACCTAACCTAACCCTAACCTAACCTGACCTAACCTAACCTAACCTAACCTGACCTGACCTAACCTAACCTAACCTAACCTGACCTAACCTAACCTGACCTGACCTAACCTAACCTAACCTAACCTGACCTAACCTAACCTAACCTAACCTGACCTAACCTAACCCTAACCTAACCTGACCTAACCTGACCTAACCTAACCTGACCTAACCTGACCTAACCTAACCCTAACCTAACCTGACCTGACCTAACCTAACCTAACCTAACCTGACCTGACCTGACCTAACCTAACCTAACCTGACCTGACCTGACCTGACCTGACCTGACCTAACCTAACCTAACCTAACCTGACCTGACCTAACCTGACCTAACCTAACCTAACCTAACCTGACCTGACCTAACCTAACCTAACCTGACCTAACCTGACCTAACCTGACCTAACCTAACCTAACCTGACCTGACCTAACCTAACCTAACCTGACCTGACCTAACCTGACCTAACCTAACCTAACCTAACCTAACCTGACCTAACCTGACCTAACCTAACCCTAACCTAACCTGACCTAACCTAACCTAACCTGACCTAACCTGACCTAACCTGACCTAACCTAACCTAACCTAACCTGACCTAACCTGACCTAACCTAACCTGACCTAACCTGACCTAACCTAACCTGACCTGACCTGACCTGACCTAACCTGACCTAACCTGACCTAACCTAACCTAACCTGACCTAACCTAACCTAACCTAACCTGACCTAACCTAACCCTAACCTAACCTGACCTAACCTGACCTAACCTGACCTAACCTAACCTAACCTAACCTGACCTAACCTAACCTAACCTAACCTAACCTGACCTAACCTGACCTAACCTAACCTAACCTAACCTGACCTAACCTAACCTGACCTAACCTAACCTAACCTAACCTGACCTAACCTGACCCCAGCTGGTCGAGGCGGATGGACACCCTTCCTGGTTCTGGTTCTGCCAGAGGTTTCTTCCTGGTTCTGCCAGAGGTTTCTTCCTGGTTCTGGTTCTGCCAGAGGTTTCTTCCTGGTTCTGCCAGAGGTTTCTTCCTGGTTCTGGTTCTGCCAGAGGTTTCTTCCTGGTTCTGGTTCTGCCAGAGGTTTCTTCCTGGTTCTGGTTCTGCCAGAGGTTTCTTCCTGGTTCTGCCAGAGGTTTCTTCCTGGTTCTGGTTCTGCCAGAGGTTTCTTCCTGGTTCTGCCAGAGGTTTCTTCCTGGTTCTGGTTCTGCCAGAGGTTTCTTCCTGGTTCTGGTTCTGCCAGAGGTTTCTTCCTGGTTCTGGTTCTGCCAGAGGTTTCTTCCTGGTACTGGTTCTGCCAGAGGTTTCTTCCTGGTTCTGGTTCTGCCAGAGGTTTCTTCCTGGGTCTGGTTCTGCCAGAGGTTTCTTCCTGGTTCTGGTTCTGCCAGAGGTTTCTTCCTGTTAAAGGGAGTCGTTCCTTTCCACAGTCCCTCAGGCTCAGGACGGGAGATTGGACTGAAGACAAGTTTCGGTCCAATCTGTTGGTTTCCTTAGCTAGGATATTAATTTTTTTAATTGGCTCCATATGAATTAATTGGATTATGATTACAATGAATTGAATTCCAATTGGCTTGAATTGGACTTTATTACTTAAGTGCCTTGAGATGATATTTGTTGCAATCTGACGCTTTATAAATAAAACTGAACTTGTGTGAAGTCTGTATTGTTTGTGGTTGTCACAGCAACCGTGCCTGTACTTCACTTCCTGTTTACACTAAACGTATGTTGTGTGATTCCTGTACGTCTCTCACTCCTGGCGCTGGATCAGTCTCAGCAGGCCTTTCTGCTCACTTTACGTTTGGCATTTTAGCCGAGCTTAAAGGCAGGAGGGAAGACGAGTAAATGGAAGTGTTTGAGCGAAGATGCACCTGCTGTGGGCTCGGTGCAGGAAGAGGGTTCTGTTGGAGGGCAAGAAGGAGCAGCCAGCCAGTCGGGCCTGCTGGTTCTTTGGCTCCAGTGGACCCGTCCCCCACAGATGAACCGCATCACAAGGACAGGAGCCGAGTTTTAGGCCTAATGCTAACAAAATGTTGAGTATATTTCATTGGGCAACTATTGAAAATAGGCAAGGCAAGTTTATTATAAGGCAATTCAAAGTGTTCAATTGAAAGATAAATATGTATGCGAGTTAAAAGAAGAAAGACATTTCTGGTTTAACAGAAAGAGGGAGGTCTGCTGGCCCATCCAAAATGGAAAGTTTCCAACCCGACTCCGGTCCTCTCCTCCCTGTCGCTGCTGCACTGAACGCCGCGTCCCGCTCTGTGCTAACGTTACATGATCAGTTTCTGTCCTTTAAATGGCTCTGATGTCCACAGCAGCCTCTGAAGCTTCACCGCTTCAAAGTCTGCAGTTTCCATCAAAAGGTCATAAAGACATAAAGACTTTCATACAAAACTGAGAAATTCATAGTTTCTTCTCACATAACAAACATATTCTTGGGTAAAACAGGTAGCGATGGGAGAAATCAGCCTTCAGTTAATCCACCCAGAACACCATGTGCTGCTGCTTCATGCTTCGTCTCATCAGCCTTTTCTCTATGAATCCCAAAAGCTTCATATTAAACTAAAGAACGAGAGTTACCTGCTGCTGCCTCATCTGATCACTGCTGGGACCCAAACAGACACCGTAGAAGGCTGTGAGCAGGTCCTGCCGCCAGCCAATCACCTCAGGGGGTAATTTTAGTCCAACAGCTGAAAACTGGGGCCGAGGTCACATGACTCCGACCAAAATAAGAACAGAACCCCGGACATTCAGACGGGTTCAGGGACCCCAAAACGGGATGAAAACAACCGATAGACCCAGTAAGTCCTGAGAGGAGGAATTAAAGGACTTATAATAATCCTAACAACTGTTAGTATTCATCATGCGTCTATTTGGTTTGTCTAAAAGCTTCTTTAGTTATTTATTTGTCAGAGGTCTTGTTGAACATCATTAAATGTGATTATTAAAAAAAGAAACCATACAGTAATTTGTGGCAAACAAATTGAACAATCCTCAAAAAATACCATAAAGTCATCAACAATGCTGAGTAAGCTGAAAATATTTAACCCCGACCGACGTCGGTTTCTTTGTTTTATCATAACCTCACTTTCATACAAAACTGACTTTACAGTTTACAGGCTTCTTGTTTATTTTGTTTTGGGTTGTACTTATAAATACATTTTCAGTTTAAAGTTACTTAAAGTGTGTGTTCTCCTCTTTTTGTCATGGCTCACGAGCCTGGTCTGTACATGATGCACCTCTCCTCCCTCCATGTTCTGCTGCTGTAGGCCCAGCCTGCTGGGGGAGCTCCCATGATGCACCTCTCCTCCCTCCATGTTCTGCTGCTATAGGCCCAGCCTGCTGGGGGAGCTCCCATGATGCACCTCTCCTCCCTCCATGTTCTGCTGCTATAGGCCCAGCCTGCTGGGGGAGCTCCCATGATGCACCTCTCCTCCCTCCATGTTCTGCTGCTATAGGCCCAGCCTGCTGAGCAGCTCCCATGATGCACCTCTCCTCCCTCCATGTTCTGCTGCTACAGGCCCAGCCTGCTGGGGAGCTCCCATGATGCACCTCTCCTCCCTCCATGTTCTGCTGCTATAGGCCCAGCCTGCTGGGGGAGCTCCCATGATGCACCTCTCCTCCCTCCATGTTCTGCTGCTATAGGCCCAGCCTGCTGGGGGAGCTCCCATGATGCACCTCTCCTCCCTCCATGTTCTGCTGCTGTAGGCCCAGCCTGCTGGGGAGCTCCCATGATGCACCTCTCCTCCCTCCATGTTCTGCTGCTATAGGCCCAGCCTGCTGGGGAGCTCCCATGATGCACCTCTCCTCCCTCCATGTTCTGCTGCTATAGGCCCAGCCTGCTGGGGGAGCTCCCATGATGCACCTCTCCTCCCTCCATGTTCTGCTGCTATAGGCCCAGCCTGCTGGGGGAGCTCCCATGATGCACCTCTCCTCCCTCCATGTTCTGCTGCTATAGGCCCAGCCTGCTGGGGGAGCTCCCATGATGCACCTCTCCTCCCTCCATGTTCTGCTGCTGTAGGCCCAGCCTGCTGAGCAGCTCCCATGATGCACCTCTCCTCCCTCCATGTTCTGCTGCTATAGGCCCAGCCTGCTGGGGAGCTCCCATGATGCACCTCTCCTCCCTCCATGTTCTGCTGCTGTAGGCCCAGCCTGCTGGGGAGCTCCCATGATGCACCTCTCCTCCCTCCATGTTCTGCTGCTATAGGCCCAGCCTGCTGGGGAGCTCCCATGATGCACCTCTCCTCCCTCCATGTTCTGCTGCTGTAGGCCCAGCCTGCTGGGGAGCTCCCATGATGCACCTCTCCTCCCTCCATGTTCTGCTGCTGTAGGCCCAGCCTGCTGGGGAGCTCCCATGATGCACCTCTCCTCCCTCCATGTTCTGCTGCTGTAGGCCCAGCCTGCTGGGGAGCTCCCATGATGCACCTCTCCTCCCTCCATGTTCTGCTGCTGTAGGCCCAGCCTGCTGAGCAGCTCCCATGATGCACCTCTCCTCCCTCCATGTTCTGTTGCTGTAGGCCCAGCCTGCTGAGCAGCTCCCATGATGCACCTCTCCTCCCTCCATGTTCTGATGCTACAGGCCCAGCCTGCTGAGCAGCTCCCATGATGCACCTCTCCTCCCTCCATGTTCTGCTGCTGTAGGCCCAGCCTGCTGAGCAGCTCCCATGATGCACCTCTCCTCCCTCCATGTTCTGCTGCTGTAGGCCCAGCCTGCTGAGCAGCTCCCATGATGCACCTCTCCTCCCTCCATGTTCTGATGCTACAGGCCCAGCCTGCTGGGGAGCTCCCATGATGCACCTCTCCTCCCTCCATGTTCTGATGCTACAGGCCCAGCCTGCTGGGGAGCTCCCATGATGCACCTCTCCTCCCTCCATGTTCTGCTGCTGTAGGCCCAGCCTGCTGAGCAGCTCCCATGATGCACCTCTCCTCCCTCCATGTTCTGCTGCTATAGGCCCAGCCTGCTGGGGAGCTCCCATGATGCACCTCTCCTCCCTCCATGTTCTGCTGCTGTAGGCCCAGCCTGCTGAGCAGCTCCCATGATGCACCTCTCCTCCCTCCATGTTCTGCTGCTATAGGCCCAGCCTGCTGGGGAGCTCCCATGATGCACCTCTCCTCCCTCCATGTTCTGCTGCTATAGGCCCAGCCTGCTGGGGAGCTCCCATGATGCACCTCTCCTCCCTCCATGTTCTGCTGCTATAGGCCCAGCCTGCTGGGGGAGCTCCCATGATGCACCTCTCCTCCCTCCATGTTCTGCTGCTGTAGGCCCAGCCTGCTGAGCAGCTCCCATGATGCACCTCTCCTCCCTCCATGTACAGATGACATCATTGCTGTCAGTAACTTGTGTTTCTCTCTCTCAGCAGGTATCTCTGGCCTGGTGTTACGCTGCTTGTTGTCCCCTCTTTCCTGTCCTCTCAGCCCCAGCTGGTCCAGGCAGATGGACCCTTCCTGGTTCTGGTTCTGATGGAGGTTTCTCTCCACATTTGTTAAGAGAAAAAACAAGGACGATTCACCTGGATTCGCCGTCTCCAACACATAATGCAGTTACCATGAGGACGGCTACATTTTTGTCCAACACCACCTCAAATTTAGTGCGTAACATTTTCTAATTAAGTTGGCTGAGACAGCAAGAAGCAGAGTTCTTACTGAAGAACCCAGGATGAGGAGTACAGAATAAACCGGTCCCAAAGAGGAGCGTCATGTGGTGTGAAACTTATTGAAGGAATGAGCGTAACTTCACAGCCAGTCTTTAGACATCAGAAAACTAAATCTGAACCCATCTTTCTGAAAATGATTTTAAAAGGATTTTAACCTTTTAAAACATTTTAAATTAGATTTAATTTGATTAAGTTTCACTCTTTAAGTCTGATTGATTGATCTGGATATTTTACATATTGGTTAATACCAGCTATTGATCTTGTACGTCCAAGTGTAGCTTTTCTTCCGGTCAGGGAGGCGGTGAAGCCACAAGTGACCAGAAACTCACGACAATAAAAAAAACAGCGAAGAAGAATAGCTGCTAGCTGTTAGCGGTTAGCTCCCAGCGTCATGGCGGAACTCAACCGGCAGCTGCAGGAATATTTGGCCCAGTCCAAAGGTGGCAGCGCCAAGACCATCTCCCAGTCCAGCTCCAGCACCACGTTGAACATGGAGGACCCGGAGACGGTACCGGGAAGCTGGTTCGGTCGGTGGTCCAGCCCGTGGCCGGGAGGCCGCAGCGGCAGTCCGTCCAGTCAGAGCTCCAGTGTAAACAGCGGATTTTCTTGGCCGTGGTCGGCCGAGCCGGACCCCTGCCTGCCAGGAATGAGTCGCCGGCAGCGGCTGGTGGCTTTCGGGGTGTGCGCGCTGTTCTCCGCGCTGTGCTTCGGACTATCGGCGCTTTATGCGCCGCTGCTGCTGCTCTACGCCCGGAAGTTCGCGCTGCTGTGGTCGCTCGGCTCGCTGTTCGCTATCGCGGCTGTGGCGGTCCTGCGGGGGCCAAGCAGACTGGCCGCCGGCCTGCCCACCTCCCCGGGAGCCGCGGTTTACCTGTGCGCCCTGGGGGGGACCTTATACGCGGCGTTGAGCCTCCACAGCACCGTGCTGACCGCACTTGGAGCCGCCCTGCAGGTCGCCGTCATCCTCGGCTACGTGGTGTCGCTGCTGCCCGGGGGGAGCGCCGGGATCCGCTTCATGGGGGGCATGGCGGCGTCCGCCATCAAAAGGACCGTAACCGGGAAAACCATGCCCATCTGACCGGACCCGCCCGAACCGGGCAGATCTGACTGTGCTACATTCCTCTGCTTAGTATTAATCAGCTGATCTGGGGACCAAATGACGTTTCAGTGAAACTTTACCTGTCCAGGTGTGACAGAGGCAAATACCTTTGGTTTCAGCTGGGAAACACCTGATGTCACAGGTTCTGATGAAGAGTTCTGTTATTAAACACATTTAAAGTGACTTTATCACATCGACCTCGGTCCTCATGATGATTTCTATATTTTATTAACTCTGAATGAAAATAAAGATTCTGAACATGTTGAAGTAACAAAACATCCTGTTTATTTCATGTTGGCTCATTATTGACTCCAGGTGGATCAGGAAAGCCCACTGGGGGCCCAGATGGTGAAGAGCAGCTCCAACAGAACCAGTCCAGACTCAGTGAATGTTTCTGATGTTTGTAACTGTCAGTGAATCATAAATAAACTCTTCTCCATCGGACTGAGTCGAGGTTGATGGTCCTCTGAGTGATGAACGGTTCTGATCCGCCGACTTTCTGTCAGTTTTGGATCAGATGAAGTAAGACGCTTCTCTCTGGCGTATTTCTTAGATCTGAAAGTGGGTTTTTAAGGTGGCCCGGTCCATTTTGTTCTTAGTGGTTATAAACAGTGAGGTTCTGACTGGGAGTCAGTGGATCAGAACCGGTCAGACCAGGACCTGATCCATCCTGGACCAGTCTCAAACCTTCCAGCTGCTCCAGGACCTGCAGGCCCAGGACGGCGAGGCCCGCTGCAGGGTCCTGGTTCAGAGAAGAGTCCGGAGGCGGCACAGGGCTGAATCTTTATTGTCCACCTCGGTGGAGTCGTGGAAACACAAAACACTTAGAAATCTGTTACAAAAAGCTGCAGACGAGCTGCGATAAAAGAGACGCAGATACAAACACCACCAGTCCCTACAGTACTTTACACACGCCTCTTCTACCTGTCGGCTCAGCTGGGCACCGCCGCAGACCGCCCGCCGGGACAGGTCACGTGACCAAAAGTCAGTCTGAAGATTTATCAGAGTCTGGTTTCAGGTCTGTGGAGGAACCAGCAGGGAGACGAGGATCATGGGAGGTTCTCTATGGTTCTTTTTAGGACTACCGGCCCCGGACGCTACCCCTTGGTGCCCCTCTGGGAGGTGGTCCTCCCCTCCTGGGGCCCGGTCCTCCTCCAGGACCCCAGCCGCCCCGTGCTCTGCCGGATGGACCATAACCGCCGTCGTCCCTCTGAGGAGGACGACCTGAAGAGACGAGAGAAGAGACCAGAGCAGAGACCAGAGAAGAGACCAGAGCAGAGACCAGAGAAGAGACCAGAGAAGAGACCGGAGAAGAGACCGGAGAAGAGACAAGAGAAGAGACCGGAGAAGAGACAAGAGAAGAGACCAGAGAAGAGACCAGAGAAGAGACCAGAGAAGAGACCGGAGAAGAGACCGGAGAAGAGACCGGAGAAGAGACCGGAGAAGAGACCAGAGAAGAGACCGGAGAAGAGACAAGAGAAGAGACCAGAGAAGAGACCAGAGAAGAGACCAGAGAAGAGACCGGAGAAGAGACCGGAGAAGAGACAAGAGAAGAGACAAGAGAAGAGACAAGAGAAGAGACCGGAGAAGAGACCAGAGAAGAGACCAGAGAAGAGACCAGAGAAGAGACCAGAGCAGAGACCAGAGAAGAGACCAGAGCAGAGACCAGAGAAGAGACCAGAGAAGAGACCGGAGAAGAGACCGGAGAAGAGACAAGAGAAGAGACAAGAGAAGAGACCAGAGAAGAGACCAGAGAAGAGACCAGAGAAGAGACCAGAGAAGAGACCGGAGAAGAGACCGGAGAAGAGACAAGAGAAGAGACAAGAGAAGAGACCAGAGAAGAGACCGGAGAAGAGACCAGAGAAGAGACCAGAGAAGAGACCAGAGAAGAGACCAGAGAAGAGACCAGAGAAGAGACCAGAGAAGAGACCAGAGAAGAGACCGGAGAAGAGACCGGAGAAGAGACAAGAGAAGAGACCAGAGAAGAGACCAGAGAAGAGACCAGAGAAGAGACCAGAGAAGAGACCAGAGAAGAGACCGGAGAAGAGACCAGAGAAGAGACCAGAGAAGAGACCAGAGAAGAGACCAGAGAAGAGACCGGAGAAGAGACCGGAGAAGAGACAAGAGAAGAGACCAGAGAAGAGACCGGAGAAGAGACCAGAGAAGAGACCAGAGAAGAGACCAGAGAAGAGACCAGAGAAGAGACCGGAGAAGAGACCGGAGAAGAGACAAGAGAAGAGACCAGAGAAGAGACCGGAGAAGAGACCAGAGAAGAGACCGGAGAAGAGACCAGAGAAGAGACCAGAGAAGAGACCAGAGAAGAGACCAGAGAAGAGACCGGAGAAGAGACCGGAGAAGAGACCGGAGAAGAGACCGGAGAAGAGACCGGAGAAGAGACCGGAGAAGAGACCAGAGAAGAGACAAGAGAAGAGACCAGAGAAGAGACCGGAGAAGAGACCGGAGAAGAGACCAGAGAAGAGACCGGAGAAGAGACCGGAGAAGAGACCAGAGAAGAGACCAGAGAAGAGACCGGAGAAGAGACCAGAGAAGAGACCAGAGAAGAGACCAGAGAAGAGACCAGAGAAGAGACCAGAGAAGAGACCAGAGAAGAGACCAGAGAAGAGACCGGAGAAGAGACCGGAGAAGAGACCAGAGAAGAGACCAGAGAAGAGACCAGAGAAGAGACCGGAGAAGAGACCGGAGAAGAGACCAGAGAAGAGACCAGAGAAGAGACCAGAGAAGAGACCGGAGAAGAGACCAGAGAAGAGACCAGAGAAGAGACCGGAGAAGAGACCAGAGAAGAGACCAGAGAAGAGACCGGAGAAGAGACCGGAGAAGAGACCAGAGAAGAGACCAGAGAAGAGACCAGAGAAGAGACCAGAGAAGAGACCAGAGAAGAGACCAGAGAAGAGACCAGAGAAGAGACCAGAGAAGAGACCGGAGAAGAGACCGGAGAAGAGACCAGAGAAGAGACCAGAGAAGAGACCGGAGAAGAGACCGGAGAAGAGACCGGAGAAGAGACCAGAGAAGAGACCAGAGAAGAGACCAGAGAAGAGACCAGAGAAGAGACCAGAGAAGAGACCAGAGAAGAGACCGGAGAAGAGACCGGAGAAGAGACCAGAGAAGAGACCAGAGAAGAGACCAGAGAAGAGACCAGAGAAGAGACCAGAGAAGAGACCGGAGAAGAGACCAGAGAAGAGACCAGAGAAGAGACCAGAGAAGAGACAAAGTTCAGTCGTTAAAATCAATATAATTAACCGAAAGCAGATGACTCATAAAAGTGTGTGTGTGGGCACGCCACCTCCGTCGGTTCCTGGCGACTCGCGTTCTCGGGGGTCGCCGGTTCCAGGCCCGTCCTGCCACGGACGCTTGCGTGGCGGCAAAGACGCCATGTCCATCCCCTGCAGAGAGGACGGACGCTCCCGGCCGGCCGGAGACGAGCCGTCGTGCATCTGCTGCCCGTCCCGGTATCCGTCATGACCTAAGACAGGAAGGGGGGGGGCGACCCGGCAGTCAGACTCTGGACCCCATCACAACATTTAGCTCCGACGCCTCAGAATGAGGTGCACAGCAGATCAGAACCAGAACCCAGACAGAGTGGGAGTCCAGCAACCGGACGGTTGGCGGTTCCATTCCTACTCAGAAACTGGTGAAACTGAAACCGGTTTCTGTGGAGGGGGGTCAGTCCACCTCCTTGCCACGGCCGAGGTGCCCTTGAGCAAGGCACCGTACCCCCCTGCCCCCCAGGTCCTGGTACCGGCTGCCCACCGCTCCAGGGTGTGGCCCTGCCTGGTCAACAGGTCCACCTGGAGGGGTTAATCAGTAAATCTGATCTTCTTTGGTTCACCTGTTACAGATTAAACTCAACATCTGAAACCCTGAACTGATCTACTGCGGGTTATTGATCAATCTGAGCAGCAGAAATGAAGCTCTGAACATTCCAGTCTGAGATCATCAGGGCCAGAACCGGACAGCATTTCATCTGAGCACCTTCGGACCCCTCAGAGCCCCCCAGGGGGAGCCAGCTCCTCACCTCCTCCTCTCGGTGGACCTCCTCCTCGCGGTGGCCTCCCTCGGGCCCCCGTGTCCCAGCCTCGGCCCATTTCCTCAGTGTCGTAGCCCTCCTCTTGGCCGCTGTACTCGTCGGGGTAACCTCTGCCTCCGGGCCGGCCGCCGCCTCGGAACCTGCAACAGAATCCAGTTCAGACACAGAACCCAGTTCGGTACTTAGTTCCCTCCATCTCGGACTGAGGTCTCACCTGTCATCCCGCCGTCCTCTGAACTCTCCCCCACCAAAGCGCTCCTCCCAGTTACCGCCGTTCCCACCGCCTCCTCGGTGCCCCCCCCCCTCGGTGCCCCCCACCTCCGCCCCCTTGGTACCCTGGACCGGGTCTCCAGCCCTCCTCTCCTCTGCCGTGGAAGTCCTGTCCTCCATCAAAGTCCTGCGGCCCACGGCGTCCCTGCTGGCTGCCCTCCCAGTACGGTCCAGAACCCTGATCAGGCCCTCCTGGGCCCTGCCGGTCTGGAGGGCCCATGTGGTGTTTGGGTGGTGGCCCCCGAGGGTCTCCTTTATAAGCAGAGAGAACAGCTGTTCTTAGGAATGATCAAACACTGCTTAAGAAAAAACTTGCGGGGCCTCTGAAGACAGACCAGTGATGAAACACTAACCAGGGGCCTGAAAATGGGGCCCCGAGGGACCTTACTGAACCAGCTGTAAAAACTGGTGTGTTACCTTTGTTGCTGGGCCCCTGCTGGCCCATCCCATGCATCATGGGGCCCGAGTTCTGACCCTGCAGAGACCAAAACAGAGTTAATCGATCTCCTCAGCCTTAAACCCACAGATCCTGGACCGGGGCCCCTGACCTCACCTGGTGCTGCATGTACGGAGGCTCCTGCATGTTTCCATGGGGTCCTTGCATGTTACCTGGGGGCCCCTGCATGTTTCCATGGGGACCTTGCATGTTAGCTGGGGGGCCCTGCATTTTTCCATGGGGTCCTTGCATGTTACCTGGGGGCCCCTGCATGTTTCCATGGGGTCCTTGCATGTTACCTGGGGGCCCCTGCAAGTTTCCATGGGGTCCTTGCATGTTACCAGGGGGTCCCTGCATGTTTCCAGGAGGTCCATGTATCCCTCCTGGGGGCCCTTGCATGCTGCCCATCCCATAGTTGTTTGACATGCTGCCATGTGTCCTGGTTGGGGGCCCCATCATCCCACCCTGCATGGGGCCCTGGGGGCCCATCATGTTCCCTTGAGGTGGTATCATTCCCCCTTGCGGTGGGGGCCCCTGAGGGTCCCTTGGACCCATTCCTCGAGAAGGGGGCCCCATCATCCCACCGGGGGGGCCCTGCATCCCTCTGGGTCCCATACCATGAGGCCCTTGAGGGCCCATGTTTCTCGGAGGGCCAGGATGTCTCTGTGGCCCCTGCATGTCTGATGGTCCCATGCTCTGAGGGGGTCCCTGATGAGACTGGGGTCCAGAAGATGGCCCCATCTGTCCAGGCTGCATGAATGGAGGCTGCATGCCTCCGGGGCCCATAGGAGGACCCATGTTGTTGGGCATCTGCTGGGGAGGCATGTTCGGAGTGAAGCCCTGCTGTCCGGGAGGCATGGGGCCCCCGCCAGGACCGGAGAAGGGGGGCATAGAGCCCGGTCCTTGCAGGGGCCCCATGGATCCATCTGGGTTCATCTGGTTCATCTTCATTTGCTGCAGAGACACAGAACCAGAACATTATTCTGTGTGAACACTCAGATAAATCTTCTCTACGTGGAACATTAAAATGTTTAAACTGAGCTTCGTGAACAATTTCACATCTTTCAGAGTTAAAACTGATCTGAACAACCGTTCGGGGGTCAAACCCTTCGGGGGTCAAACCCTTCGGGGGTCAAACAGTTCGGGGGTCAAACCGTTCGGGGGTCAAACCGTTCGGGGGTCAAACAGTTCGGGGGTCAAACCCTTCGGGGGTCAAACCCTTCGGGGGTCAAACAGTTCGGGGGTCAAACCGTTCGGGGGTCAAACCGTTCGGGGGTCAAACCGTTCGGGGGTCAAACCGTTCGGGGGTCAAACCCTTCGGGGGTCAAACCCTTCGGGGGTCAAACCCTTCGGGGGTCAAACAGTTCGGGGGTCAAACCGTTCGGGGGTCAAACCCTTCGGGGGTCAAACAGTTCGGGGGTCAAACCGTTCGGGGGTCAAACCGTTCGGGGGTCAAACCGTTCGGGAGTCAAACCCTTCGGGAGTCAAACCCTTCGGGAGTCAAACCGTTCGGGGGTCAAACCGTTCGGGGGTCAAACCGTTCGGGGGTCAAACAGTTCGGGAGTCAAACAGTTCGGGAGTCAAACCCTTCGGGAGTCAAACCCTTCGGGAGTCAAACCCTTCGGGAGTCAAACCCTTCGGGAGTCAAACCCTTCGGGAGTCAAACCCTTCAGGAGTCAAACCGTTCGGGAGTCAAACCGTTCAGGGGTTAAACCGTTCGGGAGTTAAACCGTTCAGGAGTTAAACCGTTCAGGAGTCAAACCGTTCGGGAGTCAAACCGTTCGGGAGTTAAACAGTTCGGGAGTTAAACCGTTCAGGAGTGACCAACACTCACTTCCAGCAGCATGGGGTTGGTGTACTGCAGTGCTGCCATCTCCTGTTCCAGCTCCGCCTGCGTTTTCTTCTTCCCCTCCACCTTCTGCTCCACCTTTCGGTCTTTGGGCAGATCTCCAGAAGGGGGCATCATGGGTACTTTGTTCTCCGCCCAGGCCTGCAGACAGACATCCGTTCAGTTCCTCGTTGTACAGCAGCACCCATCAGGGGCCTCAGCTCCGACACTCACCTGCTGGAACTGTGCTGGGATTGGTTTGGCATAAGGAACTTTCTTCTGAGGGACCTTCTTGGCATCCTTACCCATGACCTCATCCATGCCCCAGTCCAGACCGGGGATGGACATCTCCACCTCTGGCGCCGCCTCTTTACCTGCGGACACACCCCAGTTACGCCCGAGTCATCGGAAGGCAAAGGGCGATTCTTTTCCCAGGTGTGAAACTTACTGCTCTGCTCCTGCTCCATCGCTGCCTTAAGCTGCTCCGGGATGCCCATCCCAGGGATGGCGGCCACACTGTTCGGCTCCATGTCATCTGAAACAAAGCAACACCGACCCGTCAGCTACGGAGGCTGCACCATCCAGCCTCATGCTGTTTGTCCCCTGCGGCTCACCGTACTCCACGCCATCCTCTGACATCCCAGGCAGTAGGTTCAGGTTGTAGCGGTCTCTCATCTTGTCACCAGGCCGGTTCCTTGTCCAGAACTTGCTGAGGAAGCGAACCGAGAAGAGCTCAAACAAACATCTGCACAGCTGTAGAGCCTCAGTAAAGAGTGTCAGAGTAACAGGAAGCAGCATCATGACCATGGATTCTGCTGCAGATACAGTGCTGTGCACGCTGTGCTGTGCACGCTGTGCTGTGCACGCTGTGCTGTGCACGCTGTGCTGTGCACGTAGTGTTGTGCACGTTGTGCACGCTGTGCTGTGCACGTGGTGCACGTTGTTTACCTGGTGTGGTCGTTGGAACCAGAGCACAGGATGTGACCCAGCGGGTGCCAGGCCAGACTCCAGATCATCCCCTCATGAGCCATCTCCATGCCTCCAACCTCCTTCTCCACCCTGTCACAAACAACAAGAACATCAGTGGACAAGCAGTAACAGGTTCAGACAGGTTCTGTTCAGGTCCTGTTCAGCTTCTGTTCAGGTCCTGTTCAGGTCCTGTTCAGGTTCTGTTCAGGTTCTGTTCAGGTTCGTGGTTCTCACCCGGTGTGCCAGAAAAGCAGCGATCCATCTGAGCCTCCACTGGCGAACAGGCCCTCGTGGACTGGATGCCAGGCCACCGCTGAAGACAGAAGAGACGTGTTTCGGCAAAAGGGTTCAACAGTTGAAAATGATGCAACGCCTTTTGAACCGAGGAAAGGTCTGTGTGTGGCTCACCTGTGGCCTCCTTCTTGTGGCCCCTGAACACCTGCAGCTCCTCCTTCAGGTTCCTGATGTCAAACAGTTTGCACAAGTGGTCCCGGGACGCTGTGAGCAGCCAGTTCCCGTTAAGGTTCCACTTAACCTCCATCACCGTGTTCTTGTGGGCGTGGCTGAGGAGAGAAACCAGCTCGAGTGAACCGCCTGTTGCCATGACAACCACAGCAACACAGCGCAGGTGAGTGTGTGAGGTGCTCTCACAGTGTGGCCAGACTCTGTCCGGTCTTTGGGTCCCAGAACTTGATGGGCTGCTGGCTGTCTTTGCTGCCCGACACCACCAGGCCTTTGGTGGGATGCCAGTCCACACACTTCACATCAGCACCGTGACCTGCGCACACACACATTATACTGACCGTGGGCCCCAGAACCTCGCCCCGCGGCAATCACCATAAAGTGACACCTTAAAAAAAACAATATTTGCACGATTAAATAAAAATGTAAACATTCATTTAAACTTTTAGCTGGATTTCCACCAGAGTTTTCCTTCTTCTACTGAATTAAATCCATCACCACAGCCTGCAGCGTTCCCTGTGGCGACTCTACACAGCAGAGTTTAGCTCCTTCTCTTTGGTGACGGCAGGATCAATAACTGCTGCTGGACTTCTTATCAAACTTGGATTTCTGATCCCGACTGAAGAAAACTGGCGTCTGGTTTCTTCTTGTCGAGTCTTTAGATCAAAGTGTCTCGGTTCTGCCTGTCAGCTGTGACGTTTTATGGACTGTTTATGACGGCGGGGCCCTCAGCGGGGCCCTCAGCGGGGCCCTCAGCAGCTCCTTCAGTTACTGTGTAATTCACTGTGTGAACTAATTCATGCTGAGATAATTCAACATGCACAATAAGTATTTAGCTTCTTCATCTCTTTCAACTGTGCATTTATTGTGTTTAAGTGCTCCTTTTCTACCCCTTTACTACGGTTTTCCTGCTCTGTTCTGCTGGGGGTTCACTTAAATTTCCCCGTTGTGGGATCAATAAAGTAAAATCTTATCTTTTAGAAGGAACCTGAAGGAAAAAAGAGCAGCCAGGTGTAACGGGAGCTGGTTCTGACCCAAAAAGGCCTTTTTGAAACCACATGAGCTAATCAGGCAACTAGAAACATGAAAGTCTGACTTAAGGTGTCCTCATACATGCGTTTGCTTTAACTTCTGAGAGTTGTTTGGCCGCTCAGAGCCACCGTACACACATGTGTTTATCCAGCATGACTAACTGAAGGTGGGTGAGCAGCAAACTGGACCTCTGAGCTCCTGAAATACTCCCTCCAGGTAACTCTGCCTGTTTTATCAGCTGATGAGACTCTCGGGTCTCAGACCGGTTCTGATCCAGGTCTTACTTTCTCTCCTGTGAGTGTGTGTGCGTGGATCAGCTGACGTGGCGTCCAGCTGCACAGCGTGTACCTCTGAGGATCCTCTCCTCGTGGCAGCGCAGGAAGTCCCAGATCCGAACGGTGCCGTCGTCGGAGCAGGTGGCAAACTTGTTATCCGTGGGAGAAAAACTGGAGGAAGAGGAGAATCAATCAATCCACATTTATTCATATCGCACCTGAGAAGGACCAGAGACTGACCAAAGTGCTTCACAATTCCAAAAGCAGATTTAAAAGTAATTACACAGAAAGCAAGACAACAGAAAGGTGAGCCACAGCCCGAGAAAAGCCAGTTTAAATAGCTTTTTAATCTGGCTTTGAGCTGTAGTAGGTCTGAGTATTCCAAGACTTAGGCCCTGCCACTGCAAAGGTTGGGCCACCGCGCAGGTTGGGCCACTGCCAAGGTAGGGCCACTGCCAAGGTAGGGCCACTGCCAAGGTAGGGCCACTGCAAAGGTTGGGCCACCGCAAAGGTTGGGCCACTGCAAAGGTTGGGCCACCGCAAAGGTTGGGCCACCGCCAAGGTTGGGCCACCGCCAAGGTTGGGCCACCGCAAAGGTTGGGCCACTGCAAAGGTTGGGCCACCGCCAAGGTTGGGCCACTGCAAAGGTTGGGCCACCGCCAAGGTTGGGCCACCGCAAAGGTTGGGCCACTGCAAAGGTTGGGCCACCGCCAAGGTTGGGCCACCGCAAAGGTTGGGCCACCGCCAAGGTTGGGCCACCGCCAAGGTTGGGCCACCGCAAAGGTTGGGCCACTGCAAAGGTTGGGCCACCGCCAAGGTTGGGCCACTGCAAAGGTTGGGCCACCGCCAAGGTTGGGCCACCGCAAAGGTAGGGCCACTGCAAAGGTTGGGCCACCGCCAAGGTTGGGCCACCGCAAAGGTTGGGCCACTGCAAAGGTTGGGCCACCGCCAAGGTTGGGCCACCGCCAAGGTTGGGCCACCGCAAAGGTTGGGCCACCGCAAAGGTTGGGCCACCGCCAAGGTTGGGCCACCGCCAAGGTTGGGCCACCGCAAAGGTTGGGCCACCGTAAAGGTTGGGCCACTGCAAAGGTTGGGCCACCGCAAAGGTTGGGCCACCGCAAAGGTTGGGCCACTGCAAAGGTTGGGCCACCGCAAAGGTTGGGCCACTGCAAAGGTTGGGCCACTGCAAAGGTTGGGCCACCGCCAAGGTTGGGCCACCGCCAAGGTTGGGCCACCGCAAAGGTTGGGCCACTGCCAAGGTAGGGCCACTGCCAAGGTAGGGCCACTGCAAAGGTTGGGCCACCGCAAAGGTTGGGCCACTGCAAAGGTTGGGCCACCGCAAAGGTTGGGCCACCGCCAAGGTTGGGCCACCGCCAAGGTTGGGCCACCGCAAAGGTTGGGCCACTGCAAAGGTTGGGCCACCGCCAAGGTTGGGCCACCGCCAAGGTTGGGCCACCGCAAAGGTTGGGCCACCGCCAAGGTTGGGCCACCGCCAAGGTTGGGCCACCGCAAAGGTTGGGCCACCGTAAAGGTTGGGCCACTGCAAAGGTTGGGCCACCGCAAAGGTTGGGCCACCGCAAAGGTTGGGCCACTGCAAAGGTTGGGCCACCGCAAAGGTTGGGCCACTGCAAAGGTTGGGCCACTGCAAAGGTTGGGCCACCGCCAAGGTTGGGCCACCGCCAAGGTTGGGCCACCGCAAAGGTTGGGCCACCGCCAAGGTTGGGCCACCGCCAAGGTTGGGCCACCGCAAAGGTTGGGCCACTGCAAAGGTTGGGCCACTGCAAAGGTTGGGCCACCGCCAAGGTTGGGCCACCGCAAAGGTTGGGCCACTGCAAAGGTTGGGCCACTGCAAAGGTTGGGCCACTGCAAAGGTTGGGCCACCGCCAAGGTTGGGCCACTGCAAAGGTTGGGCCACTGCAAAGGTTGGGCCACTGCAAAGGTTGGGCCACTGCGTTGGGGGGGGGGGATGCAAGGCCATTAACTGCGTTGAAAACAAATAACGTTTTAAACTGGATCCCAGATTTTACAGGAGTAAAGTCCAGGTGTGACGTGGACAAGTCAGAAAATCAACCAGCGTGATGTCAGGTTAATCGGTGCAACGCATGGGAGGAGCACCGGCCCAACAGAACCAGGGGCCCAACAGAACCAGGGGCCCAGGTCCTCAGACTTGGTTTTCAGTAACGAAACAAAAGCAGAACTCCGTTTCACTCATCCTGCACAGGTAAATGGGGGCGGGGCCTTTACAGTTCTGTGTCAGGAGGCATCTGATTGGTCCAGGCTGATCCCAGCCTGTCCCAGAGTCAGCCTGGATGAAAGAACAGGAGTGGATGGGTTCTTCTGGCAGGTGAGCTGGACTGGAGGTAAAAACTGACCCGGTTCCACAGGACTTCAGACCCGTTAACACGCTTCACCATCACCTGGTCACCGTGGTGATGAGCATGCCCCATGCCAACATCTCCGTTATGGCTCGAGTAATTTCTCGTGCCGTTTTGACGAAGCTTCATACTCGCTGTGCTGGCGTGACTCGCTCTTTCACAAACACGCCGTTTACCATATAAGGCTTTAAGGTGTTTCATTAAATGTTGAAGTTTATCGTTGGAAACAGTAGCAAGACATTTAGCACAATACCGCATCATCAGGATTATTCCACACAACTGCAGTACTGCTCCTCTTAGACACTGAAGCCTCTTTAGTGTCGGCTGCTATCGGGTCCGAGGCCTGAAGCCTGAGGCCCGAAGCCTGAGGCCCGAAGCCCGAGGCCTGAGGCCCGAAGCCCAAAGCCCGAAGCCTGAGGCCCGAAGCCTGAGGCCCGAAGCCTGAGGCCCGAAGCCTGAGGCCCGAAGCCTGAGGCCCAAAGCCCGGGGCCTGAGGCCCAAGGCCCGAAGCCCAAAGCCCGAAGCCTGAGGCCCGAAGCCCGAGGCCCGAAGCCTGAGGCCCGAAGCCTGAGGCCCGAAGCCCGGGGCCTGAGGCCCGAAGCCCAAAGCCTGAAGCCTGAGGCCCGAGGCCCGAAGCCTGAGGCCCGAAGCCTGAGGCCCGAAGCCCGGGGCCCAAGGCCCGAAGCCTGAGGCCCGAAGCCCGAAGCCTGAGGCCCGAAGCCTGAGGCCCGAAGCCCGGGGCCTGAGGCCCGAAGCCCAAAGCCTGAAGCCTGAGGCCCGAAGCCTGAGGCCCGAAGCCTGAGGCCCGAAGCCCGGGGCCCGAAGCCCGGGGCCTGAGGCCCGAAGCCTGAGGCCCGAGGCCCGGGGCCCGAGGCCCGAAGCCCGAGGCCCAAAGCCTGATCCACCGAACCACAGTTGTCCCACCGCTGATTCCTTTTATCGTGCGAGTGCTAAATGAGGAGCAGACGAGCTGCGACGGAACAGCGACTTCAGTCTGAAGAAACATGGACCTGCCAGAACCGGACCTACAGCGTCCTCCTGGTGTTTGGGACAAAGTCACAGGAAGGCCAGATTCCAAGAAGTCCTTAAGGGAGCTGCAGTCCTGGAAAAAGGTGTTCTGGGTAGACCAGGCCCAGAAGAACCTGCATCAGAGTGAAGAAGGTGTGGCGACCAACAGGAACCAAGATCCAAAGCAGCTGCTCTGCTGCCTGAGGACAAAAAGGTTCTACCTGATGGGCCTGAGATGAAGGAAAATTACTTCAGTCAGGAGGAGCGGGGGGGGGGCTGTACCCATGTAATCAGAACCAGGTCAGATCAAAGGTTCTGATCCAAACTCCCAAACCTTGAAGTGACTCAGTATCTAACAGCTGGAGGCGCTGCAGGTAGCGGCGACTCGGTTCTTTCTTCTTCTGTTGGTCACAGATCCAGTTGGTGGTTCTGTACCGTGGGACCGTCGGCGCCACCGTTCTGGCTGCTGGGCCTCAGCTCCAGGTGCTTTGGCATTTTTTCAAATGTGAGTTTGAATGTTTAAAATCTGAAAGCAACTTTTAACCTGCAGGCTGGTACGGAACCCCAGGAGGGACATTATTCACCTCCATTTGCTTTAAAATCCTCCTGCTCCAACGAGCCAATCAGAGCAGAGCAGACCCTGTTGTCAGGGAAACATCTGATCAGAACCCGCTTCCTGTGGATCGATGGAGGCGTGACGTCACCGTACCGGTGACTGCTGAGGCAGATGCATTCAGGGACCTCCCAGGTTGAATATGCAGGTGGGGGTGAGGTCATTGAACGCATCACCACCACAGCTGAGCCCCTTTCAAGTCGTCTGGAAGCTGGAACGTTCCAACTCACCCCTGAACACCTCGTCCGGAGGTGCTCTTCTCCGGTTGCAGGAATCTGACCCAGCTCCGCTGAAGGAGGCAACGGAGACAGCGTGATCAGGTTCTGGCGCTGCTGGACTCTGCAGAGGCTCATGGACGCCACAGGTGGTGACCCTGATGAGTCACAGGAGGGAGGGGCCTGAAGGAGGAGCTCCCAGCTGTGTTTCAGGTGCACATGTGGAGGTGAAACCTTTATTCAAACACACCAGCAGCCGGTTGGAGCCGGTTCTGACCAGCAGCAGAGGCGCTGCCCACTTTATTCACTGATCCTGCTAAAACTTTATTGGTTGTGGGCCTTTAATGACCCGGAGGCGTCCACCCAAACCGGCAGCGACCCACAGAGGCTGCAGCGACTTGACTTTATTCAACAAATCACAGAAACGGCTCAGCAGGCAGAACATCAGCAGCACACGCTCACATCTGTCCAACCACAGCCAGCAGCACGTGGCCACGCCCCCGTGAGGCCGCGCCCCCGTGAGGCCGCGCCCCCAGGTGGCCGCCAACTACAGAGTGGGAGATTGGGTAGAAACCTGGCTTCTCTGATGGCCTCCTTGTGAGCCTGGAACATCTTGACGTTGTTCATGTTGGACTGCCAGTACTTCACGTAGCCGCCGTGGTCGGCCGTCAGCATCCACATGTCGTTATGAGACCAGGTCATGGCCCGGACCGGGCTGTCGTGGGCCTGCGGGGACACAAGTTTCAGTCACAACATGGAGAAAAAAGAGAAAACCGGACTCGCTGTGCAGAGAATCCTTTCAGCTCTGCCTTTATTTAACGAAAGCAGATCAGAGGTCAGAGAACTGCTGAGGGACCTGAAAGCTCAGAACTTTAATCATTTAAATGTGCTGACATCACTGATGACATCACTTTTTATTCTTTTTCTCTAAATTTCACCCGAACATCTTCAACGTCCTGTTAGCTTCATGGGCTAACACCTGTTAGCTTCATCTGTTAGCTTCAGCTGCTTTCATCTTTTAGCTTCAGGAGCCAACACCTGTTAGCTTAATCTGCTAACATCTGTTAGCTTCATCTGTTAGCTTCAGCTGCTTTCATCTGTTAGCTTCAGGAGCCAACACCTGTTAGCTTCAGGAGCCAACACCTGTTAGCTTCAGCTGCTAACACCTGTTAGCTTCAGGAGCCAACACCTGTTAGCGTCAGCTGTTAACACCTGTTAGCTTCATCTGTTAGCTTCATAAGCCAACAACTGTTAGCTTCAGCTGCTAAAACCTGTTAGCTTCATCTGTTAGCTTCAGCTGCTAACACCTGTTAGCTTCCTCTGTTAGCTTCAGGAGCCAACACCTGTTAGCTTCCTCTGTTAGCTTCAGGAGCCAACACCTGTTAGCTTCCTCTGTTAGCTTCAGGAGCCAACACCTGTTAGCTTCATCTGCTAACACCTGTTAGCTTCATCTGCTAACACCCGTTAGCTTCATCTGCTAACACCCGTTAGCTTCATCTGCTAACACCCGTTAGCTTCAGCTGCTAACACCCGTTAGCTTCAGGAGCTAACAGCGTTTTATTTCATTCATCGGTTACCTGGTGGCAGAAACCAGCTCCGATGTGGGACTTTCAGCTGGGGGCGGGGCTTAAAGGGCTAAAACATCAGTTTCACATTTCAGGCTGAAACCACGTGTGGGAACTTTAGGGGGCTGGTAACGAGGTGGCGTTGTGGTTCTGATCCGTGGTTCTGATTGGAGGGTTACCGTCGGTACATTGATGCCCCACAGCTGGAAAGATGTTTACCTGCAGGATGGTCTCGAAGTTGAAGGTGAGTCCGTTCCACAGCGTGAACTCCCCGCTGGACGCTCCGGTCACCAGCCGGCGACCTTCAGGCGTCCACTGCAGAACACAGGAAACAGTGGGTCACATGATCAGGCCGGTGAGAGCCGGCTACCTGTGTGGCGTGAACAGGAAGTGATGCGGCGGCGGCGGCGACGACTCACCCGAATCACGAACACGGGACACTTTACTTTGTTGGT